>NW_027466102.1:4295000-4937500 GCF_046127955.1 Nelusetta ayraudi
GGGAGCACAGACTACGCGCCTGCGTGGCCTCGCACACAGGCGCGCGCGCACGATAGATAATTCAAAGCGCTGGCATGTGACAGACCGCGAACGTGATGTTCTTTCCTGTCAGCCTCCAGATTCCCACAGTGCCTAGTTGAAAGGACCTGTAGCACAGCATGAAGTGTACATATATATATATATATATATCCAATATTATTTTTTTGCTAGTCCCCAAGGAGACGGCACATAATGAGAAAGCAGCATTAAGGGTTCGGCAGGTTGCCTCTGCAGACGCCACAGTTACACTCTGCGCTCGTCCCCTTTGTTCGTTAAGGCACAGAGCGGCCACCGCCCCCGCCCCCGCCCCCTCCGCTCTCTGCTTGTTAGGCGGCAGTAATGGCGAGGCTGTTGGCGACGATGGGCTACCAAGCTAGGGATCTGGAAGCGCGGTTCCCTCCCTCCCGCCGGCCATCGGCTCACTCGGAGGAAGGGACAGACACGGGCGCAGCAGTGGACAGTCTGGGAGGATCTGAGGGCCAACAGACTGAGGGCGCTGTGTGTGTGGGTGTGGGTGTGTGTGTGTGTGAAGGGGGGGGGGTTTCTAGACCAGACAGATCCAAACTCAGGCACTCAAGATCCATCCGGCAATCAGCTCGTTCAGACCTTTCAGAGGATGAACATTAGCTGAGCAGCGGCTAAAATCTATGTGTACTTTAAAGATATTACTGCCTGCATGATTATGTAACCCAAGGTAGCGCCCTGTGTTTAAATTGATTTTTAGATTTTTCGTCCATTTGAGTTTTGCAGTGATTCATGCCTTCTACCCCGCGAATATTACCCCGCAGTCCAGGAAAGTAAGCAAGACTTTACCCGCTGTGGTTTCAGCTCGTAAACATCACACATTTAAATGGGAAGATTATTTTGCACCAGTGTCTTTGTTTATTCATACGTCATCTGGAGAATCTGCAAATGCACAGTGCACCACAGTCGCGTGTTTCGCGAGAAGATTCGCGATGCGAATGGACGCGTACGCGTGTCCGTGTAATTGTTGCGGCATTTGTGTTGCTGTAAATGCACCGCAAACACGCTCAGAATGTGCACAAGTGCTGATTTTCTGCCGGGCAGAATATCGAGAAAAGCTCGAACACGCTGAACAAAAGTGCTGCATCTGCATGCAGGAATGATTCATTCTTAGTGGAATGAACTTATTTGTCAACATAAATCAAAGGGAAGTGGGGGGGATAAACAAATTGTAATTAATCTTCCCAAAATCAAATCTCATTTTGCAAAAGTTACAAATGAGTTCGTTATTTTTCACCAGCTGTGCACAAACATTTTTAATAATGAAGGCAATTTGAATTGAACGCTTAAAATCGTGATTTCATTTAAAGGTCCAGTGTGTGAAATGTATCTTTTTTATATCGGTAAAAGCTTAACATACTGCCCATTGATACATTTGAAAAGTGTATACTCGCAGTACAACAAAAGTAACTCACGGTAGTTTTCCTTCCCTTAGAATGGTTATCACATATGTAAGAATAGACATAGAGGAAGGGTCTTGCTATTAGTTAGCTACCATCTTGCGTTGCCATTTTCCTTAAAAAAAAAATGTTACACTCTGGATCTTTAAACAATGCTATTAACTAAATATCATCTTAACTCGCAAATTGTACTTTTCTTGGTAAAATCAAACAATTTCAACAAATCACGCAGTGGTAGCAATGAGGCTTCTACTGTACGCTCGTCCAAGCACTCGGTGTAACATGACAGACAGGGGGCATCGCTTTATCATGTTTATGTTGCACATGAGCAGATAAATAATTCAGCGGGAGACACGCGAGCCATCTGCGTTACAAGCCAGTAGAGCGGCCCGTAACTCGGAATGGCGCGTTTGTCGTCGGGGAAAAGTAAAAAAGCGAGGGACTCGCGCACTTAGCGGGGTGATAAATGTTTGCCTCGCTGCCGCCGCCAATACACTGTGCCTTCTCCAAAGTCTCGTCGGCAGGTCGCGTGAAAAGACGAGCCGCTGAAAGAAGTTTCTCAGCGCTCCGTCTGCGGGTCCCGGCAGTGGAACGCCACCGGGAGGGAAGACAGAGAGTGAGAGAGTGTGCACAAGAAAAGCCCTATTTTAGTTGTTTACGTCGGAGAAGACGTCTCGTATTAATTATGTATTCCCGCCGCTGCGCGGAGGAGATGCTGGCGTTTTCATCTTTATTATCATTATTTTAGTGCGCGCCGCCGCTTTAGCCGAGGGCCGCGGTACCCCGGTCCTCCCGACGAAGCCCGAGCGGGGCACGACGTCACGCAAAAGCCTCACAAACAACATCTGCAGGAGCGGCAGCCAGGCAAACCCCCCACCACCACTGCGCCTTGTTCTCCTTCCAAGTCCGCCCACGTTTGCTCTCATCTGCTCGGGCCATCAGCCCGTCCTCCCAGCCCGTCCTCCCCTCCCCTCCCACCCCACCCCCTTCCCTTTCCTTGCTTTTTTTTTTTTTTTCTCGCAGCCTCCAAGAGGAACCATCTTTCACTGGGACTGTTGACTTAGCGCAGGCCCTGGCTCACCCGGCGAAGTGGGTTCACTCGACTGCCGCTGAGCCGAGCTGGCTGCGGCGCTGAAACACAATAGTGCATTATTGATCATGTTTGTGATCCAACCTTGGAGCCCAGGAGTTCCTCTCCTCCTTCTGCCGTGTCTCTGTGCACATGCATAATTTCGACATGGAAAGAGTTATATATCTATATATATATATTTTTTTTTTCTTTTTCATTTTCTAATTGGAAGCTGCAGCAGATTAATCAAAAGACATTTCTTGCTGAGTTTTTGGCCTACCTTGAAGTATGTTCTAGTTCTCGGACTTGAGGGGACACTTCACCCAGAGATGATGAGAGTCTCTGGAGGCTCATATCATTTCATCAATCCACATAACCATCCTGAAGTTCAACAGACGGAAGGAATAATCCATCCGATGGACAAAGACCTGACCACAGGTTGTGTCTTAACATCCGAGTGTCCAATTTGACTCAAAATACCCTCATTTCATGAACGGATTTGACCAACAAGCACTCCTCGCTTTCCCATAGCTTATGCGCATGTGGTGTTTGAAATATGACACAAGCAGCTCACTGTTTCCTTCTCTGAGGGTCGCCATTGCACGTCACCTTCGTGGAGCTTGTAAACCAGAGCAGCTGCGTCAAGTTCCTGACGGTCTCTTGTGTGCAGCACGCAAGCGGTTCTGCTAGAAATGCTGCTAAAAGGACTTGTGGCTGCCGTGTCTTTGCTACACTTGTACAAGCACTCATCAGCAGCATGGAGGCACAATTTGTTTTCTCCTATTGTATGTCTTTATGTCGGCATCCGTGCCTGGCACGTTCTTCCGTCGGCCTGCAAAACTCCAGAGTGTTTCTGGCAGGCGGCTAATGGCACCGAGGAGTACATTTGGATTGGACCGTCTTTTATAAAGAGGTCGGCGTCGCAGGCGGAAACAAGTGGAGCGTTCACTGAACAGAGGAGAGAGAGCTCTTTTTATAAATAGATGCCATCAATGGGCGAAATGTCCTTCGTTTGGGTGCTTGCAGTCCTGCGGGGGAGAAAATGCACAAGTCGGTCTCGCACAATGAGTGTCAGTCACACCGCTTCCAACCAGACGCGTGACAGCTGTGCACGGTGGCAGGACGCACACTCCGGAGAATGGGGCGGCGCAGGGGTTGGGGCGAAAGCCCGGAGGTTGCACAAGCAACAAACCGCCTCCCTTCAGACCATGATTGATGGACTCCTATACGTCAGAATGAGCTTTACGATCCCTTCCAAGCCTCACAGGCTGCTTCCCGTCTGCGTTGAATCCATCTGATTGTGCGCTTGGGGACGTCGGCGAGGGGTGACATAGTCTCCTCCCACTCCTCGACCCCGACTCACGGGGTTGTGCCTCGAAAAGCAGTAATGCGTCATTGAATCAAGGTTGCAGCTGCTACCAAATCGGACCACCAGCAACTTGCCAAGTGCCTTGTTCGCGTCACCTTAAACTCGGCCGTGACGGCGAGGTCAGTTCAGCCAGGCTTAAGTGATGCCCTGTGCCGGAATAAAACTTGCCTCAAAGGAACACGGGACATTGTTTCACCAAGCGTCTGCGAGGGTCATTAAAAGTAGGATTGTTGTTTGTGAGCGTGATTGCGTCAACCCTATGTTAGCACATCCCCGCCGTGTGGTATATATTGCGTTTTCCCACCCCTCCTTAGTTAATGGGATTTGAGCAACAGGTTGCACCAAGGTTGCCAGGCTGCTTGGAGAGGAGAGATGTGGTTACCGGATCACATTCTCTTAATAGGGGTCAGGGAAGACGGTGTTTTTTTCATTAATTGCTCGTAGGGAGGTTCATCTTCATGAGGTACGAGTGCCCCCCACCCCCCACCTCCACCATGAGTCTTTTTTTATTACCCTCTAGAGGAACGTAGAGTCAAGGAGTTTAAAGCCATTCCTGGGTGGCGACACTGAAAAAGCATCTGGTTATGAAAGCCGCCACAGGAATGTTTGCCCTGTTGTCTGGAATTGTCGGTTTAATTACAGAAACAGCCTATGTTTATAGCACAACTCGGCACGTCGAGGCCAAACGTATAGCACGTGACGCGTGGGAAAGCACAACCCCTCCCAACTGGATGACAGTTTTGCCACCCGGGCTCTTGTTGAACCGGTCGAGCTCAAGTCAAGCTAGCCTTAAAGGTTAAGTGTGTAGTATTTGGAGATTTTGAAAAAGAAACAGCACCATCAATTTCATCGATTTCAGCATCTTTCACTCTCCCTCCCTCTCCTTAGCTTGCAAGTTGGCTACGGTAGCCTGCACCCCCAAACCTGGATACCTCGTCCACCTTCTTCTTCATTGGTTTATTTGACGACACAAGTCTTCTCCCTAATTACGAAATGCGCTGTCAGGCGGACTGGATTGTCCACAACGGCCTCCTTCGACATATGGGGGTGCAAGATGGCAGCGAACTGGGAGCAAAACCCGTATATTCTTATATGTACAGTATAGAAGAACTGTTCTCAGGATGGGAAAACCAAATTACTTAGATCGTACTGTGATTATACACTTTCATTAATGTATTTATGGGCAGTATGTTCTTTCACCATATTATATATTATATATTATCACAAATCAAGCCAAATATTACACACTGGACCTTTAAAAGGCATGCAGCCTGTACCGCTGCATGGGAACTGAATCCATACCTTTAATATAAAAGAGACGAGCAGGCCGCATGAGACTGGAATGAGTAACCGAGTGGAAGCTGATGAGGCCAAGCAGACGCACGGCACCTGACGTAGGAGTCGGAAATGGAAGAGACAGAGACGTCGCGTGAAACAAGCACGTACAGGCCCCAAGCAGAAAATGCAACCTGACGGGAATGAGAAGTTATGTTAATGTGGCTTGTGTTCGTGACGCAGGCTGGCTGCTGCTGTGGCGGCTTCGGGGACAGTGAAGACGCCGGGGTTCTCCTAAAAGTGAAGTGACAGGAAGGGGGCGGGGCGGAGAGGGAAAACTGTTGTGCGCTGAGGTGTGAAAAATCAAATTGTCGATTTTTCATCTGAGCTTTGTCCAAACTTTTCCAGACGCTGTTTGATTTCAAAATGGAATTCCTTCTGATTAGATGGAAGCAGTGCTCTTTTAACATTTTCACAAGAAATCTGAACCTATAGAAAGGGGGTTGAGTGGAAAAACCCGACCGAGAGAGCTTAACCCAAGTGAGGTGCAGGAAGTACAGAACGAGGAGGAAATCCAGTCATGAGGGGACAGTATAGTAGCGGCAATCACAACCTGTCAATTATTCATTTTCAGGCTCCCTTTAACGTTTTGTCACGCCGTGCGCACCAGTCCATCACATCACCGGCACGGACAGACTATGGTGTGCAGCTTGAGGCCATTTTATAGATTTAATTTCATTTTACATCCACTTCGCTCTGAACTTTGGACTTTGTAGGAAAGTGCTGCGCGTCGGGGGAAAACTTTGTTGGTGTCAGAAAGGCCGGATATCGAAGTTTTGAAAAAAAAACAAAAAAAAAAACAACATTTTCCAATCCATTGACTCATGACTGGGACAGTAGGAAAATGGTTTTGTGCTGTGTGTGTGTGTATTTATACATTACATAGGTGGAAGGAAGTGGCCGGTAAATACAGTCCTACAGCCGGGCCATGCATCACTTCAAGGTAATGATCTACTCAGTATTATAAGAATAGGTAGAAGGGTTGAGTTGGGGAAACTGGACTTGTTTTGTGAAGATCACAGAACAAGTCCAGTTGCCCCAACTCAACCCTTCTACCTTAAGATGACCTGGATGACTGAGAACCTTCACAGATATTAGAAGAAGAATGCCCAGGTATTGGGCATTGCACGCATGCGGATGGAGAAACCGCAATGGAGCGCACGTCGTAAACAAGCTCTCACTGTTAGCCTTGGAAATACTGAAAGAAAAAAAGAAAGAAAAAAAAGCCAGAAAAGGATCTACTGTGCGCTGCTTGACTTTAGAACGTGTCGACTTCTGCCTCGCAACATTTGATTTCTTTCGCCAGACGACTCGAGTCATCCCAGAGCGTGACGCTTTACTAGGAAAAATCCGGTCGACATCGGGAAACGCGTCTGAATTGAAATTGGAATGGAATCGGATTGAAAATGTCACTCCGCTGACGGGGGCCGTCGTGGCGCCGATGCGGAGGTTTCGAGGTCACCGAGCGGAAAGAGCTTTAAGGTTGAGGGGAAGAGAATGGAGGTAATAGAGCAGAGAGCGGTGAATCAGTGAGGGACGCGTCTCGCTGCTGTTTTTAGAAGCCCCTTTCTGTGTTAGTCAGGGTCCCCTCGGGGGAACACTCCCCCCCCCTCGTGTGTCCTACCGCCGCCATCTTTCTCGCGATTACCACCTCTCCGGGTGCTTTCCTTCCCTTCTTCCTCCTCCCCCTCGCACCGTGTTTATTTTTCCCTCCCCTCTGTCTCCCTGCTCTTTGTTTCTGGCTGCTCCTGCTCTCTGGGCATCACTCTCTTGTTTACCCTTATTCACCCTGGCTCGCTGTTTGTCTTGCGTTCCTCCAGGTCTTTCCAGCTCTGCTTTTCATATTTTTACCCTCCGCCCCGTTGTCACCGTATCATTGGAGCCTCGCGAAAGGGCGCCTTGACTGAAGAGGGGGCTGTGTTGGCCCGAGCCCTCAGGGTCTAATGGGTGTTGACCGCCGACCATAAATTGTGTCACAGATGATGAGCGAGGTATCACGGCGTTCAAGGGTGGCTGCGTTATTTATAGCGCCGGAGAGGTAACTTATTACTCGGGCGACCGCTGCGCCACCGTGCTCGAGTCAGTCCCGACCAATACTGCCAATGCGGTTGGAATTCTCTGCAATATTTCTTGCTGGTTACAACTTCAACTTCCCTGTAGCTCAATTCCATTCACACACACACACACACACACACACACACACACACACACACACACACTCTCTTGTACTTTGTTCTTGATTTGTTATGTTACTCAGGTTTTAACAGCTGAGCATGTGTTTCTCGTCACACAGCTATTGCTCTGCCCATCTGATCATGTGCAATGTTAACTTCAGGATGCCCATTAACTCTTGTTGTAGACCACAGCCAGATCATGCAGAATTGTTTTGGTTTTAAGAAATAGCAAATTCCCTGCATCTCCTGTTGGCGTTTTTTGTGCCCTAAATACCTCAAGTTCTTTGCGCTAGCTCAGGTAGTTAGCTCACGTTCATTTTGTTAGCATTAGACTCTTTCAGTTCAGTTCAGCTTGAGTAAGGTTTAGTTTACCCAGAAAAAAAAACATTAAAAAAAATATCTTGTTTTCTTTAGTGCCACTTAGCTGTCATTACCTTTATCTAGTTTACGTTAGCTTCTCTTAGTTTATTCCATTTAGCAATGATTAACCCAGTCTAGCTCACAGAGGCTTCCATTTGTGAGTCCTTCTGTGAGAAGGGTAAGGAAAAGTAAGTGAAGCAATTGAGTTGAGCTATTTAATGCTAATGCTAACACTTTTGGTTTCTAACAATTTAACCAAAGGAATTTCCAAGTTAGTGACTATCCACTCCCCGGACAATATTTAAATGCCTGACAGAAGAGAAGGGTGAAATCACCCTCAAACTGTAAATCAAGCAGTATGCTGCCGCACCTCTCTTGTTTATGCTGGCTATTAGAACGTAGATTCTTCAAATGAGCAGCTGATCACTATCATAATCGTCAAGAACATTAATGGTGATCAGCATTAAAATCCTGATCAGAGCTTCCTAATCTGATAGTAATGGGAGCTTAGGATCCAGGTATATCAAATTATGCATCGCGGCACACTCACACGATAACAATCTCCAGATCCAGCAGTGTAACTGCAGCGCTTGCTTCTTACTACCCACCCTCCCTTTAAAAAAAAAAAAAAGAAAGAAAATGTCCCAGTTGCGGCACCTCTCTGCCCGCTCATTTTCTAGCGATTACCCCCTCCCCACAACCCCCCTCCATTGCTGCCACTTTCCTCTTGTGTATTCACACAGCCATTAAGCTTTCTTTAATGTCATTGAATGAAGGTTAGCGCCTCCGTGTGGGGTCAGTTTAGACCCACACTACCATCTATTAGCGGCTCCCATTTTCCCTTGCATCCCGGCACCCCTGGACGGCCGTTACTCCACGCTCCCGGCCCTCATTTGGCGAGCAAACGTACAACACAATAATAGCCGCTGATTGTAGACTCGGGAGCAAAATCTCACATCTCCTTGTGTGCACAAGGTTCCTTTTAGGCAAGGCTTTGTGTGTGGCAAAGACAGAGAAAATGCTACATCGCAGTAGCACAGTTGTTATTCAGATAATGCCACAGGGATTTAAAGGTAATCATATTAGACATTCAGATGTACTGTTTTCTTTGTCACTTTACTTAAGAAATGCAATGGGCTGCTTTCACTTTGTACGCGTGTCCACACCGTCCACAAATAATAGCATTGTCGCTGACGCGAGCGGCAAAAGGTTTTGGAAGTAAGACTTTGATTGTTCGACAAGGAAGAGATGAAAAGAGAAATGTTTAGACAAGAGAGACACGTTGAAGTTCAAAAACAGGATGTTGTTTAAGGTGTGGTTATTGACCGCGGCGTTTTAAAGAATGTTTTTGCCTTCAGGCTGCCATTGGTAAATGATTTGAGGTTGAAATCGTCCTCATGGACAGGGTCAATTTAAGGATGGGCTCTGTCTGAATGCCTCCAAACAGGGATCCTTTTTTGTCTCAGGGTGAGACACTAACCCTGAGACAATGCATACAAGCGACTATATATTCTGCATTGCTTGGTCGCAGCAGTGGTTATTTGGGTTCCTGCTGCCTTTATGGGATTTCCAACCAGTCTGCCCCCTATGACTTCTGACCCTTGACATCTACAAGGCTTTTTTTTCCCCACACAGCTGCTGCTGACTCACCGCTCCACGTGCCTATATGCATCGAGTACTGTCCATATGATGATTGCGTTGCTAAGCAGCTGAAAGTTTCTTTTCAATTTGGAGGTCTTGAAGAAGAAACAGCGTCATCAAGTGGTTACATTTTAGATAGACTTTCACTCTCTTCCCCCCTCCCGAGCTTGCCCTTGAGCTACGTTTGAACCTGCAACAGTTTCTGAGCTTGCTTGATAAATGAGGGCCCTTTGCGAGGTACAAAAGCAGAACACACAGGAAGGGTGAATGGATACAAGTCGTAAAAAAAAAAAAAAAAAGAAGCAACACAGACCTCTTAGCGTCCTGTTTTCTTTTTGACGCTTATGCTCGATGCACTCTTTTCAGAGGCTTTTACGGCATATTTTCTTATACTGCCGCCCCTCCACGTACACCGCAGCGGCGCTCTTGAAATGAGCTTTTAGTTCCACCGTTGCTGGCATTCTGTCTGCTGATCCGTGCACGCGCCTCCGCAACATTGACTTCTGCTCTTTTTCACTCAGCGGCAGCAGCCTCCGACACGCGCTTGTGGAAGTCGCGGAAGTTGACCCCTGTCGCCCTTTACTGACTCAGTGATTTGGCCGCGTCCCATTCCTTTATAGCCAATCAGGACATGGACTGGTTGCCTGGTGGGGCTCCTGGTTTAAAGGTCAGGTTAAATTTACATTGGTAAAAACTTAACATACGGCCCAAAAATACATAAATAAAAGTCATTTGGTTTTCCTACCCTTAGAACGGTTCTCATTGATATATAAGAATATTCATTGAGCAAGGGTCTTGCGCCTGGTTAACTGACATCTTGCACCGCCATATTTAAAGGAAGCCTGGTGTGGACAATCCAGTCCGACAGCACGTTTGCATTTGGGGTGAACGCTCGTGTCCTCAAATAAGAAGAAGAAGGCGGAGGTGGTATCCAAATTTGTGCTCGCAGGGCACCGTAGTTCCCTGGGAAGCTCGGGAGAGGGATTGTAAAGAGTCCCCAAGGGGACTTCAGTAAAAGAGCACTGCAATCTAAAGTGTAACCACTTGGCGTTGCTGTTTCTTCTTAAAAATCTCCAAAAATTACACACTTGACCTTTAAGTCTTGTGTTTGAACACTGCGAGGGATTAAAACGGAGGATTAATCGCCGCTTGTTGTTTCACCGCTAGTTGCATGTGTGCCCCTGCTGTCAGCAAATTCTCCACAGAGATATCCCTGAAGGAGAGGCCTCGTGCTTGCCATCTAATGCCACATGCCAAGCTGCAGCCGACTCAGGGGTTGCGCGGTTGCAGTTGAGTAAACATTTCAACAAAATTGTATCTTTCAAACTCTGTTTATGCAAATGTGCAATATTGACAAATTAATGAGCTTTTGCATGGGCACTAATTATCCTCGGAAAGAAAGTAAAGAAAAATGAACTTGACCAGCATTAATCTTGATAATTTCTCGGTCATTCTTTTTAAATTAAGTTCTTTATTTCCATTTCATTCAGTATAATGTCCAGCTTTTGGCGAGAACTTGGGCTTTTTATTTTTAGGTTGATAATAAGCCTAAACTTTTCTTGCCAAATTTGAACTTGTCGTGATTAAAGATACAAAGGGTGCCATCCACTAAAATCATGCTATTCATGTACGGATCCCATTAGGAGTTAAAAGTCAGGCGTCATTTTTTTCCTTTGTCGAAAATCTATGTGTACATTTGTATCATATATTGTGGAAAACAAAACCTTGTAGTCTCTGACTTAAACTAAGGAGGGGTTAAAATCTGTTTCATCGGCCGCGAATGAAACAAGCTAATTGCAAAACATGTATTTGATAGAGTAATGAAGTGACAGAGGGCATGCTGCTTTAGGAGGAGAAAAATAGTAGACATATGGCAGACAGTGTTCATATAGTGCCAGCCTGCGACAGATATATTAGCATATGGGAAATGCTGAGTGTGTCAAACCCCTACCCAGCTCTATAAGGACACGACCCTGCTGCACCGCATCCGTATTCCCACCAAATGCAGTTATTCTTTAGGCACACTGCCCTTTAAGCTTCCGGGGTTGCTGCCTATCCCCACCCCCCATACACACACACGCACACACGCACACACGCACACACACACACACACACACTTCCGCTCTGCTTTTTCGTTTCTGCGCCGAGTTCTCTCTCTGCCATTTAGCCTAAGTTAATGGACTCCACATTCAGTGGAGAAATGCTGTGAAGTAAACAACAGCTCATGAAATATTTACCATTCTCCAGTGTGTGTGTATGTGTGTGTGCACAGCGGGGCAGACGGAGCTGGGACAGCCCGTATTGCGCACAGACACACACACACACGCAAACATGCCCACACGCCCAGTGACGGGCGCAGTCACACGCATGCGTAAGGAATGCCGGATGCACACCCTCAAAAAGCCCCTTTGGGGTGTTTCTGCACGTCGGCGATGAGCCAAGAGAGAAGCCAGAAAAGATGTGCCCCGAGAGCTAGCACACTCTGCTGCTGAATGACTCACACGCTTGCTGATATTCATATTAATGAAATAAAAAAAAGGGAAGAAAATCTTTTGAGTCTCACTCAAAATTTAATCGCGTTTCTGTTGCAAATGGCAGAACACAAGGGAGACGCTGTGAAACGTTGGGGTTGGCGCTTTCCTGTAGCTGCTGACTTTCAAAAGAGGCGTTCTGATCATGTGATCGTATTTGATTGGAGTAAGTTCAAAGACAAGCAATCTTATTTCTTTAAAACTCGGATTTGTGAAAAAAAATCTGATTTTTCAAGAATCAGTTCGGGGCTTCATTTCGTTGCCACGTAAAACAAAAGACTTCCGACAGTGACCCATCTGAAGTGCAGTTAGGTCATAGGATGCTAGGTGGCTCCCTGAAGCAGCAGAGCTAAATGAAACCAGCAGAAGGATAGAGAGAGGATTTCAGGAATTACTGTCAAAAGGCCAAGTGGTAATTATGACTGTAGCTCTAGTGTATCCGTGAAGAACGCCGCTCTCGTCACATGAGCTGAATATTTGCTGCGAGTGAGTTAATTAAGCACACCTGTTCCCACTTTCAACATTTTGAGCATCAGCTCTGTTTCGAGAAAAAAAAAACAAAAAAAAAAAACACCCAAACCACCACAAGCGTCCTGACGTCAATGGAAATTGGAGGACGTCGTTTCGAATCGTGCCATTCCCCTGAATTTTCAAATGCGATATTCTTAATGCGCGTTAGAAGGTTTCATGGAAACGCACTAATGGCGTGTTTGATTAAACTCCTGCACAAGCTAGTCAGGAGTTAAATGGCAACATCCTTTCCGTGGTGAAAATCCCTCGGCGCCGCTCTCTCTTCGTCACTTGTCCATGGATCCAGTTATTCGAAGCAGCCTCCACTGCAGCATCAACACAGGACTACACAGCAGCAGCAGCAAGGCTTGCTTTTTTAATTCTCCTCTGCACTCCTCTTATGCGACTTTTGAGCTTAGCTTGTTGCTGTCACTCCATGGTTTTGCCACAATGCGTTGCTGATTGGTAATCGATTGCCAATACCGATTGTAAAAACTTTTTTGGACAGGGGCTTGACAACGCGGATGTGTAAGATTTTAGATTTCTTTCAGTTTTTTGGGGGGGATTCTCAGTGGCCTGGCTGCATCGCGACGTTACAATTTTGCAATTACAAATCCAAGGTGGGAAAAAAAAAAGAAGTTGAGAAAATTTTTGCTAGCAAAATAAATGTCTCCAAAAGTGGAATAGAGGCACAGAACTAAACCTCCGGAGGAGCTGTGAAAACAATCAAAAACTCCTTTTAAAGGCCCAACCTGCGTCTTTTGAGGGGGAAATGGAACTCCCTGACTGTGAAGAAGATAGTTTCGCAAGAACAACTTGCTGAAATGAGAAAGTGGCACCAAAAACCAAGTGGAATGGGATGGTCCCCTCCTTTCAGTACTCACCAATCAACCCCTTCACCTCGATGATGAAATGTAAATTTCAAACCAAACTCATCTAAACAAACTGCTGGGAATTTCAAACAGCGTTCCCCCGTGCCGCATTCTGCCTCCTCACACCTTTATACTCTCTCTCCAGACTTTCTATGCAGCCCTCTTTATACATTTCTGCAAAGTGCCAATTTCATTGTTCTCATCATACCCTCACTGCCACACTCCCAACACCCCCCTCCCCCTCTCGCCCACCTTGTACCAGCGGCCGTCTTGGCGCGGTTTGTAACAGAGACCGTCCTCCGCCAGCCTCGCATGTATAATTTAGCAGTGGAACGCAACGGTGGCACTTACTGCCCAGAGACTGGAGCATTCTGATGGATGACCTCTGCTGCGAGTCTGAGTCACATTAAAGATTAACCGTCAGGAACGGGAGCGGGTCATCGTTTGCTGACCCTCTCGGGGCTGAGAGGGAGGCGGTCCGCCCTGGGACGAATCGCGGCGGGACCCACTTGACCGGCCGGCGGCAAGGTGAAGTGTACCGTTAGCCGGGTGATGCCGTTCGTTCTGCAAGGTTGAGGAGCGGAGTGGGCAAAGAGAGGCACGCGGACCAACCTTTTCGTTCCACTTGCCCGCTGGTTGGAGGGCCTCGTATCCAAAAGGCAACACAGAGTGGCATAATTGTCAATTCGTGTTTACGATTTACGCAAGGGACGAGCACACAGAGGGGGAAAGGTGCTAGGTGAAAAAAACGGGTAAAAATATGGACACTTAACTTGTGCTGTTTGCGAGGTGTTGAAATAAGTCTGTCGTGCTACGTACCTCAGGCATACTGTACAGCGGGGGAGTGGTGGCGCACAGCCCAGTAGCATGCGAGAGGAAAAAACGATTTTACGATTTTCCTTTTTTTAACGTCGTCTTGACTACAATTCCGATTTCGATTAAAAAAATCTATTAATCGGCGAGTCCTGCGGGCAGGTTTCCTCAAAAAAAATGGCGCCTTAAGATGGCAGCTAACTAGAAGCAAAACCCTTGTTCCCATCTGCTAAAAACACTAAAGCAAAGCATCTGATCCGTCCACTGCAACAGGGTCGATGCGATGTCCATATCAGATAAAATAAACTATAAACTATAAACCTGCTTTTTGCCCGCTCCCGCTAGCAAATTGGCTTGCATGTTTAGTTTCGCAAAGGCCATCGGACGCCCTCCCTGAGCTGGCTGGGGCTCGAATCTGAAACCCCTCAGCTTAGAGACAGGCTACCACTAGGCCGTGCTTGACCAACCTCTCCCACCTTAAACGCTCCCACCCCTCCCCACTGGATCCCTTTTATTTATTTTTATTTATTTTTATTTATTCAAGGCAGCATTACGATCATTTACATTATTTATGTGGGCCCCGTGGTTCCGGGCAACAGGGAAGACGGGACGTGAGAGGTTGGCAGCAGCATGGAACTCTTCAGGCCTCAGCACTTGTGCATTTTTTTTTTTTTTCATTTGTTTTAGTTTTTTTATTTCTATTCTTTTTAATCTGCGTGAGCGATATCACGCCGCCAGAGCGACATCAGCGGGACGGGATCCGAGCAGGGTATGGTTTTCTCTTTCATCTGGCCACAGTCTGCTGACGCGACACTCAACAGATGTCTAATAATCTGAAATTATTGAAAGAGGGCACATGAAGCTGCCCCCCCCTCGCCCCCCAGCTTTGTCGAGCTGCGGCCGACGGGGCGAGGCGCGGATTCATCATCAAAAAGGCGCCGTTCCCATTCACTCTTCTAATAGCTTTAATTAAACAGCAATTTGAGCGAGAGTGCGCCGCTTCATCCCGCCGCTTCAGCCCGCCGCTTCAGCCCGCCGCTTCAGCCCGCCGCTCCGTTACCTCACCTTACCCTTCCCTGCCCGTCGCCCACCCCCAGAAACTGTTTGCGCTATGCTACCGGCCGGCAGGTGAATTTGTGCTCTCTGCTGTTCGGGGCCCCCTCCCCTGGTCCCCTGACGGCGTTTTCATAATTTAACCACAAGTGCGAGGTCAGCCGACACCACTGTCACTTCAAGCAATTAGAAACCTGCTATTGTCCCCCCCCCCCCCCTTCTTTCCTCTTTGTGATGGATGTGTTTTTTAATGCACTCCGTCTTTTATCTGGTCACGCTGACAGCTTTTGTTTTGACCTTGTAAGATGATGTTAGCTGTGCAATCTGAGGCCAAGGGATGGGGGGGAAAAAGAGGGCGATTCAGCAGTTTTACACGGCAACCGTGAAGTTTTTAAGTGCGAATTGTCAAGCATGAAAGTGGAAGATAATCTCAGTCACCCGCATGAAAGGAGCCGAAATAAACTCAAGTTGATTTTTGAATTTAGACCCCGCACACGGAGTCATGCATGCGTCATACATAAGGGTTAAGTTCCCTTTGTTGATCGCCTAAATTGTATGAAACACCTAATTGCATTTATTATTTATTAATAGCATTTACTTTCACGGCAGTGGCTGTTGCCATTTTGCTGTTCTTTTGTCGATGTATTCACAAAAATCTTTCAAGTACCTTATTCATTTTGTATCAACGCAAGCTCTTTTATCTCATGTTGATCCAAAGCAAGTTGTACTTTTACAGTGGGTTGTTTTGGAGGCTAAATAATTGAAATGCTGGCACTGCTCTTGAAAAAGCATACAAAACAGTAAATGTCTTCTTTTTTTAATTACACATTGCTGGCTGTTTGAAGAGAAAAAAATATGCAATTCCCTCGGTGAGGGTAATAGAATCTTCTTCTTTTTTTTTGCCTCTACTCAGCTTTCCATCTTCCCATCAAGTCTTTAACCCTTAATTCAGACTTTAAATGGTCCTGCTGTCGTGACATTGAATTTCTTTCTATCCTTTCTAAAAAAAAAAACCTGTTTGACCTAAAATTAAAAATCACAGGCTAGCTATTGCCACGTGAACTTAATTAACCCAGAGTTATTTTTTAAATACCCTTTTCTATTAGTGATGTTTAACCAACTGCTGCTTGACTTTTCTCTTTAAGCAGCGCAAATAGATAAAAAGCTGTATTTTTAGATAAAAATGAAGAAGAAAAAAAAATCACATTTAAAATTTGGCTTCAGTCGACTGGCAAGTCCAACAGTGTTGGTGATTGATCAGTTTTGCTCCGCTGAACACAAACCTCATTACGGCTCCTCGAACACAACGAGGATTTCTGTTTTTTCCCTCCCCTCCTGGTAAAATCCCTCCTCCCAATTCTGAATTAGCTGGTGTGCATCCTCAAAGCCTCGCTTATTTTCCATAATAAAACACAGCTCAGCACATCCCCGCACTGTATGAATAAAGAGGAGTCACCCCCAGTGTCGGCTCGGGTTAGTCGCAGCAGCAGGACTGGCGAGGGAAGGGCGAGGAATTGCTTCTCGGATTTCAATCGCCCCGGCGTCGTTCAACAGGGATGAAGTGGGGGAAAGATTGTTCCAGTGATCTCAGCTGCAATATTCCAAACAGTTTTTGCGCCCATTATGGCGACACAGCTCGGCACTGTGTTTACCGCCCCACGTATCGTTGCTGCGATAAACACAATGAGCTCCTGTTAACCTACTTCAGGCGTGGGCAAACTACGGCCCAGGGGCCAATATGCAAACTCGTATTGAAGAAATTATATTGATAGTAAGTAAGTAATGAAATAGCTGTATTTCATCCATTGTTCAGTTTTTTAAGAGTCATTTCAATAAAGAGCTCAATACCGCGGGGCTTCAAAGACGCATATTTTCTCAAAACGCTTTTGTTCATTGTGAACTGACATTAAATCACATGTTTTCTACATGTCCCATGTTATATTTTTTTTCCTCCCATGAGGCGGCTCACCAAAACACTCCATCTATCTGCTCCTGGTCCGGCCCCTCTGTCAAATTCTAGAACCCGTTGTGGCCCCACCAGTCAAAATGGTTTGCCCACCATTGACCTACTTCCACGCTGCCGATGTTGGAGCTGTCTTCCTCCTATTGTCTTGCGAGAACCCGCCGCCGGGAGGCTCTGCGACGCATCAGTCAAGCCACGCCGCGCTGCCATGACGGATCACGCCAATCCTCAGATATTTGGCGACGCTCCCGACACGTTGAGACGGCTCGCTCGGAGGTGGCGTCCCCGCGCACAAACACACACCTGCCAGTCTTCATCCCCGTCACGGGAAGCGGCGCTTCCGCTTGTGTGGCAGGTCTTTGTCGGGGACCTGACAGCGACGGGCCCTTCATAAACCCGGCACGCGTCCATCTCCGTCTCACCGCCGCCGGCTTGGGGATGAAGGGAAGTGATGATCTGGGGGGATTTTTTTTTTTTTTTTTTTTTCCCTTCCCCCTGCCCGACCGCATCACCTTGACAGAACCACGTCCCGTCATCCGCGGCCAGCGGGGCGGCTCGGGGACACTTGAGAAGGCATTGGGGAGAACTTTGGAAGGATAAAGACGCCGTCAGACGTTTATTAATTGTTGCGTTGTGCAGAACGGGGGCGACGCCTGCGGCAGCGCAATGTCAAACCAGCGTCTTGACAATTTTTGTTTTTACTTAATTAGCTACGTGACATTCTCTTAAAATAGTCACATTGGTTCCTCCAGCTGCTCAGTCAAGGTTCACTGCTGAGGACGCAAATGGAGCCAGTTTGTTTGGGGTGCACGTGCAGTGAAAAAAGTGCAACATGTGGAGGTGAAATCATGGTGTGTTTGTCCATTAGGTGAAGGACGATGAGTTCAGGCCCTGTTTGTGTAGCGTGGCATGAACGTTAAGGACCACTGCGGGGCGTTTTGTGCGCGAGCTGGCCGATCAGTGGAAACTCAGCGTCCTTGTCCTGCCTTGACAGCTCAGCAACAGCGAGTCAGTGTGTAAATGCAAAGTGCGGCGTCACCCTGATCAATCCGGGAGGTTGCTGAGACGGGGGGTGAAGTCAGGGCGCCGAATCTTGATCCCCTGTCAGTCTGTTTGCCCTGTGCTCTGCTTTTCTGACTGTTTTGTCACCATGTGCGACGTGATGAATGCTTTTCTGTTCAAAACACCCATTTGTTTGTGGGGGATGCAATGAGACGGCATGATCAAAGGATTTTTTTTTTGTGCCAGTTCAGAAGACGCTGCACTTTCAACAAAAAACACTGGTTGAAGTGCGCTTCGGAACTGACTATCATAACAAAGAGTGTTTCTCTTTTAGCGCATGGCCACTAGGGATGGGCGATATGGACTAAAAAATTTATCACGATAATTTCTGGCATTTATTGCGAGAACGATAAAATGACGATAAAAAATATGAAACAATTCAACTCCATATTTTGGGATTTCTTTGAAACCGTACATTTTCGAAATCGCACTCGAAAAAAACGTGTTTGTACGAAGCCGTATTTAAAAAAATAAAAATAAATAAATAAATAAATAATAATAATAATAATAATAATAATAATAATAATAATAATAATAATAATGATAATAATAATAATTAAATTAAAATCCCGTTTTTAAACGACTGAAAACGATGTAGTACCTATGCCCGGCCTGGTGTGGCGCCACAAGTTTATTCCCTGAAGGCGGAAGAGAAGAAGGAACGCCTGAAGCTCGACGTGTTTAAAGAAGCAGTAGCTCGCTAAAAACAAGCGCCACAGAGAACAGAAAGAAAGTTCGCTCGTGAAAAGACGGTGTGGATAAACAACAGAGTTGAACGTCTGCTTCGAGTTACTTTAGAACACAAAGCCTGAAAAGGTCCATGCTGAGATTGACTCGAAGTTCGCTAACATTTTTCGCGTTTCCTCCCTCAACATCCCGATCCGCCGAGCCAAAAGAAAATAAATAAAAAGTAAAACAGGATGTCGTTTTCGTGGTGTCTATTTTCACTTTGCACTCGATCCACGATCGATTCTCGAGCACGGTGGGTGCGCTATCAGCCCCGTGCTTGTTATTATACTACGCATGAGCTGCAAGTGCGTTGCGCACGTAATGACGTCATCAACAGGAGTTTATCGTTATTACCGCGAGATGACATATTTTTACCGCGGTGAATTTTTAGATGATATATCGCAAACGCCGATATATCGACCATCCCTAATGGCCACCATGTTATCAGCGTTACAACTCTGAGCAGATTCAACCGAGAACTGCGTCTGTTTGCCAGAAGAAAAAAAAAAACAACACCAGCATGCAAGAGAGTGGCCACCTTTGTGCAAGATAAAAAATAATGAGCAAAGGACTAATTTGACAATATTGCCGGCCCTCGCTGCTCAGGCAGCAGGTGCAGCTGCTTCCAGGGCTGTTTGCGCTGTTATCCTCCATCCATCCAACCAGAAGACGTAACGACGAGGGGGGAAAAAAGAGTCAATAATTCTATAGATGGCGATACCGTATGGCTTCTGCTTATCGCGCGGGTCCACATGCTCCACAGCACGTTTGGCGCCTCGCTGCGTCGATGCCTTCATCTTGGACGCCCTGTTGCGCTCACACCTTCACGATCGATGCTTGGTCAGCGGTCTCACAGTGTCTTGAAACTGAACCCACTTGGTCCGAATTGCTCGCAGGCGTAGCCGTCGATACCCCTCATGTTTGCCCATCGCTTCTCCATTTCAGCTTTTGCACAACCTTGTGCACGTTTCCAAGGTAGCTGCCGGATGGGATGTGACAGTTGGGGTTGAGCGCCTTGCACGTGTCCCTGGGAAGAAAAGATTTAATGTCCATGAATTGTTGACCGTTTATTTGTTTATGGAGTGCTGCACTTAAAAGTATTGATCTTTTTTTTTTCTTCTTTTTTAATATGAATGCAATCAACCGATACGCCCCGAGTAACCCAGATTGCACTGTTGAATTTTACAAACATGACACTTGAGCCAATTATTTTTTCTTCATTATAGCAAAACCATTGCAAAAGATTCTAGAGAATGAGTTTGAATATGACAAGCGGCTCCACCCGCCTCCTGTCTCCAAATTGCTACTAATAATTGCTTTAATGCTGCGCAGCATTGCCCTCTTGTTCTGAAACGCTGCTCACATGAAACTATGCTTCCGTTCAGAATGACGGCAAATTAATCGCAGGGAAACAGCCAGCGGAATAATTACAACGAAAAGCAACGGGAGAACAAAATAGCGCATTGCTTTGTACACAGTGGAAACCAGCAATTACTAACTTCACAAGTTGACTGACATAATATGACTCGGAATTGATACTGATTGTATTGGCTGTGTATTGATTATTATTGATGTATTGGATGGAACTGTGAAATACTGTACACGTCTGTGGCACCTTCCAGGCATAGTGAGCGAAAGAGACCTTGTCTTGACTGAGAAAAGCCAAAGCTATCACATATTGGTGGATATTTGGTGTTGGAGTGGTTGAGATAACTAGTATCAATACCAGTCCTGTTAATGTCTGATTTTACTGGCACCACATTCTTAACTCGTTGGCTGCCAGATGTTTTGGAGCGATCCTTTTTTGAGTGACCCACAGAATTGTGTGCAGTTAACGAGTCCAGTTCACTTCCTTGAGCGGTGAAGGAATGTGTGGGTGGCTTACAGTAGCGAGAGGGGGCGGAGGCCAGGGGTAGGAAGGGGCGGCCTCGGGGCTTCTTCAATAACAGGATATCCAACTACCACATAGAGCTGAATGTGTTTATAAATGACCCTCCTTTTTTTGTGATTTGTTTTTACAGAAACCAACGAAACTAACCGGATCAACTGGCGCAGGAACGAAAACAGCCGCAAGCCAATCATGACGAAACTGGGCGGATGGTAGGACCCTTCCGACTGCACCCCCCCGTCCCCCGACGTGGTCCTCTGAGCCCGCTCGCCATGCTTTAGCACGCGGAGGGAAGGCTGTCTGATCTCTGGAGGAACATCCACCGCCCTGCCTCGCACGCCCTCCGCCGCCACCAAGCAAGACGGATCTCGCCCTCGCTCACCAAACGGCATCCTTGACAGAAAAATGCCAGTGCCGGCGTTGGCGCTGCGGCAAGTGTGGTGACGGGTCCGCAGAGCGTGTGTGCGTGCGTGTGTGTGCACGTTCGGGGTGGGGGGGGGTCCTGCGGGCGTTCGGGCACAGCGAGGGTCGCCGGACTCGGGTTAAACCATGCGGCCCTGGGCGGGTTCATGGCGTTGGATCACCCTGGTGCTGCTGGCCTGGGGCACGCTCCTGTTCTACATCGGAGGTCACCTGGTGAGAGACAGCGACCACCCGGAGCGCTCCAGCCGGGAGCTCTCCAAGATCCTGGCCAAGCTGGAGAGGCTAAAACAGCAGAATGAAGACCTGCGGCGCATGGCCGAGTCGCTCAGGTAACAACGACCGTTCGGTTCAGCTTTATTAAAATCGGCGGCATATCACGTCAGAAAAGCGTGGAAAGTTACTTCTGGACGCTTTACCTGTTGAGCAGGTCTAAAAAGTACTTGGTGGTCAGTTGTGTCCATCCTAAGCAAGCGCTGAGGACAAGAAGAAATTGCAAAAATGATTCATATTTTGAACAGGTGGTTTAAGCGCCACTCAACTTGGGTAAGGTGAAGTCACACGATCCTCCGACGCCACCTTGACAAGAGAAATCGGGCACATGTGCAAGCCGATGCACAGGGGTGTGGTACGGAGGTAAACAGAGGTGGCAACAGTATTCTCATCCTTTCAGTAAAACTACAATAAAACACTCTGGTAAAAGTAAAAGTAATGATTCAACTTAAAGATTCTGGAATGTGCTTAGGCAAAAAGTAACAATGATTTGTTGATATTGTTTTTTTTTTCTTTTTTTAATTGGAGCACCACCAACTGTAACTGTAACTGGCAATAGTTAACTGGATAGCTTTGACCTACCATTATTGCATGTTTGCACTTTTAATAACAATAACCAATGTTATTTTCTACATTTGATTTTTCTCTGTACTGAAAATGTACTGATCAGTGGCCCCAAAGGCCGAGTAGCATAATCTCCCTCTTAGATATGATCCACTCCAGCATCGTTCAAATATCTCCAGTTCAAGCAACAGCAACTATAATATTAAGTCAAATGAACTTGTAACTTTTAAACACATAGCATGTTTTTATTTTTTTTCCAATGTAGAACGTACAGATATTTGTGTTCAAATATAGGCAGTAAAAGGAAAAAGTCTTCAGAAAACGAAATACTAAAAGTAATGAACAGATACTTGAAAAATCTACTTCAGTACAGTAACATAGTCTTTGTGTTTCGCTGCTTCCCACCTCGACAAGGCAGAAACCTCAAGCAGATCCCGAGTCAATTTAAAGCCTCATTCCGGCTAAAATTGATTTACTAACAATCAGCATACGGCTCTTCTCCCACTGGCCAAACAATCCCAGGCCTGATGGCCAGCTGGCAAGCCGCGTGGCTTTTCACCCTCACTGCGGGCAGCGTGGCTGAAAAAAAACAAACAATGGAAAGCAGCATGGAAGCAAGAGAGGCAGTGGTCAGCGCGTTTTCCCGCTTCGGCTTTTGTCCCCTGTTCAAATGGCTGAAACAAAGTAAAGGCTACTCGGCTATTCAGGCGCTGCTGGGATGCAGGAGGATGGAACTTTTGGGCCGAGATGGAAAAGACTTGCAGAAGTTACAGCCTGAGGAGACGAGCCTCCACGTCATATAACATAAAGTAGTGAGTCAAGCATTTCCATGGAATCAAACCTATATTCAAAAAACAAAAACAACCCGCATATGATTACCTGGTCCACTGCCATCGGAAGTTAGTGAGCTATTTACTGAAACACCTCATCCAAATGCTGGCCTACCTCTGCTTGCTGTCATTACAATCACAATCAAATTTTATTGCCAGGTATGTTAAAAAACACTGTGGGCATTTGGGCCCTGGTGTCTCTATTTTTTGCTCTGTTGTAGAAATGAATCAGTGACTGAAAGAATAAGGTAGCAAATTGCATCAACTTTGGCATCAGCGGCAAATGCATTAAAGGGATTGCTCCTCTTGGTTTTTCCATTGCTGTGGATTAAACGGAGGAACCAGAACCCTGCATAGCGGTTCACCACAAACCACAGTCGCTCCATCATTGGCCCCGGCGGATGACTCCATTTGCCTAGGGATAAACCAGCATGGTCTGGAAAGGGAGGGGGCGGCAAGACATCCAGCCGCTCTTATGCAAATATTAAACCTTTACCTGAATACATGCGGCTAATCAGGTTTATTCCCTTTCAAAAAGGCCCCCCGAAATCCAACAATGAGCATTGATATTGCTGAATGAAAGGTAGGCAGGATATCCATGGAGCAAAAATGCTCAAATGTCCCTGTACTTGACTCGAGGGAGAGATTAAGAGCTTATCCAAACATTAGCATGACAACTACCTTGCAGGTCTTGTATTTTTGCAAGTCAGGAGCGTCAGGTTTGACCTGCTTGGGTTACATTCTGACGTGAAAAAAAATTGGTAGAATCCAGCACGAAGATATGACGAAAAACAAGTGAAAAACTGGGCGGCCAACTTTGCTCCTGATATGAGTGGATAAATTGCACTTGCAAACTGCAGTAGTTTTTTTTTTCCCCTCCCATCGGGATATTCTTTGTGGGGAACATCAACCTAGGTGTTAATTCCACTAGATCCTGCATCTCAAAAAAATGTTGCTCAAATTTCAAGGTATTTTTTGTTTTAGAACTAAAACAAATAAACACTCAAGTGCTTTTCCAGAAATCGATTAATGAGACGAGAACATTTCATTGAATGTTTTCCAGGTCTGGGTTGGTTTGGCAATCCTCTTTCCAAAAAAACATTCTGCTAATTAGTTAATGTGCAAACTCCTTTCCTAATACGTCATAAAAGCATTTTCCAGGTGCGTAAGCTGTGTGTGTCTGCGTCTTTCACTCTCCCTCCCCATCCTGAGTCTGCCAGCGAGCCACTGTTGTCTGAAAACCCAAACCTGGAAACCTCATCCACCTTTTTCTTGGTTGGTTTATTTGAGAATGTGAGTGTTATGTAAGTGTAGTGTAAGATATATATATATATATATATATATAAATATATATATATATATGTTTTTTTTGTTTTTTTGTTTTTTTTTTCCAGTATACACACACACACACACACACACACACACACACACACATTCTATCATATTTCCTCTGCGTCCTGCAATTAGGTCCAATTGCCAAACCTTCTCCCTGATTGTCCAACACTAATTATACAGAAGCCAGAATTTGGCAGTGAGATCCTTGTTGGGTCTCTTTGATTTCTAGAACATTCAGTCGCAATCTGACTAAAACAGCATCTTGTGGCACATGCAGTGAAACAAATGTCTCCAAAAGGAAGATCAATGGGGTTGAATATGCTGCGTGCATGACAGACGGATGGGCAGTCAAACAACACTTTTATGGCCAGACAATGTGCACATTGTGTCACCACAGCATCGTTCTCACGGTCGAGGCAGTGTGTCGAAGAAGGGAAGGCAGATGGTTCTGCTTTAGTCTCCGCGTGCTCGTATTTGTCTTAACGCACAAGCACCGGGTCCACTGGTGCACTTTCGCACTTTATTTACGCGGAAAGCTGAACTTCTGCCGCTTCTGCTGTGCACTCAGACGCTCCCTCGTCAGCGCACGATAAAAATTCAAACACACGTTGATTTAGACAGCCGGTCACTGATTAACCCAAATTGTCCGCCAGACAAAAGGTGGGATTTGCAGCGTGCCAGAAGCAAGCGCTACTTTCAAGTGTAGCCCCCCGCCCCCATCCAGATGGGTCCCCGACACGTCGTCATCGAGTTTCGTTTGCTGACCCGGGGACGGCGAAGCTGCTACGGCTCCTCTCGAGAGCATGCAGCGCTGCTGGCTGCCGAGCTTGGGCTTCATTAGCCTTTCGACAGAGACACAGATCCCGCCGCCCAATTTGGTGTCTTTGCCTGTGTGTGTGTGTGTGTGTGTGTGTGTGTGTGTGTGTGTGTGTGTGTGTGTGTGTGCGCGCGGTACGTGAGGTAGTCCATTACGGTACACACTCACCCTCCCTTCTCGTCCCTCCATTAGAACCTGATGATTACCCCCCCGCCCACCCACCATCAAAGAAAAGGTTGTTAGCGAGCTGCCAATCACACCCTCCGCACCTCCATCGCCTCGCCATCACTCTGCATTTGACTTCTTCTCTTTCTTCTCTTTCGGACCCCTTCCCACCAACCCCTCCCCCCGCCAACCTACTCTGACGACCAAAGTGCTGATCAGAGAGGCCTGGCGCAGAGCCACCAGACCCCAGCTGGTCGCTTTGACGCAGGGCCGACTATGTAACAGCTCACTAGTGGCACCGATGCTTCTCAACAAACCCCCACCGCACAAACACGCACAAGCACACACACACACACACACCCCGTGCCCTCCTGCAGATTTTGATTTGAGAAGATGGGTCCCTGAACGTTGCATTAGGAGCACAACCAGTTCACACCGGGCTCCTCTGCAGACATTAGGCAATGGGTCGGGGGGAAGGGAGGAGGAGGCGGTGCGGGTAGGGGGGTCGATTTCTGAAGCACCTAACCTCCGCATTAGTGCGTTTATTTATTTATTTTTTTTCTTTATTATTTCTTTATTTTTTTTTACGGGCGGCCTCGGAGAGATTTCAACCCATAAAACTGACATCATTACCCCTTTGTGCAGGGCCGTTGCGCCGGAGAGCCCCGCCGCATTGCAATTGATTTATAGCCCAGCGTAGCGCTTAGCTTCGTTAGCGGCGTTCCGGGGGAAACGGCGCCGGCGAGATTGAATGTGTTGCCGCGCTAACGAAGGCGGCGTCCCGCATTTATCGCGCACCTGAAGGGGGGGTTTTCCTTTGCGATTTGGGTTAGCAGCGACAGTCGACAGACAAGAGTGATCCGGGCCAATTCCGTTTAGCCTGTTTCTCCTCTTCGTGTGCAGTGAATCGGCCAATCGGTGCTCCAGATTCAAATCAGCCCCAGCTCGCATTCCGCCAACTCAGATATTCGGAGACGTCCCTGAGTGCTTTGAGCGACAGGCGTAGCGCCGACCCACCAATCAGCCCGCGGCCATGATGGGGGGTGAGCGCAGGGTCAGGCCGTTTGGGGCTCGATGGCGCCGCCCTCCCTGCAGCTGCCTGTCACCACCGGGCCGTGAAGCCACACGGGCCCTCACAGAGATGACGACACCCGCCGACCCCGATGGTGTGACATCGGCGGGTCGAGAGTGACAGCCCGGCTGAGCGGCGAGGACCTGATCGATGCCCCTCAGGCGGGCCAGCTGAGAGGGAGTGAAGGGAGGGAGAGATGCGGCAGTGGAGGGGAGGGCAGGGGGTGATGGATGGCTCGAGGAGTGCGGGGCCAAGTGCAGAGCTGAAGGAGGGGAAGAAGGGAAATGAGAAGATGAGAGGAGTTGTTGAGGACACCAGCCTTTCTTTGGGTGTCTCACAATTCGATTCAAAATCGATTTCTTTATATCCATTTCGATTCAACTCTGGGTGGTGTCTGTTCAAGTGAAGTGAGCGTGGGGTTTTGAAGCATTCCTAAAAATTACTTTACTTTAGCATTGCAAAGTCTGCAAATTGCATCAGGCGTGTCAACTTTAAGCCCTTTCTTGCCCGGTGCCGGGTTGACGGTAACATTCAAAGTGTCTCTAAACGCTTGCCTTAAAAGTCCGCAGGGGCGGTTGTTTTTCTTTAGCGCCCAGTTAACACTGGACGCGGAAGCGCCGCGCCTACAAAAATCGCGCACAGCCCTCCTGTTCGCACTCAGCTGCTGTTACTCCCTTGCAGGCAACTCCCTCTACTTCTCCACTTCCAAGATCAATTTCACATCGTCCGTCCTGACTTGACCGCAACTCATCTCTGCCTCTTTCTCGCTCTTCCCCTGTTTGTTTGTGACACCCTTTTGTTTCTTCAAGCGACTTCCTGTCCACGGCGACTCCATTAGTTAACATCGGGCGCCGAATGGAAGCGGCCTTCGCTTCGCGGCCCTTCCACGCCCGGTGTGAACCCCACGGGCTGCTGTTCTTTTGGCCGCTCAGGTTCTTTTTCTTCCCCCGCGGTTTTAGCGCACTGCTTATTGCGCAATACCTACGGCAGCCCAGCAGGCACATACACATTGCCGGGAGCTGGGGGGAAAGAAAATGGATTTTTGAAAATGAGAATTTTTTTTTTCCCCACACCCCTAATCAGTAGTAAGTACGGATGCTTGTGTAAAACAATATTCAGGTAAAAGTATGAATACTGATTCAGCTCTTTTGCTCAAGTAAAAGTAAGAAATTATAGTTTCTGAAATGTACTTAACTTTTTGCAATTAAGAATTTTAAGAAATTAAGAAATGCAGCAATGTAGCTGATGTACTATTAAAAAATCTCCCTCTTTTATATTGAACTACACAACAGCACAATTCAATTTGCTCCACTTCAATCAACCACAGCTATAGTATTAGTTTGATTACTTTTAACATAATTTGTATCTTTTAAAACACAAAAGTAACAAGCATTTTTCCAATTTAAGGAGTAGAGCGTACACTATTGCAAGGTATAAAAAGTATAAAGTCAAATTACAGATAGCTGAAAAATCTACTTAAGTACATTAATGAAGTATTTCGTTCGTTGTTACTTTCCAATTTTGTTGCACACACACACACACACACACACACACACACACACACACACACACGGTTACCTCACTGTGGACGTGCCTGTGGTCTGTAGCACGTCTCGGTCCAGTGGGAGACACTCGGTGGAACTGGCCTGGGCCAGTTCCTGCAGCTTCGTTGAAACATGTGATGCAAGAATGCAGCATCCTGAATCAGTTTTTTACGTAGAATCGTCCTGTCTGAATCAACTGGGACATCTGACACTGGAGACTTCTGAGCGGCATGACCCGATTTGTCACACAAAGATATACTGTTAAGCGCAGCCAGCGAACATATAAGAGGTCACATGTTTCTTTTCATTATCTCTCGAACGGTGGAATCGGTGGAATTTCACGGCCAAACGCCTATCTGTCGCTGTTAACTGTGCGACGTCCCTGCATTATCATTATTATTATTATTTTTTTTTTTTGCGAGCTTGTCTTATTCGAGTCAAGTGGTTTGCTTTTCGCACGCCGTATTCCCATGAAGCGTCGCAGCAAGGCCACCAGCATCCAATACGGCCCATTCATTTCAATGGAGTTGCGCCCCTAGCGGCATAAAACTGAAAACGTTTTTTGGCTTCGGATGTTTTTAAAGATTTAAAGTTCTTGTTTTGAACAAACGTTTCATGTCGTAGTCCTCCTGTCACCTGTTTTACAGGGGTTTATTTTTGTATCGCGTGAAAAATGCTTCTTAGGGCCACGTTTTATTTTTGTTTGTTTTTTTGGCTGCAGTACCTCAGGTGGCCACTGGAAAAAATTTGCCAGTCTGGTATCCAGTTCTTATAATACATCCATGATAGAAGCGAGCGCTTGTCATGTCACATGGTGGAGCGACGGTGCCTCGGAAATGGTGGGGACCCCGGATTCAAATTCCCTGCACCGCTTGCCAGCGCGAATTGCCTTCATGTAGCCCTGCTTTCATCTCCACCTGCCATGCATATGTATGGCGTCCCAGGTCACGCACGCCGCGGAGGGTTTTTTTTTTCTTTTGAAGCCGGCAGGAGTATATTAAAGCTTAGCATGAAAAAATATGTATGCGTGGCGGTGCCGGGCTGTGCGCCTCGCCGCTGAGGCTGCTCCACCCGCCTCTGATCAACTCCCGTGAACTCTGCAGTCGTCGACTGGGGGTCAGTGGGGATGGGAGCTGACCGAGCGACAGCCGAGGAGGCGAGCCGCTGAACCTCATCCGGCTCCCGGCCCTCTTCACCCTCCCTCTTCTTCTTCTTCTCCTTTTTTTTCTTTTTATGCAGCAGTGCTTTTTCTACTCCTCCCCGCCCTGCCTCCCACAGGTCAGAGTTTTCATCATCCGTCACCGCTCCTGTAATGGTTTGATTAAGATGCTGTTAAACCCAGCTGCCGCGTCCCCTTGTCTTGTCTCAGCTCCTGGGTTCTCTGCTCCAGAGACGCCGTCATGGATTGTTTCCGTGTTGGCCTTCCGCCCGTGCGTGTGCGTATTTTGCACAGCTGAATGTTTGCAGATATCCCAAATCTACATATCAGGGTTTTTGATGTTTGTTTGTTTGTTTTGCCATTTTGCCTGCAACGGAAATGTGTCGCAGGAGAGCAGGGTACCTCACCTCCAGAGCCGGAAAGTAATGAAGTACAAATATTTTGTTACTGTACTTAAAGGTTAAGTGTGTAAACAACCAGTGGTTACATTTTAGATTCCAGCGTCTTTTACCTCCCTTCCCATCCTGAGTTTGCCAGCGAGCTATGGTTGTGTGAAAATCCAAACCTGGATACCTCATCCGCCTCCTTCTTCGTTGGTATATTTGAGGACGCGAGTGTTATGCAAGTGTGCAAGATGGCGTACGTACGTACATACATACATACATACATACATACATGTATATATATACATATACATGGTAGGAAAACCAGATTACTTTTGTGATTATACACTTTTATTAATGTATTTATGGGCAGTATATGAAGCTTTTACCTATAAAAAAAAAAATAATAAAATAATAATATATCAAGCCAAATTTTACACACTGGACCTTCAAGTAGATTTTTCAGTTGTACTTAACCTGACTATTTCTTTTTCTCTCAACTTTTTACTTTTTACTCCCTACATTTTTACACAAATATATGACTGCAGTTGTTGTCGCTTGAAGTGGAGCTATTTGAACTCTGCTCTTGCGTAATTCAATATCAAAGTGGATCATATTTAAGGGGGTATTATTTTAGAATGCCTCGGCTTTTGGGTCACTGTTCAGTATGTTACATTACTTTCCGTATGAGGAAAAACAAATATGTAGAGAATTACAACAATTGTTTTTAAAACTGCCAACAAGCGCTCACCAGTCATAACTATTATATTATACTATATTAAGAGTACTAAAGTGATAAAAACGTTTTCATTTTGCAAAATTATCAATTACTGTAGTGGGTCATCATTGACAAAAAAAAATATTTTTCCTTAAGTACATTTAATGTACCTGCACCCGAACCCATGCTTTCTTACATTTACTGGAGTAAAGTCGTATCAGAATATATTTTTTACAAAAGTATCAATGCTTTTACTTAAGTACAGAATGTGAATACTTTTGCCACCTCTTCCTACCTCAGTAACACACCCTTGTGAATTGGCTTGCGCGAATGTTTCCCATTTCTCTTGTAAGAGGGGGGGTCGGGTATCGGGTCACTTTACTTAAACCACTTAAACCCCCCTGGGAATTGACGTCAGGTGGGAAGTAGTCCTACTTCCTGCTCAGTGGTGGTGTAACTTGCAGGTTCGGGGTGTGGCCTTCAGGAAACCCTGTTGAATATTGTTTGAGCAGGGTTATGTGTGTGGTTAAAAACAAACAAACACACAAAACCCAAAAAAAAGAGCCACAGAATGAAGGAAACGCACCCGCATCTGGTTTCAAAATATCTGTGTCAGCTGCGGTGCGAGTCTTATGACACAGAAGGTAAGAGTATTGTATGAAGAGCGCCCTCCACGCAACTGGAGGTGTGGAAAGGTTTCTCCGTGTCCCCAACACGTTGCATAATGTAGGAGTTCCCACACTCCCTTCTCTCTCCTCAGTCGAGTTCCGCGGCTTTGAAGCACAATGCTCGGTTAGCGCTCGGTCGAGTGGGAGACCGGAGCTTCTCAAGGTAGTGAGTGGGGGGTGGGGGGGGTGCAACTTTAAAAGTCCCGTCGTTCTGCCTGCCAGTGACCGATCTTCCACACTCGGCGAGCAAATTGAGTTCCCCTGCTTTGATGACTCATTAAGACAAAGCTGCAGCACTCTGCCGATCCCCCCCCCGCCCCCCCCCCCCCCCCGTGCATTCAGACATATTCCATTTTTTACTAGTTTCCACATTGAGGGATTGCTCCAAATCAGTGTTCTGAGCTCGTTTGCAACCCCGTTTGTGCTTCTCTTGCACACGTTTGATTGCTAATTGTTAAAAGTCCCGTATCGTGCAAAATCCCCATTGCCGTTGTTTTTGAACAGTAGCAGTGGGGCACTGACGGCACAGCCAGAAGCTCATCCCACCCTCGGAATCTACCTTTTTTAATGCCTCGTCCGCGAAAAGCGCTTGCAGAAATTGCGGCCGACTCATCGCGTTGCTTCTGCGACGAGACGCCGACATGATTGGGTGCTGTCGTGATAATCACATGAGGCCGCTTTTCTGCACGGCACTCCCAACATTTTGTTTTGTTTTGTTTTTGGAAAACAAAACAGCCACGTTAAAGGGATGTTATAATCAACCATTTTTGCAGAAGGCTGTAAACAGAGGGTTAGATATTCTCTTTTCTGGAGGTTTTTTTTTATGTTTAATTGAGCATGGCTGCTCCACTGGAGTCCAGAATGGAAAAAAAAAAAAAGAATCAGACTATGGGGAACACACGTGGCCTTTAAAGCAGAGCTATGCCTTTTTTTTTTTTTTTTTTCATTTTTAATTATTTTTCTACGCATTCGGCTTAAACGCGGATGCGTCATAATGCATGCATTAGAGAAATTGTTGCCGGATGCGTTAAATGGAGTGAACGGCCGCCTGGACATCATTTCAGCTGTAATGAGCAATTAGGCTTTACACAGTTATCAGCTGTAAATTTCCTCAGCCCCTTTAAGTTGGACGCTTCTGAAGCTCAGATCTCGGTCATGCGTGCTTGTGTTTGATACATTGGACATTGTGCGCCTGCCAAATGCTGTACGAACGATTCGTTATTTGCGCATTATGGGGACGTTTTGTTTCACAATAAATCTCGTTAGTGCTCCCCCCCCCGCGCGCGCGCACTGTATTCGAGGGAACAGGCCACCGTGACCGCCGCCGCCGCGCCAATCAGCTCCAGTAATAATGAAAGGGGATTTCCAGTGTAGCCACAGATGAATAGTCAAATCATGGCAGCAAATTGTATTTAATCTTTTTACTGCACTTGAATGGCTTTGATATAGTTGTTCCGTAATTGGCAAGTAAATTTTCACCCGAGCATGTTTTTTTTGTTTTTTTTTTGTCTCGTGTATTCCCTTCGCTCGCTTTAATTTGATCCCCGCCGCTAGGTAAAAAAGTGTCGGTCCTTTTCCTTTTGAGCAGGCAGGCGCCGTCACTCCAAGCAACGGATAAATGACATTTAAAATTATTTTGCCAGGGTTTGTCGGGGCATCTATTCATTCATTCACTCAATCATTCATTCATTTATTTCTTAATTTTTAAGAAAGAAAACATCCAAATATGCCGCTTCGCAAAAGACAATTGAATCCTGCCGAGGACTGACGTTTCCCTCATTTATTTTGCTCTATAATGGAGACATGAAAGCACGTAGAAATGGTGCCAGGCCGCCAGCATGACGAGATCACCAGTCAGCCCCCACCCCCCCCCCACCCGCCGGTGGGGATCCGTGCCCGTTGGCAGACGAAATTGCTCGGCGAAAGTCATGTTAATAGAGCCAATCTAAAAGCTGACAATGTCATTATTGTGGCGCCATTACGCCGCTATCAACACTCGCTTCGTAATGGTAAATTCACACCAACGATAGATAGATAGACGAAGGAAGAGGAGAAAAAAAAAAAAAAACACACGTGTCAGTTGCCAACTTGAGTCAAAGTCACCTAGAAACGCCCCAATGTTTCCCCCTTCAGCTCTTGCACTGTACACACAGCTTCGGAGTCATTGTTCGCTAATGAAGGCAGGAGCAGCGATCCAGGTCTTTGAGTCCTCTTTAGAGCTTGAAACAAACAGAGCAGGGCAATGTCCAGCCAGGACGGTGCAGCCGGGGCAAATAAAAGTTTTAGCTGAGCGAAAGGCGCCAAATTTCCACCCGCTTTTAGTCGTTGGCCTGAAAAGTTTTCCCGTGTCCAAATGCAGCAGAAGTTTTGGGCTGACAAACAATCTGCGAAAACCCTGCGTCGCACCTGCATCGCTAGCTGCTGAAACGAGGTGTCAACGGGTTCATTTGTGTGTGCTTATCTATATATGTGTGTGTGTGTGTGTGTGTGTGTGTGTGTGTGTGTGTGTGTGTGTGTGTGTGTGTGTGTGTGTGTGTGTGAGTGTGACCCGAACGTTATCTCCATTTCGTTCTGAAACTGGCGGTCAACAGCGTGACTCTCTGCGATGCTCTCAGGACTTCCCCCCGCTTTCATGCGTATCGGCTCGACAGGAGGAAGCAGCTTGTGATTTGCAACCGCTCAACGGCGGCTGAGAAAGCGAGCAGAATGAGTTCACAGCCATTGTTTACCCGCCTTCATTAACTACCTTCTTTAATTGCCTGTTGGCAACCAGGCTGGAATCAGAATAAAGCCCTCTCATGTCCTCCGTCATGCATATTTCATATTGCGCTCAAAAAGAGCTTGGGCGCTATTAATGTTAACTTTTTCTGAATGTGCTGAAGACGGTATTAATGATGTTAATGTTCAAAATGATTAACAGAATTTTTTTTTTTTTTTTTTGAAAATTTGTAAAATGACTTTTCGACTGAATATTCTTGGGTTTCGAAGCATTTTCTGCATTTTTTCTCAGTTCCTCTTTTAAAAGGAAATGTGGTACATCCGTAATGAGAATGAAAACAAAGTCAGGCAGTTATTTGAAGTACTGGCATGAATGTGCAAGATCATTTGCAGACAGTCAGGTGATGTGGTGGGGTTTGGTCGCACGCGCACCAAAGCTGGAGGTGCATCTCATAGTCAAGTCATGTCGGCCAACCAGAAGCTTGTAAAGGAAGAGAAGGCTGACACCACAGTGCAAGGGAGAAATCTGGGAAATCACAGAATAGGGAATATAAAGTTCATAAAATGCAAGAAAACACAATCTGAGTCTGCCTCTTGTGTTCAATGTATTTCGATGTAGTAAAAGATGCACATTTATCTGGATTGAAGCAAATAAAAAGAAAAAAACAAAACAAAAAAGAAACTCAAGCACCCAACAAATGACATCATGCAAAAAAGAAATGACACCGTCTGCCTGCTGGACATTTTATTTTGAAGGGCCGGCTGACCTAAATGTCTCCTTGCATGTGGACGTGAAGCAGAACCTGCGTCTATATATGAACAAAGCCTTAAGTTAAAAAGCTTTTCATTCAAATCATGTGGCGTTTCGACAATGTTGTATTTCCCTGTACGAGGCTTAAAGTGAAGCTGGCGAGTAATGGAAGTAATGAATGGCTCCACTTCGCTTGATTTTACCCTGCATAACCCTGTGACCCCGTTGCAGCATGTCACAGTTGTACCGTCTGTGTCTGTGCGCGCTGATTTTGCTCTCGCCGGGCGCGCTCACCCGTGTCCTCACCCGTGTCCTCTCTCCTCCTCTTCCTCCTCCTCCCCCTCCTCCCTCAGGATACCCGAGGGCCAGGTGGACGCGGGCTCCCTGGCGGCGGGACGGCTGCGCTCCTTGGAGGACCAGTTGACCCGCGCCAAGCAGAAGATCCACAGCTTCCAGAAGCTCACCGGAGACGGTGAGTTCTTTTTGGCGGGCGGGGGAGGGGTTGGGGGGGAGGTGGTGTAGCAGCATTGGCACAGATCTGGGAAGCATGAAAGGATGGAGCTCAGAGTGCATGGCAGGAGGGGAGGACAAGAAAACGACAGAGTGGAGAACTCCTGTCTGGACGTGGGGGGAGGTGTCGGTACAGAATCTGTCTGGGGCTGCGGAATGTGTCCGGGGTCCTACGGCAACTCTATTAGGACAAACTACATCGCAGTCGGATATATAGATAGAAAAGTAGATTGATAGATGGGTATAATCATCTGTATATGTATGTGTGTGTGTACATATACATATATATATATATGTATGTATGTATGTATGTATGTATGTATGTATGTGTGTACATATACATATATGTATGTATGTATGTATGTATGTATGTATGTATGTACGTGTGTATATATATATATGTATATATATATATATATATATATATATATATATATATATATATATATATACACATATATTTGTGTGTGTAAATGTATATATATATGTGTGTGTGTAAATATATATATATGTATATATATATATATATGTATATATATATATATATGTATATATATATATATATATGTACATATATATATATATATATATATATATATATAATTATAGAACGATCGAACAATAGATGTTTACAGACTGTAAATAGATAGCTATCTATCTAACTATCGTTCATTTTTTCCATTTGTTAGTTTGATCGCGATGTACTTGCCGTATGTGATGTCATTGGTCGGTGTCCGGCGACTGCCGACGACGTCACATACGGCAAGTCTATTAGGACAAAGTACAGCGCGGTCGAACGAACAAACGGGAAAAAAATTAACGATAGTTAGTCGGATACCAATCTGTCTATCTATGGTTGAACAGACCACTGTAGCTCACTGGCAACCTCAAGAGGGGGGGGCGCAAGGGAAAGACGCTATAATGAAATGTAACCACTTGATGTCGTAGGAACTCGGACACATTCCGTTTCCCCAGATTCTGTGTATCTGGAATCTGTATACAGATTCTGTACCCACAGAGGCAGTGCATCAACGCGCAGCGATGGCGTCGCCAGGTGAACGGGGGTGAAATGGGGGTGTGGGGATCGGGGGGGGGCGAGCACGTGTGAATGAAGTGGAAGCGGGGGGAGGGGGGGAGCCGGCGCAGCAGAGGGCGGCGCAGGGTCACCGGCTCTCTCCATCTCGCCGCCGGAGAAAAAGGCTAAGAATACCCTCAAGCTTCTTTTTTTTCTTTTCCTTCCCTCCCTCTCTCCCGTTGCCGAGGGAGGGAGGGAGGGAGGGAGGGGGTGAGAAGAGAGAGTGCCAGATAGTAGGAAGTTAACAGAGGAAAAAAAAACAAAAAAAAAAGATTTCCCCTCCTCTTCCATCTCCACCTCCACCTCCGCCTCCCGCTCCAGGCTGTCCTTCCCTTCCCCTCCACTCCCGCTTTTTGGTGGTTGTTGTTGTTGTTTTGTTTTGTTTTGGGTTTTTTTTTTACTCTCCTCAGAAACCAGAGCAGGCAGCTGTGTTATACATGTGGGTTACTCCACATTGTTTAGCCCGCCTGGCGTATTGAGTTCCTTCCTGTTGTTACACAGAGAGAGAGAGAGAGAGGAAAGAGATGGAGAGAGAGATGGAGAGAGGGGGGGGGAGCCACGAGGCACAAAAACAGTGATCAAGTGCTCCTCAATTGAGGCCAACACAACACCCGGGGACAGAGAGGAGAAAGTTTAGTGGTTCCCTTCCAAAAGCCTGCTTTGTTTGTAACCTATTTCCACTAATTCTCTGACACCCCTCCCCAAACAAAACCCTTTCATCGCCGCCCTCCTCCCAGCTCCACTTTGTGCCACGACTCGTCCCTTTCGATCGAATCCGTGCCTCAAAGGTTACGCAAGCTGGTCGTTGTGCGACGTGGCTGAGCTATTTTTTTTTTTTTTTTTCCTTCTTCTTTCCCCTCCACCCTCTTCCAGGCCCGGGTCCCACTCAGGAGGAGCTGCGGAGGAGGGTGGAGAACGGCGTCAAGGAGTTCTGGTATTTGGTTCGCAGCGAGGTGAAGAAGCTGGCCAGCGTGGAGCCCGGCGAGAGGCAGAAGTACGCCGACGCCCTCCTGCAGGACCTCGGACACCAGGAGAGGTGCGAAACAAAGAGTTTTGGACACAGCTTCTAGTGCAGTGTTATTGCTTTATCTTTGCTGCGTCCTACGAATGATGCTGGATCATATGACTGAAGACATCAAATATATAAGCGAGATTTACAGAATTTTCAAGCAAAGAAAACAGAGTTAAAAAAAACTCTAACAAAAAAAAAAAATTATATGAAGAGAGGCTATTAAAGAATAATAAAGAAACATGCTGTAAACACTATTTTACACATTGTTTATTCTCCCTTGAAAGATCAAAAAAAAAGAAAAAGAAGTTCTCAAAAAATGTAAAATTCACAGTATGTTGTGCACATAATTTACAAAATATGTGTTCATTCATAATTTTGATGCCTTCATTGAGAATCTATAATGTAAATAGTCATAAAAATTAGAAAAAAGAAGAAATGCCATTAGATTCGAAGGTGTGTCCAAACTATTGACTGGTAACGTCGTCATTACCAGTCAGTGCCAACTTTAAAAAGTCTGCAATGTGACCAAAATCACAGAGTCAAAACCGCACGCTCCTCGACCAATGTTCAGGAAATGATGGAATGCACCTGAAATGCACTGTGACCTTTACAGGCGAATTGTCTTTGACCTTCTCTGAACTTTTCCGTGCGCGACTCTTCAATGTTTCAGTCCCCACTGCGTCACATGCTGCCCTCTTAACAAGGCGACTGGCCGCAAAAATCACAACCACACGTCTGAACGGTGACCTCCGAGCGCTCTGCTTCCATGATAAATTCCCATTCGAACGGTCCCCCCTCATTGCGCCGTTCACGTTTTCTGACATCACAAGACCAAGAAAAAGGTCCCATGACAATTTCAGAGAGAGGTTGACATTTTTCGGTGGCAACACCGCCACTATTGTCAGCCTTTGTTTCGGTATTCTTTAAGACGGGAAAAGAAAACGCATGCGTCTACTTGAGCGCCCTGCCCTTTGTGATGTCATGTCACTGGCATCGTGACCTTTTTTTTTTTTTTTTTTTTTTTGACATTTTCCATAAATTCCATCCCAAAGTGAGCAACCGCCTACCTTTTTGTGAGTGGTGTGTTCCCAGAAATCAAAACGAATCCCCCTGGTGTTCAACTGACATCAATGTCAGGATGATTAATGTAGGAAGAGGTGCTGAGCACTGATTAAATTAAAAGATGACAAAAAAGAAATTAGCCTTGCGCAAGTATCGATGCTTGCAATATTTTAGTTTTACTTTTTAGGGTTTTTTCCTTCTTACCTTGTACATAGATAAACCTTGAAACCAAAGCAATTTTCAAGATTTCTTTTTTTTGATTTCACCAAAATAGCTGCATTCTTGAATGCGTAATTCCATCAGGTAGGCAAAAATAAGAGCTGACGCATTGCAAAAAAATACCTCTTTACTATATTACTCGTCTTTCATAGTATTGTGAGACACCAGCCGATGCTCTCTGTGTGCTCTTATGGCCCACGTTTTTTTCCTCGTTGGATGCGCAGGAAAGTAAAAGTGTGTGGCTGCGGCTGGTCTGCTCCCTGCTCTCTCTCCCTGCAGGCACAGTAGTGGGCGGCCAAACAGTCGCTCGCCTCGCTGACCGTCCGACCGGCTCGCCGGCTGAGCGGTGACACAGCAAAATGTCGCATTGTTTCACTGGCGCGGCCCGCAGGAGGGTATTACGGTCCCGCCCCAGAAATAAAAACCGACGCTATTGTGTTTTGTTATAGCAATAAAAGCACAGCAGCGACATGACAAACATCCCACCTTACGACGTAAAAGCCTGCAGAAGTTATATTTTTTATTGTCAAAATGATAAATATATCTGGGTGTAACGCAATAAAGCTGGTCGTGATTTGTCAACCCGTGTGTTTAATAGCTGCAGATTATTGCCGAGGCTCAGCCCGGAGCCTGAAGTCGTAACATTAAAAGCGGTATATAGTAATTATTAGCGTGAATGCCAATAATCCCCTGTATTTTTGTACTTGGAACGCTAGTATCACAATTTAAATTATGCCGTTACTCGAGAATTTTGACCTTTTTAGGAACATGAGTAGTCCACTGTTGCAACAGTAAAAATGACACGTTCTTAATGTGATAATTTGCTGCATACACTTTGGGAAGGAAAAAATGCATTTTAAGGTCGAGGCTTTATCACTGCAGCAGGGAATTTCTCAGGTTAAATCCTTATCTGCATGGTGGGGCAGCAACATGATGCTCTAAAAGGGCTCTCAGTTGTCCCCTAATTCAAGAAATCCCCTAGTAGTGCGTGACAGCAAGGCTTTTGAAGAAGAAACATCAAGGAGTTGCATTTCATTATAGCGTCTTTCCCTCTCCCCCTCTTGAGGTTGCCAGTGAGCTACAGTGGCCTGTTCCCCCAAACCTGGATACCTGTTACAGAGTCACAACAACCTTGTCGTCCTCGCTGCTCACTGAAACGTGACAGCAAAGTGTGCCGCTGTTGCCAAGAAACAGAGGGCAAAGGTCACGCTCCCTCCCGTCACCTGGCCAGTGACGGCAAGGGCGTGAGGGAGGGCCCGGCTGAGCCAAACGCTTCATTGTAATCCCACTCAAGTTCTTCACTGCCGTCATTGTCTTAGTCCCCGCAGCCTAAGCGGCTTTGCCGCAACTGACTCCCAACCCCTTGACACACAGACTTGCATGCGTAGTCTCCCGGCTTGCTTCAGCACTCATGGCAGAGGCCGGCAGGAGCAGCAGAAAAAGTGTTTGACTCCAACAAATTCCACTTTGTTCGTTTGAATTCTGCAAGCTAGGTCCTGTAGCGAGGGGAAATAAAAATGCAGCAGTTTAGGAAAGATTGCGGTTACTTACCTGCTCTCCTAATTAAAGCAAAGCGTGATGCTGTAGCTCGCAGTTTCCCAAACGTTCCCCATTAATCGAGTAGTTGGACATTTAATGACCTGGAATGGGAGGTAAAGAAAATTAACAGCTTTTTATTTACATTCGTATGCAATTGAGCAGTCAGAGCAGTCAGGAGCCCAAAGAAAGAGGAAAAAAACAACAAGAGCATAGACAAAGATTCACACAATCACTGCTTTATCAGGTAAAATGTTCAATTACATGTTAACAGCCAAACAGCCAATCACATGGCAGCAGCTCGGTGCGTTTTAGACACCTCGACGTGGTGAAGCTGCCCTGCTGAAATTTAAAGCCAGCGTCAAAACGGGGAAGAGAGGCGGACTGAAGTAACCACGTCTCAACCGTCTCGAGGGGTTCACAGAGAAAAAGGCCCCAGGAAGTGAAGATATTGAGTGGGTGGAAGTTTGGCGGGGGCAAGTGTGGTCGGAATGCGGTCAGAATGGCCAGACTGGTCAGAAACCACAGAGAGGCAACAGGAACTCAAAATAGCTCTCTGGTTACAGCCGCGGTCTGCTGATTAGCATTTGTGAATGCACAACATGTCCAACCTCAAAGCAGTCAGCCACTTTATTAAGTGCGGCGTACTAGCAAGGCGTACCTAATCAAGCGGACGGCGTGGGTGTGCATGCGTGCGTGCGTGCGTGCATGCTTGTGTGTGCGTGTGTGAATTGATAACACTGAATGACTCCTGAATATCTAACAGGAATATAAAATGAATGCAAAAACAGAATGTGACCTGATGCCTCGCGCCTTAATGCAGGTGCAGAGTGTATCAGGGCCGGTGTGAAAAGGTTGGAACGAGCACTGTTTTAGGTTCTGGAGATAAAAGAGCCGACGGTCTCTTCGCACGGGTGTAAAAAGCCAGAATGTACAATGAAAGGCTGTGTGAGTGCGAGTGTGTGGTAACTAACACTGGCTCGACAGGGTACAGTTTCGATTAGCACCACGACTATTCCTGGACACCTTGTGGTGAATCGTATTGTGTTAGCAAACATTCCGGAAGGTGCCGATGGCTAACGAACCAACTATTAACCACTTTCATCCCCTGTCGAAGTCGACCGTCCTCCTTCCCACCTTCGACCTAGCCGCCTCTCCAACTGGACAGGTGGTGGCGCTCTCCCGGCGACGCGAACCCCTGAAATCCCTCCGTCGCTGCGCCGCCCGTGCCACCGAATCCACGCTCGGCTGCCAAAAACCGCCGCGCCAGCCTCCGCCGCGCTAGCCAATTTGAAGCGGCGGGCGAGCCAACAAGCGCCACGCGTGTCCAAGATGACAAACGGCGGCGGGCGCCACCAAAGAATAGACTTGGAAGCGCACAGGAACTGAAGTGCCATTTCTTAGCGGCTGAGAGGTGTTTTCCTCGTCCCGCTGCCAAATCCCCTGGCCGTGTCTGCTGATTTCTTCCACTCTGGCAGTGCAGCAGTGGTGGGAATATCCATCCAAATAGCAATAATAGCGATGTGGATGTTGGTATCGGTAGTGATCGATATTAGTGGAATGAGATCAATATCGCAATTGTAAAAACTGGTTACTTGTGTATGCATTTTTTTTTTTTTTTTTTAAATACTCTTTATCGCTATCACATTTTATTCACACATTGTACATAGTATAGAAAATCAAAATAGAATGTGAGTAAGTGTACCACTCAGTGATTGTGAGTGAGCTGTGAGTGAGTTGAACCAATTTAAAGAAAATAACAACAAAAACCACTCCTAGAAATACTAACTAATTATTTAGTTTCCTTATACTATAAAACAAAACAAAAAAAAATGCATTTTGACTCTTGTTCCACCTAAGAAAATTAATTGATTGATTCAATTAATTTAGGCTTAATACGTAAACATTTTTTCCCTCGTCAGTGTCTCTCTATTCATCTCAATATAAGGAACAAACATCCTCGAAAAAGAAAGAAAAAAACCCAGACACTGAACACACAAAACCAAAACCAAAACAAAGCTTGTGTGTATACTTACTTGTATAAATTCATTACTATGTGTTTAAACTACTATAGAGTTGGAATGGAATGCTTTTTGGTTTTTTTTGGTTTTTTTCGTTTTTGTTTTACATCTCATAAAATGATTTTGACAATAATTCAGATCAGCAAAAAAAACAAACATCCAGCTCGTTATGGAGACTTCTTTTGTAAAGGTGTGAAAGGCATTAAATAATGAGGGCAAGTTTTTTGCATTTACCTATTATGCCCAATTTCTGTCCTGATCACAAAATACTCTTAAAGAAAAATGAACATTCATTCAGAATTTGCAATTTGGTTGAGCAGTCCTTGTAATTGAAAAGTATCGGCATGGTTTCCATATTGGCGAAACTGGCCCTGTATTTATTTGGTATCAGATCAATACTAAATCTTGCAGCATCGCACACCACCACCGTGCACCGGGTACCGGTGTTCAGGGGTTTTTCTCTCTATAGCGCATAGGTGTCAAAACTCTGGCCCGTGGGCCAAATTTGGCCTGCAGTGTAATTTTATTTGGCCCGCGAGGCCAATACAGAATCACCAGCTAGAGCTGGCCCGCCGCTATTATACAGCACATGTGCGACTCATACTACAAATCCCAGAATGCCCTGCCGATATTCCGGCAGACCGTTTACTTTAACAAACTATAATTAACATTTTCTTGGTGCACTTTTTCTTGTTACTCCAAAGCATTGAATGCTTGGACGTTCATTGAAGGATATTATTATTAGTTAATTAGTTTATTATTATTTTATTTTTAAATGTATTATTAGCCCATGGAAAGGTTACTATTGACATTTAAATCAGAAGGCAGCAAATTAAAAAGAGGCACACAGTTTTTATTTACATTTTATTTATTTTGATGAGTTTAAAGTTGAGTTGTGTGCAATATGAAGCTATTTATTGTTTAATTTTAAGCTTCAGGTTGAAGCAAAACTTGTTGAGTCCACAAAAAAAAGGTTCACCGTTCTATCTGGGGAAGATTCTTTCAGTAAATATCAATGTTGGCCCACGACTTTGTCCAAGTTTTACATTCTGGCCTCACTGTGTATTGGAGTTTGACACCCCCGCAGTGGCAGGTTCGTTCGCGCTCCCCACTCCTGACCCTCCAATACATCCGATCGACTCCCTGGCGTCTGTAGCGGGGGCGGGGGGGCCGGACGAGCAGCGCCGCCGTCTTAGTCACGCCGCGAGGGCGCCGCCACCTCACGCTCGAGCGTCTCTGAGTGTGTTTGCAGAAGAAGTCGCAGCAGCACAGGATGTGACTGATTTGGGTCAAAGAAGTGAGTAACAAATTAAGCTTGCGCAAGTCAGGGCACGCGCCTGTGCGCGTGACATGTGCTGGCGCCTTGCCCTCCGTCGCATTGCATCGGAGCTGGCGGGCATGTTTGGATGCCGGCTTGCCTGCGACTTGGCAGCGTGTGACAAGGACACAAATTCTCCGTCAGAGTCTCGCAGACGACGACGAGACCTAATCCAGAAAAGAAGAGCTGAACAACCAGAAAAGGCCTCGGCGTCGCAAGGCGGCGTGACAGAAGTGACAGTTGTTGTGTTGTGTGTTCGTTTTTTTTCTTCTATAAATACCCTGCAAGCGGGCTCAGACTCGTCGTAAAAACATGCGCCGCGTACTGTCAACAGCAGCTTCCTGGTGCCAAGTGCAAAAGTGCAAAACTTGTGCTCAAAAATCCGAGTGTTTGGATGCGCGAGCCGGAAGAAACACCAGCGAAGGGGATCCGGCCTCGTGTTTCGGGCCTCGGTGTCTCCAGCTGGACAGAAATGTGCTCACATACTTGAGACACTTGAGATACTTCCGTTATCGGGGTTTGTCTGTGGGTAATAAGTAGAGCGACTCTTCCTATTTTCTCGCCAGACGCGGAACTCTCAGTCGAGACCTTTAGCGAGTAAAGAGCTTATTTATAACACTGCTGGAGTAAGTATAATGTTTAGAAAGCGGACGCAACTCCTCGCTGAGGTCATGAAATCAGCAAGTGCGAGTGTGAACGTTTCATTCAAGGTTCTGTTCCTTTTTTTTCTACCCATTCTCAAGCGTTGTAGCATAAAAAGGCATATCTTCTTTATCTCTGGATAACAGCATTTTTACCCTTAGAGTGATTCTAAGTCAGACAATATCAAGGTGGATTGCATGGCGCTGATCTCCGAAGGGTGGAACAGCTGGAGAGGTTTTCTTTCGCGACATCACAAAGGGCAAATTTTCATTCCCCGAATGTTTTCCGGCAAAAATGAGCAAGCGAATGGTGGAAATGGACTTTTTAATTTTTTTTTTAAGGGACTTTTCTCATTTCCATGTAACGGTAGCGTGTAGTCAGAAGACATGCGGGACATTTAAACAGGCACCTCTTTAGGATATTGGACTTTCAGAAAGAAAAAAAAACGTCCACTACCTGTCTGTAGTTCAGACAGGGTCACTTTGTCAAAAATAACAATTTATTACACATCAACACGTAGATTTGGCGGTATGGTTCTGCTTGGGGTCCCCCTGCCCTTCCGCGCAAGCATGCAAGGAAGCCCGAGGCGGGAAGCCCTTCCCGCCCTTCACGAGCCATCGTGAAAAGGCGATGCAGGGAGCCCAGCGGCAGCAACTACGAACCAACCCTGCAGAACCAGAGCTACAGAGAGAAATGTTAGTTTCAATCGTGATGGAGGAGCAGGGGAGGAGGTGGGTTGTTCGATCGCCGGTGAAGAAGCAGAGGAAGATGATCAGTTGGGGTGGCTTTAAAAAGGGCGCTTCTAAAGAGGCTGACCAATCGGAGCTGAGGGAAGTGATGTAAGCCTACAGCTAATTAGGGTCACACGGCTGGAATACTAATAGGCGACGTCATGCCCTGTCAGAACTAACGCTTCGCTCGATTTGAAGAAGCATACACATGTTTTGCATGTTGAAAGGTAAGAGAGTTTGGAGGGGAAAGAATCAAAATATATTCAGGTAAAAAAAAAAAAAAAAATTAAGTGACATGGCTATCGCCGCTAACTCCTGTTTCCGTTGTTGTCCTTGTTTGACTTATTAGATTTCATCGTCTGTCACACCTTCAAATCTTTTAAGGGTGCGTATAGGCGCGTATGCGTACGCAGTAATTAGGCATAAAGCTTGATAGCACAATGATTCCAATGACGTTAGTCGAAGGTCAGGTACTGTAAAGCCCCCGCAGCGTTACGATGCATCTGGGGTGGATGGCAACCTGCCAGGTGCTAAAACAGTAAAAGTAAGAAGAAAAAAAAACAAAATATAAAAGGAGAAAAAAAAAAACAATCAGCGGAAAGAGGCTTCATACAGCTCGCCTGATGTGATGATAGTCTCCCGACGCTATCGGGTCCCGAATGGGTTTGAAAAGACATCATCGTATCCGTCTTTAAGTCGATACCTTCACTCTGGGGATTTGCACTGACGCTCTCGGTTTAGCTGCCACAGTGCAGACATGTAGCTTTATGAGGGGGGGAAAAAATGTCTTTTCAAATCAATTCTGATTCTCTGGGCTTGTGGGGATTTTGTGTTTCGCCGGGCAGGGCGCTCGGGTTTTATTTATGTATTTGTGTTTGTTTTTGTGGTTTGTTTTTTTTTGTTTTGTTTTGTTTTTTTACCTTCTGTAACAACTCCCCGACGGCTCCGCCGACTGCGCCGCTACGAAGTCGAAAAAGGAAGGAAAAACGAAAGGCGTTGTATGGGAAGAAATTTCCGCCGACTGCTCGCTCGCTCGTCAGCGCACGGGAGGTTGCAGATAATGACTGATTCTTCTATTTCTGGGTGAACCGCTCCTCAGAGGACACAGGGTCATACGTCCCGTCATCCTCTCAAGTCGTCGCTAATATGTTTATACTCTGCGGGGCCGCGAATTTGGGCGCAGCTCCGAGCCTCCAGAGAATAGCAGGCGCGCCGGATACCGTCAGGGCGCTAATGAGCGAAGAAAGGCGCGCGTGTGATCTGGAAGAATTAAAAAAAAAAAAAAAAAAAAAAGGACATTGGCGGCAGCGCGTTAAGTGAAGACAGCTTGGCACCGACCAAAGTCTGGGAGATGTGCTTAACCCAGGCCTCATCTGGGAGAGCGCGCTGGTGTTCTAACTATCTTTTTTTTTCCTTTGGGCAAACAAAAAAAGCACAACAAAAGGTGCCGCTGAGAATTACTGCTTGAAGCTGTTGGCTCTGGACAAATGGAAAAAGTTTTGTTGTTTTTTTAAAAAAAAAAAAAAAACTCCTGTGTCTGCAGGTCCATCATGACGGACTTGTACTACCTCAGCCAGGCGGACGGAGTGGGAGAGTGGAGAGTGAAGGAGGCTAAAGACCTGTCGGACCTGGTGCAGAACAGAATCACGTACCTCCAGGTATGGGCACACGCGAGGGCATTGGGTGGGGTGGGGTGGGGGAGGGGAGGTTGATGGCCACGTCTCCCTGCGCAACTATGGAATTTCATATTTAAAAAAAGAAAAATCCCAAGTCTGGGTAAGTACGGGAAATGTGAAGCGGTGTTATGGAAAATTGTTCAGGTTCGCAGGAGTTTGCAGACTGCGACCACCGTGCTTGTTTTCTGGAGATATGAAATTAAGGGTTTCTAGGGAAAAAATAAACGCCGTCTGCGGCCAAACGGGAAAAAGGTGTTTGAGAGGGAGAGGGAGAGAGAGAGAGAGAGAGAGAGAGCGTGTCACTGTGCGCAGTATCATTGCCACGCCGTGACACTGTTACCGTCTTGTTTGGATCTGTTGCTGCTGTGACACCACGAATTTCCCCCCACGGGGGATCAATAAAGTCTATTTAATTCAATTCCAAATTCAATTCAATGTCCTGGAAAACTCCAGCTCCATCCCTCCGACCCTCCGACCCTCCGACCCCCTCCATCCGGCGTTTCACTCTTCGCGCCGACCTCCAGACAGGCGGCAGAGTCGCAGGGGTCACAGTTTATCGACTTTGTTGTCGCACGATCCGGGGCGGAAAAAACAAAACAAAAAATCGATTGAATTTTCAAATCCATCAAAACGCTAGACTGCTGACAAACAAGGATGCCGGATTCCTGCAACGCGCACAAGCGTCCGAGAAAAATGGCACGTGCAAACATGACAGCGACGCACGTGCAGGGACGCAAGCTAGGCGACCAGCACGGGACAACCAGCTGCAGAAACTCCCGACCCGAGAACTAGAATAGAATAAAATAGAATAGTATCCCTTTATTAATCCCGCATTGGGCAAATTTACATAATTACCGCAACAATATGGGGCCTTTGTGTGTGGAGTTTGCATGTTCTCCCCGTGTCTGCGTGGGTTCACTGCTGGTTCTCCGGCCTCCTCCCACAGCCCGAAAAACATGCATGTGAGGTGATTTGGGAACTAAATGATCTAATTATATCTAAACATAACACAAATTGTAAGGAAATTTGTGTTTGGTAGATTATTCCTTTGTTGTAACAATGTTTTTTTTTGGAAATAAATGTTCTATCCATGGAAAGCCTGTTTATTCCCCTTTTAAATGGTGCCACACTTGTAAGGGTGTGGGGTGAGCAGCTGAGCTAAGCATCTTGGTTGCGTCCATGTAAAAGTGCAACAAATCTTCTCTGCCGAGTTTATGTCTATATCTATATAACGGTCTACCTATCTATATCTATATGTTTATCTAATTAAATATCTAAATTGACCACAGGTGTGTGTGTGTGTGTGTGAGAGAGCACTGAACTGGCCACTTGTCCAGGGTGTCACCCTGCCTTCGCCCTATGACAGCTGGGAGAGGCTCCAGCAGAGCCCCGCCTCCCTGAGCGCAGGAAGTAGCGGGTATTGAAAATGGATGGATTTATTGGGTGAGAAAGACAAACAAACAAACAAGATATTTAAATCGTATGGACAGTTGGACTGAGGGCTGGGCGATTTTGGACGAAAATAAAATCGCAATTTTTTTTCCTCTGAAAACTGACAAAAAAAAAACCTAGAGGCGCCAACGCGAGAGGAAAATCAATTTTACGATTTTCCTTTTTTTAACATCGACTTCAGTAAAAAAAAAGAAAAAAAATCAGATTTCGAATCGCACAGCCCTCGTTGGACTATCTACAGTATATTGACAGATAGATAATTGTTTATATACACCTTTGTAAATGAGACTACGACATCCGTTCACGCTCGGCCTTCTTGCACCTTCAACCCCCTCCTCCCACATCCACCACCACCACCACCTTTGGGTGGGGCCCCCTGCGCAACCACGCCGGGGCCGCTGCAGCATTAATGAGCCGGTGTGTTTGATGAAGAGAGCCCAGTCAGTCTGGCTGGGCGGGGACGGCGCCGCTAACAGCTGCTGTCACCACCGCTGAGGGATCACACCGCTCCACCAGCTGCCGTCGCTAATTCATCACACACACACACACACACACACACACACACACACGCACGTGCGCAGGGAGAGTCGCGCACAGATGGATTCGCCCGCACCTTAGCCAGCCATTGGCAAACGCTCGTGCACGCTCAGGCGGATGATTGATGCAAAGAGATGCCCTGTGTACCACGCGCGCACGTACACACACACACACGTGCACTAACGTCTATATGCAGACACAAGACAGGTTCCTCCTGCAGCCTCAGCCACCCGCACCAGCCCCTCCCTTCACTCCCGCTTCGACCGACTCCCGTCCTCCACGTCCGCTCCATCTCCCACAGCCGTCACAGCCAGCTCCGTTTTTTTTTTTTTTTTTTGCCAGCATTTTACCGTGCATTACACAATAAGGCATCAAAATCCCAGAGACCCTTGTCAGTGTTGCTCTGCGCCCTCGCTGTCCCCCCACGAGAGTCTCCGTAAGGTTTGCTCCAGGGCAACGACACAGACTAAGGAGGCTGTCGTCTACTAACACTTCTCTCTCTCTCTCTCTCCTCTCTTCCATATCTTATCCAGCTTCTTTTTCTTTTTTTCTTTTTTCATCCTCTTCCAGCCAGGCTCGTATTTGTGCAGGTCCGCTATTTGAATTTCGCAGGAGGGAAGCCGAACTCGGCTTGGAAACAATAGAAGAGAGACAACTAGAGAATCCGGAATGTCAAAATGGAAGATTGTCTGAATATCGTGGACATCTGATTCATTGAAAAAATAAAAATCACAGTTGAAATGACAAAAGGAAACGAGCACCTGCAGGCCGGTGACGTGCGATTCCTGAACCAATCGCTATTGTGTGACTGCTGTTGTAACTGCACGTGTTGCTGCTTCACAGTTTCACGTGTCATATGACGTGTTCACAAAGTGGACGTGTGTGCACGTGTCCACAAAATTGCACAATTCATTTTCAGAAAATATATGTTTCTCCATTGAAACTGTTGCTCTTTTATTTTTTATTATTATTATTTTTTTCTCAAAATGAAATTTTTAATTTTCAGATGACTGGATTTTGTGCAAATCAGTAGGGGACTGGGAGTGGGCGGAGCTTGTGTGCAACATCGGTTTCCGGACAGTCTGGGCAGCCTACTCAATGACTCAAATGATTCAAAATCTCAATTTGAAAAACGTATGTTCGAGCGACTCATGCAAACTGGAGTCAGAATCGAAGAGTTCCCCATCATTGGACTGCAGCTTAAAAGTTTTGTGTGTTGATGCTACATGGCACTGGTACATTTAAGTGTTCATACTTGGAATGCACCGATACCAGTTTGGGTATTGGTACCGACACCAGGGTTTGAGTATTTTACTTGTACTTGTAAAATATGTGCCGATACCACAACATTGATACCAGTTGTGGATGCATGAATACAACAATTTTGTTTAATTTGTGTTTATACTACAGTGAAACTTGTGACAGTCGCCCACGTTCTAGAAAGACATGGTAGGGAATGTTGTTCAATTAGCATTTGTGGGGGGGAAAAAATCTAAGTAATTCTATAATGTGTAATGGCCTTATTAAGTTCTCTGTATCAGTATCTGTGAGTACTAGTACTCTACTTGTTCTGTAAAAAAAAAAGTAGTATCGGTCCATGTTTTCAATGTAGTCCCAGCAGGCCTTGCTAAAATCTTTTGTTATTTAGTATTGCTGTGTCAACTGTCGCTGTGTGCACCAACAGGAGGAAGCCTCAGGCTGCTGCCGCTGCCCGGCTAAATTCACCATGAAAATATCCCCTTTGCTTGACAAATGCTTTCCATCGGACAAAATGCTAAACATCATATCCAAAGTTCTGAAGACATGCTCCTTCCTTGTGTAACAGGCTTATATCTGAGGAAGGAAAAGAGGCATAAATGATTTCGCCACCTGGGCACCACAGGTTGTTTCTATTGGCCCCGTTCGGCTCGTGAAGGCAGGAATGAATTTTAATCCACTTGCTGCAGGCCCGAAATGAGACATTTTCATTGTCTGGGTTTTTCCCTGAAACCGATTCGCAACCACCTTTTTGGCGTCTTTTTAGCGTTGCCCGACCAAGGCCTGCGCACACGTGTCGGCCGGCCGTTCTCTTTGAACCGACTCAACCAAGCGTCTCGCTCTTTTCAGCCTCATCGCCGCCAACCAACCAGGAAGTGTTTTACAGTCGCAACCAAAAAAATTCTGTTTTTTTTTTTTTTTTTTCTCGCGCAGAACTTGGAACTCCTCCTTTCTTTCTGTCCTCCTTCCTTCCGTCCCTGCCTTTGCCTTGTTCTTTTCCCCGTCTCTCTTTGTCCTTCCATCTCTTTCCCCACTTCCCTCCTCCTCTTCCTCTCCCTCCTCTCCCCACCCTGCCAACGTGTGATAGGCAGCATTAGCCGCTGGGCGCCGCACGGCCTGATTACTGTGAACCATCCGCAGCTGCAGCAGCCTAATAAGGAAAACACTCCCATCAGCCTCCGTAATTGCTGTTTAGGAAGCTGGCTGGCACGAAAGCTGGCGACCGGGAAGCGACTGACGGCGGATCGTTGAGGACGCAGTGTGTGCGACTTTTTAGTATTTTTCCCCTCCGATTGTGAAGAGAGAGACCCCCGTTTCTTCTCTTTAGTGCCTCTAACTCGGCATTCTTCCCCTCCCTCAGACGCCTCTGATATCCAGGCTAATTTATGAGACAAGGCCAGGGTGTCGGAGAGGAAGAGAGCTATGAAATGAAATGAAATCGCACCAGTAAATAAACGGGCGAGGGAAAGCCATGAGCGGAGGGGTGCAATTACAGCGGCACGAGGAGGAGGAGGGGGCTTGCAAAATTCGACATTGTGCTTTATTGTTGGGAGGGAGAAACGCTGAAGCGAGCAGTCGAGTCCGTCCCGTTGACGCTTCCTCGTGCGTTTGTCTTTCCCGAAAGAAGTTATTTCCAGTTTTACCGCGTTAATATTTCAGTAAAATAACGTTCAGGCAGGGAGTGAATTGCGCTTCCCGCTTTAATTAGGTCCGTTATTGAGTACAGACTTACGTGTACATATATATATATATATATATGTATGTGTATACATATATATATATATATATATGTATACATATACATATATATATATATATATATATATATGTATATGTATATATATATATATATATATATATATATACATATATATATATATATATATATACATATACGTATATATATACATATATGTATATATACATATACGTATATATATACATATATGTATATATACATATACATATATATATACATATACATATATATATACATATATGTATATATACATATACATATATATATATATACATATAGATATAGATATAGATATGTATATATATGTATGTATATATATATATGTATGTATATATATATATGTGTATGTGTATATATATATATATATATATATATATATATATATATATATATGTGTATGTGCATATATATATATATATATATACATATATATATATATACATATGTATGTATGTATATACGTATGTATGTATATATATATATGTATATATATGTATATATATGTATATGTATATATATGTATATATATGTATATATATATATATATATATATATATATACATATATATATATATATATATATATATATACACACACATATATATATATATATACACATATATATGTATGTGTGTGTATGTACATATATATATAAATATATATATATATATATATATACACACACATATATGTATATATATATATATATATATACACACATATACATAATATACATTAATCCGGTTAATTTTCAAAATAATTTCAAAATACCTCAATGTTTGAGGGGTTTTTTTTTGGAGAGTATCTGGACAGTATAAGTATGTAATTGTTTTGGAACGTTCCAATGAAAGTAAAAGTAGAATATTTCCACAAAGGAATTATTATTTTCCTCTCTAATTTTTCCTATTGTATAAAAAAACACAATAAATATCTTGTTAAGTTACAAATAGAGCAGGGTAAAAAACCTGCTATTAATTTTTGATTAATTGCAAGTTAACTCAGGACACTATGCAATTAATTGCGAAAAAACGACTGACAGCCCTAATATATATGTGTATATATACACACATATATATGTATGCATATATGTATACATCTGTTGCCATCGTGTTATCAACGTGTGCAATATACATATCAGAGAGAGCTGCTAGAGTCAGTCAGACTCGGTGTACCATCTGTTCGCACGGTGCTGCGCGCCAGTGCACATGCCAAACGCGCATGGAGTCGCGCCACCCTCGATGGCTGCCACCCTCGGAGATGCTCGTGGCTGAGGTTAGTCAGCAGCTAGGCAGGGAGCACGGACGCACAGGTGACTGAACCGAGTCCAAAAGTCAGGCTGACGGCTGAAAGAAGCTCTCTGATCAAGCATTCAGGACGGTACATTGACGTGGCGTTGGTTCACTGCCAATTTATCAGCTGCGCCAAGGTGGGCATGGGCTCGGTGAGCCCGCGTCTCTGAAGAGGATGCTTTATTGGTTGCGCACAAGCGGCGACGTGCGTTTGAGCCGTACCTGCTCTTACTAGAAGCACGTGGCTGCTGCTTACGGGCCACAGCCACCAGAGCTTCATCAGTGCATTTGGTCCAGGATGATGAAACTGATTGGGGATGTTTTTGATGTGGCCTGAATGGAAATAGATTTGTGTGTGTGTGTGTGTGTGTGCTGTGTGTGTGCATGCACGCGTGTGTTTTTCCTATGTCTGCATAATAGGCTCAGTCCCTGAGGTCCACATTAGAAGCACACCAAAAATAATATTCATAATACAAATATATTTAGATAAAATATAAAAGCATGCACACTATATTAGTTTTTTTTATCTATCGCATAATTTCACCCATTTCTTCAGAACATCTGTGTACCTGGAACATGAGGGGAAAGGTCACAGCTTTGTGTCTTCCAATGTTGATGTTGAATCTTGAACAGGGAGAACAAGATATTGTTTGAAAGACACCTGTGTCAAACCTCATTGAATACAACATGCTCTCAAAATTAATTGAAAGAAAAATCACACTTCAAGATGGAGTAAAAAAAACCAAAAAACAAGTCTTCCATGGAAACTGAAAGTCTTGACCTCACGCGACGGCTGTTTACACCGACGGCGTCTTACCCAGCTTCCCAATAGATGCAACACGTGCACGTTGCCAGGGCGACCAGGCTGCTCCTCTTGCGTTCTGCAGCCTCCGTTGCTCCGTCGCGTCTACACTGCAGCCGCATCGTGGCACAGCGTAGCTCCTCCACTTGGTAATGGCGGAGTTCAGCCTGATCATTTTTCCTACTCCCTTACGCGAGGCAAAAACCTTCAAAAGATTCCCTCGGCATGAAGGTGGAAGCTCGGGTGTGGCGAGATTTAAAAAAAAAAAAAAAAAAAAAAAAGGAGTGCAGCTGGTAAAAAGGCTAAAAAGCCAAATAGGAAATGGAGCTAACAGCTGTAAAATCACAGGGAGGTGCAGCAGAAGAGGAGCGGGCGGGCGGAGGGAGGGAACAAAGAAAACAATACCAGCCGCGTGTTATTACAAGAACTGAGAGGGGGAGCTCTGAGTGATACGAGACCAAGGTCAGGCAAGAATGAAAAGAATAATAATAATAACAATAATGTCGAAACATATTCTTCTGTGCCCGCCTCTCCTCCAGAATCCCCCGGACTGCAGTAAGGCAAGGAAGCTGGTGTGCAACATCAACAAGGGCTGCGGCTACGGCTGCCAGCTCCACCACGTGGTCTACTGCTTCATGATCGCCTACGGCACCCAGCGCACGCTCATCCTGGAGTCGCACAACTGGCGCTACGCCCCCGGCGGCTGGGAGACCGTCTTCCTGCCCATCAGCAACACCTGCACGGACCGCGCGGGCGCCACGGCCGGCCACTGGTCAGGTAGGCGCACGTTCGCCACAGTCACAGGCCGTCGGCAATTGCAGCAAAAAGGCTAAATAAGACAAAAGGTTTGTTTAGTTTGGTCCATCCTCACAACAGACAGGGTTTGGCCGGCTGCCCGTTTGCTCTGTGGTGACACCGTGGCGGCTTATCTGTCAGCAGCAGTTTGACGTTCTGTTTTTTTTTTTTTATTAATGTTGGGGCAGAGCGAGACGTGGCTTCAACGTGCTTCGAGCCACTCCTACCCCAGGGCGAAGGACACGTTGTTTTAGAATATTTATTTTTATAATTCGCCTCTACAACCAGCATACAAGCAGGTCAGGACTAGTGAATTTTTTTAGAAAATGCAAAAGTGAAAACTCTGAGTGCTCCATAGCGTGCAATCCATTCTCCAGACTAGAATGGCCCTAGTGGCCAGTAGGAACGTCATATAGACATGGGACCAAAACCCACGCGTCCATCTGATCCAAGTCTACGTTCCAAAGTGCCGAGACCCTGTCTTCAACTGGAAAGGCACAATTTCAGCTAATGGTGCACAAATCCAAACAATTTTTAAAGATCAACTCGAAAAAATCTGTATATGATGGTGGGTTGGAAATTTAGTACAACGTACGATGTACACTGTGATGATCAAATCTATTATTGGATGTGAAAATCAAAGCCTCAGTATTTATTTTTTTTAATGAATATTTCCTGTTGGGGTACAAAATTCCCAGAGAAACACTACAGAACTTGAATGGATTTTTTTTTTTTTTTTTTTTGCCCTTATTATGAAAGAACTTTCTCCTTTGTTTGTTTCACTGACAATCTATTGCTTTATGTTCAACCAAGCACTATCTTGGATCATGGGCTCAGCGCCACTAGCTCTGCCTGCAGGTTTTATTATTATTGTCATAATTGGTATTGTCTGCAAATCCTTTGGAAGCAAGTTAAGAGAAGCAGGTTGATGATTCCCTAATAGCAGCACGTCACTTATGCGTATCAGATCCCTTGTCTCGATAAAGATTATTGAGATAAAACGGAACGAGAAGCGTGCACGGTGCAGGGCTTGAACAGCAGACCTCTCCAAAGCGCCTGCATGGCTGCGCTTGAAGTCGCGTTCCTGGAGGTGCGCAGACCTTGAAAACTCATCTGCATGCATATTAGATCACATGTTCGTATTGTGTTTGCTGCAGACGGGACGTTGTGACTGCGCCCTCTCACACGCGCACGTTCGTTCCGCCTGAATTTGCATTGCCACGTTTATTTCTGACAGTGACGGCATCCCCGGCCCGTCAGTCAGCTCACCACATTTGACAGAAATCCATCATTTTACCTCTAGTGCTTGCTCTACTTTTCACAAGGGGTGTGTGTGTGTGTGTGTGTGTGTGTGTGCGTGCGCGCACGCACAAATGCAAATGCAGTATTGACTCTCAGTGCTGTGTGTCAAAGGACGGAAGCTTAGAATATAGCTTATGGTATATATATATACATATATATACATACCTCATACTTTCAAACTTTCACCTTAAATTATCTAAAGGCCAGTTCCAAACGGGTGCGCTTTTATTTATTTATTTATTTATTTATTTTTTGCTTTTTTGGGGGGGTTTTGGTTTTTATATATCAGACGTTTTTGTTTTTTTGTTTTTTACTTTCTAATTGCGTTTTGTTTCATTATCACTTACAACACAAATTTTCATTACAGTGAAAAATAAACACATAGAAAATAACATTAGTTCTTGTTATTGAAATTGTAAATATGTCTGTAACAACGATTGTACTGTTTCAATAATTGCAACAAAAAAAAAACACTGAAGCACTTTCCAGAATCTGTGCTTTCTCAGTTTTACTTGAGTAAAGTAGTTGAATCAGTACTTTGACATTGAAAAAAAAGTATCCATACTTTTACTTAAGTACAGAATGTGAATACTTTTGCCAACTGTGACAGTAACTTTCATGCTGGCAAAAGTTTTTTGCAGTTACAGAACTGACACTGTAAAAAAGCAAAGTACAACAAGAGACTGCGTTGACACCGAGTCCAGTAGCTGCAAGGGAGAAAAAAAAACTCACCGTTTGTCGCGATGCAAATGTCTCTTGTTTAGCATTTGCGGCAGATGGCTGTATGATGTAATCAAAAAGGTAAGCTGGTCCAAAGTTGTCTCGCTGCCAGATATCGGCAGGAACGGCGCAACGGCGGCTGAAGCAGGGGACCTCGCTTGAAAAATGTGGAACACTGCGTTTTTGTTGTCGCGCGGAGAAAAAGTTTCGTCGCACCTGCTCTGCGTTGAGACAAAACGGTGTGATTTCTGCAGTCACGACTTCAAAAGTTGCACTTTCTAAAATGAAGGCGGTTAAGTAATACGTCCAATGATGAAGCCCACTGAAAAAGGACCAATCTTTATTGTGTTTGGTGCAAGATCTGGGCTCCGTTCATCGTGAGCTCAGAGTTGCCTTGAGGGTTTTCTTTTAAAACGCAGCAGTGAACAACTTGTTGGAGGGAGAGTCTGCCTTGAGACACGGGCGCCATTGATCCTTGTAATAGGAGGCTTGTTGGAGATTAAAATGTAATATTTCCATTGGGGAAAGGAGGCCATCGCTTTGGTCCGATAAAGGTGATTAATAATTAAAAATAGATGGGTCCCTGTAACTAAGGGACTAACGAGAAGCACAGACTTGCAATTAAGTGGCTCGACTGCGACTGATGCCCGTGCTGATTAATCAGGCAGCAGAGCCCAGAGCCCAAATTTAGTGTCTGGGTCCTTTTTGAAGGAGGTGCGTATTTCACAACTTAACGAGGTAAATGTGAGAAGTGTGAGTGATGTTGGTTGGCGCTGATGTGATCAGGAGAAGGTAGTTTATTTCCAGGGCAGCAATATGAATCCTGCTAATTTTAGAGCCAATTTTTAAATGTGGAACATTTATGGAAAAGGATTCATTGAAAAATTACTTTCTCTAATTTTTATGTGCATCTTTTAACGCTCACTTGGCAATAACAATTGGCCCTGCTACTGGTATTCCCTAAACTCCCTTTACAATTCCTCTGAATTCCTCTCAAGTTGCTGAACGCAAACGCAGCGTTGCATTTCTTTTTAGATTTTTCTTTTACGTTTTCAAAGCTAGCTTGTTATAGTTTGTCGTAAAGTCACTGGACATGTTATGGAATTGACAATACTCTCCCGGCCACAGCTGACGACACCTACACCTTCATCCAGCTTGAGCTCTGTTGTGTGTTAAAGGTTAATTAGCGTACGCTATCGTGACGGGACCCCAAAATCGAGAGCCGGTGAATGTTTCTCGTGAAAAAAAAAAACTAATAAAAAAAAAGTGTTCCTTTAGCATACTACCAAGTGCTGTGCAGCAAGCTCTGGCTCTGGCACCGTGCACGAGCCCAAGGTGTGCACGGCTCCCGCCCGACGACATTAATTGAAAGATTGATACGCTTGTTTGCGCGAGACAGATCTCTCCCCCCCCCCCCACAAAGGCGGCGGGTTCATTATGAGCCCGATTATATGGTCGCGTTAATCGAGACTTGAGATTTTTCGCCGTGATTAATGGCGGAGCCTTGCTGTACAAATGTGTTTGCCCGCGCTAAGCCGACAAAACCAAAGCGTTTGTAAATGAAGATGGGCGCCGAGACGGTTCCCCTCGCTATCAGTTTCTCTCTCATTGCCTCCCTCTTCTCTCCCGGCTGCATCCTTTCAGCGTCTCTTTTTTTCTTTTTTCTTTTTCAAATCCCCCCTACCACCACCACCACCACCTCCCTATCGCTTCATTTGACTTGCGCTCTCCTGGGCTCTACCCTCTTATCTCCTGCCCTCCCAGCTCCTTCCCGCTCTTCTCCTCCTGCCTTTCATGTGTCCTTTTCTATCTAATGTCTGTCTTTGGCGCCCGTGCTGTAGAAACAACCTCGTGCATACAGTGCTGCTGCTGCTATCTCCAGTCTTTAAATGCCCTGAATTCTCGTCCTTCAAATCATTTTTTTTTTTTCTCTCCCCCTCTTGACCATGCCAGCGAACTGGCCAGGCATAGCTAATAAGCCTTTTGGGGTGCTCGCCTCAGCTTTTGGTCATGCCTGTTTTGTTAACTGTGCGGGCAAGAGCTCTCCTCAGAGTGCTGGACCACAAAGGGGTGCTACATCCTCAGATTAATAACTAGATATACATTGGATATCTCATTAATTAGGTTCAGGATTTGCCCAAGTCAATATCATTCCAACACTGCAATGCGGGGAATACTAATCACTGGAAGACCTGTTTTGGTTTTTTTGGGGGTTTTTTTTCGGGGGAGGGGTTCCCACAAGGCTTTCATTTTGACACAATTGTTGATAGACAAGGTAAAGGGATTGTTCCCCCGGCATTGGTATCTCATCCTTTTACCCTCTGGCCCTTTTTGGATGTTGGGGGCTGGTGATGTTTTTGAAACTATTCAGGAGTTTCAATAACTCCACTCAGCACACTGTTATGGATCTACTACAATGTGAACAAAAACAAAAGGAAAATTGTACCATCTTCGTTCTGTCTTTTTCGCTTTGACTAGAAACTGTAGCCTTGTTTGGTCACAGGATATTTTGGCTAAAAACATGCTAACATTGCTATATCAAGTCAAACTGAACCAATGAATCCTCTCTGCTCTGGCATTTGGCAGACACACTCGTGGTTACTGTAGGCGTCCATGGGGTGGATTTTTAATTTTTTTTCTTCGAAATGAAATAGCAGAAAAGCTGCGTGCCGCCTACACTGACAGAGTAGTGAAATTGGTTGAAATAAAACGACAATATAACAATTAACTCTCTTGTGCGGGGCACTCACTGCAGTGGACGGCTTATTGCAAGTCATTCTTCTCCTAAATGCAATGTTTTCTTTGGCGGAGCCGCATATCAATCTCGGCAAGTGCTTGACACCGGCTTTTATAATTCATGCGTTCAGAGAGTCGAAACCTTTTCTTCATTGTCAAATCAGAATTGGAATTTGGAAGGTAGTGTTAGCTATAAATTAATTTGATTAGCCGTCCTTGCCCTCCCGTTTTTGCGATGAATGCCGTCAGGCCTCACACACACATGCGACTATCGACTACTGAGCGCTCGATTTTGTTGGTTTCTCGGTGTTTTCTTGCGAGCAAAATTATTTCTTAACGTAAGAACGCTAATAAAGTCCATCTTTTTTTTCTTTTTTTTTTTAACTTTCTTTTTCCTTTGGCGTGATTAGCCGCCGCCCGCCTGCGCAATGCTTCCCCCGGGACATGAGGCAGGTAGAGACAGCCAGACAGACAGAGAGCGCTATATGCCAAATCCATTCGCGACAGCATTTCTGCCGGGAAAACATACAGCTCAGGGGGGAACAGCAAGATAGCGATGAAGCTATAATGGAACCTGCGACCGGTCTTCCGGCAAATGAAAAAATTGGGCGGGGAGTCCACGAGGGGGGCAGTACGAGAATATCAACATAACATCCAGTGTTGCCCTCGGTCATTGTCGTACAAAATACACAGTGGAAAAATCTAGAGATGTGAATTAACCTGTTGTACCAAAAAGAAGTATTTGAAAGTGTGTTAAAAAGCAAAAAAAAAAAAAAAAGTTGGCCCACGTTGAAAGTAAATGTGAACAGACACTCGACACTTGTTTGTTCCTCCACCTTTGATGTTCAGTGGACCCAGCGAGCGCTAGCTTGGCGCCAACTTACCCCCACCACCCCCACTCCCCCCCCCACCCCCCCCAATAGACTCACAATGGGAGAAACTGTTCTTCTTGTGGAACAATGGCTGGTTGATCAAAGAGCTAATTTGCCAAAGACATTGTATTCCTTTGAGGTTTGCTGGAGAAGATACGGCTGCCTCACGAGTGTGTGTCTGATAGCAGCAGCAGCAGAATGTTCCCTAAAGAGCAGACCAGGAGTTCCTTAGGTTCATAAATGTGGCTTTCAAATGTTACATGAATGAAGAGGCTCCAGTTTTGTGGGGTTTTTTTGTTGTTTTTTTTGTCTTTTTATTATTTCTTTCTTTTTGTGCGTGGACGATGCAACTCTTGGCTTTTTCCAACCGCTGTTTTCACAGCGAGGTGATCTCATGAAATATTTATCGGGGGAGGTCTCGGTAAAACATCGCAGCTCGGGCAGGATTGGCCGTCGGATTGTTTGCGTCGACGTCGGGTGCGCGCACCCCCCCTTGAATGCGGGGTAGCTCGGCGGCGGCAGGAGGCGGCAGCTCCGGAATCGTGCTGAAATTTCGAGGAAGGTTTGTGATCTAATTAAGGAGCTGCGGGAGCGAGACGCGCCGCATATCTGTACGTCATTGCCAAGAAGCCCCTCCCCACGCCCCCCTTTACCCTCCTCGTGTGAATAATGCCAATACGGTTATATAAGCGGAGGCAGTTCTGGGAATATTTTTTTCTGCTCAATATTTAATGCCTTGACCAATTTATATTCAGTTCATGCCAGTGCAAACACACGCGCGGGCGCACACACACGTGCGCGCCGATTTAATGCTCAAACCCTGTGTGTGTGTGTGTGTTTTTTTTTTTAAACATGTTTTTTTATGTGCCCTTTAAGCAAAAGGCCAATTTTAATGAGTCATTATGCCATTTGTTTGAAAGTGTGTCTAGAATGCTGCCGCGGCTGCGGCGGCCATAAGAGGAAACACTTAAGTCTGACGAGAGAACGCGGGCCTCGCGACTTGTCTTTCCGCACATCGGGGGGTTTAAACAGCGGGGGTGAGGAGGGAGGCGTCGGGGGGGACCCCCCCCCCCCCCCCCCCCGCCTCCCATCACCCCTCCCCCTGGGGTTTTAAGACTGAAAGGGAAAGAAGGATTTGTCTGCCAGGCGTTTTCCCTTCTGGTGCGATGAGATTAGCGAGGGCTCTGCGTCTGTGCGCTCCAATGCATATTTCTTGCATTGTGTCGCTTGAAAGCGGCGTCAGATCACCTTCCATCCTCCACCTGTTTTTTTTTATGTTCTGGGTTTACCCACTTGACTCCCCCTTCTCATGCGTTTCTGTACAATATTACTTCAGGTGGGTCCCGACGTGTCCGCAGGCTGGCGTGCACCTGATTTATTTCATACATTTTGTCCGATGCCTTTGCGTGCGAGCGGCCGGACCTCCTCCACGGAGGTCCGTCTGGCACTGCGGGCGGGTCCGCCCCTTTTGCCCCAGAGAGCAGTGACCTTCGCATTCAGCCACGTCTGACCCCCCTTCGCCCAGGGCTTCTCGCCAAAGCGGTGCTCCCACCTGTGGGGGCCGAAGCCTGAGCGCCGACTCCCCTCCCTCCTTTTGAAAAGCTCCTCGTATCCAGGTGCTCCCATCGCCCGCTGGCCCCGCGGAGCCTCGATATAAAGGAGCTTACCTTGGCCTTTAAGCAAGGACAGGCAAAGAGCAGCTGTCAGTCACCTAAGCCCGAAACACAGAGGTTTTTGGGGGGATTCGGGGAGTCATGCCGGAAACAGGCGCGAGGAGTGAAAAGAAGCCGAGCTGAGAAATAATGCTGAAATATCTCAGTATATCACAAATACAGCTGTACCGGATACAATACCCTGGCGGTCAAAATCATTTTTTTTTCTCTACATGTTGTAATAGCTTTTTGTGCCCTCCGTCGGGGCTGTGGAATCAGTTATGCACATAGTAAATATCGGTCATAGTTCAGTTACATAATCACATCAGCATGGTGTCGTGGGTGTCTCCTGCAGCGATGCTGTCAGTTGGAGAGTCAATCACTGCAGATGGCAGGAGAGGAGGTCACACCACCTTCTGTTCTTGAAAACATTTCCCCCCTACCCCAACAGTTGTCAACAGAGCCCGGCGCTGGGCAGGATGTGTTAGGATGCCTGTCCTTACCATTCTGGAGCGGTAATTGGACAGAGCTTGTTTTATGGATTGTGTTTCAAAAAAAAAATTTGGAGCACAATTTTACATGTTTTTTGTTTTTGTTTTTTTCTTTCTGTTGACGTAGCGAAAACTAACTTTGCGTGGCAGCTTGATCGCTCACATTTCACCCTGAACTTTGGCCAGACTGGAGGGTTTGTTGAACTGGGTTTCACCAGCTTACATTCTGGATGAAGAGGCAGAAAATGAGTGATGAGAGAGTGGAAGACATGATGAAAGAAACTCTAAGGTGCTGTAAAAAGGCAGGAGTCTCCGTAGATTCCGATGTATGCAGATGACATCGTGATCTGATCGCAATTCCTCACATTTCGAGAGTTTTACTTTGCTCCGGCTAGTTTTGTAACAACCTGGGGTGACAAGTAAACAAAGAAGAGCATTCAGGACCATAGCGGTCCGCCGCTACCAACTACAGGAAGTATAACTACGCTGCTGTTGAGATACTAATCTCTCAAAATGCAATACGATGCAAGGGTAGTTTTATTTCTAACATTGTTCTATCAGCACCGACTTTTACATTGATAGTCTGGTATTATAATTTAGCAGAAACCATTGACTTTTGATAGCCATTGATAGCCGAGCGCTAGCGCACTCTGCCAGGCTAGAGGACTCGATGAGAATGACACTTTCCACTGATAAATAGCACACGGGCTAACTTGTAAATGACATCCAGATGATGTCCAAAATTCTGAACCACCCCTTTAAGCCATATGGATTTAACTGTCACTAATTAACAATTTTGTATTTGTAACAGAGTTAATGGTGTTTCATCAGATCTGTAAGGACATAAAACAGCCAAGGAAATAAAGGACCCTTTTCAGTGGCTCTATTGGCTATTGCAGCGTATTTCCTTGAATTTATGAAGGTTGAGTTCCATTTAGTGTGACAGAGGCTTTTCTGCTGAGCCATCAGATACAACAAGTGCAGCAGCAGAACTCATTTTGACCCCAGTGGACCGAAGCAATAAATAGCATCGTTTGAAATACATATATTAACCCAACTATTTCTGGACACAGTGGCTGTAGTGAAAAAGCATATATAGCAGTACTGCTAACTTGAACAAATGATTAACGCAGAGGAGGTTATTTTACAGTAGGTTACGAAGCAATCACATTCATATAGTCTGAAAATCAGCCGTTTGAGAGCAACAACAATGTCGATGTGGCCCTCAGTGGAAATTACTTTGACACCCCTTGTCTATTATATTGTGCTGTGTACTTGTGTTGGAATAAAAATGTCAGCAAGCTCTATGACCATCCAGGATGGGAACTCAATGTAAGGAATACAAGTCTGAAAATAAAGAGATCTTGAAACGGAAGCCGGAGTCTCTGGGCGTCTGCAGAGTGCTGTGTGGGAAGGATGGAGCGGACCGCTGGGACGCTGGTAGATCCGACCAGTTCTGGTGGATCTGACTCAGTCCGCACTCCCTCCCATTTCCACAGGCTGGACGTGGGGCCTTACTTTTTTAAACTTCCGGGATTAAAAAAAGCGGATTTATCGGCACCCTCCTCCCTTAACCTGTCTGCGAACCTCCGTGTAACGCTGATGTAGAAGCGCCATAATTAGTCTGTCTTCGTCCTTGTCGGCGACTGACTGGAGGGGAAATGTACTTAACTTCACGAACGCACCGGGTGGAAAAGGCTGAGAGAGACGGAGAGAGAGAAGACGCCGACAGTCTCCTGTGAGTGATGAGTTCAGTCGGAGGGAACAGTCACTTTATGTGCCTGCTGTTGCTTACTAGCTTCAGGCTAGTATACAGTGAGAAAGCGCAGCTGCTCGGGGGAGGCGGAATACAAATGATTCCAAATGATTGCAGTTGGAGAATTCACTTTTTTTTAATGCAGTTGCAAATATGCACATTTTATTTAATTTTTTTAATATTCAGGGAAAAGATAGCATCACAGACATTTACAATGAAAAGTGTAACTGCCGTCGAATAAAGTGCTTATTGACTTTTATTATTCTATGCCCTTGTAAAATGTTTTGTGATGTAATATTATTAAAGACGTATATTCTTGATGGTTGTCAAAATTAAGAATAGTGCCTTTCAGAGAATTTTTTCTTCTTTTGTTTTCGTTGCTTTTGCACGGAAACAAAAGTAAGTGTTATTAAAAGTGTTATTAATTACTGAAAAATTAAAACCATAATTGAGTAATTATGGCGCCACTCAGAGAGCTCTAAATTATACTTTTTTTTCTGTTTTTCTATTGCATGTTAAGAGAAAAAGTAGCTCATTTCAAATTGTACGTGCAAAGTCACGCTAAAACGTAGACTGTGACTTCTTGTGCTGGAGTTAGTCAGAAGAGAGGATTGCCTGGGGCAACAAATACACAACCTTCTGACGTCTGTTACATCATGTCCAGCGTGTCCGGCTGATTTAGGATGTGAAAAATTATATATAAAAAATTCAGACGCGTAGCCGTTGTGCCACAGTGCGTGGAAGTTGGAATTCTTCCTTCCAGAGTGGCTGAAAATCGGATCCTAAGTTTCAACGACGCCTGAACGATTCCGGAAAAAAATGAGAATCACGATTTGTTTTTGTTACTTTTTTTTTAACATAATTATTTATTACACTTATCGTCTGTAACAAAAGAACAGAACCAAAAATATAATACTCAATGCGAGATGGGCACATCAAAACAGCACTTCACAAGTGGTGAAGGCCAGTTTAATAGAGTCATCAAGCGCTCCCGTTCATCATTGCAGCTCATCCAACCCTTGAAAGCCTTTACCCAGCATGCTTCTCTCTCCGTGTGTCGTCCGTCCAGGCGAGGCCCACGACAAGAACGTCCAGGTGGTGGAGTTGCCCATCGTGGACAGCCTCCACCCCAGGCCCCCCTACCTGCCGCTGGCCATCCCCGAGGACCTGGCCCCGCGCCTGCACCGCCTGCACGGCGACCCGTCCGTCTGGTGGGTCTCCCAGTTCGTCAAGTACCTGGTGCGGCCGCAGACCTGGCTGGAGAAGGAGATCCAGCAGAGCACCGCCAAGCTGGGCTTCAAGCACCCCATCATCGGGTGAGGGCGCCGCATCTGCACTCTCCTTTTGTTTTCCTCACGCCGCCTTCCGTTTGTTTGTCTTTCTGAAAAGATGCCTGTTAACGAGTCCCCACCGGTTTCTGCTCCGCAATCGAGGCAAACAGGCGGCGCGGGGAAGAGGATGTAGCCCGAGGGCGGCGTCGAAACGCAAACATTCGTTTTGTCGGGGTTAATGCAAGGTTAACGCAAAAAGTGTGTTAAACGCAGCCTAATTCGAGAATATATTTCATTTCTCAACCTTCTGTTTGTGTCTGGCAGACTGCTGCATTTGCATGCGACGCGCCGTCATCACGTCTGTGGGGTTTATTTCATCTCATTTCATTCAACAATTGAGTCGCTGCAGTGTCCCCTTAACTGTGTCAGTGTCTGAACCAACTGATCTCATACAGTCAAGGCAAGGCAGCTTTGTTTATACAGAACGTTTTAAACACAAGGTAATTCAAAGTGCTTTACGTAAGAATGTCAACGTACGGCATCAAGATGATATAAGAGCAGCACAAAGGCAATGTAAAAACGTTAAAAATAGACATAGAAATAACAATGGATATACAATTGAGTTCAAATAAGAAAAGATGGAATTAGAGTAAGACAGTTACAACAGGTGAAGGCCACAGGAAAGTGCAAGATACAAAGTCAAAGCCATAAATACGACTGGATTTGAAAGTACTGAGAGTTCAGGCCTCATTCCAGATATGTGGTGGGTAGTAACTGAACGCAGCTTTGCTATGTTTAGCTTGGACTCTGACTCTTAATATCAACACCTAACTAATAACAAGGGGTGGGAAGCTTTGGACTCCTCACGACTCGATTACGATTACGATTCAGGGGCTACGATTCAATTATAAAACGATTATTGGTGCATCTTTTTCACATTTTTGCAGCATTTTTTCTTAAAGCAGTGCGTTTGACATAAAAACAAGACTTGATTTCATTTCTGTTATATTTTTATTTGAATAGTGCCAAGTGTACATGGCGCGTTGAAACTTTGTTGTACAGACCCAAAAGTAATCACCAAAGTAAAATGTGTCCTTTATACACATTTAAGAAAAAGTGTAAACAAAATGTGTGCAGTATAGTATTCAATACGCTCAGATGCTAGTGTGCTGCGCTGTGCAGTGACGATATTCCCTTCCTTCGAAAAAAAAAACCTGTTCTCACTCGCTCGGTCGTAGAGAGTCGGGATTGCCGTGTCAGTGAAATAGCGTGGGGACAGGATGGTGTATCTGGGCTCCAAGGTGTGCAGCTGTGCTCGAACCCCCCCCCCCGACGTCTGCTTTCAAATTAGACGGAGCAGATCTGATCTCGCGGCGGTGTGGGTAGCGTTCGGCCATGTTTGTTTACGCCTGTGCGCTGCGTGCCGCGCGTGTCTGCTCCAGGTGCGCTCCCAATATTGTCCCGGAGAAGACGCGTACCGCGCTTCGGTTCCGCATTTTAGAAGCGTCTGTGTTTCTCTATTAAACGTATTTAAATAATCGAAATTTGGCCGTTTTGTGAATCGATTCAGAATCGTTTCACGTCCGACTGGCGATTAATCTAAGAATCGGAAATTTCCCCCACCCCTACTAATAACATAATATTATTATCATACCATTATATTTATTTGATCATATTGTGGATAGTCCCGCTGAAACTATCACCCTGATCTATCTGCATGTAACTTGAATTTACTCTTGGCTCGTTGCCACTTTATCTTCTCGGAAGGCCAAAATCAACGGCGACGGACTGAGCGGCATCCGACAGACATGATCCGCAAGAGGCGATACGCCGCGGCTCATTCCTCGGCCCCGCGTCAGTTCGTCATTGTCAGAAATCTGTTTAAAAATAAATGAGCAACTGTCTGGATGATGTGTTGCTTTATTTACACCGGCAGTGCAGTGGTTTGTTTCCTGCTGGCGACACATGCATCAATCTTGCAGCCGTTAGCCGTCGGGATGACTCCTCTTCTCCGTGCACGTTACTGCTGTGGAGAGAAACCTGCGTCAATAAAAGGCAACATATTCATTTGGGCGTACTGACAGCACAACGCTAACAATTGATGTTGTTAGCGTTGCGTCGCCTTGTGTTTTGATTGCAGGTTTATTTTTTCCTTCCAAATTCAACCCACTTTGCCATCTGTTGATGAATGCTAAATGCCTTGGACGGCTAATGATGGTGTTAGGTGTAGTGTAGGTGATGAGCTGATGTTTTTATAGCCGATGCTAACGCTGAATATTTGTAGACATAGTCAGTGACTATCATATAAGATTAACGCCTATTAGCAAATAACTGAAAGCAACTTTTTAAAGTGGAAGTGGTGGAAGGCAAACCGGGGTCAGCTTTAAGTGGACCAATGTCGGCGGCGACCTTCTTCCAACTTTTCCAAACATACAAAATGTGCCCTCTGGGATGCACCTCGTGTGCCATGAAAAGCACCGAGGTAACCTAAAGGTTGCCCTCCCCAATTGGGAAAACATGATACAGGTCACTAATGGGCGCTGTGAAGTGGAGAGGGCACGGTTGAGTGCGTGTAAGTGTGCCTTTAAGTTAATGGCCTGCCTCGCTGAATGTCCTACATCCTCTGTTGGTTTAATTAGAGCCTTGTGTTATTTCAAACGTCTCAGCCGCGTGGCGTTTATGTCCCTTTGCTGCTCTTTATGGAACGTTGGCGGATGGTCATTATCGGCGACGCCAGCTTGCGATTCTGCTCAGTGCTCGCCCCTTCCTCTCCTGCCCGTATTTCAAACAAAGATGACATTTCTTTCAAATGCAAATGAAAAAAAAAAAAAAAACACACGACTAGCTTGATCAGGCTGGCGAGCGACTCTGTGTTGAATACAGACGGGCTTCCGTGCACAGATAGTGTGCGATCATGTGATCGCGCTACCTCACCGTGCTCGGCATTCAATCGGTCCCATGACTTCATTCAGTGGTGATGTAAACGGGTTTGAAATCCGGTTTGAAGCAATTTAATCAAACTGACCTAAAGGTGACCGTGTAAACGCTTTTATTGAGAACCCATACAGACGTATCCAGTCATAGTAACATCCATCCATCAATCCAATCCTCCTGCACTCTGGGTTGCGGGGGTCTGCTGGAGCCTATCCCAGCTGTCATAGGGCAAAGGCAGGGTGACACCCTGGACAAGTCGCCACATAGAGACTCATACGCACACCTATGGACAATTTAGAGTTCCCAATTCACCTCAGATGCATGTTTTTGGATTGTGGGAGGAAGCCGGAGAACCCGGAGGGAACCCACGCAGACAAAGGGAGAACATGGAAACTCCACACAGAAAGGTCCCAGGCTGGGGAATTGAACCTGCGACCTTCTTGCTGTAGGGCGACTTCGCCTACTGCACCACCGTGTAACCGAATTCATCATTGTCTCAAAAACATGCTAACCGCCTCTACTGTATATAATTTTTGTTGGGGGTGGGGTAATAAAAAACTTGGCTTAAGTAGCGCAGAGGAAACTTTGCTGCGCTCTGAACGCAGCATCATTAGGTCTGAGTCGGCTCTCTGACGTCGCCTCCCCTTTGATTGTGACTCGGCTGCGTCGTCTCCAGAGGAAGCTTTCCGCTGCCGCAGCCCCGGAGCCGACTCGGGACTTTGCATAATTGTAAAAAAAAAAAAAAAAAAAAAAAAAAGAAGTTGCTCATCAGCATTGAGGTGCCGGGCTCCCATGGGGGCCGAGCTCCCCCCCCCCCCCCTCGCGGGACAGCAGCGCTTCAGATAGCGAGCCCAAGTTTTTCCCGTCTTGCCTGATTGTCGTTTTCCCGCTCTGACCCCGTCAGCACGCGCTGCCTCGCGGCTCGTGACTAATTCCGCTTCATCTGCGGGACGACAGGATTAAACACAAAGTGGAAATGCAATTAATGTAAATAATTTCCTTGTTCTGCTACCTTCCGTCCTTTCTTCTGGATTTCAGGAGATTTGTCACGTTGAGACAATTTAGTTGTCATCACTGTGCCGAATGACTTTCAGACACTTCTTTTTTTGCACAGGCAGTCTAAAAAAAATTTTTTTTTCCCTTTTCCCGCGTCATCCCATGAGGCCGACTCCTCCGAGCAGGAGTGAAAGGCGGGAGCGAAAGGCAGGAGCGACGTCGCCGACAATCTGCAAAAAAAAAAAAAATGTTCCCGGTTTTCCGGTCCTTTCATCCGTTCGCTCGCGTTCTCTGGCGCGGCACCTCGCCCTTCACGCGTCCCTCTTCTTCTTCCCCTCACCTTCCTCTTGTCAGTTCCCCAGCAGCAATTAGCACCGCTCTTCGCTCTTCCCACCTTCCCTCCACCTGCTCTTGCCTCGCCCTCCCCCCAGCTCCACCCACTCTCGGCACTTCTCCTCCGCTCTCGCCTTTTTTTCTCGGGAGAAATTTTCTTTTTTAATCTAGCTTCATATTTGCTATATATTGTGTGTGTGTGTGTGTGTGTGTGTGTGTGTGTGTGTGTGTGTGTTTTACCCTCACAGTTGCTCCTCCACCCCGTCCTCCTCTCACAGTGTCACACTCCTCCATGTCACTGTTCTTTGCACATTCCCTCACTTTCGAGAGTTCCGCCCTTTTTTCTCTCCCCTCACTGTTGCTTGGGTAGAGCATTTTTTTTTTTTTTTGAAAGTACAGTGCTGTGTAGAACAATGCTTCTGTCTCATCTCTCCATCCCGGCCCTCGACACATCCACCTCGCTGCTTCGGCGCCGTCGAAACAAAGCGCCCGTGTGGTTCTAACGCCACTGTGGGGGGAAAGGCATAATGTGTGCGCGTGGAAAAAAAAAAGGGAAAAAATGAAAGTGTGATACGGCAGCGCTGTTGGAAAAGCATCCATATATGAGAACTCGGCCAAGTAGGCGGGCAGAGGAAGAGGCAGGGCGAGGGATTGGGAGAGCGCACGGGTGGAGGAAGCGGAGGCTGCGTGTCCCCAGAGAACCCGGTGACCACCGGCCGACCCACGCGGTGCTCAGCGGTCGGTGCCAGCCAGCGCTAAGTCTCTCTCCTTACTGCTGCCAACTCCAATTTATTCACAAAAGTGGCAATCAAAAAAAAATCACTCTTCTGCAGTGTTGGCGAATGATCTATTAAGTAATCCAGTACCATAATTAAACTACTTTTCAGTTATGGAGTGATGGATGGGATTACTGTGGCAAAACTGGTAACTATATCATCATTACTTCATCAAGTAACGATTCCATTACTTTTCTGAAATATATTGCAAGCTAGAAATGTCTTATTATCCACAAAATGTCTGAAATTTAGAGAAAAAAAAACCCAAAACAGCGATGTTGCAAATTGATGATGCAGCCGTGCATGCAAAGTCATTGATATGCGTTGATAGCTGGAAATACAACCTTTGTTTTGAGTTCATCTCGTCTAAATGAGAGCATATTGTGGTTCGTTGTACGTTCTGTGCAGGAAACAAGATGTTCTCAACTGTTACTTTTTTAAAGTAAAGTAATTAGTGATTGATTATTTATGAAACAAAGTAGGTAAAGAAGTAATTAGATTACATTTTAAGAAGAAATCAGCAGTTGGATTACTTTTATGGAGTAATCCCAACAACACTGCTCGTCTGAGGGATAACGAAAAATCACTCAATCTTTTGAGGAGAAAAAGGTTTTCAAAATACGAAATCACTCTGACGAGGAAAATGTTCCCAGCAATCACAAGTATCAATCGAAATCTCGGCTGCCAATGAAGTGACAAAAAAAAAAATACAGGACCTAGTGGTGAGAACATAACAAAGGGAATCGCTGAGAACCGAAACAAACTGGTGCAGGACATGGGAAGATGCTGACTATGTACACACTCAAGGCAAACAGGTGGAAACAATCAGGGCCACGAAGACTAATCAGAGTAGGGAAAGACACAAAGGAAGGGCAAGTCAATCGACACAGCAGGGAACAGGATTTCAAAATAAAACAGGAAGTCATGACTGAGATGAGAAGAAAAACTTGACCCCAGGGTTCAGGACGTGACACAACCACCGTCAAGCAGTAAAGTCTTATGGCCAAGGCATTGCTTCTTAATATCTTTATGTGATAAGAAGCAGTGCATTGGCAGCAGGAGCTCCAGTTCCCACCCCTCGACTAAGAATATGTGGAGCATAATCGGTGCCCAATTAGCATTGCCAACACTTTTTTTCTTGTTTTCACCAACATTAATCACAATGTTTCCTGTTGCTGTTAGTCTGATTCCTGTGACAGAGGTATTTTGATTAACAGCACAGGCACGTTTGTAAATTTTACCCACTGAAGAACCTGACACAAATCCCTTTCATTTTTCAAACATGTCAATTTTCACTCAAGGCGTCACTATCGCGACGCTAATTGAGTGCGAGTTTGACCGCGTTGAACATAACTCAAGGTTATGTTCGCGAGTCGCGTGAGAGCAAAGGGCCCGTGTTTGCCCCCCCCCTCCGCTCCGCCGACAATCTGCCGCTCCATCTTTTAATCTGTTTTGGAAGCATGCCCAGAGCTTGGCTTTAATTTCGCTGCTTCCTCGTTATCGTGACCGATGAAGGAACGACGGTGACGGTGCGTCGCGATCGTGTTTGATTTGTATTATCCCACCTCTCCTCCCCCCCCCGCGTGGATATCACAGCGAGGCCTGGGTGGAGTAGCGCCGGGGCTCGCTGACAGCGGCCGCGGCTGGGAAAACTCGAGAAGAGACGCTGATCTCCGGGTACCCGGCGCTCGCTCGCTCGCTGCGTCGGCGGTGCAGGCGCGTCGATGTCTTCAATGCGCGCTTGTGCGCCCACTGCGTGCGTCGCCCTGCCTCGTCGCTACAAATGCCGACGGAGGGAAATGAATTGAATCACCGCGGCGCTCGGTGTGGGAGACCGCTGGGGGTTAGAGGCAGAGGGCGCGGGCGAAGGAGAGGGCTAAGCATCACCTGATGGAGGGAGGAAAAGAGAGAAAGAAAGAAAGAAAGGTTGAGACAAAAAGAGGGTCTTGCAAGACTTGAAAGAAGCAAAGGGTGCAGGGATAGAGGAACTACGACAAAAGGGAGATAAATACAGGAAGTGAGACCCCCCCACACACCCTTCACCCCTTTGTCTGATTGGAGACACCAAGCCAAACTAAGAACTCCCGCTCCCCCCGCCACCCCGCCCGCCCGCTTTTCCCTGCCTTTCTTTGAGGTTTTATTTTGGGCATGAATAAAGTTACTCTTCCTCCCCAGGAGTCTCTTATTTATCAGCGGCAATGGGGTATAAACAAGCTACATCCTGTTTGTTCACCCTCGGCTTCACCTCATTCTGAGAAAGAGTCAGAGGCGCCGCGGAGGGTTTTACCGGTGCCGGCTGAAGCCCTTGAAGCAACGTGGAGATCCTGAAAGGTTCGGGTTAAAAGCCCAGCACGACGTTCCTGTGATTCAGACGTCCCCTGTGGATCTGCTTCCCAATTGGTCACCCGGCAGATTTTGGGGGATTTTGGAAGCTGCGCAAAGCAAGCGTGGGGCTTAAGAGGAAGGCCTCAGGTGGGAAGGAGAATTTCGCTCCAGTTCCAGTCTCATCCTGTGGTGGCTGGGGTTTCCATCGTCTAGGTTTTAGATTCATATTGGAGTGCCGCATTGGGAAAACAGTAGCAACAGTAGTAACGGTAGTGACCGTGGTAACGGTGATAACGGTGATAACGCTGGTAGCGGTTGTAACAGTGGTGACAGTGGTAACGGTGATAACAGTGGGGACAGTGGTAACGGTGATAACGCTGGTAACAGTGGTGACAGTCGTAACGGTGACAACGCTGGTAACGTTTGTAACAGTGGTGACAGTGGTAATGCTGGTAACAGTGGTAACACTGGTAACAGCGATGACAGTGGTAATGCTGGTAACAGGGGTGACAGGGGTAACGGTGACAACGCTGGTAACGTTTGTAACAGTGGTAATGCTGGTAACACTGGTAACACTGGTAACAGCGATGACAGTGGTAATGCTGGTAACAGGGGTGACAGTGGTAACGGTGATAACGCTGGTAACGGTGGTGACAGTGGTAACGCTGGTAACAGAGGTGACAGCGGTAGCAGTGATAAAGCTATAACGCTAGCAATGGTGGTAACGATGGTGACAGCGGTAACGCTGGTAACGGTGGCGAAGGAAACCAAGTTATCTTAGCCCCCGACCCAGGAGAAAGTTTTTAGACTCGCTCGAAGGTGTGTTTTCAATTTCCAGACAAAGAGCGTAAATGTGCAAAGTGGGAGGTGGAAACACGTTGACAGAAGTAGTGCGACCACATGAACATTGGACGTCTTTCCCAGTTACTGTAAAATAATATATAGATACATATATTTCATATTCCTCTTTGTCTTAACCTTGGTAAAATCACTTATGAACCCAAATATGAACTAGCCTAGTTGTTTGTTGCCAGGGCGACGACTTTGTTCGTTTCCATTGTTCTAACCTCATGTTACTTATTTCTTAAATCACCAACTGCCAATCTAACCAACAATGTTCATCCACTCCAACCACTTGATTACCTTGGGTGTTTTTTTCATTATTATTCCTTCAAACTTCAAAAATAATTCTCTTCCACCGTTTCTTTTTTTTTTTTTATTGTTTGTCGTTGCTTCCTGGAAACAGCGACAGAGATAGAAATAGCAGATTGTTCCGTGGGTTATTTTCGTCCTCAACCTTCTCGTCTTTTTCTCAGAGTCAAAAGTGTAGCGCGGGAGAAAAGTCTCATTGCGCGAGCCCAGTTTGAAAATGATAAATACAGGATATTAACAAACAGAAATTAAATTAGGAGCAGGCGCACACTCACAGGAATGAGCTGAGGTTGCTCCCAGCTGATAAATTACAGTTTACAGCTACTTAATCTTTCCTCTGTGCGGCGATAATTAGACAGAATCTTCTTGCTTTCTGGTCGCCCCTTCCTTTCTGGAAAACGGTGAAAATCAAATGCCGCCCTGTAATTATTGTTTTTACCTTAGACGCCACAGCTGAAGGACAAAAAAACGGGAGGTGGGGGGAGGAGGGGGGGGAGGGGAACGTGCCTCGACGCTGAAGATTCCAAACATTTTTAACAGTAATGAGCGTCGGCGTTATTGATTTGTCTGCAGCCGGTGACTTTCCTTCACCTTGGCTTCATTAATTATGATTCATTTGTAGATTATACACTGTTGAGTACGGCACCTCGGCCTGCCAATGGGTGAAGCATGTGATAATGCAGTGCAGGGGATCTGCGAATACTTTTTTTTTTTTTTTCCCTTGTCCTTAGCTTTTTTTTTTTAGTATATATCTCAGACCTTCTTCGTTTTCGAACATTTCTAAACGCAGACGGTCGCAGGAGACTTTTTTTTTTTCTTCTGCTTAAGTAAAAAAAAAAAAAATGCGCGTGGCTCAGCGTAAAGAGGCTTAAATTCACGGGCGCGACGCTTGGCTGTAAGTCGTTTTTCTTTACGGGAAGAAATGAAAAGGAAAAAAAAACCACATTGTTTGCAGTTTTTAAGAGAAGGAAGCAAGATTTTTTATTTTCTTTGCACCGGCAGGAGATTCCCGGTGAAGTCCAAGACTTCATTCAGCCGCCGGATGGAAATACTTGTGGGCGCATGAATAAAGAACGTGGCCGGTTTTAATATATAAGAACCTTCAGAATCAACTCGGTGCTCCCCTGCTGAGGACGTTCCGCGTTTCCAATTCTGGGAAAAACGGGGGTGGGGGGGAAACAAACAAACAAACAAAAAAAGAGCGAAAACTTCACGTCTGTTTTTGTCCCTTGGCAGAGTTCACGTGAGGCGGACGGACAAAGTGGGCACGGAGGCGGCCTTCCACCCCATTGAGGAGTACATGGTGCACGTGGAGGAGCAGTTCCAGCTGCTGGCCAGGCGCGTGCACGTGGACAAGAAGCGGGTGTACCTGGCCACCGACGACCCCTCGCTGCTGCAGGAGGCCAAGACCAAGTCAGTCGCCCTCCCATCCATCCGTGGGTGTCTGAGTCTTGGTTTGTTTTTGTTTTCCTAACGCCTCGCTCCCTCCTTCCCCCTCTACCTTCCCTCCTTCCCCCTCTACCCTCCCTCCTTCCCCCTCTACCTTCCCTCCTTCCCCCTCTACCCTCCCCTCCTTCCCCTCCTTCCCCCTCTACCCTCCCTCCTTCCCCCTCTACCCTCCCCTCCTTCCCCCTCTACCTTCCCTCCTTCCCCCTCTACCTTCCCTCCTTCCCCCTCTACCCTCCCCTCCTTCCCCTCCTTCCCCCTCTACCCTCCCCTCCTTCCCCCTCTACCTTCCCCTCCTTCCCCCTCTACCCTCCCTCCCTTCAGGTATCCGGACTACGAGTTCATCAGCGACAACTCCATCTCGTGGTCGGCGGGCCTTCACAACCGCTACACCGAGAACTCGCTGCGAGGCGTCATCCTGGACATCCACTTCCTGTCCCAGACCGACTTCCTGGTCTGCACCTTCTCCTCGCAGGTGAGTTCGCTTCCAAGCCGCTCCGACCGCGATAACCAGGTGAGGGTCTCGCGGGTTGGACTGAACAGCGGAGCAACTTCTGTTTTTTTTTTTTTTTTTACATTTATTTAAGGAATCCGTAAAAAAAAAATATTCAATTTTGCTCTACTTTCATGCCTCATTCTGTGAAACGGTAATTGCTGCTTGTTGGCATTTCATTACACTGCTGAGTGTACGTCGCTAAGTACACAGTCGTTAAAAGTAAATGGTTCTAAAATATTATATTATTAAGTAAGAACCCTAAAAACGTTTCCCGAGCTTCCGCGTTCTGCTCCTGGTCTTTCAGATCGTGAGCGTCAGATTGGGTGCAGTCATCCAAATGCAAACAGCTGTTCCAATTTCCACAAGTCACATTACATTGTTCATCAACCGTTTCCATTAAAATGCCAATGAAGGGCCCCAGGTGCGACTAAAAGCTCTTGAAATATTTCAGCAAATGAACCCCAGTTGCCTTTTTTCTGTTTGTATTTATTTATTCATTCATTCATTCATTCTTTCCTTGTGTTTTTTGGCGTCACGCTCGAATCGGCCACCAGAGGCAATCCCTGAAAAGCTGCCGATCGCCAGCTTTCACCCACTTGGCCGAGTTGGCTCTCACTTAAAACATGTTTTCGCAAATCAGCCACCAGCTGAGCTCCGCCAGACCGACACTTTATTAACACTGCAAACTGTCAAAAAATAAAGAAAAAAAAAGATGATATCATTTTTCTGAAGAGACGGGGTGAAAGTGCCGATGGCAGCCCTGCGGGGGAGACAAACATCCCATAATATCTCCAGCGTGTGCCCGGCTACAGCGGGGGGTCTCTCTCGTAGGCTCCCGCACTCCCATTTTAATTGTGAGTTGTTTTTTTTTTTTAAACGCTGGCAGACAATTCATTCATCCCCCTCATTCCCAGTCTGACGCCGTCCGTCATCGTTGCCGTCTCTTGAAAAAAAAAAAAGAAAGAAATACTGTGTAATCCGCGCAAATCCCATTCGCACTCGATGTGGCTTTATTCACCCACTTCTGGGATCTAACTCGAGTGAATTACTTTGGCTCATTAGCATTCAGCGGGAACTCACCCCACTCCCCACCACCCCCCGATCCCACTCACCCGCCCCAATCTGTATGTGTTGCGGCGGCAGCGAGGGGGGCTTTTTGTGCTCGACACAAATTTGAAACACGAATAGAAGGAGCGGCATTGAAATCTGACCTCCACCTGAATCTCCATGGCAGGCACAAATTCATGTGATGTTTAAAAATAATAAAAACAAAAAGTTAAATACAATAAAAAAAAAAAAGTTGCACAGTAGATACAGACGTCTCTAAAGCATCTGCAGTCCACTTTGGCTAGCTAGATCGCAGCGGCTGCTACTGAAGAAAGCGCAAAGGATGATGGGTATCTTCCGACGGCAACTACGCTAACACTCCCCATTCGCCTCTGTTCAACTGGGGCTGCCAAAAGCTACACTCTAAAACCCAAAACCCACTGAAAGCGTCCGCGGCTCCGCAGCAGACCACGGCCATTAATGTCAGTGTGCGTGTTTTCACCAGGGGGCGGCGCGAACGCCTTTCAGGAGCGCCACTTTGGAAAAATTTGCGGCTGTTCTATTGTTCACTTGGCACGCGTCAATCGCGGCAGGTAGAATCGTTCAGGCAGGAAGTATCTATCTATTTATCTAGCTAGCTAGCTAGTATCTATCTATCTAGTATCAATCATCTATCTATCTATCTAGTATCCATATGTATCTATCTAGTATCTGTCTATCTAGTATCTATCATCTATCTATCTATCTAGTATCTATCATCTATCTATCTAGTATCTATCATCTATCTATCTAGTATCCATACGTATCTATCTAGTATCTATCATCTATCTAATATCTACGTATCTATCTGTCTATCTAGTATCTATACGTATCTATCTGTCTATCTATCTATCTAGTATCTATACGTATCTATCTATCTAGTATCCATATGTATCTATCTAGTATCTGTCTTATCTAGTATCTATCATCTATTTATCTATCTAGTATCCATATCTGTCTATCTAGTATCTATCATCTATCTATCTATCTAGTATCTATCATCTATCTATCTAGTATCCATACGTATCTATCTAGTATCTGTCTATCTAGTATCTATCATCTGTCTATCTATCTAATATCTACGTATCTATCTGTCTATCTATCTATCTAGTATCTATACGTATCTATCTGTCTATCTATCTATCTATCTAGTATCTAACATCTATCTATCTATCTAGTATCTATACGTATCTATCTGTCTACCTATCTATCTATCTATCTAGTATCTAACATCTATCTATCTATCTAGTATCTATACGTATCTATCTGTCTATCTATCTATCTATCTAGTATCTAACATCTATCTATCTAGTATCTACACGTATCTATCTGTCTATCTATCTAGTACCTATCTATCTAGTATCTATCATCTATCTATCTATCTAATATCTACGTATCTATCTGTCTATCTATCTATCTATCTAGTATCTAACATCTATCTATCTAGTATCTATACGTATCTATCTGTCTATCTAGTATCTATACGTATCTATCTATCTATCTAGTATCTAACATCTATCTATCTATCTAGTATCTATACGTATCTATCTGTCTACCTATCTATCTATCTATCTAGTATCTAACATCTATCTATCTATCTAGTATCTATACGTATCTATCTGTCTATCTATCTATCTATCTAGTATCTAACATCTATCTATCTAGTATCTATACGTATCTATCTGTCTATCTAGTATCTATACGTATCTATCTATCTATCTAGTATCTAACATCTATCTATCTATCTAGTATCTATACGTATCTATCTGTCTATCTATCTATCTAGTATCTATCCATCCAGCTATCGGCTTCAACACTATACAGTTCAGCTGTCAAACAGTGAAGCAGATTTCAGTTTACTATAAAACTGGAATAAACAAAATGCATGTGTACTTTAAAGACCCGTATTCTGCATGATGCCAGCAGTTCAGTATATATTACAAGCGACACTCGTTTGGGCAAAAGCGTTTTGTTTCACTGCTGTGTTTTCTTTAAATACACGCTGCTCCACCTTGCTAGACCTCCGCTACGCCGCTCCGAAACTGCGTGGAAAAACCAAAGCTGTCCCTCTGTCCCCGCTTCAGGTTTGCCGCGTGGCCTACGAGATCATGCAGATGCTGCACCCGGACGCCTCGTCCTTCTTCTACTCCCTGGACGACATCTACTACTTCGGGGGCCAGAACGCCCACAACCAGATCGCCGTCTACCCGCACCAGCCGCGCAACGGCGAGGACATCCCGCTGGAGCCCGGCGACGTGATCGGCGTGGCGGGCAACCACTGGGACGGCTACTCCAAGGGCGTCAACCGCAAACTGGGCCGCACGGGCCTCTACCCCTCCTACAAGGTCAAGGAGAAAGTCGAGACGGTGAAGTACCCGACCTACCCCGAGGCGGACAAACTGCTCGCCTCTCAGAAGAAGTAGACAAGCGAGGGAGGGAAGGAGGGCGGGAGGAAGTTTTAAGAATGAGCTCTTTTTTTTTCTTCTTTTTTTCTTCTTCTTTTTTTTTTTTTTTTTACATAAAACAAAAAGAAAAAAAAATGCGAGGAGAAGGAGGAGGAGGAGCAGACTCCGACGCCAGTGAAGGAGGCCGCTTTTGTACAGAGGAGCGAAGGAGGAGACGGAGAAGGAAAAAATAGAGAAAAAAAAAGAATTCCTGCACCCCGGGGGGTTGGCGGGAGCGCCGGGATGCACTCTCGTGTGTGGTTTTTAATGTGAACGTGTGTGTTGGAAGTGTGCGAGGGGGTTTTCTCTCTGTTCTGCACGCCAGCCAGCAGGGCGGCGGCGGCGGCGGCGGGAACTCGTGCGTCAAAAGAAAAAGAAGGACAAGAAAAAGAAGGGAAGAAAAAAAAAAACGGCCGCGCGCCACGCCAGGTCACGGGATGGAGGACTCTGCAGCCTGTGACCGCCGCCAGCCCCCCGCCGCCCCCTGCCGCCCTGGCCCCGCCCACCCTTCCCCCACCTGACGCTGCGGCCGTCGTGCGGACGTTACAAACCTTGATTTTCAAACGATGCAACGAAGGAAAATGTCTTTGAGGGATGAAGAAGAAAAAAACAAAAAACACAAACAGGCAGACAAAAGGCCGAGCTGCCCCCCCCACCCACGACCCCCCGACCCCCATCCCCCCCCCCATCCACCCAGAGACGTTGGCTGGGACGATACTGTAAAAGGCCTACGCCAACAGAGTCGGCTCCGACTCCACAGCAGCAGCAGCAGCAGCAGCAGCAGCGAAATGAGGACGACGGACTGGAAGGAAAAGTCGTTTTTTGTTTTATTTCTATTTAATTATCTCCAGTGTTTGTTTTGGGTTTGTTTTTGTTTGTTTTTGTTTGTTTTGTTTGTTTTTTTTGAAGTCCACTCCTGCCTCTTTTTTTCCTCCTCTGTCTTGTTTGTTTGTTTGTTTGTTTTTTCCCTCCCATTTACCGAATGCACTGTACGTTCTTGTTGCCACGCTCGCCGCTGCCCCCTGTCTGCCCCTCCAGCCCCCGCACCGCTCGCAACCCCCCCGCCAACCCCCCCCCACCCCCACCCACTCCACCCCCCCCACCCCCCCTCTCTACTCGTGCAATTATTTTTTATTAATTTTTTTTAAATCCACCTTGTGCTTTTATCACTTTCTCTGCGTTGCGCTCGAGCGAACGGTCTTAATTTCTTTGTTTCTTTCAAGCGTTGTGTTTCCTGGAGTGTGCGGCGGTTGTGTGTCCTTTCACTTGTGTACGTTGTGCCTGCGTGCGCGCGCGATGTGGGGTTTCTTTCTTCCGCGAGTGTGACGGTCCGCGCCACAACCCTGGTGCCTGGTTATTGTCGAGGGGCGTGGTGGGGTGTTTTTTATTTGAAATTGTTATAATTATTATTATTATATTATTATATTATTATTATTATTATTATTATTATTATAATGGTTATTATTTCCGGATTCTCCTCCTGATGAATCGCCCCCCCACTCTGTGCCCAGCCGGGTGTTTGCGGCGCCGGGGGTTGGGGGAGTGACGGCCCTCGGACCCCCCCACTCCCCCCCCCACACCTCTGACCACCCCTTTTACCCCACCCCCCCTTCCCTCCCAGCACTTTCGATGAACAATTGTGAACTCCCGTCACTTCCGTGGCTCTGAGCTCTCGTGAACAATGGTAAATGCGCGCACGTGCGCCGCCGAAAAAATAACAAAGGAAGCACTCCACCTCCGATCCATCCGTTTGTTTTTCTGTCCTTTTTTTTTTTTTTTTTTTTTTACTGTTTGTTCTTTTTTTTTAAAAAAAAAAAACTTTTAACATTGCTCTTTTAAAATAAATGGGGAAAAAAAGCTCCTATGTTTTAAAAACAGATATTGCTATGTCATTTTAAATCCAGCCCCCCCCCCCCCACCCCCCCCCGAATCATGAAGGATTTTTTTGTTTTCATAACTTATGTTCTTTGGGCATTGTCTTTGATAACCACAGATCGAATAAACTCGAGAAACCAACACGGCTTTTTTATTTATTTATTTTTTGCTGTTTTTTTTAAACGTTTTGGAGTCTCTTTCTGCCATTTCACCATCTGCCGCGCCGCACCTCGCCTAAATGGGCGACACCTGCTCGTTCAATCAGCCTTCGCAACGCCTCGGCGGCATTTCAGACCGGGAAGGGGGATGGGGGGGGGGAATAGTGCCTTTTTTCTAAATGTACACCGAAACGTGTTCGTCTCCTCAAGGGCATCCGTGTGTTTTTGAAGAGCCGGAGTTATTACGGCGAGCTCATCTTTTTGAAATGCCTTCATTAAACGGAGGATCCCGTGTGAAATTGATATAGTTTTTTTTCTTCTTCCTCTTCCTCTTCTTCTTCATCTTCTTCTTCTTCCCCTCTTTTTCCTACCGTTGCGGGATTAAAGGCGCGCCTCCCGACTTCAAATGGTAACGGCAATTTGTTTAATAAATCATTCAGGTGGGGGGCATTTTTTTTTTTTTCTCTCTTCCCCAGTCAGAAACTCTCAAATCTCCTTTATTTTACGTTTCAAGCTGGAGGCCACGACCGCTACCTCTTCTCCTCTCTCTCTCTCTCTCTCTCTCTCTCCTTTTTTTATGAAGACGCCACCAGTCTGCGTCTGAATATTCCTTGTGACAGCTACACGACATCTCTGCCCTGGAAAAAAAAAAAAAAACACTCACACGCAGACACACTTCTGTCCTGGTGGCGGCGCCGAGTGCATAATTCACGTGCGGCGGAGAAGGGCCGACGTCCCGCTCCCCTCCTCGCTCGCGTCTCGGCCGTTTACAATCTTGTTCTCTGTGCCTTATTTATGGAGCGTTGGGTGGGGGGGGGGCGGGGGTACTTCCGGGAATTCCGTGACACATTTCGTCGGAGGAGGAGGAGGAGCCCGTCGGCAGCGCCGTGAGGAAAGACGTGCTGCTGCTCCTGGTGGCAATGAGCCCCTTCGAGGCTCCGCGCAGGAGAATCGTAGACGCCGTCGCCTCCGCGGCTCCACAGTCGTTTCCAAACACAGTTTGGCCCCCGTCAACCCTTTACAATGCACGTGCGCTTGTGCGTCGAGCGTCCCTCCGCCCCCCCCTCGGTCGCGCCCGGGGCTCCATAAGGTGCGGCGCGCGCGCTAACCGGAGGACGCTTTAATTAAAACACACTCGTCGCCGTCACGGCCGCCTGCGACGGCGGTTTAAGAGAGACGTTAGTTCAGTTAATTATTGCGCTAATTGGGCTGCGCTCGCCGATAGAGAGCCGGCGCAGGGTTTTTTTTTCCCTTTATTTTCTCTCTCTCTCTCTCTCTCTCCCCCCCACCCTCTCTCTCTCTCTCTCTCTCTCTCTCTCTCTTTGCAGTCTAATTGTTGAGAGCGTTGCAAAGTAGTCTGCGAGCCTCCCACACGGAGGACGTCGCCTTTGAGAGGCGAACGCGTCAATCCGAGGGTTCCAAGGTGTGTCAAGACGGCCTCGTTTCAAAGGACAAGGCTCCTCCCCCCCCCCCTCCACCTCTGTTCTTCGCTTGAAGTCTGCTTTTACTCAAACTCGGAAAAAGAAAAAGAAAATCTCTCCTCGTCGTACGAGAGGACCTTCGAGTCGAACGGCGTAAAAAGGAGGGGGAAAAGAAACTTCGTCGCTTGAGCAGAATAAAGCTTCAGTGTGCATCTCGGCTCTCCGCGCGCTAACGTCTGCTAATGAAGCGCGGTTGACCGCCATCCCATGTATTGAGGAGGCGCCCTTTGTTATTTACAGCGACCGCTGCCTCACCGTAACGACTGAGACGGCCCCTGCGGACGCAGCGGGAGCGTTGACAAAGTCGTGTTCTGAGGAATCCTCCGCTGCAAACGCGATGCAGTTTTTCTGCCTTTAAAATCATTCACATGATTCACTTTAGTTAGCGCGACGTTACCAGGGAGGATGGATGCGACCTGGCCGGCCGGCCGGCCGGGTATCCACTTTTGAACTTTGGTCGCCTGCCCGGCAGCTGCTGTCGCAAGAACGCACGCACACTTCACGCACCAACGCCAACGCCGCCGTGAGCCTGGCTACCAGAAGCAAGCGAGCTAGCTAGCTAGCTAGCTAGCTCGCACACTAGTTCCCGCTGTTACAGCAAAGACACCAAATGGGCAGGCGAGGTCTATTGACAATGTTTGCAGCTGATAAAGTCACTATATTTTCCATGTTATCAGTGAGAATTAGTATCTAAGTAAAGAATAGGTGGTCCTACTGCGCAACCACGTGTCTGCAGCATGTACGTTTTAATGATTTTAATCATAGCTGCAATAAAAATAAAAAAAAAGATGGGAGCTCAAGTGTGGCATCTGGAAACAGGGATTAACACTAACAATGTGTTCTCTAACTTAGAGATGCTACCCACTCTTCCATCCTTAAACGATGCTACCGCTAGATGCCAGTGCCGCAGCACCAGAATGGACCCTCCTTCTACTTCACTGTTAGCGTGAGTTGCATTCAGTGACCGACCGCACTTTGGCCAGCTGGAGAGACTGCATAAGGTCCTTGCCATTAAGTCTTTGTTTATGCGCTAACGTGAATGAAGAGAAGGCTCCATATCCACATGCACGTCAGGTCCGAAGTGTGAATGAAACTTTAGATTTAGGTTGGGCATAATCAGAGCCCCCATTGTGAGTGTGGGGACTCTTGTTGATGTGTTTGGCATTGTCATTTTTTAAAACGTAGCCTTTAATGCTCCCGACAACACCCAGATCTCATCAAGGCCGTGTGCGGCCTGATAGCGTTCATACTGTTGCGGAGATAAATGGCTGCGCCGTCGCCCTGCGGAATTCTAATCTTGTAAAGGGCAGCTGAATTAATTCCAACTGAGTCATGGGGGGGGGGGGGGGGGGGGGGGGAGTGCGGGGGGAAGTGCGGGGGGTCGTGGAGGAAATGGAAATGATTATTGTGGTCCGAGTAAGGCCCAATCAGTAGTCTCCGTTAGTGCCGTGGTCAAGGAAGGGCGGGGGGACGGGGGGGGGACCGTGTTTGCGCTGCGGTGGCCCACCCGCACAAAAGCTTTTGGCTTTTAACGAGCCAGTAAAGACAATCAACCAATTATTCAGTCGCATTTTTTGCTTTTTATTATCTCCGCACTCTCAACCCCAGCCGTTGTGTTAACAACAAGTTCTATAAATCTGCTGCTCTGGCGCGGAGCAGGTCCAACACAATTAGAAAAAGAGGTTCTCCGCCGGAGGGATCAAGGTGTTTTTGGTTTGGCACCGCATACTTGTACTCAACTGTACAGCTGTTAAATCAGCCGCAGTAATGAAGTGCCGCTGTGCTGCAGGTTCTTTATGTGTAACTCCGTAACAGCGTTTGTTATATCAAGAATCAAGGCTTATTTAATTTATCATCTGTATCTCGCAGCTGATTTGATTTGGAAGTGCTTTGTAGAGCACTTGCTTATCATATATACATATATATATATATATATATATATACACATAGAATTCCCAAACAAATATAATTTTTAAACCTTTTATTTGTTTCTTTTTTTTTTTTTTTTTTTAATGGGTTTAGCTCATAGATAGATTCAGATTTATTGTTCTTTAAAATCGACGGTATATCCATGTGGACCCATTGAAGTGTAGAGCAGCCCGCCACTGTTGCTGCAACAGTCGGCAATAAAAAAGCACCGACGCCAATTTAATGAGCCTGCGCGGGTTTGTGCGAACGGCAGAGTTTCTGACAATTTATTGAGGAGCCCTGTGATGTCACGCCGATTAATGGAACTCCGGGCTCTCGGCTGTCTGCAGCGCCGACGCCGTGGGGGAAAGTGGTAAGGAAGCGCTTCGGGGGGGAGCAGCCGAGATGAAGAGCGGCAGGATTAATGGCGGCGCGGCGATGATGTCGCGCCGGTGCGTTTTAAACCGGATGAGACGGCGACGGCAGAAACGCCGTCGTCGCAGCCGTTGATGTTTTTTTTGTTTTTTTAGGGCGTGATCGTAGCGCGGCTGTGTAAACATTTGAAGCGGTTTCGTCACTTTGGTCCCCATCCCGTTGCTAACGAGCGTAACTTTGCTGTTCAGGGTGAGCAGAAATGCAGTTGTAAACATCACGAGTATCGGTATCGCAACGAGTATCGTTCACGGCGATACTTGTGATACTTGCGATACTTGTGCGATACTTTTTGCAGCGTTACACGTTCCCTGCTTCCGAGTTAGCCGCCGCTGCCACCTGTGTGATTTTATTTAAAGGTCCGTTGTGTAAAAATTTGGCTTGATTTTGAATATTTGTATTGGTAAAAACTTAACATACTGCCCATAAATACATGATTAGAAGTGTATATTCATAGTACAGTAATGGTAATTTGGTTTTCCAGCCCTTTGAATGGTTCTCATATATATATTTACAGCAGAATATATTCAGAAATATATCTATTTCTGAAATACTGGGCTTCCTTAGATTGTTTCACACAATGGACCTGCTTGTCTGGCTGCTCAACTGCCAGCATCCCAATCAATCAAACCCATCTGGAAACACACAGTGGAGTCAAACCTAAAGTTTCTGTTGGCTTTCCGCTTCCCCATCTGAAACTCTGACACGCTTGCTGGGAGATCCAAACCCACAGAGTGGGCAAAGGCCCTCAAGAGATTTCCCTAAATGGTGTGAACAGGCCGCGCAGTCATTGTCATTCATTACGTGTTGAATTGGGAAAAATACAGCTGATCTCAGCAGGCTGGTGTTTCGAGTGAAGCCCCTGATTTTTCAAATTTTTACTCAGTAACTCACACCAAGTCGGCGCGCTCTGGTCTTCCCATCTCTCATCCCTCCACTTTCCACTCAACGGCACGATTTCCCAACTACAGTGACTGATCAGCAGGCGAGACGAGCTTGTTTCTTTTTTTTTTCTCCTCTTTTTTTTTTTTTTTTTTTTAAAGCGGCAGGCAGATGGATTTGAGAGAGTGACGACACTGCTCCGGTGTTGCTGGGGTCCCTGCAGGTTGCCATTTACTCTCTGCAATGAGTTTAATTCGCCGTCATTGCGGCTGCGGTTTGTGTCGATAAATCTGTCCACATTTCTGTTGCGCTTATTCTCGCTTTTTCGGAACGTGAGCGTTGAGATTAAAAGTTATCAAAAATTTACAGGGATGAAAAAAAATAAATAAAAAAAAGCCCGACTGCTCCTTTACAATGCAGCCTCTTGACCAGAGTGATGTTTAGCTATCGTAGTTAGCCGTTTTAGCACACTCTCCGCCACCTGGTGATGGTCCTAACGCAGGCGTGGGCAAACTACGGTTCGGGGGCCATATGCAGCCTGTTAAGCTTTTTAATCCGGCCCATCGAACTTGAAGAAATTACATTAATGGCAAATGAGTCATAAAATAGCTGTGTTTCACCCATTTTTGCAGTGTTTTAAAGAGTCGTTTCAATAAAGAGCCAAATACCGCGGGGTTTCAAAGACATATATTTTGTTGTAACTTTGCTTTCGTTGGTTTTCAATCACATCTCCACATATCGCATGATGTAATGTTTCCTCCTACGAGGTAGGCAGCAGCAATAAATTACTTTCTGATGATTTTTTTTTTTGGCCTTTATAATTTGTTTGGAAAGATTAAAAGACCTTCACTTAAATATCTACTATAAAAAGATTTATTATGAGCTGTGTGTGTGTTTCAGGTCTTTTTGTGTTGCAGTTGATGGCAAAAATATGGGTTTTTTGGCTGCAGTACCTCAAGTTGCCACTGGGGAAGAACTGTCCCACACCATCCGGGACGAGACGAGGCTCCTCAGACTCCTCCCACCCTTTGGGCCGGGCCTCCTCCTCCAACCATCGCTCCCCTCCCACTCCCCCCCCCCCCTGCCTGCGGGGCCCCGGCTCCGCTGTGATGACCATTAGTGTCTGGCGGGAGGCTGCAGGAGATAACAGGTGATTTAAGGCGCCGTGCCTCAACACCAGCCAGAGAGAAATGGCCGGCTGCTCCTTATCTCCCACGCCGCCATCCTCGGCACACTTTTTACATTAAGCACCGCCCCCCCCACCCCCAGCCCCCCACTGCCCCCCACCGCCCCCCATTCAAAGCCATCTGTCTTCGCAGTCAGGGTTTGATAAAAAAAAAAAAAAACGCCGGCGTGCCTGGCGAAGAGTGAGGGGCGGACGGTGGGGGAGGGGAGGACTTGAAACGCACCCCGCCTGCATGCTTATACGCAGCAATTCGGAGGATCACGGGCGAAAGGCGACAACAGTGCGCTTGCTGAATACTTTATCCACACCGACTTAGAGCCCCCGGGGGCTTCTTGGCGGGACATAACAACACAGGCCGCGCACAAAAGATTCTGTATTTAGTCGTGAAGAAAAAAGGAAAAAGAAAGAGACCTTAGTGTGTAACAGCACCCCTGGACTAATTGCAAATCAATGGTTTCGATGAAATGAACGAGATGGGGATAATAACGGGCCCGGGGGGGCGTATATCAACCATCCGTGCACGGCGCCAGCCACTAATCACTGTAGGTGCACCGTGGAAGGCGCTGGAGATGATATCGTTTTGTCAGAAGGAGGTAATACGCAGTTGAGGACTTTCTAACTCTCGGCGAGGGCAAAAGACGGCGACAGGAATATTCGTCCCGATTGCTCACAAAGGCGCTGGCACATCTATAGACCGGCGATTAAATCTTAATGCCGCACCATTCTTGGCAGCCGCCGGCAGGAAGAAGGAAGGGAAGAGAAAAGGAAAGGGGATTACTTTATCCCTCTCGGATGTGCATATGTGGGGAAATATCCGCTATCTTTGGGGCGAGACAGAGGAGAAATGCCCGTTATCTCAAGGAAAGCGCGCTGGCAATCCGGAGGAGATTGGCTTTTAGGGACGGAGACGGTTGAAGTCGGACACGGAGCAGGAGCTGTGCAATTGTCTGCCGCCCCGGCGTCCCCCACTTTCCCACAGTCGAGGGCAAAGCGGGCATCGGTCGTCTTCCTCCGGGCGCACGGCGTGTAATGACAGCGTCGCCGTGTGAAAAACAGCCTGGCAGCGACGACAGCGCAAGGAGGCGGCGGACGGCGGCCGTACGCTGAGGGTTGCGCGGGATTCCGTCCGTCCTCCGCCCTCTCCCTCTCGGCCTTCTCCAAGCCCCAAGTCCGGATGACCAAGCAAAAAAAACTGAAAGCCACCCTGCCATCAGCTATCAGCTGCACTGCGTGAGGTCAAGGCATCGGGCTTGATGGACGACGAGGACCCCGAGCCCTGAGCGCGCAGTGCCATTGGCCGAGGAAGTGCCTCGGGGCGCACTTTCATCTCAAAGAGATGTAAATCAAGGGAAGTGGTTGGAAGGTCCATTGGACCCCTTGAGGTCAAGTGATCGGGCTGGATCTCTGCCAGTGGCTGAGTGGGGTGGGAACTTCTCCATCACTGTTTCTCATTTTCTGAGAATGTGAAGATGTGGTGAAGGTATGTTGGCGTACATCTCAGTGCGAACAAGAATTACAGAGGCGTTGCAGACAATGTTAATGTGGCTTTAATAATAATAATAAAAAAAAAGAGGCCCATTAATCATTGAAATAATATTAAACAACACATGGCAACACAATTTTTCGCTAACTTTTTTTTTATTATAATTTATCAAACAGAGAAATCTGCCATTCAGTAGCAGATTCATCTCGTCCACCTCATACCCCTCCGTTTTGAAGTCTGGTCCGGAAAAATCAATTCCAAGGCATTTACCCTTCACCCTCTTTGCAACTACCTTTGGGACACCTTAGCTCTTCACAGGAAAACAGAGGGGTAGGACCAGGGGGTGAATTGGAATTGGGCACAAGTGTCGGACTATCCTCCAGCAGTGACCCTGAAGTTTGGCACAGTCACCGTCCCTAGTTTGTTGTGGTCAACATATTTAACCTATCATCATTATGTACACGTTGGGACATTAGAGCAGAATTGCGCAAGGTTTGAAAGCGTTAGCTAAGCCCGCTGTTTTTACAAGGCACTTTGGCACCAGAGGAACCAGGTCAACAAGAAATCTTTTTGGAACCCAATCTCCCCTCGTATCAAGAACCTACTTGCGGCTGTACTTTGATGAGTCAGGGACTCCAGTGAAACTTTGTTTCGTGGTGAATGTATGTCTGTGTAATAGAGATATGATGTCGTGCTTCGAACGTGGACCCTGTCTGCGAACGATGTCAGCAAACCCTCACCCAAAGCCGGGCTTCGCCAGCTAATTGCAGCTGCACCACTTGCACACGAAAAAATAATTTACTTAAACCGTATGTAACAGTCTGCGTCTCTGGCTCAATTTGCCTTGTAAATGAATTCAGTTCCCACTAAGTAGTGTCACACCCAATTTTCTGTGTTTATGACAATTTCCATAAAATTTGGTTTGAAATGAGCAAGTAGAGCAGTTTCGTTTCGAGGCCGTCATCTCTCAAAAATGCTTTGTGGTTGTCGGCCAGCAAATGTGCAGATGTCGATGAGAAGTGTGTTTTATATTTTCCCACTTAATTACTTACAGATTAAAAACCTAAAACGTGACAAGATTCTGTGGCTTTAACACAGCTGAATGAGATGAGCTGTATTTTTCCACGTGGTGTCGCTCCAGCTAGTTAGCTGTTCTAGTTAGCTGAACTAGCTGGCTAGCTGAAGCAATGCTACCAGCTGGCTCTACTGGCGAGCTAGTGTTCTGCGCATCAAGGAGGGACCCTCATGCTGCACTGGCAGACATTCTAGGCCAGTCATGCTCAGAAACACCGTGAAAATATTTTGTTTTCAGTGACCGAAAAAATCAAAGAAGCAACAATCTCACCAAGAAGCCCTTTAAGATCCGCCCTCCCTCTGCAGAGCCTTTGTCCATCACTGCCTCCACTTGTGCTTGCCCCCGTCCCCCTTCACATCTGGTCAACATTTGTCCTCCTTCTAAGTGTGTGGAAAAAATTTAATTGAACAGCCTAGGAGTATGATAATTAAAGTGTACTGGGAAAAAAAAAATGTCTTCCATTAACAGCAGAGAAAGTGATGAACTGTGCTTCTGCCGTTTGCTGTTCAAAGAAAAGAAAAAAGGAAGAGCGAAAGAAAGAAAGCAGTTGGACTTATTTGTCATTTTCTGCTACCGTGATAGATTCAGTGTCAGGCTTCTATAATAGACCTGCGGGGGAAACATTTACAACTGGCCTGGGCTTTAACAAAAAAAAAAAAAAAGAAAGAAGAAAAAAAAAAGGATTCAATGTCATTTTGATTATGTAGAGCGTAATGGTATGTTAATGCAGGAGCAGGTGTCTGACAGCTTCCCACAGTTATCCAGCTAATATAAAAAGAAGCAGGTGTTTCACAGGGCGGTAGATGAAAGGAATTACATGTAAGCCTCAGTCTGAATAAACCCTAATGTTCCCATCCATGTTAGTCATCACAATGATCCCAAGGAGAAAAAAACCCTTAATATCGAAGTTTTGTTTTCCTTTCTATGAGAAAGGATTGTTAAAGAGGGGTATTTACAGGGTTTTTATCACCAACTCTGGCACATCTATCAAAACATGACATAATACTTTGTTCTGTTTCTATTATCTCCGTCTCTCCTCAGTCACAGTCCTTGCTTTCGAAGCCCGCCTTGGCAAAGGCTCCGTAACTCTGCGCAGAGTTCACGGTTCTTTTTTTTTTTTTTTTTCACCCCCCCCCCCCCCTCCCCATATCCCTCCTCCGCGTGCCCGCGCCTGAAGTCGTGAAGTCTGAAGCCTCAATTTGGCTTGCTGCTACAGTAGAACCTTCAGCCGCTCTCTCCCCGCCGTCACGGCCTTGCCCTTGACCCCCACGTTCAGCCCTTTCCTTTGTGGTCCTCGAGTCGCTGCTGCTGCTCCATTCTGCGTTTCCACACCGTGTTTGTGCAACTCTTCACAGGAACGGCCGACTCGTTTGTTCTGCTGAAGGCAGAATTCCTTCATGTTTTTTTTGTTTTTTTTCCTGTTTTAAATGCAGAGTCGTGGCTGTTGGTCTTCATCAGAATCATGGAATTGTCGACAAAATTGTATTGTAGTGTGTGTGTGTGTGTGTGTGTGTGCGTGTGTGTGTGTGTGTGCGCGTGTGTGTGTGTGCGCGTGTGTGTGTGTGCGTGTGTGTGTGTGTGTGTGTGTGTGTGTGTGGCTTCACTTCAAATGAATGTGCACACAATAAAAAAAAAAAAAACTCGATGATTGAATTAGTTAATCACATTTATGTAAAGGAATCATAATTAGTTTAAATTACAAGTGTACTCTATCGCAAATGCAATAGTAGTGTAACTAATTTGATTTGGTTACATTTTCATTACTTTTCTGCATTTTGAATAAATATTCACTTCCGGCAGCGCTCAAAACCGGGGGGACGATTCACCTGGCAGGTGAGTAGGCAGGGGGCGCTGCTATTCCAAACTCGACGGGAGAACCAATCAGAAGCATCAGAATTGTATCAAACTCCTGCGGAGGGGAAACGGGAAGGGACGGCGCTCGTGCCAACGAGCCGCTGCGCGAGAAAACCACACAAAGTATCGAAAATAAAACGATTAAACGTAAAGGACGGCCTTTTTTTTTTTTTTATTAAAGTTTGGTCGGATGTAATGAAATGAAAGGTTCCACACGTAACTGTAATTTCACTGCACATGTTTTCCTGTAATGTAACTGATTGCAATTGTCTTTCTTGTGTGACGCGTGACTCGTTGCTCCTCCACACTGAGGAGGAAACGCTGGATGAACTCGCCGCACCGCGGCATCGATAACCGTCGAAAAAGCACCGAACTGACAGCGCCGCCCTCGCGACGCCACTCCTCCACACAGCGCCCCCCCCGACCCCCCGGCCTACTCCCAGCGTGGCGGCGAAGCGATATTACGACTTAGTATTTATCAGGATGCCCGAACACGCCGTTCATCAGCCGCGCGGCGGGGGGGTTATTTCATTTCCCAAGTTTAGCGGGAGGGGAAATAATAAAAGAGAAACAGGTTATTCATATCGTCCCAGATGTTTGCCAATTTACTTAACGTCCATAAAAATATGTAATACCCGCGCCCCTCCCCCCACGCGCAGCAAACACAACTCCCCGGCTAATCACAGGTTGCTCGCAGAGAGGCTGATTCCGTCGCTGTCGGTCCCTCCCAGGCGGCGCCGCCGCTCCACTAATGGCTGCCAGTCGAAGTTTTCACCGCTGGCTCTTCAGAAGAGGGGGGGGGGGTGGAGGGAAGAGAAACGATGAATAAATGACGACGGCGTAATTTTTCCGCTCACCTGCAGTGCGATGTAGCTGCGGCACCCGCTCGGTTTCAAGTTTGTTTAAATCCAGCACCCGCGTGATGTTTGCCCAACATCAGTTTCATACATCAGAGTGTTTGCAGATATTTCCCGGGTTTTTGGTGAACGGTAAATGGACTGCACTTATATAGCACTTTCCAGCACCTTCACAATGCCCCAAAGCACTTTACAAAGGCCCCTCATTCACCCATTCACTCACACATTCACACACCAACGGGTGGCTGCCGCCATGCACGGCGCAGCCAGGCCCACTGGCAGCAATTTAGGGTTAAGTGCCTTGCCCAAGGACACAACGACAGACTGGGATTTGAACCGCCAACCTTTCGGTCATTGGACAACTTTTCAAGGCTGCTTTTCAGCGCCAACGAGGGTGAAATATTCCCACAGTGGAGGGGTTCGGTGACGACACCTGGACTTGTTTCAGCGATCTCGAAGCTGCTCGGCTTCTCATCCGAAAGGCTTTTCGGTACTTTTGGATGAGAGGCGAAACGTCTTCAAGATCGCAAGAGGAAGTCCAGGTGCCCCAACTTAACCCCTGTACTTTAAGATGACCTGGATGACTGAGAACCTTCGGAGACAAGTAAGTCTGTAATTTGCCACCTCTGGCTCACTCGCGCACACTAGTGTTTGTCTGGAGTCGCAAGCCCGTCCCTTTTTTTTTTTTTTTTTTTTACAGAGGACGTCTCGTGTCTACATTAATGTCAAACAATCTTGCTGGATGCTTTAGAATTTCCCATATTGCCGTCTCAATCCAGACCAAAATTGACTATTTCTTCTTATTTTTCCTTCTCTTTTTTTTTTTTTGGTCCGCTGATTTGAGAAAACATCACTTTGCCGTCCTTTTTTCCTTTTACTGTGGAGAGGCTGCGTCACATGAGTGAATGGAGTGCGCGCTTCCAGTGTGTTGTTGTCGTTGTTGTTGTGGTTGTCGTCTATGCCGACGACCTTGTCGCGGACACCCGCAATCCATTGGGTTCAATTTGGTAATTTGGCTGTCGATTCGGCACTTTGAACACAGGAAACACAACACACACACACACACACACACACACACACGCGCAGGGGGGGGGCAAAGCCGAGAGGTTCTGGATTAGGCTTTTCTCTCACCCAGCCCACTGTTGCTGAATAACTGAACATTTTATCTTTAAAACTCCGAGCCCTTCGATTTGATAGAACAGCAGTCATCGCGCATGCATGTGGAGATTTGCAGCCGCCAGCAGCTGAAAGGTAACGCACGGCACGTACTGGCCGATGGCTGCTCGTGGTTTTCTCCTTTCAAAGGGGGAAAATTGTCAGCAAATGATTTTTCAGCTTTTATCGTCTTCTGGCTCTGAACCGTCAGCTACCAGCGACGCCTCGGCACACGATGCTCTTTTGGCAGTTTCAGCCAGACAACATTTTTTTTCCCCTCCAACCTTTAAGAAGCGCGCCGCGTGTCTGAACTGGTTCCTGGTCCTGACCTTTGCTCACGTGCCAACGAACCACCATCTAATTACATATATTTTTTTTTTGAGTGACGCTGCTGCACCTTGTCGCTTGCGGTAGATGATTTTCTTGTCTTTGACGCTCCGCATTCCTTTGGATGATTGACGAGCATTAAACAGCACTTTGTCACAGGTCAGCGACCAACATAGGCGCACGGGCTTCAACCATCGCCGCACCCCGTCGAGATTTGGACGACATTGTTTTTGGAACTTTTCAAAGCCCTGACTGAGACGCCTCTCGCCGCTCTGTGGACTGTTTGTGACTGCTGGAGACTTAAAAATGAAACCTCTCACTCTGCTTCGTGTCTTTGGGTTCATACAAGACTCATCGCAGGAAATAAAAGATATCCCTCTTTGTTCACATGCTGTTTAACAAGTGCCCTTCTTCTTCTCTGGCTTTGGGTGGCTCCCATCAGGGGAGGCCACCTATCCAACTATCTCCTCTGCATCCTCTTCTCTCACCAACCAACAACTGACTCCAGTCCATTTCTCTGACTTGACGTCCAGAACATCTAACAAGTTCTGACTGTCCGTCTGATGTCCTCATTCCTGATCCTGTCCACCCTGGTCACTCACAAAGTAAAGCTCAATGTCCCTATCTATGTTCCCAAAAGTACAGCACGCTCTCCTATCACTGGTAAATTCCCTCAGGCATTTCAGCCAGCACGTTGGCAGACTGAAACGATATGATTTCGACACGCTAATAACACAGCAAGAAGGTTTTTTACGATTCCGGGGCCTGGGTGCCTTTCTGTGTTTCTGTCTTTCCCACAGTCAATAAACATGAATGTGAGGTGAATTGGGAACTCTAAATTGTAAAGGTGTGCGAGAGAGAGAGAGAGAGAGAGAGAGAGAGAGAGAGAGAGAGAGAGAGAGAGCAAATGGTTGTTTGTCTTTATTTGTTTCTATGTGGTACTGTGATGAACTGGCCACCTGTCCAGAGTGAAGCCATGCCTTTACCCCATGACAGCTGGGATAGGCTCCAGCAGGCTCCAGCAGGTACTAGATGGATGGATAGATAGATGAACACTTTCAAAATTAGATTTTATTTAAATTGTATATCTTCAGATTTTGGATATTTAAAACAGATGTTTTGTTTTTTTATGGTTTTCTACTTTCAAGGAAGCTTGATTCAGGTACAACAACAGAGTTGTTCTGTTCAATGTCCTAATCCGGCACTGATCGAGTGTACGGCCAAGTGCCCGCAGGGTTCGATGAGGCGAGTGTGCAAACCGAGGTGGAGGTTGATGGGGGCGGGCGTGCAAGGTTCACCCGAGCCAGCTCCGCACTCGTCACATCACAGAGCGAAGTTGCAAAGTGCTCGAACTCAGCAGTGATTTAGCCCAAGTGGTAAAAACCGACACGCCGCTGCGAGGACAGTCGCTGATAAGGTCACTCATCCTCACTGCCCCTTGTTTTCCAGCGTGTTTAACAATACAATACAGGCTGTGAACCGATAAAGAAGCAGCACTACAATTACATTTAGGACTTGCTTGGAGATGCTTCGATGGGAAAAAGCTCCTTGGTTTTTCAGTTGTGTTGACTTGCAGGAAGGACAGTTGCCATCAGCCGTGTGTGTGTGTGTGTGTGTGTGTGTGTGTGTGTGTGTGTGTGCTTGTGCATGCATGGCTTCACTTCACGTGAACATGCACACCATGAAATACTCAAAGATTGAATCAATTAATGACATGCATCTAAAGGAATACTCCTCTTAAACAGTGTTAGGAAGATTACTTTGCAAATGCAATCAGTTACAATTACAAGTTACTCTATTGAAAATGTAATCGTAGTGTAACTGTTCCATTTGCTTTATCAAAGTAATGTAACTAACTACATTTGATTACTTTTCTAAATTTTGGGTAAATGTTCACTTTGACAGACTTCGTAATTTCCCCCCGAACCCCCCCCCCCCCGCCCCCCCCCAAAAAAAAAACGCTTTGTCAAAGTAATTTTGCAATGAAAAGCAGCCAGATTGGCTGAGGGTGAAACAAAAAATTGTAAAAGAAAAATGAGAAAAAATTGATTTAAAAAAAAAAAAAAGAATGAGTTGTGATAAAAAGTACCTATCAGTTCAGATTGAGAGAGAGAAAGAGAAGGAAAGGGAAGGTAGGAAATCTGAGGAACCCATCCCCACCCCCCACCTGCCTGCCGAGAGGATGAGCTCAGAACTCAGCAGCAGCCGGAGCACCAAGGGGAGCCACATCCCGGGGTTTCCGCCCAAACTAGTCCGGGAGAGCCGGGAATGTTTTCTCTTGCCTGTGGGCCGGGAAGACACGGAAAAGGAGCCTCAGCCTCTTTCTGTATTAATAATGCAGCGACGCTATTCAGCCTCCACGACGAGCCCGCACCACCCCCACCCCCACCGCCACACCCCCCCCGAGAGCCGCCAAAGTACGGCTGTTCTTTTCCTCTTCTTTTTTTTCTTTTTCCTGTAAAGGCTCTACCCATTGTGCCTCGTGGGGCCCGGGAGCTCGCTCAGACCTCGGAAAGTAACGCGGCTAAAACCACTCGCCGTCCCACTGTGCGCCCCTCCTCGCCCCCAACCCCAACCCCCCCGCTGCTGGAAAAGGCCCGCCACGCACCGCTGTCATAATCAATATCGCTGCCAGCGGCTGCCGAGGCCCCTCGGAGACGAGGTAAAGGCAGAGCTCATCCACTGCGCCGCTGTGCGCGTGCGTTTGAAAGGTGGATTCGGCGCAGGCAGGCGGGGCGGGTGGAGACAGACAAACGGAGCAGGAGTTAGACGGAGCAAGTTCGACTCCGACTGCACAGCCAGCCAGCGCTCCATCACAGATAAACGTGGAGGGATGCTCCCTGAATAATTTACACACGCCAAAAATAAAAATCAAAAAAAGCCCTGTTCCAACCCTCCCCACTCTTTACAGATAGACGAGCGCCGGGGGCCCCCGGGAGGCCTCGGAGACAAAGTAGCGACGGTGGGAGACTGAGCATCGGGACGGCGGAGCGGCTCTGCTTAATGAACATTTGTATTTCATCACTGGATTTATTTTAGCTCACATGACCTAATTTGTATGGATCTGAGAGGCAGCGCGCACCGGGGGGGGGCGACGCGGGAGGGAAGTTTACTTTGCGAAGCCCTGCGTGTACCTGAGTGCAGCGCTGCACAAGAGGCAGGCAGGGGACCGCACACACAAGTGTGTGTGTGTGTGTGTGTGTGTCTGTGTGTGTGTGTGTGGCCGTGTTCTGTGACGTGAGAAACACTCGTGCTCAAAAGAGATGAGACGTTTCTGTAAAACGCAGAGGTAGAAAAAGTGTTCACGTTCTGCAAGTAAAAGTAATGATTCAACTCCTTTGCTAAAGGAAAAGTGAGAAAGTACAGGTTGTAAAATGTATTGAAGTAAGGGGTAAAAATCATCGAAAAATATTATCAACTTTTATATTGAACTACACACCAGCATAGTTCAAAAAGCTCCCAACAACAGTAACTCTAATAACAACAAGTGAATTACTTTCACCAGAATCTGTATTGTTTACACACTTTTAATCACAAAAGTAACGAGCATGTTTTTACCTATGCAAGGAGTAGAGAGTACAAATACTTTTTTCCAAATGCAGGCGGTAAAAGTAAAAAGTTGTCAGACACTTGAAAATCTACATGAGTACTGTGACGTGTGCTACATCAGTTACTGTATGTGTTCGTCATAGCCGATAAAAGTGTAAAGCAGCGCAGGCAGGAAGCAGAAAGGACAAAAAAACACTGACAAGACTGCAAGTATGAAATATTTACTGCACTGAGAACAGGGTATGTGTGGATGACATGAAACAGACCAAAGTGGAAAAATTCCCTCAGCGAACCACAGGAAATAATATTTGATGATAATAAAAAAAAATGACCATTAAGAATTCTCCTTGTGTCTATTTGCACAGCGCATTAACAGACTTCCACAGTGCATTGGCTGCACACTTGCAAAGGTTGTTTCCCCCCCCCCCCGCCCCCCCTCCCACAGATTGACCTTGTGTTGGGAAACGAAGGTTTTCAGTGCATGTAATATAGATTTGGAGTGCACTCAGAGCACAAGGAGGGCCCGGAGGCGAGCGCCGTTGCGATATGGGCCGCGGTGTAAATACGATGCCTCAGCCAACATCAGGCCGGATGGTGTCATGAATTTTTTAACCGAGAAGTGTGACATTTTGGGCTTCTGCCTGCTGAGAGCTCTTTGATTGTCCTCAAGGAGCCGCGCAGGAAAGATTCATCTATCCATCTGACCTTAAAGACACAAGAACGGAGTCATGCGGGCACGACTGTGATCACTGTCTGTTTGTTTTGTTCTTAACCCCGGTTTTTCTTTTCTTTGCTCTGCATGAGTAGTTTTAGATATTCTGTTGCCAAAAGTATTCCCATTCTGTACTTTAGTGAAAGTGCAGATACTTGCGGGGGAAAAAAATACTATGGTAAAAGTACAAATTCAACCCTTTTACTCAAGTAAAAGTAAGAAAGTACACGTTCTGAAATGTACCCAAGTAAAAACTGAAAAATATTTTTTTTTGCCATTAATGGAACAATAAATGATGTATGATATAAATAAAACAAATTCAGCAGACCCCCATTACCGTGAGGATGAAGTGAGTATTGAAAATGGATGGATGGATGGATGGATGGATGGATGGATGGATGGATGGATGGATGGAACAGTTTTTTTTCTTTTTCAATTGCAGCATAACCAAACTCTATTCACTAATAGTTGTGCCCAGTGAGCCATTATTGGATGTCTACACTTTGAATAACAATAACCAATAGTATTTTCTAAATCATGTGACCCATATGCACATTGACACATGGAAGAATCCTCTGACTAACTGGACAGACAGCCGTCTGCTCACTCACATTCACACTCCGCGGCCAATTAGCCTAACATGCAAGAGTCTTGTGTGATTGTGGGAGAGTAACGGAACACTTGAAGAACCTGAAGGAGCCACCGTCTTTGCTAATCGCTCTACCGCCATGCACAAATTTCTCTATTGAAAGATCAGAAATGTACTGATTTTATTTAGTCCCTTCATTTCACAGTGAGGACTAAACTTGGACATTGGTACCTTTCTTTTTTTTTTTCGTTTTCCCTTTCAGTGGCCCGGGAAGAGGCTAAAATTGGGCCAAAGCCCGGCATTCAGAAGCCGCGCGCTTTGTTGGCGTTGCGAACCTGACTCATCGTATGCTTGCCTCGCAGTTCCCCCAGGCGCTCCAGCTGGGCGCCAGAAAGGTTCCCCGTTTAGGAGCGTCATGGGAACCAGAGCGGTTGTTGTCAAACAAGCCCCAGGCGGAGCAGTTCAAGGAACAACATCTAATTCCTGCAAAGAACATATCGAGGCCAAGCAGTGCGGGAATGAAAGATCGTCTTACCCAAACATGTCAAAGCTGGTGACGTCAAACCTCGCTGTCAAATGACTTCTGCTTATTGATGGAGTGGAAACCATCGGCTGATTCCTTCATTAAGTGGACTTCACAAAACAAAACTGGCATTTCTGAATGCATCCATACATCCAGAAGAATTCAATGCTATATGCGCTTTTTGTGCTTCAGACCGATTTCCTCTCAAGTCTTTGGGTTTACTACACGCTAACTGGCCACTTTATCAGGTAAAATGTAACTCCTCCACAAATAGCTAATCGGCCAATCAAGTGACAGCAACTCCTGTTTACATTTGGAATGTCCCACAGTGCGCACAAGCTGCAATACAAGGTGAACAGAGAGCTAACAGGAAGTTGGAATTCCAGATCACTTGACCCGTGCCAAATTGTGTCTGCGCACAACACACACACACACACACACACACACACACACACTTTACACGTTACCAAGTGGAATTTCAACACTCATACAGGCACATAGAGGAAACGTAATCTAGTCACACTCACACTCACCGGCTGTAACTATTGCAAACGGTGGCTATTAGAGTTCCAGTTTAAAGCCTATCTATGGTCTCCAACCAGTCTGGCTTTCAAATTGGCTGAACGATTTTGCTCCAGTGTTCTTCTACCTGCAACCGAGAGCCGATGACCTAATGGGGGAAGTTCTTTCGTCTGTTTCCTTGAACGTCTGCAGACACGGAAACAACCAGCAGAAAATTCCAATCCGATGAAACAAGCTCTGTTTCTTATGCAATTGTCAAAAATGTCCCTACTTATAGTATGTAAAGGAGAAATCCAACCAGTTTGGAGTAAAACAAAAAAAAAAAAAAAGGCTGCTATTAGTAAACTAGAAACAGTCAAAAGGTAGCTCTTTTATCTGATCTTATCTTTAAATGTAAATGTTCCATTGGGAAGTGACACAAAGTAGCCGTGTAAAGCTTCCTTATTAGAGACAGTCGGTGTATTGTGAACAATGTGAACGATTTAATTAACCTTTTTGCCAGAGTTTTGCCATTAGCTGTTTCAGCTTAACTATAACTTCCTCAACGGCTTCTTCATCAAATTAGATTACACTCTCCCATTTGGCCCTCAGGGATTCCTACTGAGTCATTTCAGATTTTTCAATACTGTGTTTTTTTTTTTCCCTCCCACCACTTCCAAAGGGGGAGGCAAAAATAATGATTTATTAGAGTGTTTTGTGTTGCCTGCTTTGGTGTGAACCCATGGAAGTGTGTGACAGCCCTGCGGAGGTCTGCTTTGAAATTCCCACACTGGCATTTTTAGCGCTATGTTTCAAAGGGGCGGTTAGCCCGGAACGGGATATTAGCATAGCAGGACAATATGATTCTCTAATTATTTTTAATGTCTTTGCGTTCAACAAATTCTGGGATGGCTAAACTGATTAATAGTACCCACTCCCTGTGCTCCGGCCCCTCCTCTTTGCTCTTAGATTTGCTGAGTGAGAGAGTACACGTGTATTCTGCTGACAAATGGGAATCCAATTATTTGATCTGACACTAAAGTGCTGACTTCACAGAGGCACAGAAAGACAATGCCTGCCGGATCCCGGGGACTGAGGACACGTGGGACTCAGTGGTCTGAGGTACTGGCCCGAGGGTTTGTTAGCGAGTCTATTAAAGCAGCTCTGATACTGCCTTTGTACTGAGCAAGAGAATATTTATGCAATAAGAAAGTTCCGCCGTGGTTCTGCAGAGGGTTTTGATGTCCAAACTCTTTGGTTTCCCCTTGCCCCAACTGGTACTGAAACTGACTCAAATTATCAGGGCAGCAAACGATAATCTTGAACATTTTTGAAACATCAAAGCACATTTTTGCTTTACGTTGTTTAAGCGCTATACAGTATCCACTATATCAATTTAAGGCATATCGTGTTCCACTGAACAATCATTACTGTGGTAAGTTAGAGTGCCCGAGATCATCACACACACACACACACACACACACACACACACACACACACACACACACACACACACACACACACCGCAAATGCGAAATTGCTTTCATGCAGCAGTTCCACAAATTTAATACAGGCGTACTTGACAAGAATGGGTTAAAGGCGCTTCTAACGCGAATAGTCCCAAGACTGCAGTTGACTCGTGTTGATGAATAGAAAACTGACCATCAGGCTCTGTTCCCAGCGAATCCAGTGCCGACGACAAAAGGCAGCATTTAGTATTATTTAGTCTCACCAGAGCGACAACGACAACAATGGCAGTCGCCCAAGAACGTTGGGCCGCTTTCAGTCATTGCCGTCATTGTCTTGCTGTGGCTGTCAATCGTGTCTCCGAATGATTCGACACCAAGTAGGAACACAGTGGCTCACACAATTCCATGCACATCCACTGTGGGTGATGCAATGTTGGGATGTGTCCTGGCACAGACCCCGGAATGCCCGACCCTGATTACCGGTTTGTATGACTCGTGTGAACACAATAGCTATGCGTTCAGGCTTCGCCCACACACACACACACACACACACACTCAATACACCCAAAGCTATAATATCAAAGTAGACCCCATTGTTCGTGGATCTGTTCCACAACACTACAAAGACGACTGAATGAATCATTCAAAACTTATCTTGACTCACTGAATCTTACGAGGATGTTTCCTGATATTAAGTCACTCTCTGTCTCGTCCCTACTAACACTTGCAAAGAAGCGACCACATGTCCTACCACTGGCGTGCGGCCGCTACTCTAACTACATATGTGTAAATAAATCAAAGTAAAGGTTGAATTTGTTGTATTCTCATTTCGACTCAGCTCCATCCTCCCCTCCCTGTGAGGAGATTGAGCTGTGAACAAACAAATTACCTTGCTGCACACAGTAGCTCAGCCCCACTTACTCACAACTTAACGGTTCACTCACTTGGAAAGAGAGTGAAATGAATGTTTCCCCTTTAAGGATAGTTGAGCTGTGAGCTTCTTTTTTTTCCCTCAGTGAAATTGTTCATTTTCCCAGTTTCAAATGAGTGGTTTCAGTGGTATGAATCAGGGGAGAGTAGTCGCACTCTGGGTGACGGACTCAGCAACTCAAATAAACCAAAACGGCAGATTACCCTTGTAAAGTGACTCGTAAATTTGACTCCCTGGACTGCAGTGGACATAGAAAACATAGCAGGTGAGGGCAGTCGGTTCTTTTTCGCTTCCTTTTGTTAGCATTTTGCAGGACGACGCCCATCCGGCTCTGTTCACACGAAAGAGTGTTTAGTCGCAGGAACACTCTAGCTCTCTAAATTTGAGACCCTCCTCCACAGCACAACCCTTTCAGGCTGAGTGGAGCACCTGTGAGGTGAGATCACACATGAAGGTAGGAGTGTGATACTCCACATCAACACTCATGAAGATCTCCTCTCAAAACAGACCACCTGGTCGGGAACAACTGACTAGTAATACTGAACATACGATTGTTTCCGACAGAACTGAAACTTGTTTAAAAAGCCTTCGTCAACAACATTGAAAAACTATGATCGTTAAAAAGAACCACTTCCACACGTGTTCCAGCTGAGGTCAGAAGTTGTGAAGTACAAATACCTTTTCACTCTACTTAAGTAGATATTTCAGCTATCTGTACTTTACTTGAGGATTTCATTTTCTGACGAGTTTTTAATTTTACTCCCTAGATTTATACACAACTAGTCTGTGCGTTTCAAAAATACAAATTATAATCAAAGTAATTCACTTATTATTTATTATAGTTGTTTGAAGTGGATCTTTGTTGTAACTCTGCTGTTGTGTAGTTGAATATAAAAGTATATCATGTTTTAGAGGAAGGAGATTATTTGAGAGTCGCTCAGCTTTTGGGATCCCTCTTCAGAATGTTGTCAGTACTGAGAAAAATTGGAATATACTGTAGTAAATAACAGCTTATTGGTATTAAAATTTTAAACATCCAATAATGTGGCTCGCTGGTCATAACTATCACAGATTACAATTTGATTGTGCTGCGGTTCAAAAAGAAAAAAATATATAGTATTGAGAATACTGTTAAAAAATGATCCAGATGCTCATCAAGACCTCTGGTCAGTTCAGTCCAGATGGTTCTGTCACTTTCTCACTTTTCTTTGAGTGAAGGAGCTGAATCCATACTTTCACTGGACTTGACTTGACTTTGCAATTTCTATACGTTCTGTGCTTTTAAAATAAGTACAGAACGTGAATACTTTTGCCACCCCTGCAAGCCACTGTGTGGTATTTGCATAGTTAATACGTCCTCGCCTCCTCCTCAGACATTGTATGTGTGTTGTGCGTGGGCGACGACAGAAGAAAAGCAGAGGGGGAAATAAAAGGTGACGCCATTAGAAGGCATGATACAATAGCTGAAAAAATCTTTGGCGGCCCGCCGTTCGGTAATGGCTCATGACAGTGAGTGGGATCCGTCAGACAAGGGGGGGGGGGCCTGCTGGAAAAAGCCGCTGCGTCTCAAAGCAATTAAGCATCTCGGGGAAGTTGGTGTTGCACCAAAATGGACTGCTGGCAGCCCCGAGCGACCGTCCCGGAGGACGGCCGAGATGACAGCGTGTTGTCGAAGTGTTCGAGGCAGGCACTGCAAAGTGGTTAGATAGTTGAGCCTGGGGGGCGGGGGGGGGGGGGGGGTCCCCACGAGGTTTACACTGACGATGATAAATGTAAGTACGGCTCAACAGAGCTGGGAAAAAAAAAACAGAGGACGGCGGAAGAGGTTTTGATTGTATCACAGTTATAATTTAGCGAGCTGTCTTTAAAGGGACAATACGCGGTTTTCATCACTGTCAGGAGTAAGTAAGGCAAAGAAAATGTGGTGCGTGAGTCCCTGGTGGCGCTGTTTCATCAGGGGCAGGCGTCACGTCACAGGTCCTTCCTGTCTGTATGACATCCAGCCACTTCTGTCCTCCTGTTTACGTGCATGTTAGTGCATGTGAATCTCCGCCCATTGGTACAGCTGGCCTTCCACAATTAAGTGGGAGTGCGACACTGAAAAAGGATGGAGGAAAATTGAGGGCGCGCCAACTACTATTCTCGACTGCCGAACCAAAAGTATCCACACGACAGGCGTTTGAACATTCAGATCAAAATTGTGATTCTCCAGTCAACATAAACGCATATGTTTCAAATATAATGTAGTTGCACAGATGTTCTCTATTGATCCCAAATTGGAAATTTCCAACATAGCAACATAGCAGAGTTGCAGCCACTCTGCTAGCGCCCCGCCAATCATTCTCTTTTTGGTGGTTAAGATTCTGGCCATCGCCCTTTGTGAAGTTTGAGTCATAATCAATAATATCAGCTTGAAATATCCACTTCTTGCCTAAAATGCAACATGCACCAATTCTAGGCAGGCATCCATGTAGCCCGATGCCCCTGATTACCAAACGTTGACCCGCCTTCCAATCATATAGAGCTACAACTTCGGCCCGACAACCCATATAGAATAGATTGAATTTCTTTATTTTCTCTCCCCTACACCGACTGCTTCTTGCATTCTGCCGGCCGAATTGCTGACTCACACTGCTGCTGTGTTGGGGTTTAAAATTGAGGCAAATGCAGTCATTTGTCCGTTCAGCGTGATACCCATCAGACTCGGCCAGTGGGACTCTCAGCGCCGAGACAATTGCGCTCGTACTTCGATCGTCGTAGCATTTTTAAGCCGAGACGCGGCAGCCAGTGAAATGACAAAGCACCATATGATGGACTTCTTAATTCAAATATTTATGCTTTGCTGTTTAGTCACCGTCAAAGGACTCTATATATTTTTTCATGTCCTCCGATAGTGTATCTCAATGACAGCTTCTATAAATAATCTCCGACATGGCCACGCCGGTGCTTGCGTTAGCATGCCGGTGTCATTCATGGAGTCTAACGGTAAGCCTGTGTCGTTGCAGAATGCGTCCATATCTATCGAGACATCATTTCATGCAGCTTAGTGGGGGTCGCACAAACGTCACAGGAGGAGATGAAGTCCCTGCGAGCAACGTTTGCGTAAAAAAAAAAAAAATGACAACACATCTGTTTTTGTTTGTTTGGGTTTTTTTTTTTCTTCAATCCATACTTAGAGCGTCTTCATGGCGGAAAAAAAAAAAACAATGCAACGCCAGAGCAAGAAGAATTCTAATTTCCTCAAAATCAATAGGACCTGTTTGTTATGAGACTCGCACTAGCATTTTGATTTCCCCCACTGTTGTAGGTTGTCAAAATGCTCACACGCGCTCGCAGTCCTGAAAGCTTTTATTTTGTGTATCGATCGCAACGTCGGAGACGACGCATCCTCCAATCCGTTTGCTTCGCGCGCTGGCTTAACAAGATATCCGAAGTTTGGAGCCCAACGCGTCATTAGATCATCCTGGACAAAACGACGGTCCGAAACCTCGCTGTTGGCATCGAGCCGAACCCAACTACCGAAAAGATCCGGCGGGCGAACGAGTCAGATAAATTCGGGAGAGCCGACATCAAGAGCAAACTAGCAGACAGACTCGATAGGATGAATCGGGCACAGAAACAGCTGGGACAATGAGAGGAGTTGCATACAGCCATTAGTAGATTGAAGTTTATTGATACATTGCCCGTGTATTTCTATTTAATGCCCCTTTATATTTACATCACCATCACTCAGCTGCAAAGCCACAAATCAAAAGTGATGTTCGGCAGCAGAGCACATATTACTGTCCAGTTGTATTAGTTGTCGGGCATAATGGACTATATACTGTCTTGGCTTTTAGCCTAATGCTATGCTTTCTCTTTTTCTTCGCAAAGGCCGGGTGCAGTGGGTAAGAGTAAGAGTAGTAGCATCTAGTGGTGATAAAGTGCACTGCAAACAGTGTGCCTTCTCCCTCGCGTTCACTTCACATCTTTCTTACCAGCTGTGGGGTCAAGGTTAAAACCCCATAGCAGCTCTGAGCTACTGTGCATACACCTTGGCGCAAAATGGCCACCTTCTTCTGAGTGCACCCGCCACAAAGCAGCAGCAGCTTCTGTTGATACTTATTTCCTGTTGCTAAAAGAAAATCTGTTTTCTTTTAAAATTCTTGGTGATGGATCTCTATAAAATGTTACACGCCAGACTTTTAACTCCATCTGCGTGGGATGTAATTCAGGGTTAGGGATGTGTCGAGCCAATACGAGTCTCTGAAATGGGTTGGATTTATTTCACACGTCCATCTGGGAAGGCATGTGGACAGATTTCCCATTTCTGCGTCGTCCTTAAAGCCAGTTAATTGGGAACTGTCAATGCATTGGAGGATACCCGATGGGCATGTTTGGTGGCGAGGTGGTGAGGAGCTTTGCTTCTATAACGAGGAAGTGCTGTCCACTTGCCGTTGTGGCCACTCTGTTGGTTTGTAGTTTGCAGTGGCTTCCTGTTTCTGTCCCCAACTAAACTCTTGCCTTTACAAAATTGCTATTTTCTTCTCATTCAAGACATACATACACAAAAAAAACACAAAAAAAAAAGCTATGTCAATTTTTTTTTAATCAATATTATATATTTTGGAATTAAAACTAAAAAAAAACAAGATGCTGGGTACTGGTTGGCATAGCTAATATTTGGAATGTTGTTCATCCATTTCAAATATCCCATCAATTGACCATCTAATTATTGATGCGTTCTCATCAATGGACCTGGAACAATCAAAGAGCCCAGATGGGGACATTTTGTTGAAATGGCCCTGGGAGCGTCACCCTGGGGAAGTGTGCAATAAAGTTTGAGTTGCGTGGTCATCAAAAGCATTTTTTTTTTTTTTTTGGGCCATATTTCACCTCTGATGGTTTCTTTAATCGGCGAGGGGTGTCGGTGCCATCAGCTTTTTTCACACTTGACGTAACGTCACATACATAACGTCATCCTTTCAGCCCCCCCTCCCCCACCGAACCCCTACCCTCATCCCCCAGACTTCTTTCCGGCCTCCTGACATCAGCCTGTCACATCAGCTGAATAACGGCAACAACAACAACAAAAAAAAAAGGCGCCGTCTCGTCTTCATGCACAAGTCGCTGATGCGTCTTTGTTCAACTCCCCTGATGCTGCGCCGGCTAATTTTATCACCCCGAGACGTTTCCTCCCGCACTTTTAGAAGACAGACGTGCCTCCTCACCCCGGGTGAACTCAATCCACGTCCTCCCCCGTTCCCGGCGGCTGACGTGAGGCTGCAGCTGCAAAAGCGCAGGAGTGAGGCGTTCACTCCTCAGGGAAATGCGCAGGTATTTTCTACCCGGCTGTCGCCACGTGGTGACAGACGCACGTGGTGACGACACTGTCGTGGGTCCTGTACGCCTGACGGACCATGGCAACAGTGTATCGCTCATCTCTGCAGGCATGTGAAGAGCCCCACACACTCACTCACACTGAACTCATATCCTTTTTTTCATCCCCCTCCCCGCCCACCACCTACGTGTCTCCCGCCTCCTCTTCCTCCTCCTCTGGCTCCACAGCCAACGAGGCTCCCAGGTGGCGGCTGCTTTAGGCACCGTGATGCTGCTTTGTGGCAAATGAATCAAGGGGGAGCGCGACAATAAAATCTCTGTGTGTTCTTGTAAATCATTTTCAGAGTGATTTATAACGCAGTACAGGATTAAGACAGATGCCTGGGGATCTGCAGCGGAGGATGCCATTTGTCCCAGAAACTGTTTTGTTTTTTTTGTTTTTTTTTTCCCCTCCTCCCCGCACTAAATTAGCTTTGAAAGCATTTCCTTAAATGACGATTGTAATGTTTGGCCAACTTCGCCGTGCAAGCTGCTCCAAAGTGAGACGGCAGTTCACACGCTGAGATCATTAAGTTAAATTTTGACTGAGATTGTGTTGACTGTTGACACAGTGTGTATATACATATATATATATATGTATATATATACATTACTTTAGCCAAGTTACCAAATTATCTGTATGATAATGAAATGAAGTTATCTGTAAAATAATGATTTTTAAATCTGTATTCCTTCTACTCCAACTACGTGTCATCAATGTCACCTTCGAGTCCTTTGCTATTCTTCAAATATATTTAGGTTACTCTAACCCATTAATCATACTGCCATCATTTTAAAGTTATTCCTCTCAGCTGCCAGTGTAGAGGTGAATGTATTTTTGCCCAGGGCACCAAAAATGTAAATCAACACTGTGTGGCCACTTTATTAGGTCCACCTTACTAAAACCTAGAACATAAAAGTACATCATGCTGGTGTGTGTGTGTGTGTGTGTGTGTGTGTGCGCACACTGCTTCAAGGTTTGATGTGTTGTATGTTCTGTGGTCTTCCTTTCTGTTGTCTCCAACCTCCCATTCTGACCTCTGACCCCTGGCATTTTCCTCCTCTGAACCGCCGCCCACTGGGCCATTCCGTCTTTTAGGTACTGTTCATTGTAAACCCGAGAGATAGTTTGTGAGGCACTCAGACCAGCAGCGCGTCTGGCACCAACGAGGACGGACACTTAAATCCCTATTGGCTCTTTCACTGGCTGACTGGCCATTTGTGTTAACAAGCCGTTGTACATTACAAAGAATTACGGTGCAGGAGGAATCCTTGCAGTGGTTTTACTGTATTTTTACACACACTAGAGCTCGCATGGTCTTTGTCGGTGGAGGAGGTCCCGCATGTGCTTCATGCTGATAACCCCTGACGGCGCGACAACAAATACCGGATAAGGCCGGCAGCAACTCCATCTCCCATTTACAGAGAGGTACAACGAAAACACCAACAGCATGGGCGCACATTGATCCTCCCATGCGGCGTCTCCCATGTTTAAAGGCTTCCTTGCAGACGGCAAACGCTCTGGGAGGATGGCAGCGGTGCCGATCGCATTTTAGATTCCGCGCACGGACGCCCCCCGGGACGCCGGCACGAGGAGCGTTGTTTGCTGTCAAACCCTGCTAAGTTATAGCCGAGGAAGGAGAATAAAAAGCGGCCATAAATCCCAAAATGAAAAGGTAGGGCGCCATCTGAGATGACCGATGCCGGGGCGAGCGGACAGTTTTCCCAGGCGCTTTGGTGATTTCCATCTCCCGTCATCAAAATGAGGTCCCCCAACACTGGAGTGACCCCAAAGATGAGAAACCCCTTTGTCTCGCCTTTCATCCAACCAGGATTATTGATTCATGAATGTAAATGATGGTTCTGGGTTTGATGTGCCCTTGAAGGTAGCGTCTCCTGCTCCCGCCTTTGAATCTTTTATCGGGGCCGTTTTAGATGGAGTTGGCTAAAATTAAGCCTGATGTGGAGGGTTGGTGCAGGTGGTGGGGTTGGGTGGGGTATTTCTCATATCCTGAAATATTAATACCGGCCTGTATTATCTCAACTGTTTTTTTGTTCCTTCGTACCCCAACCTCGATAGGAATTTCACATTTTGCCGAAGACGGCTGTTGGGGAGTGGCGCCTCCACATCAAACGCGGGTTTGGCTAATTTTCCTAGGACTAATCTGCTAATAATGAGGTCCATCTGCGACGCTGACAGCCACCACGGCTCCTTTGCTTTCAACATTTGATCTCAGGCCGACGCAGACGGCGTCGTGTTGCCAGACTAATTTCGCCCGACCGACGTCGCGATGCCCGAAATCTAATTTAGCGTTCCAATTCGGGGGGAGGCCCAGATATTGCAGTTGTCAGAGCACCTGTTGATTGCTAGCGCCGCTCTCTCTATGCACCCGCCTCAACGCGAACACACACACACACACACGCGCGCAGCACACACTCGCCTCCCGCTCCCTCTAAAAATGGTCTCTCCCGCATAGTTTCCATAGCAACGGTCCAGTTTCTGCGTTCCGTTGTTTCTTTTTTTTTTTTTTTTTTTTCCCCCCCGCAGATGCAGAGCGGCTAATTTTTCAGAATGATGGTCTCTGATGATAAAGAAAGCAAGGTGGTGCCATTTGCATAATGAATGGATGCCACGCTAGATCAGTCACCGGGCGAGCGCCGCCGATTGCTTTTTGATGAATCCCTCCCGCTGCATGTCCTCAGGTGCTTGGAGCCGGAGTCCGAGGGAGAGCCGTCCGCACATTTGTCCATTTGGGTCACTCCTTTTGTCGCCGAAGCCTTTAAAATTGTAGTCAAATTGCGCGTGTCCTGGAGGCGCCGTCACATTTCGAGGCCCCCTTTTTAAGCCTTTGAGGACAAAATAGCCAACAAGTTTCTGTTTGGCTGTGAAGTGGTGCCCATTCAGACTTTTTGCCTTCGGCGGAGGGGGGGGGGGTGTGGGTGGGGGGGACACTTTTCTCAGGCCATGAACTCCCTTCTCATGTTTCTTTCTCTTTTTTCCCATTCCAAGCACAATGAGTGCACTCTGAATGCGACCGCGCGCCCGCCTTCCTGCGAGTCTTGTCGTGTGAGGTGTCGTGGGAATGCGATTGGGATTGTAATTACACCCTGGCAGATGTGTGCGGTATTGATCTGCTGGTTGTGTTTTTGTAAGCGGCTGCTGTGCGAGAGCCCCTTCGGGAGAGACATAAATGCCCCTGCTGTCAAAGCACCGCATCCATCATTTGTTTGGGTAAAAGCATGTGTAGTAGTAGTAGTAGTAGTGCCAGAGATTTTTTTTTTTTTACGTTTGTTTTGTTTTGTTTTGCAGTGCGGGGGAACGGGGGAGGGGAGCGCTCACAAAGGTGAACCAGAGGTGCCGAGCACTCCGGCACTCACAGGGGAAATGTATAGCTGTGGGAATTGACTGATTCTCCAATAGAGCGAGTGACGCTTATAAATGGAGGGGGGAAAAATACTCTTGCAGCGCAGTCGGATCACTATTTCGAATTTGAAATTTGAAGAATTAAGACACAAAATGTAAGCCTCCTCAGTGGCTCAGTGGTCTGTGCTGCTTTGCTGGAGGTCCTGCTGTAATGAAGGAAGTCAACAAGAGACTGTGTGATTGAACACGGCTCCACCCACGTGAACAAGAACACAGTCCAGTCTGCCACAATTAACACAATGTAGTGCAGACAGAACAGCAAATCTACACAATTTATTGTTCCCCTTTTAGAGAAGTAGATAAAGAACTGAGCTGCCGATATCGGCAAGGATTTTGCACTTGTACGACAGGGAACTTCATTATTTCTATTTAAACACTTGAATCAGCTGAACATGTCATTTGGTAGCTCTGTGATCTTTTCGGAAAGATATATTGCAGGAGGTGTAAGATTTTAAATTTTTATTTGTTTTATTTTGAAAACTCACCTTTAGTTTTTCAGTTTTTTTTTCTTTTTTTGTTTCTGTTTCCAACATTCCTTCCTGTGCAACTGCTGTGTTGTGCTCCATCATCAGACAAAAATGGAAGTCCTGCACATTTTCTGCTCTGGAAAAAGGGACAGTAGCAGAGTCACTGTGCACACAGCCAGCGCCAACACACGCACTGACAAGAAATAAAACATCAGCAGCAGACCAAATATGCAAAACATTTGTTGCCTATCTGGCAGAGTCGTTTCTTGCTATAGGCGAACTAGGTGAATGCCTCGGGCCTCCAAGCCACCAGGGGGCCCCAAAGCCCCTTGGTGGCCCCAAAGCTGCACGTTCAGCCTCTTCTGAGGAGAATTAAAATGTCCATTTGTATCTGTAGCTATCTCATGTGCTTATTACAGCCCTTATATGCTTCAAAATAAACCTTGGCTATAAATAAAATAAACTGCAATAATTAGCTGTGGCTGGTGTTTTTTTTATTTACATTATCAGGTCGTTGGACCGCTCTGTCACACAGTTAGTGATGTAGCGGGCCGGCAACGCCAACAGGTATGATGGGAATGATTGACAGCTACCATTCATTCCCGTTAGCAAGAGCATTAAAAAACCAAAGGCATCAAAAAGGAGTTAACCCAGCGGTGTGGAAACACGGAAGAAAAAGAAAACTGATGAAGAAAAGGGGCAAAGGATAAAGGTAAGTTATTTGTTGGTGATGTGGGCTGGGAGAGGTGGAGGTGAAACGCTGTTTTGTTTTGTTTTTTTGTTTGTTTTTTTCAAGTTTGTTTATTTGTCCTGCTAGCCAGCTAGCTAGCGTCGGATAAATGTTTGCTGGTTGGCTAATATTTGTTCGTAATTAACTCGGCTGTTTTCTTTGTTTTATGAAAGTTGGCTGTGTTCTGCCAAGTTAACCTGTCCTGCCATGGGAATGACTGATTGACTCCAGAGCCGTTTATTCAGATTCTAACAGGGAGGGAGGGCATGTTGTTGTAGTCAGTGCTCTGTCATTGTTCAGTGGAAGTTGTCTCTCACATATTAGTATAATATTAATGTTATTTTAGCCTTGTTTAGGATTAATTTACTTTAATAATTTAAGATTAGTGTGTATTTTATAGGATATATTTGGATATATTTTATAGGAAGCATATTTTATCCGGCATGGTGTTGACTATTTTAGACTATTGTGGCAGTGGATCATTTATCTTTATTACTTTAACTAGTACAGTGTGGAAGCTAGTGCAAAATACTCTTAAAGGGACAATTTTGTAATTGGATAAAAGCTTTAAAGGGACACTGCAATCACAATGTTTAATATAAAAACAAATTAATTTTAATTTTCCTGCAACATCACTGTAATAATAAAATAGGAATATGCACTCATGATCTATTTTGCTTGATGATCCAATGAGCTCTGTGTTTGCTGGAGCAATTCTAAAATATTTTGGAGCTCCAGACATTGAACCAGAGGGATCTCCTGAACATCCTGACCAGGAAGCTCCAGGACCATCACGTTCCTCAGAACGAACATTCTATTTATTGACGATTGAGGATTATTTTCCGCGTATTATAGTGTTTTTTAATCAGTTTAACTTGCCTGAATGGCTCAACTGAAGATGTTTAATTTTACCTGTAGCCTGTTTTGCTCATGAAGTGTAATAGATTGTGGCGTAGGAATCTCTTCATCACAGTTTGACAAGCTAGAGGCCCCCAAACAGCGTTTAATTTACAGGTCAGGCTCGCCACCAACGGAGAAAGCAACTGATGCACAACATAATTAAGACAAGTGAAAAGAAAGCCTTTAACGTGATTAGCATGAATGCTAAAGTAATGACAGCGTAATCAGGAACTGAGAGTTATACTCACATTATAAGAAAAACAAAGAAACAACTCTCTCTCTCGATGGAAACAGTTTACACTGTGTTCAATTACCACTCCTCAACTCACCATCGGGCAGTGATTAAATTGGCAATTTCACCACCACCAACAACAACAACAACAAAAATCTATTTTTTTTTCTTGAATCCGATAGACATAATGTTTTTCCAGTGTCCATCTTTGTATACATACATTTCCTTTCAGTCAGATGGCAGAAATGACGCAGCCTGAGCTTTTGCCGTGAGATATCACGCCAAAATCTCCTCACTCTTGTATTGCCTGGTGATGGCGCCTCCTCGGCCAGCAGGCCTCACAGAAGGTAGAGTAAAATGTGAGACTCGCCCTGCCTTCCACTCCTTTGCTGCCAAATGGATCGGAGAAAGGGAATGTGTTTACTGCCATGGCTAATATCCTCGTTAACGCTAATCTGTGAGGAGTGTCGGAGATGGAGGAGAGGTTGGATCGGCTATTCAGGGCAGAGGCAGAGAGAGAGAGAGAGAGAGAGAGGGAGGTAGAGAGAGGTAAGTATGGCTGCAAAGTTTGAGGAAAGAGTGAAAAGATGATACGGAGTGAATGACACACACTGAACTCATCCGGGCCTTTGATCGGCTCGCTGATGGACTAGGATTGGCTCATTAACCCCTCCACTTGTTCGTATGAGGCTTCTCCTGCTATATATAAGTAGACATACATATATATATATACATATATATATATATATATATATATATATATGTATATATATGTGTATATATATATATATATATATATATATATATATATATATATATATATATATATATATATATATATATATATCGTCTGTGTGAGGTGCACACACAGGTTACCTAACATATGCATTTAACTCAACGATCATCGTATCAACATTAGATTTCCAAGACCATTTTCTAGTATTAACGAGTGTATTAGTGTGTCCATATAAACAAATTTATGTTCAGCCGCTTAAAAAACGATGAATATTCCACTATTTGTAAAATAAATACATAAATAAATAAATAATTATTTGAACCGCTCCAGCCCAGTGAAGAAAATGTTTTGACTCGGCTGTGAGTGGGCTAAAATTTTGCTCATTTTTGTTGGATAGTCGTAAACTTTATATTTAATTTGTGTGGTTTTATGTGATCTCATAGTGCACATTGAAAAGTTTGTGGTTTTGATTATATCTGTGTTTTAATTACTTTTCCAATACAATATTGCCTTTGCCAGCCAGAGTAGTTTTACTTACTTACTTACTTACTTACTTACTAGATTTATTAGATAGATAGAGAGATCGAAACCATACCATATCGTACCGTGGCATAAAAACTGATGCATACCCAACTATGGGAAAACTGTACCGTTGCATCCCATATAAATATACACATACACATACTGTATATAGATATACGTAGATACTGTTTATACTGTTGCATATATAGGTATTTATGCATACTCACTAAGCGGCTAATGAAGTGGTTCGGCTCGCACGAATAATGTGTCTCTCCATTGGGCCCCTGTGGCCAATGACTCAGCACGCTGAGGCAGAACCTTGAATGACGGTGGGTTCCGAGCTGCGTTGTATCACTCAAAGTTTACAACAGCTTGCAGTTTGGAAAGGAAAAACAAAACGCAGGGTTTTATTTAAGGATTCAGGAAAACAAAACAATGAGTGCCGTGCAGAGTTTAAGTAGCAGATTTTTTAGGCTGGTTTTCAGTTGTTTTGACAGTTTTTCCATGGGGGGAGAGGTGGGGAGTTTGAAAAAAAAAAAAAAACAAAACATCCAATGTTGTTTTGTGGAAAACCCTCAGTTACTGCTGAGTTGCAGTATAGCACACGCCTGTGGCGGGCATTGCAGTTCATTTTGACAAATATCTCTTGGAGATCTGGAAATCACTGCATTCTATGTCAAAGGGCCAGTGTGTCATATTTTAAAGGAGTGACACACATCTGTATCTTTTTTGGATCATAAAGTCAAAAGAACCAATGTGTTTATGCTGATTTATACTGCGTACAGATTCACAGTCTGGCAGCTACATCATGCCAACAACATGTTTTTACAGCAGCCCAGAACATGAATCGGATCAGGGTTTCACTTTACCCAGACATGGCAGCAATGAGATCAATTGCAGCTTCAGAAAACAAGGACGTGCGTGAATATTGTTTGCAACATGCAGTTCCCCTCTTACACAAAGGGCTTTTGAATTTTTCAAATCAGGAATTAGATTTTTTTTTTTTTTTTTTTTTTTTTTCTAAAGGTGGCGCTGAAGGTCCTCTCGATGAGTGATCTGATTCAATGTAACTTTGTCTCTCTCTTGTTAAATCCAAACACAAAAGAATGAATTCCTGAATGCTTGATCACTTTGGTGGCTGCAAACGGCAGAAAACGGCTGTCGCCGGTTGCTCGAAAGCCAGAAAGAGTGAATCAGCACGGAGACGCAGGGAGGATAAAAACACTCGCTGTCAAGTTGACTGCTTCTCTGTTGTCAGCCATCCCTCAGAAAAGAGGAGAAAAAACAACAACAGTGGAATCGTTTTGTTTTCCTTGTCTCCCCGTACCGATCGCATCGCTCCTGTCAAAGCAGGAAGGCTATTTTTTTCCCCCTGCTATGAATCATCTCTGCGGATCAAGTGTCACAGCCGCAAATAATGAATTATGTGGCCCCCGCGATGGGAAAAAAAAGTCCCAATGCAGCCACGTGGGATCAAAACGTCAGCACTAACGCAACCAAATGTAAACTTCGGTCAGATATCACAAGCATTCGATCAAGTCACTGTTTCATGGCAGCAGTTTGGAATCGTATTTTATTTCAGGTCTCAGTGCCGTCAGTTTTTTTTTTTTTTTTTTTTCGGTCAGCTGCACTCAAGATGCTTAAAAAAAACAATTGTAAGTTCCTAAAAAAAAAAAGAAAAAAAAAAAAGAAAAGTTTAGATTACTAAAAAAAAAAAAATGTGGTTGCAGATTACTTTCCTATGCGTGCGATGACGTACGGGGACTAAAATATTCGCTGTTGTTTCTACAGCTCTTACATCATCTGCGGACATTCCTCTCCCAGACTTTACTCTCTGCCGCACAGAAAACTGGAGAGCTTACCGTTTCATTTTTGCTGTTTATTGAATTTGCCCGAGAACCCATTAGCAGAACAACCCTTCATTTTATCCCGGCAACTGTTGTCCACTTTCCTCTCTGAAAGCTATAGCCGCGCTCCTTAGCTTCCATTCCTATTCCTGCTCCTTTCTCGGGGGGGGAAAGGAACAATTGCCGTTCACGAAACACAAAACAAGGGCGACGGACAAAACCAATAATAGCCAACCGCCGCCGCCGCCACCATTGTTATTTTATTGTAGTTAATGTGCTTGCTGCCAAAAATATCAAATTGTTTTCAGTGGTGTTTCATCTCGCACGCTTGTGGCTATTAACTCGCTCGAGTTTGGAGGTGAGAGAGATTCAAGATCCGGAAACTAAAAACTAACCAAAAAAAAATACATTTGTACAGACACACACACACACACACACATACTATATATATACATATATATATATATATATATATATATATACATATATATATATATATATACATATATATATATATATATATATATATATATATATATATATATATATATATATATACATATACATATATATATACATATATATACGTCTGATTCCCTGATTAAAATATCATTGGTTTTAAATGTTGTTGTTAATGGCACAGTAAATTGTGAACAAGCCAGTGTCAGTGTTAATGTAATGTATTCCATCACAACAAAAAAAATCGGAATCACAGACTACTTTACCTAATGGACACTTAGCTGTATTTTACATCCCACTGATAGTTGGTGGAAACACAGTTGTTGTTTTTTTTTTGTTGTTGTTTTTTTAAACTGTTTTTATTCTTAATACGTTAGAACGAACGACACGGTGGCGCAGTGGTTCGCGCTGCCGCCTCACAGCAAGAAGGCTGTGAGTTCGATTCCGGGGCCTGGGACCTTTCTGTGTGGAGTTTGCGTGTTCTCCCTGTGTCTGCGTGGGTTCTCTCCGGGTTCTCCGGCTTCCTCCCACAGCCCAAAAACATGCATGTGAGGTCAATTGAAAACTCTAAATTGTCCGTAGGTGTGTGAATGTTTGTTTGTCTCTCTGTGGCCCTGCCCTGCCTTGTCCAGGGTGACACCCTGCCTTCACCCTATGACAGCTGGGAGAGGCTCCAGCAGACCCCCGTGACCCTGAGCTTGGGAAGAAGCAGGTATGAATGAATGAATGTTAGAATGATAGAAATGGCTGAGCGGATAGATAGATAGATAGATAGACCATTGTACATCAATCTAGACAGTCATGTCGCCAACCGCTAATCTCGCCAGCCATTTGTTTCCGTGTTGTTGTTGTTGTTGTTGTTTTCACATACGTGAGATGGTTTGTCATTAAAATCTATAGCCATACGTATTCAAACTACACGAGGGCCCGGACTCCATTTACTTCCAATTTAAACAATATTCCATGTTATTATCATCCCATGTTGGGGAGCATTCAATTTCATGTCTCTGGCTGATTTCTATTTAATGAGCAGCATTGATTTGCTGCCATCAGCTCTCCATTAATCACCATGAAAATGCCTGGGCGCGCGTTCACCTCGATCAGCCGGCTGGAAAGTAGAGGCGGGCGGGCTCATTTTTTCCCAGAGTGAGCAAATGTATAAAAGATACTTTGATAAGACGCTTTACGCTTTATTATTCATTCTGGTTGTGTTTTTTTTTTTCCACCTTGCCTCGGGGTTAAAAAAAAATACATAACAGAAAAATATCAATCTGTTGGCCCACTACACACATCATGTCTTTTTTTTTTTTCAACAACAACAAAAAAAAACAACCTTTGTTTACCTAAAGTGTTTCTCATGCAGCTCCCCTCTTGGCTCTGAATGTATATTAAGCTCCTTCTCTTAGACTCTGCGTGCCGCAGCACCTGGAGGATAGGCCGAGCATTGTCTCCGAGGCGGCAGAGTCAATATTAATCTGACAATATGAAAGACTGGATTATCACCGGGGTCGATTGCCAGCGCCGCTGTGTAAGGAGAACTGTATGAGCGAAGGGTGGCGGAAAGGGAAGGAGGGTGAGGGGCTGGGGAGGGGGCAGAAATAGACAGAGGCCTCCTCTGCTTCCGCAAAATTAGGCTGCGTGTTGCTGACGTAATCCACCCAGAAAATTGATTCAAGATCAGGAAGAATCAGAGCAGAGGCCACGTGGTGGGGGGTCAGAAATGTGAGGAGGGGCTGAAGACACTGGAAAGACTGACTGATTGATTGATTGATTGATTGATTGATTGATTGATTGATTGATTTGAATCAAGAGGAACTCAGCTGCCACTGCGAAGGACTCTTCGGCTGCGTTCAGACTGCAGGCAAATCCGATTCCAATCAGATTCCTTCTCAAATCCGATTTTCAGGGCTGACTGTCCACACTGTTTTTAGCAAGTGTCCAAATGGGATCTGGCTCTGTTCAGACTGGGCCACATTATTGACCCATCTGACAGGTTGCTGTAGCAACGACGAGGCGTCGTCCGGCGTAGCGTGTAGTGTGTGACGTCATATAACTGCGACGGCGGCACTTGTTGCGATGCATGGCCCTGGAGCTCGGCTTGAATGGAGCTACAGTATCTCCCCACACACTGATGAGCCAATGAGTTTCCTCCTCTGTCCAGGGACTGCTGCTTTCTACTTCCTCTGTCTGCTCCATTACGTTACAGCTCCGCACCTGGAATGGCGCCCTCTGGTGGAAACTACCTCTGAAGGTGGTTTCAATCCGTCTTGCAAAAATTGGATTTGATGTGATTTGTGACTGTTCAGACTACCAAAGAGCAATCCGGTTTCAATCTGGATGGGCTGAAAATCGGATTTTTTTTTGCTGGCAGTGTGAACACGGCCTTAGGAAACCTGCCCTGAAATGTTTTCAGGGTGCACTAAGAGTAATGTACACATCTCCTCCTACTACTCCTCCTCTTTCTCCTCCTATTGGCTGTTCCCTTCAAGGGGACACCCTCCGTCTCCCCCTCTCCTCTCCATCCATCTGCATTCTCTGACACCAACTGACTTCATGTCCTCTTTCACCATGTCCATAAATCTCCTCTGAGGCCTCCGGCCTGCCTGCCACTTCCAACCCCAGCGCCCTCTCAGTGATGTATTCACTGTCCCTCTTCTGTACAAAACCATCCCAGTCTGGCCTCTCTGGGTTCACCTCCAGAACATCTAACTGTTCACTTTTGAGTATTTCGAACAACGTCAACAACGCTACTGCCAGTAACTGGAGTCAAAGTCTCACGAGCTAAAGTTACAGCTGCCTCGTCTGCCCGACTGTCGGCCAACACTGTTGGGTTTCCTTCCCGTCCTAGCTTTCTTTGTGTGTGCGTGACGGTAACGGCGACTGCCGGGCCCCAGTCTTCAGAGCAGTGTATTTTTGCACCGCTTTGTTTACAATCCGGGAAAAGGAGAGAGACAGCTGCAGCCAGTTGTTTCGTTCCGCCGTGGTTAAAAACAAATGTTTGTCGGAGAAACAGAAAGACCCTGCAATTGTGAGTGTGTGTGGGCAAGCATACTTTTCTGTGCTTTGTCTCTTGTTTTTGTGCCCATATGAAACTCTGCGGATGGTATTGACTGTCTGCACAGTTCCTCATGGCGGCCCTGTCCCCCAACGCTCTGGCCAGCGCTCGAGCACGTGCCTGTCATTTTAAAAGTCGGAGGTCGGAGGAAAACTGGGCTCCTCCAAGCAACGCTTTGCAAGTCGTACCGTGCACTTACAGATCTGCTCGCTACACGTGGCATCATCTACATAGTAGGAAATGGCAACTGTAATTGCAATTACATTGCCGAATAGGAACAGATATTGTTGCTGTTGTTGGACAACCAAATCATTCTGGTGGAGAGAAAAGGGGAGAGTAGATTTGCACTTGTGCCAGTTGACTAAAATGTCCATCTGCCGCCGCTAAATCCCAATTTTAAATAAAATAGCAGTGATTACAGCTGAAGAAGTTGTGTCATCGTGTTGCAACGTTATCCTATTTTAAACATTGTGCTTTCCTAACATTGTGTTTACCAATGTGAAGTGGACTTTCATCTCTGGACGCTCCTGCGTGGTTCCTCTTGAAAACACCTCATTTGAGTTTCTTTTCTAAGCTCATAAAACTTTTTTTTTTTCATTTCATGTGTTACTCTGCCGCCCTTTAGCTTGCTGTCACGATGAGAGAAAGTAATGCAAGCTAGGAGACAATAATTAGTCTTGTTAATTTCTGTCTCTAAATTTGTTTGTAAAAACTTCCCACAGCTTCACACCGCAATCACACAACCCGTGATATAAGCATACTCGCAGTGTGACCTCGGATCATGTGACCGCTCCCTTTCATGCCTCAAACGCCCCCCGTGATGCCTCCAGCGTAAAATTACCTTTGGGCTGCCCGCGCGTGCCGTCATGTGACCGATTGCAACAGAAGCAAACACGGTCGTCGTTAAAGTCGTTGCTTTTATGGATCGTTTCACGGGCTGTTGCCCGCCAAGTCGGCGTACGTCCAACACCTTTGCTCCCCCCCTTCCTGCTGACATCATCAACCTGGGACAGCTCGTCCTCCGTGACCCTCCCCTGAACTCCACCACCGCCACCTCCTCCTCCACCTCCGCCTCCGCCGCCGCCGCCGCCGCCACTCAGCCTGATGTCACCGCATCCCGCTGAAAGTCTCTCTGCACTGCGACACCTAGTGCGCCCGCCGAGCAGCAGCGAGGGGCGGGGAGTGAGGGAAAGCGGATCTCCGCCAGACGCTGCGGCTCTCTTGGGCCCGCCGCCGCGGAAGCAGGACAAGGTCACTTCTCCGTTACAGACGGCGACAGGGGGTGAGCCGGAGGGGGAAGGGGGTGGGGGGGGGGGGTTGGTGACGGGAGTGAAAGGGGAAAGTGATAAGAGCGCTTGCCTGGCGGGACGGATGGCGAAAGAAAGAGAAGAAACGCAGGACTCGCGAACGCTGCGGTTCGAATGTCTCCAAATGGCCGATAAACACAGGAAGGCTCAGAATATAATCCGCAACCACGTCCTGTCTGCTCCTTTTGATCAAATATTAAGACACTGTGGATGAGCTTATATGTAACCTATTTTCCGCTCCCTCCTTGATCAACACTCATTCATAATTCACTCGCACCCCATTCGTTTTTGTGTGTCTGTGTGTGTGTGTGACAGAGAGAGAAAGAAAGAGAGAGAAAGAAAGAGTGAGAGAGAGAGAGAGAGAGAGAGAGAGAGAGACGCCAGGAAGCAACTTGAACTCGTGAGGGCTTAATGAGGCGAACCTGAGAGCTCCTATAGTTCAGGCAGTCTCGAGCAGAACTGACACACACGTGACGTGCTACATTCTCCACACATTCCACCTATTAAATGCACCACCATTATATGGCGCTCTGTTGGAACTTGCCCAGTGCCCTCATTACCCCCCCCTCCCCCTCTGTCCGTCAATGCACCAGCACTGTACATGTGATTTCAACCCCACCTCCAGGCCAGCGTACACCTGCAGGTTGTCGCGGAAAACCACCCAATCTGGCAACCGCACTGGTGCCTGTCCGTCGCTCCAACAATTACGTAGCTATCAGTCGTCACAACAACATCCTAGCGCACATGGACGAAGAAGGCAGCACTAGTAGCTCGGAACGCTGTATCCTTATATCACTTTTTATTTATTGAAAAAATTTCAAACCAAAAAGTTTTTTGATATCGACCCAAAAAATATCAATTATCGTATCATTAATTCATTCATTCATCTTCTATACCCGCTTATTCCTATTCAGGGTCACGGGGGTCTGCTGGAGCCTCTCCCAGCTGTCTTAGGGCGAAGGCAGGGTGACACCCTGGACAAGTCGCCAGTTCATCGCAGGGCCACATAGAGACAAACAACAACTCACACTCACATGCACACCTACGGACAATTTAGAATGTTCAATTGACCTCACATGCATGTTTTTGGACTGTGGGAGGAAGCCGGAGAACCCAGAGAGAACCCACGCAGACACAGGGAGAACATGGTAACTCCACACAGAAAGGTCCCAGGCCCGGGCCCCTGGAATCGAACCCACGACCTTCTCGCTGTGAGGCGGCAGCGCTAACCACTGCACCACCGAGTCGCCTATTATGGTATCAAATTTGGAAAATACGTTATCGCCGTCACTGATGTTGCCTGGGCGCCAAAACCTGAAACATGTATCACCGCTACAATAATCATTACAATTGTGAGTTGTCTAACTGAATTTTCTTTTTTTTTTTCTTTTTTTTTTGCAAACACGTGGCAGGGCACCGACACCCCTCCACTTCACGCTGAAGCATTGTTTAAACGCTTCGGAATCCTGCTACACATTACGCTGTCGCCCCCCCCCCACCCATCTCCCGGATCCCCCACTTCCCCCCACCCTCCCAACACCCCCCCAAACATGAACAAAGATGTATCCACTCCAATCTCCTGCCATGAATTGATATGGCGGTCCAGCGTTCAGTGGTCCATTTCCTCCTCGGCGGCGCCGACGGCGTGTTTTTTATGGAATAAGTTGCGAGATGGATGCTAAAAGTGGAGGCTTCTGTCAAGAAAAAAAAAAAAAAAGGCGCCGAGCGTTGTCATCAACAGGGCTGTTTCTTTTCTTTTTTTTCCAAGCCATTGCCTCTGCTGTAATTTGCCGCTCCCCTCCTCCCCCACACTCCCCCACACTCCCCCACTCCCGCCCCGTGCCGCCATTATTTTAGACAATGTTTCAGGAGGCGCAGCCGGTTTCACAGCCGAGCGTTCGCACGCATTTGTCACCGTGTGTCAGCCGGGGGGCCCGGGGATTCTGCTGCTTCACTTGGCAAAAAGCAATTGCGCGTGTCAAGCTGCCCCCCCCCCCACCACCCCACCACCGCACCCCTTCCCGCTGCCACACACACACGCGCGCCGTCACAGGGGGGCCGACAACACACCTGCAACGAGCGGGACTCGTTGGGTAAAGACGCACCTGATGCTATTAGGGCTGCGTCCCTGCCAGAGTCCGAGCTGTTTCAACGCGCGCAGCTGCATGGGGGTGTCGTATCAGTTCCGCTCGTTTCAAACTTCAAGAACGTCTCTAAACTCACCCAAGGCCCCCCCCAAAGAACGCCCCAGCTGGAGCTCAAATTTGAATACGATTTGCTTTTTTACCCACAGGCTCAGCCCTCCTTCGGGGTGTCCCATATTCCCATCGGTTCAGTTTAATTTTACAGGAGGAAATTAGCAAGTACGCTGGAATCCATCATTTCATACCACGGGTTTATATTTGTTTGTGACTCGGCAAAGCACAGACAGCATTTACTCCAATACTTTGGTTATGGGTCTACTGATAGTATATTTCTGTTAGGAAAACATTGAATAGCATGGAAAGGCAAAAGCCAAAAATAAGTGTTCACGTGTTGTTGTTGTTGTTGTTGTTGTTCAAAGATTAACAGTTGAAAAGCAAACCTCCCAAATGCAAACTGGGCAACATGCATTACATGTAGTATCAGTACTTCACTTTCTTTTTTTAGGTGACTTTAAATGACTTTTTAGTCCCTGTATTTGTAAACAAACGTTCTACTTCTTAAATTGGAAAAACGTGCATGTTACTTTTGCCTTTGAAAGACACAAATTCTGTTCAAAGTCATTGATTCATTGTGTATTACAGTTGTTGTTGTTGTTGTTGTTTTTTGAAGTGGAGCTATTTGAGCTATGCTGTTTTGTTGGTAAAAATAAAAGTGGATGATATTTTAGAAGGAGATTGTTTTAGAGTAGCTCGGCCTTGGGGTCACTGTGAAGTACGTTTTCAGTAGAGAGAAAAATAAACATATAGAAAATAACATTGGTTACTGTTATTGAAAGTGTAAACATCCGCTAATTTGCTCATTGGTCATAACTATCAGTGATTACAATTCGGTCGCACCAAAGCTGTTCAACATGACCCAGATGCTGGTGCGAGACCTTCAAGGTCAGTTCAGTCCCGATTATTCTGTCACAACTTTTTCAGTTTTGACAAAATAACATGGAATGTATTGTTTCATCAATGGCAGAAAAATAGTTGTCTTTGTTTTTACACACATATCCATACTTTGCCTAACCTGGTAACACCAGTAGCTGATCAGCCAATCACATGGCAGCGACCATCTCAATAGTTTACAGAGAATGGTCCACCAAATGAGAAGATATCCAGTTGTGTGGACAAAGATGCCTTGTTGAAATCGGGGGTCAGAGGTCAGATTGAGCAGACTGGTTTGGACACCACAGAAATGCAGCAGGAATTCCACAACAGCCGAGGTCTGTGGAATAGCATCTAAGGTAAACGCACGACACGTCGAACCTTGATGCTGCGATATCTGAGAAAAACACTCGGCGGCCACATTATTAAGTCACTGGTGCTCAAGGTGTCTGTCAGGCTGCTTTGGATCAAAGTCGAAATGCTCCGTGGATCATTTGGCATTGCGATCACTTCCACTCCGGTTTTGGGATGGTTGCTTTGGTCGGTACCCGGGTGCAGAACCCTTTGAACCCCTTTTTTCAGAAATCTATGGCACTGTGACACTGGAGAACAGGGCGGCAGAATGCAGTGTAACTGCCCATCTGGCTGGCTTTGGCTAATGCTGCAGTGGATTTGTCCATAGAAAAATACTGACCAGGTGATTTCTGTGTTTGTTTGTTTGTTTGTTTCTATGTTTGCATTGCATGGTGCCAGTTTATTTTAAGCTTAAATCTACCTGCGACTGCAAACTCTACTGGTTCTATGATTTCCTATCACATGCCTGAATTGGTGAATTTTATGGCAACAACATTGGGTGAAACTGAATAATGACCAAGGCAATTAAATCTCACATCACAGGTTTTATCCTCCCTCACAGAACATTTACTGAGATTAAGACAAGGCTTAAAACAAAAAAAATATTAGCTATTTACAGAGATAAAAATAAATAAATAAAAGTTCCACATGTATGATTGCAACATGACCTACACGGTCGTTTTAAGAAATCCAACTGCATCGTATGGGGGGGAGAAACAATTAGTTGCACATTATCAACTCTCAGAGGCTCCAGAAGATTATACGCAGATATTTAATTTATCATGAAAGAAGGATTGGTCCATGTAGGTTATCACAGTTTTGCAGAAAAGTTTATTTTGTATTTTTTTTTTCTCTCTCTTTTCATAAGGGATTGTTGTAATTGTATTGTGGAAAAGTTGGAACTTTACTGAAAGTACATGGTGACCTGACGTGAACTCAGCCTGAATAATCAGATCAGAACATCAGAGCTGAAGGCAGGTATGGTCCACCAGGGTCAAATGATTCATTCTGTCTTCGTTTTCTCACTTTTGCATATTTTCTAACAATGATAGGTCTCTAGCCTGTCAGTGAACTCTCTGGAAATTTCCTTCCTCCACTTTTAAGGTGCCAGCACACGCAGTTCTGGCAATAAGTCCAAGTGTGATGTCATAAAGGACACTGATACCTCCCCTCTGAGACCACTTTGTCTCTGCTTTTCATTCCAATCCAAACATGAAGAGGGTCCAATAAAACACATACTTATAGCAGCTTAGTTTCTGCAGACAGCTATAAACAGAGGGCTAAAAAATTGTGTTCAAAGCTCTGAAAAGATTCTTTGTATAATTATTATTGCACGACTTCAATTGCAACAATGATCTGAAATGTGATCTGGGTATAGATTGCCAGGCCTCTCGACAAAGCAAAACAGAACTGGGCTAACAGATTAAAAGTGAATTATATACAGATTTTTCCAAAGCATATTGAATAGCTGTATAGAATTGTTCAAACAGATTAATATTGAATCTGTTGTGGCATGTTCTCTATGTAGAGTGAAAAAAACAAGTTGCGACTGCGTGACATATGAAAGGACCAGTTCACTACTAATAAATCAAAGCAGCCTTCGGTTGCATACAGGCTTCTCTTTACACACTGTATAATCATCCATGTGAACAAATTGTGAATTATTTCTGCAGCATTAATTAGTACTGGGGTTGATATGCCCGACTGTTTTCAGTAAATTGAACCCAACAGCAGTTTCACCGTATTGACACTGTAGCCACAGCTTAGAAAATCCTTCCTGTATGGATCCACACACTCCAGTGCCATCTATTACTGTCAAGACAGGATTTAGCTGTTAGAGCAAATTCAATGTCATTTTCTGCACTAAATTACTAATAGGCTCCTGCGTCTGATGAAACCTGACACTGAAAACTTAAGGCAGCGTGGCTTTAATGGGAACGTATAGATTTCTCCGCTTGCCATTTTCAATTTCGTCACCCACAGGTGGTTTATGAGTACGTCCCCGCACATCTCATTGAAGGTTTGAGACGAGAGTGTAACTATGAGTGATGACTTCCTGACAGCAAGGACCAGTGGCTGAGCAAGGGTGCATAGCTTTCACATAATTACTGCCAAGTCCAAAATTGGTATGACAATAAAAAATGAGCCAGCTAACTCTGCGTTTCCAGACAGTGACCCTGCTTGTGCTGCCACAGGACAGGAAGAGAGGACGAGACTGCCTGTTGGATCAGTTAGCCCCATTTTAGGTATGCATGGCCCGCACCATTGTGGTACTCCTTACCTGGCTAATTAGCAAGGAACAGAAAAAAACAAATTCGACCCAAAAGAAATTTAAGGAGTTGAAGGCTCAATAAAGTGCAGTGCCAAAGAGAATTCAGCAACATGAGGATAAAATTGCATCACGTTTCTGGAGAATGTTCAAAGCTGCTAAGCTCACTGTTACAATTTGGATGATTAACAAAATCTGTGTGTCACACTCGGGAATCACAACGACGAGAGTAAAGACTTGAAAAGCGTTGGTAATTGGGCGGACATGTCTTCACACATTAAGGAGCGCGTGTTTCAGAGTGTGCCATTTGTAATAGGATTGGGAACAAAATAAGTTGTTACTCTCATGTTAAAGAGGAGGAACACCACAGGAGCTTTTAGGGTTAGCGCATTCTCCAGACTGAATAACAGTGAATTGGATGGGTTTTGTTTTTGTTTTTGTTTTTAATTGTGGCATGCACGAACAAGCTAGGAAGGCATTTTCATGTTTATATTAGGTTTGACATCAGTCGTACATGTGTGTGTGTTTTCCAGGTACTTTGAAAAACTGGATAACAAAAGATGTTAAAATGTGAGCATTTTTCGACATGAATATCTTATTATTACACCTGGACAATAATGGATTTGTGGATGGATTATTAATATCGATTGTGCCTAACAGGATAAATCACATTGAATGTTTACCATTGCAGGAAATGTACTTCACATGTCCATAAAGGTGTGGACATTAAGAAACATTTGTAAAGGGGGTGGCCTCCAAAGAAACTTGTTAGATTGAAGGACGTGGATGAGTTGTATTACAACTGGAAAAATGAGGGCCTTATGATTTCCGCTATTGTGTATATTGTGTATCTCGGGGAAAACCATGGATTTTCCTTAGAGTTGCTCATGTGTAGCACCACCTGTACAGCACTGGCAAGACAAGTAATGACTGCAGCAGCTCTAGGCTTGCCTCCAGAGTTAAACAATCCACTGGGAATACCATCGCCATAGCAGCCAACAAAGCTCTGAGCCACATGGAATACTGGCAGAGGAATGTGAGGATTCTCTTCACTGACTTTAGCTCCACTTTTATACCTGACATTCTCATTGACAAAGCAATGAGTTTTTGAACAGTGGTGATATTGGAAGAACCTGGACTAAGAATCAGCCAAGCTGTACATCAACTGTAGGGCGCAAATACCTCTGTGTCCTTGTATCTGAGGAGGCTTGCTGATATATCTGATCCACTTCCTGAAGGTGCTCAGGTGGAACCACACAGACAAGGAACTGATTTTGTCTGAAACTGATTTTTAAACCTCCTTTATCTTGCAACAGTCGAGATGGTGTTGACGTCGTAAGTGTTTTGGCAATGGCAAGGAGAGGTGAGAGTGGCGAGGGGGGAAAAACACTGCTTGTTTTCAGCTGCCACCTCTGGAGGAGGTTGCCACCTCAAGCTACCTCAGTACCCATAGAATATCGCCAGAGACGTCTGGTCTTCATCTGTTCAAACTACTAACATCCTGGTGAAGCAAAAACACACACCAGTGGTTCAGAGAGTTTATTTCTCCTGGCTGTCAGTCCACTGAACAGTTACAGGCACTGGCTGGTTGACATGCTGCTAGGCCTCTTTGCACCTTGAGATTTCTGCTGCAATTCTTTTCAAAAAAAAAATGTTATCCTGTATTTTCTTTCTCTTTTTTCATAATAACTTTCCTATGTCTGTTTTTAACACAAACAAAGATGATTACAGTTTTGTTGTTTGCTTTTCTAACAATTTGAATAAAGCTATTCATTCTTTTCATTCTCTGCGATGAACTGGCGACTTGTCCAGGGTGTCACCCTGCCTTCGCCCTAAGACAGCTGGGATAGGCTCCAGCAGTACCCCGTGACCCTGAGCTCAGGACTAAGCGGGTATGGAAAATAAATGAATGATTCTTTTCATTCATTCACTCATTCATTCATTCATTCATTCACTTGCGTGACAACCACCCTAGTCTACCAAAGCCAAGAGTTCAAGCATTCAGTGTAAGAGAGAAACAAAAGAAATCCATAAAAGGATTCCACATTTCACTAAAATTATTTCATCCAGAGTCTGTCAACATGGATCCCCAGGAATTCCCGCTTTACAACCACCCCAAAAATCCACCTGCTTTGTGAGATTCCATTATTCTGCTGCTGACCTGTTCAGAGAGACGTTTGAGCTGAAAGTTGCACATCCATCTGCAATGCAATTTTAAGTTTTTGTGAGCCTCTAAAGTTTCAGGCTATGTCATTTGTTGAGTTTAAGGAACAGTTGCCAATAAGGGACAATGGCCACTGGGCCCTCTTGCCAGAGACGCTTGTAAGTTTCTGTCATGCCTGGACGACTTCTCAAACTTCACAAGGGTCATTAAGTAGAGGGACAACCACCAGCTGCAGTGTCATTATTGCAGTGGAATTGATGTTTGCAGGGCATGACGCTCCTGACTCAAACGCCTCGAGTAATGGCTCCTGAAACAAAGACTTAGCAGAAACCTGGGAATTGAAGCACATCAAGCTCAGTCTAATGGTCAACTCAGGAAGGGAAAAAAAAAACAGCTCACAGGCTGTAAAAAAATAAAAAATTCATAGAGTAATAACGCCAAGCTCGACATTGCATCGTTGGAGTGTTACACTGCCCCACAGCTGCCAATGGGACATCTGGTAAAAAGAAAACTGCAGGCAGTTAGGGGACAAGGAGGGGAAACAAAAAGTCAGCTATGAAAGGCAAACAAGACAACTACCTGGCTCGGCTGCTCAAGAAAATGTCAGGGCTCAAATAAAAGACACGTGGAATCCAGCTACGGTCTTGACCAAAGCTTGAGTGGCTGTTATCTTTTGTTCTCTGCAACCTGATGGGAAAATATGCCCGAACACCAGGAAGCGTCTTCAGAGAACTGACAAGAAAAGCCATTAAAAAGAAAAAAGAAAAGAAAAAAAAAAGAAACTTTCAAAGCTCTTTGGCTGAGCGGGACATAAACATGAAAAAGCACTGAAGGAGGCTTCACACTGCCATCTTAAAAAAGATGAAATGAGCAATCTGAGCATCCACTCCAGTCTCACATGATGTGGAAAATGATCCTTGAATTTAAATTGAGATTTTAAGTTTTTGTATAACTCGATTTTAAAAGAGGCACCTTCTGGATTTTCAACCTCAGGGTGCAAAAGAGGAAGAAAGAAAGAGGTAAAGACTTGTGATTAACATAAATAAAGAAATAAAGAAATGAATAAATAAATACATAAATAAATAAATAACTTCTTAAGATGGACTGTATACAGCCCATGTACCCTATCACCTACAAAAAATGTATGTAATATTGGTTATGGCTGCATTGAGTTTAAGTGAACCATTTTCTCTCCAGAGATACTGTGGAAAACCTGAGTCAGCCAAAAGTTCTGCAGACAAGTACAAAGATTACACAGTATTCTAACTAAGAATAATTGCGGTGTGTGTGGGCTGTGCATTAACGTCCCTCAGATGTAAAAAGCCAATGTACCTGAATTAATCACTGATGTTCACCCACAGGGCGCTACTGGATCACAATATGCCATTCTCCAATTGTTACTTCCGTTCTCACTGTTCTGCTAATGTCATGCCCGCCTCGCTGCTGTCGACGTGCTTGATCAGTTCGATGGTATGAGACTTTGTGCAGCCGCTACTTAGTAGGTAGCAGGAAGTAGGAATCAACCTTGTGTAGAATTGTGGAAAACACATGCATGTGCGATATCGTGCATTGCAAGAATCACTCCTGTTGTTTGTGTCTGTCTGATACGGTCACACATTTTGATGCACAAAAGGTTTTATGCCCGTTTGCTGTGACACTTGTATGCTCTGATATCGTCAACCTATTAAAATAATGGCCTATGTCATTTTGTTTTTTCAAGTTTTTGGGAAAACACAAAAATAGATGGCCAGTATTATCAAGAGATGATTTAAGCCAAAAACTCATTTTCTTCAAAAATGACTTTGGCAATTATTTTAATAGGGTGACTATATACTGATCATCCTTGAGATGGGCCTACACCTTCATTGGAGTCCAGCTGTGCTTATTTCTATTGATTGGACTTGACTGGGAAAAGCACACGCCTGTCAATATAAGAAGACCTTCCAGCTCACAGTGTAAAGTCAGAGCAAATGAGAATCATGAGGTCGAAGGAACTGACTGAAGAGCTGAGAGAAAGAATTGTGGCAAGGCACAGAATTGGCCAAGGCTCCAAAATAATTATGTTGCACTTAAGGTTCCTAAGAGCACAGTAGCCTCCAAAATCCTTAAATGGAAAAAGTTGCGACCAGGACTCTTCCTCAACCTGGCTGTCCGGCCAAACTGAGCATCTGGGGGAGATGAACGAGGCGAGAGAGGTAAAGAAGAACCCAAAGATCACTCTGGCTGAGCTCCAGAGATGCAGCGGGGAGATGGGACAAAGTTCTAGAAAGACAACCATCGCTGCAGCCCTCCACCAGTCGGGGCTTTATGGCAGAGTGGCCCACCGGAAGCCTCTCCTCAGTGCAACACATGAAAGCCCGCAATGAGTTTGCCAAAAAAAAACCTGAAGGACTCTGAGAAATAAAATTCTCTGGTCTGATGAGACCAAAATCGAGCTTTTTGGTCTAAATTCTAAGCGGTATGTATAGAGAACACCTGGCACTGCTCATCACCTGCCATATCCCATCCCTACAGTGAAGCAGGGTGGTGCAGCATCATGCTGTAGGGGTGTTTTTCAGCTGCAGGGACAGGACAACTCGTTGCAATTAAAGGAAAGATGTATGCAAACAAGTACATTGATGTGCTGGACAAATACCTCTTCCAGAGACCTCAGAATGGGCCAACGGTTCCACTTCCAACAAGACAATGGTCCCAAGCACACAGCTAAAATAACGAAGGAGTGGTTTACGAACAGCTCTGTGAATGTTCTTGAATGGCCGAGCCAGAGTCCTGACTTCAATCCAATTGAGCGTCTCTGGAGAGACCTGAAGATGGCGGTCCACCAACATTCACCATCCAACCTGACAGAACTGGAGAGGATCTGCAAGGAGGAATGGCAAAAGATCCCCAAATCCAGGTGTGAAAAACTTGTTGGATCATTCCGAAGAAGACTCATGGCTGTGTTGGCGCATACTGTACTCCATACTGAGCAAAGGGACTGAATACTGATGGCCATGTGATATTTCAGCGTTTCTTTTCTAATAAATCTACAAAGATTTCTACAAGTCTGTGTTTTTCTGACAATATTGGGTCCTGTGTGTGCTTTAATGAGGGAGTCGCCAGTCAAAAGTAACAAATACAAACTCAAACTCAGATTTTTCAGGCATCTGTACTTCGTCTTAGACTTAGACTTTTTATTTGTCATTTAAAAACATTCACTTCTCAATGTACATTTAAAAACGAAATTCCGACACACCAACTACCGAAAAAAAAACAACAATGACAACACAAAAGAGGCCAGCAGCGAGAGCAGTCCCTGGTGGGGGTGGAAAAACGTGTGACAGTTGACGGTCCTGTCACTATGCCTCCAGTTGATATCGCTTTGGCCAAACGGTTAGTACACATGACGATTGCCCAGGAGCCTGGGGTTTGGAGCCCGCCCGGGGCCCTCTGCGCCTTACCACACATTTTAGATAAGCGTTTAAAAGATTCAAATGCTGCTCAAAGTAAATCACATATTATTTATTAGAATTGAAGTGGAGCTATTTGAAATATGATGTTGTGTCGTTCAATATAAAACTGGATCATATTTTAGAGGGAGATTATTTTACCTCGGCCTTGGGGCCACTGTTCAGTACATTTTCAGTACGTAGAAAAAAAACCCACTGAAAATAACATTGGTTATTGTTATTAAAAGTGTAAACATCCAATAATGTCTCACTGGTCCAAACTATTACTGATTACAGTTTGGTTGTGGTGCGGTGGAAAAAGAACGAAAACTACAGTGCTGAGAGCCCCAGAGCTGTTAAAATGATCCAGATGCTCATGCAAGACCTCTGGTCAGTTCATTCCAGATTATTCCATCACAAAATATTTATTTTTGCAAAATGATCAACAAATGCGCTGTTTGTTGAATGGCTTCCTTATTTTTTTTTTTAATCTTTTTACTTAAGTACATTTCAAAACCTGAACTTTTTCACTTTTACTTGCTTCAAGGACTTAAATCAGTACCTTTACTTTTACCTAAGTTTTTTTTTTTTTTTCCCCACACAAGTGCCTGTGCTTTTACTGAAGCACAGAATCTGAATACTTTTACCACCTCTGTTGCCAACTGCGGTTGGAACGTCGCATCATTTCCGTGGGGAGTCCTCATTATGTCACGTGTCCCGTTCAGGCAGTTGGTTTCTGTATTGCCTTTACTTTCACAGATTTTCTGGCACCTGTGCATTCCCATCTCGAGGACTAATGTGTAACTTGACAGCTTTAAGTATGCCGCGCTGTAATTTTGATGTAGTGTTAAAATTAAGCAAGTCCTCATGAGGAGGGGGGGGGGGGGGGGGGGGTGGCGTCCAGTCAACATTGTAGCAGCAGTGTGTGAGCACCTCATTAAACCGAAGACTCAATAATGTGGTGTCAAAACTAGCAGAGTCCCAAAACTTCAGCAGTTCCAACAATTCCTCTTGCTGACGGGGCAGGGGGGGGGGAGGGGAAAGAAGTTTGAGCCGCTCCCCCCATCGCCGGGGAGCGCGAACAGCTGAAAGACCACCCCCCACACACACACACAGCGTGGGATCTCACAGCTAGCAGCCACTCTTCCAGCTATTTTTCAAACAATATTGCTGCCAGACAAGGCTGGATGAAGACTTTTTTTTTTTTTTATACATCATGCAGAGGGCAGCAGCAATCTGCTCCGGCGGTGTGCATGCAGGTCTAATCAGTCACTGCCAACCCCCCCGGGGGTTTGAGGGTGGGAGTGAGGTGAGGGTGGGGGAGGGGGGGAAAGGGGGCTCGACGTGAAAAAAAAAAAACAGGGTAATTTGATCACAAATTGAGTTTCGCCGGTGTCGAGCGTCGGGGAAGCCGTTCACGTGGACGAGCGAGCGGGCGGGACGCCGTGTGATCCCGCACGTCTCGCAACAATCACCGCAGTTCCGGCTAATGAGGTTGCAGCTCGGGAACACCCCCCCCCCCCCCCCCCCCCCGCCTTCCACGACGAATTGCTTTTTCCGCTCACGTCCGCAGGCCGAGGAAGCTGGGAGAAGAAAAAAAATCTGCGAAGAAATAAGTGGACTGAGCGCGGTTTCGCTGGAGACGACATTATGAGTTGTTGGGTCCCCCCCCTCCCCCCCCTCCAAGTCCCCCACGCCCACCTCCCCTGGCATCATTATGACACCGGCTTTCAAAAAGAGTTCAAGTTAATTAGATGCTCCACATCTTTCCCGTCTGCGGCGGCGGGGACGCGACTCCTCCCTCTTGCGGTCAGGGCAGCGCATTAATTGGGTCAGTAAAAGGGACGGTGCCATGGCGAGAGAGGGCAGGCAAAACAACAAAAAAAAACTCTCACGTACGTTAACGATCAAGCTCTCTCTCTCTCTCTCTCTCTCTCTCTCTCTCTCTCTCACCCTCTCTCTCTCTCTCTCTGGGCACGTTCAACCTCTGTCGACGGCAATTTCAAACTGGATTTGTCGCCTCTTGAAATCTCCTTCGCGAAAACCAACGAGAGTCGACCGTGAGTGAAGGCTGCTTTTCGGCGGAGGTGCGTCTTTAATTCCGTGGCAGTCGGGGGAAAAACATCAGACTCGGAGGCGGTGTTAGTCTTCGCATCCGGGCCGCACGCGCACACGCACGCGCACGCACGCACACACGGGTCTGCTTGATCCATATTAATGTGCTCCGCCCTCTGCGCGATGGGCCGCATTAATATTCCCTCTGATTTGGTAGCCGCCGTTCACATCATGGCGGCCTTGGAAATGTATCAGCGAGCAGCGCCGACCCGAGCCCCGACTCAAATGCCAAGGTGCCAAATGCCGAGGCGTCAGCTCCGCCCCTCTCTCGCGGCCCCTCAAACACTTACTGTTGTCGAGGAATTGGAGCTGGCGTTCTGTGAGCCCCCACCCCAACCCACCCAACCAAAATTGGAATAATTGGACTAATAGGAGGTTGTCTCACCCTTCCTACCACGCTTTTTAATCTCACGCTAATTGCTCCCCACCCTCCGCACTTCCACACAATATTAGCGTCCGGCGCCTCGTCTCCCTACCGCCTTTCCTGCCTGTCTGTCAGTCTGTCAGTCGGCCTTTTACAGGAAAGCCACTTCCCATATCTTTGGCTTCCCTTCTGCTGCCTTGTTCAATCCAACCCAATCCAATAAAATGAATATAGCATGGTTTTAACAATGCAGGGTTTCCAAAGTGCTGCAAGACAAAATACAAATAAAACACAAACAAATAGTATGATAGAAGCACAAAAAATAAAATAAGCAAAAAATAAATAGCGAAATAATAGAAATAATAAGATAAAGAGATAAAATAATAAAATACTTTAAAAAAATCTGAATTTGAATCCAAAAAAAAAAATTTGTTGTTCGATTTCTTTTTTTTGTTCTCAACTCGGGCAACACGGTGGTGCTGTGGTTAAGTACTGACGCAAGAAGGTTGTGGGTTTGATTCCAGGCCTCGGGCCTTTCTGTGTGGAGTTTGCATGGTCTCCCTGTGTCTGTGTGGGTGCTTCCTTCCACAGTCCAAAAAACATGCACAAGAGGCAAATTCACCCTGTCTTCACCCCACACCAGCTGGGGGAGGCTCCAGCAAACCACCGCAACCCTGAGTTCAGGAAGAAGCCGGGACTGAAAATGGATGGATGGATGTTCTCAACTGGCTGCTCATTTTGTGTGTGTGTTTGTGTGTGTGTGTGCGCGCGCGCGCATGCCAGGACGGACCCCTCATCGAACCCGAGAACCAGAAGCCGAAGCGTTTGTGGACCTGGCGGGCAGGGGAGGGACGCGTTGCCATGGGGAGCGGCGTGCGCAGCGCCATGAGTCAGTATGTGAATTCTCCCCCTCCCACCCCCCAACCTCCACCCCACCTCCACCCCCGTCACTCTGATTTACACGCGCAGCTGCTAGCCATATTGCGGCGTGTCTACGATGCTATTTATATGAACATTTAATACCTGGTGCTGAATCTTTTGTTGCAGTCATCAAGCCTTCAGGAGCAGATGTTGTTTTTGAAATTAACGCAGTTGAATGGGACATTTCCTGTGAAATACTTCCTCATGTTTGCGTCATGTTTCCACATGAAAATCAAAAGTTTCTTTTCTGTTTTTTGTTTTTTTCATATATCTCCTCTTAGTGACATTGACCTTGCCCAAAAATCACAACTAAGCGGACCCCTCCAGGAGCTGCAGCGCACTCCCTGCTGCTATTAAGATCCAGTAGATGCAGTAATAAATAACAAAAATTAAGCTGTTCTCCCCCACCATCCATTCCTGGGGAAACTTACGTGTTATTGTTATTGTCTTTGTCTCATTTACTTTTTCCCAAGTTAGGGAAAAGTTAGAATAAAAGACAAAAAACCCATTAATTATATTTTGTTAACAAATGAGAAAACATACTGCAATATTGTATATGTGTCTGAGGTAGGATTCTGTTGCATGTGCCAATGGACGTTCGGTAAAGGTAGCAAAAGAGTGCAAATTATTTTCCTTTCATAATGTTAGCAATTCTGCTGTTTGATTCATCATATCGCTGTCTAGATCTGAATATGCATGGGCACTTTGTTTTGTTTGAAACAGCAGATATTTTTTTTTGCACAAGGAAATGTGCTACCATATGCTCGTAAGAAAAGTCTGCGTGGTCTCTGAAGACAAGTCATAAGGATGGGATGCTGATTTGCATAAGCAAAAATGGTTCTGAGTGAGTCATAAGAAGAGCAGTTTTGGACATTTATTGAGGGGAATTTGTGAAGGAGCAGAGAGAGAGATCCAAATAAATTCTACGTGTGAGCCAACAGCCAGTACTTTATCTTCAAAGATACACCGTCGTTGTCAAGCAGCTCTGGGAAAGCTATTGAAAGAAGAGCAGGAAGTATCCAGAGGAAGAAGCTAGCTCATGTTAGTCAATGGCTGCTGCTTCAGAGATTAGCATGAACGCTGTTGGGGTGACAGTTTTATTAGAGGGTTGTATTTTCTCAAGGAGCAATATGAGACAGGCAGCAAAGGCTTTCTTTCGTCTTGGTGGAGAACATGTTTTTGTTTCACCTTCAGAGAACAGCTTTGAAGTTGCATCACGTAGCTAATGTGTTTCCATATAATAAGGAGCCCCCCGGATCTGATTGGTCGGTTTGTTTGGTTTGCACACTACAAAAAAAAGAACTCCACCAGAGGAGCCTGTTAGCAAAAAGGGCAGATCTCAGAATTGTTATGTGGAGGGGGGAAAAGCAATACAATGTGAGCACGGTGTGACTTCAGCACTTGTCAACACTGTTAGCCTGCTAATCAGGCAAAAATAACACTCCTCGTGACAAAGTAGCCTCTGGCCACAAAGGTCAGCGTTGTGAACGGAAGCGGGTTAAATGTTTGTTTGCGCAGCTCAACCTGCAGCAAGAGACACGAGCTTAGCAGCGTAATAATAGTAAAAAAAAATAAAAAAAAATAAAAAGTCAAGTGGGGTGCTTGACCGCTGCCGCCTCAGTGCACTCTTCACCCTCCTCCAGCTATGGCCATGGGAAAAGTCGCAATTGTTTGATGACTTTAAAGTCCGAATGGGAAACTCGTCTCTCTCTCTCTCTCTCTCTCTCTCTCCCTCTCTCTCTCTCTCTCTCTCTCTCACACACACACACACACACACACACACACACACACACACACACACACACACAATAGCGTGTCGGACCAATTTACGTCCTGGCCATCAGACGCCCGCTGATGGTTAGAGATGAGTTTCTGTGAATAAGTCATGGGATACTCGCAGTCAGGCGGCGCCATAAATCCTGGACCGGACCGCGGCTCGCCCGACCCGTTGCGACTGGGCCGGGTCTCATTCACAACAATTTAACCTGCCTCGTGTTTGATGCAGTGCGGCTCCGCTGCAGGCTCTGTAGCCCCGCTCAAGGTCCAAATCCTCCGCACGTCTCAGCCGGGGTTAAAGGCTACAGTGACACCTGCTGGCCGTCGGCGGACCTGCATTTTTTTTTTTTTCCCCCCTCCCTCCTTCCCCGTGTCTACATTAACCCGTGCGGTGATCTTCGCACTGGTGTGATGATAAAAACGTAGCTCAGTGAGAAAGGCTATATTCATATGGTGATCTGACCATTAGCCTTTGACTCCGGACAAACGGCGGCCCATTACTGAGGTGCGATGGGGGAGGACTAAGCCTTTAAGAGTGGCTTAAAATCTCCCCTAAGACATTAAATCATGCCCTACTTTCCGTCTCTCTCGTCTCTACTTTTGAAAGCGTGGTTGCCTTCCATGAATTACAAGGCCGAGGCGGTCCACCGAGTGGTGTCCTACTCTGGCTGCGATACGTCTTTTTTTCCACTCTTTTTCCTGCCCTTTTTGTCACTCCAACCTCCTCCCCTAACTCACACAGACACACACACTCTCTCTCTGTCGGTCACACACACACACACACACACACACACACACCCTGCCTAATTTCTCACACACTTCCAGGAGGAGAACTGTGTCGAGACCGACTTGTTCTCTCCGCCGCTCAATTTCCACCCCAGCCAGTCCTCTGCCTGCTCATCACAACAACCGCAGGTTTAATAAAATTGATTGCTGAGGAGCAGCAATATTAACTCCAGTGCGTTGTGTGTGTGTGTGTGTGTGTGCACACGTGCCTCTGTGTGTGTGTGTGTGTGTGCTGTCTGTGTGATTCCCTAACTTGTAATGTAAGTACCTAGGTAGTTCAGAGCTATTTCCCCCCTGGGGCCTCTTCATCACTTAAATGTCTTTTGCACTCCCCCATCATCTCTCTGAGCACTCATTTTATCTCCCTCTTTCTGGCGGGCACACACACACACACACACACAGGCTCCCTCCCACCAGGTAAATTAAAGCTATTGGCTCCGAGGCAAAACAGCAATATCAACATGTCATCGTAAGTGTTTTTCAGAATATCAGCAGGATTACATTGACAGAGAGGATTTAATAGTCATACGTGGAGGATCCAGCGAGGGAGCGCGTCGTTTGGAAAGAGAAAGAGCGCCGTTAAAACACTTAATGCCACCGCCCTCTTAATACGGCGCCCCGTCTCCAGCACGCACTCTGCAGCGAAAAGCAGAAGTTCATGCGATTTGACTCGGAGCGGTAACGCTCAGCGCACTGTCACCGCCGTGTCAGTGGGAGAAGGCTTAATGAACGTGGCGTATTGATCCCTCCGCTGGGCCGTGGTGAGGCCTCTGCGTGGTTTGCGCCAAATGGGTGCAGAGTCAGGCCCTAATGCATGACTGCGGACTGCGCGCTGTGCACTTTATTTATTAATAGCACTTCACTCTTGCAATCCCGTCGACTACATGCCATTGATTTATTTACAGACTGCAGAATGGTCACTTTGTTCACGGTGTCATATTGATCTCTCCCATTTGCCTCGCACAAAATTCCTTTTGAAGGGGAAAAAAAAAAAAGAAAGCGAGCACGAGTTGAGGCTAAATATTAACCGCAAAGTAGTTTTACATCAGTCTGTTTGATATCAGTGTAAAAGTGGCACGTGGAAATGTGACGTCATGCAGGTTTGGTTCATTTCCAGATGGCTGCCACGGTGAAGGTGTCTGCTCGGCTGCCGTCAGTGACCCGGTTCCATGAACGCAAGCTCTATTAGGTGCCTTTATGAAATATTAACACAAGGGGGTGCTCTTGTCCTCTGAAAGAACAATCCAACCCGTCGCTGAGGACTTTGTATGGACGCCAAAGGAAGCTCCCTGTTTGGCGAGAAGAACTGGCTACCTGATGTTGGTAGAAAAAAAAAATAAAATAAAGTATAAATAAAAAAAGAGAGGTCCAAGAATACATCAGGACAGGTAGAATATTTGACTGACTCTCGTTGTGTGGAGTATATTAAAAATACACCTATTATCACAATAACATGTATAGTTAAGGTATGTCACGTGCAAAGCAGTGTTTTCGAGAGAATTTGTGTTCAATATTTGCGGTGTTTCCTGTCTAAAATTGCTTTAAATAGTTCCACAGGTCCTTGGAAATCAAACTAGCGTTGCTCTCCATCCGATGCCCAGATCAAATCCATGAACGCAATCTGACTGGATAACCACAGGTTCATGTGAGACTACTCTTATGAAATAGCAGCAAAAAGTGATGGCAATCATAACCTTTCACATTGTTGTTGTTTAAAAAAAAAAAAAAAAAATCCAAGCGGCGCGACATTGCTCGCAAGAGAAAACTCAATCTGAAGTGGATTTAAAGGAGCTGATGTAACACATCTAGTTTCTATGACATTGCAGTTGTTGGTTCTATTTGCGGGGGATCGGCTTTTTAAAGCTCTTAATCTCTGCGGGTTTGAATCTTCCAGAGCCGCCGCGCAAAGTCATCGGGACTGCAACACCGGCAGCGATTATGGCAGGTAAACAACGTGTTGTTTAATAGCGCCAATTATTGACAGCCGCGATGATATCAAAGGGGCGATAATTGCGCGAGGAGGAATGAAGTCCTCGCGCTGACTTCCATTAAGCGGGCGACGCTCGATATTAGGACGCGGCTCGTGATATTGTTTAGAAAATTGCGCGGAGACGTTTTCATTCAATTAAGCCACGAGTGGAACGCGCTTGCCCGCGCGCACATCACCCCCCCCCCCCCCCCCCCCCCCAAAAAAAAACAACCCGGAAGTCTTCTTGGCCTCTGGACGATGCAAACATCAGGCACGTGTCGTTATACCGTGGATGATAAGAACTGGATACCGGACTGGACCTTTTTTCCAGTGGCCACTTGAGGTACTGCAGCTAGTAAAAACAAAATTGCCACTGGGCCCAAAAGGTATTTTCCCCATAGACCGCAAAACAAAAAGAAACGTCTCTAAAACGGCTGACGGGCCGGCTGGGACAGCGGCATCGTGTGAAGTCCTCAAGCGCCGTGAAAAAACTTTTTCGGCGTCCACGCTGGCTGAGCAACTTCAATCAAATGAATTGGCCGCCATAGTGGAGTGCGCGGGTTCTGATCGTTGCACAGCAGAGCGACTTGACCCGGAAAGCAATCAGGAAGCAACTGCTCTCTGCAAAGGTGTGTTGTTGTGAGATGTGTGTTCTGTGTGTATCTATCTAATTTTATTTTTCTGTTTGTTTGTTTATTTATTTATTTATTTATTTATTTATTTATTTTTGCAGGGCAGCTCTGCCGCCACCTCCCTCCCTGCCTCCCCCTTGTCCCCTCCGCGGCCCTCTGCGCTCTCTCCCGGCCGTCGCCAAAGTCGTTCCAATCTAAATGCAAATTTCATCAACCTCCGACTTTAAAAAAAGAGGAGAAGAAGAAGAAGAAGAAGAAGAAGAAGAAGAAGAAGAAGAAGAAGACGAAGACTCATATCGGTATCAAAGCCAAACGTGTCATTGTGCTCGCGTCGTGCGCTGACGCCTCGCTCTTGACAGACGTCTCTCTCTCTCTCTCCGGCGTCGGGAAACCTGCCAGTCTCCTTCACTACTGAGGGGATCTCCGCTCCCTCCTCCTCCTCCCTCACTCCACCCCTTCCCCTTCCTCTTTCCCTTTTCCTATCCTCCATCCTCTCTCAGCAGCCTCGGCCCTCTTTGCTCACTTTGATCCTTCTGTTTTTTGGGGGTATTTTTTGTTGTTGCTGTTTTTCTTGACTCCTTCCTCCCTCCCTCCATCCCTCGCTCCCTCCCTCCTCGGCAGCCTCATGCTTGCCCTCGACTAGCCCTTTATTTCTGGGAGAAGCCCCCTCCAAATAGATCCTCATTAAGTCCCCCATGTGCTGCGTTTCGCATCCCTGAGCCCTCTCGCCACTGCCGCTGCTCTGCATCGCCGGGACTCTGCAGACAAACACGGGCAGTCAACACACACTCCCCCTTCCTCCCCTCCCCTCCCCCCGCTCCCTCCCAAACCCCCCTTCCTCCCTCCCACCCTCCTCCCTTCCACATTCCAACCCCCCCTCCCCCACCGCTGCCACCGCCCCCTGCTCGCTGTGCTTGCAGTCAGGTGTGGGATGGAGGGATGGAGGGAGGAGGCGGGGGGGAGGGAGGGAGGGAGGGGAGGAGAAGCAGAGCACCCCCGGGGAGCGCTGCGCTTCAGGGGTTGTTAACATGCAGGTTGCATATTTCTGAATTGCAGAGCAGCGTTATCTCGCCGCTGCTGGGTCACTGAAGCACTTCCTCGCTCGCCCGCCCGCCCGCCCGCCTCCTTCCTGCATGTGCAATTTGGCACGAGCTCGTCCTGCAATTTTTAATTTTTTTTGAGGGGTTGGGGGGTTGACTTGTGTACGTGCCGGCGCGAGCACGAGCCCGCATGCGAAAATGCATTGCGTGTCATGCAAACGCAAGCCGGTCGTCAACGGCAGGGAAACGGGAGAGTCTGACAGAGAGGAATTCTCGCTCCCGCCCTCTCTCTCTCTCTCTCCCCTCTCTCTCTCTCTCTCTCTCTCTCTCTCTCTCTCTCTCTCTCACATTCTCGCACTGCAGCAAGAAACACTCATCAAACTGCAACGCGCATCTCGCAGAAGCCCTCGGATACAGCAGTGGCAGCAGAGGCAGCAGAGGCAGCAGAGGCAGCCGCTGCCCGGGCCTCCTGTTAACACGCAGACATGACACGGTGACAGCCGGCAGCTTAACACCCTGCTCCCCCAGCTGCCGCCGCTCTCAGGTGGGCCACTAAAGGTCTGGCAGATAAAAGCAGGCACCGCAGGGTGTTGGGAGTCCAACCCCCGGGAGGAGGCGGGGGAGAGGGGGGATGTTGGCGAGTCTCAGCGTAACCGCGCCCCCCCTCCAGGTCCCCAATTTAATACCGGGTGTCCTCCCGCCTGTCAGGTGTGAGCTCGGGACTCAGGCGTGTGCTGTAGGCGCCTCCCCTGCGACCGCTTACGGGCTGCTGGCCATGTTGTGCATGTGGTCACATTGTAAAAGAGCTTCCCCAGCGTATAGCACGTGTCATTGTCCAGATCCAGCTCCGGCAGTCGCCCTCCAAACTGAGCCCCAAGAACCCCGAAATGCACAGCGAACAACCCGGGCTCCCACGCAGCGGCCGTGGTCTCTTGTGCACAATGTCTACTTTGATTCACGTGCAAGCGCGTGTCAAAACTTTAGCTCGGAGCCCCGGGGAAGGTCAGCGGCAGCCGACTCTCTGCGCCATACAGTATGTGCGCAGAGACTTTAGGCTCAGCTTTTCTGTCTGACAACTTTCTACATTTACTCCCTACATTTGTACACAAATATGGAAAAAGAAAATCTTGGAAAAAACATTATTGTTACTTTTGTGTTAAAAAGATGCAAATTCTGATCAATGTAATTCTCTTCTATTATTTATTATTTATTACAGTTGTTGCTTGAAGTTGAGCTATTTGACGGATGCTGTTGTGTAGTTCTATATAAATGTGGATGCTATTTTAGAGTACCTCTGCTTTGGGGTCCCTGTTCAGTACGTTTTCAGCACGGACATTTTTTATTAGAAAATAACATTGGCCATTGTTATTAAAAATGTAAACATAATGTCTCATAACTATTCCTGATTACAGTTTGGTTGTGCCTCAGTTGAAAACTGAATTCATTCATAGTTGCAGAGAGTCACTGAGAGCACCAAAGCTGGTATGATTGAAAATGATTCAGATGTTTATGCAAGATCATTCTGTCACAGATTTTTCATTTTTGCAAAATGATCAATGAATTTATTGTATCACTAATAGCAAAAAAACATTTATATCATTATTTATTTATGTTTCAGTACATTTCAGAACCTGTACTTTCTTACTTTTAGCAGTGGAGTAAAGTTTTTTTAGTTGTTTTTTTTTGCACCTCTGCTCTTCCGACCTCTGCCACAATCCCAGCCATTCTCAGCGTTGCAAGAGTCTCTATCATTATCCAACACTCAATACATTAATGAGAGACTGGCACATCGCCCTCCAAATCCTTCCAGAGCCTGCGAATGTGCAAGCAAAGAGCCAATATTGCAGCTGTGTTTCCGTGGAGGTTCCGTGGAGGTTGATCCCACAGCGTTGGCTGCTGATTGAGGTCAGCAGCATCTGGTGCATTACAGGCACAGCTCAGGAGTTTCGCGCCCGTCGAGGCTTTATTCTCCACTTAAGGCCGCGTGGCGCGACGGGCCTATACATCTCCATCACGTGCCGCGCCGCAAATGAGCCCCCCCCGCCTTTTAACATCTCTGTCACGATCGCAGCCATTTGTCATGGCAGCGGCGCCGGCGTCGCACACGTCGCAGTGTCATTATCCAATAAGGCGGCGTCGCGCAGAGGTCAGAGTTTAGCCGGCGAGTCGCGTGCGCCAGAGGACAGGATCGGGGTAAATGAAGGGGCTGCGTTGTCGCGTGACCGGAATGCGACGTGAGTCCTGTTTGTGTTGCGAAACCTGCGAAGATGCAGCGGCTAGCACCAAAAAAACATACATGTAATGAACGATGAGTCCCAAAAGCTAAAGGAAGATACTGGTTGACAATTCAAGGGTGGATCCTTGACCTGTGTCTGATGTTAAAATAGTATTCACTAGGTCAGACCAGGTTTGGGCAACCTATAATACCTATAATATAAACCTATAATAGGGGAACCTATTGCATGATCAGTTTTCCTTTTAGGTAAAACGTATTTTGTTTCCCTCTTTTTCCAGGATGATTTTCAGATGCAGGTCGAGCTCTCAGACATGGAATGGAAATATGCAATCCGAGTCAATGATAATAAAACATGCATTTCCGTCACTATAGCATACGTGTTGTCAGTGCTTGAAGTCATTCTGCCAGAGGCACAGCTCCATGCTTCTGTCTCAGCTGGCACATCGTTGATCTCTGGCCTCGGCAAACACATTTGTGATGTATTTGCCACATCCAGGCCAGAGCGTTTTTCTCAGAGGACTCCTTTTCAGTCGCTGATGGGGCTTAGTTTTAATCCCTGGGCCTATAACAACACACCAATGGAAAAAAAAAAAAAAATGCTCAGAAAAGGAGTTTTTCAGGGTTCGGGAAGCAAAGGGAAGAATTAAGCAGCTACTTTTTTATATTCATTTTGTATTTGTTGAGAAATAAAATGATCTGCATTTGTCAATCAAGCGCTCGCAACGATTAGGTTTCATTTAAGTACAGAATAAGACTTCATTAATATGGCTTTTCATTTCGTCTTTTCATTTGTGTTGCTTGTGAAAGCTGACTCTTGTAGGATTACATATCAGAGGAGGAAATATTCACGGCTTTCATGTCAGAACTGAGGCAAGTTTGCCATTTTAAGTCTCCTTTTGCACCGACTGCATAGCCTAATGTGGCAGTCAAAACAATCTAAACTGAGAATAAAAACCTACATACAGGCACTCCCATAGATCTGCCCCTGTTAGGGAATAAAGCTTGTTTTCACCCAAAGTAGTCAGGTAGACTTGGGCTCTAGATTTGTTTTTGACACTGCATTGTGTCAGAACAACCAAACCTTCACGTGTTGACATAATGACATATATCCTTTTTTTTTTTTTTGCCTTGTTGGTCGTGACCCATCAAGAATTGCTGAAGAAAAGACAAACTCTACACGATTTATTCTTGTAAGAGTATATCAGCAGTTGTGGTAACACAGTGCAACACATTCGCCAGTCTGCAGCAACCCAGCAACTGTAAGGTCGCTGGCAGAAACTCAAACTGCCTACGACGCTGCGACCCAATCAAAACACCACCAGCACAATGGTCTAGTGCTAGAGTGTCCGCCCTGAGACTGGTAGGTTGTGGGTTTGATGCCTGGCTGTGTCATACCAAAGACTGTAAAAATGGTCCCCATTGCCTTCCCTGCTTGGCACTCAGTATTCGGGATTGGAATTGGGGGGGTTAGATCACCCAATGATTCCTGGGTACAGCACCGCTGCTGCCCACCGCTCCCTCAGGGGATGATGGGTCAAATGTGGAGGACAAATTTCGCTTCCTTCGGGATGCGACAATCAGTCGGACTTTAACTTTTTATTTTTTCAAAACAGTTCCACAACCAACTGGGCTAGAAATGCTGGGCTTAAGGAACCCCAAGAGTCTGTCTTTGCTTTTACTGGATGAGGCTGTAAGCTGTGGATGAAATAAGCTTCTTTACATTATACTCTAACTCAGGACGCGCAACCTCAAAATATACATGGTCAAAAAAAAAAAGGGAGAGTGTGCCTTTAAAATCCAAATGAATTACGCCAACAGTAAATGTTTTAAATACTGCTCCCCCGACCAGAGTGGACGGTTAATATCTTTGCATCGATGGATGATGTATTTTTATTGGTTGCATGTTTTCCTCGCTGCATCTCATCATCTTCTGCATGGCCGGCTCATTTTTCTGACTGGTCCGGCTATGACTCAGTGCTGAGTCCTGCAGTGAAATGGGAGACCATCGAAGGGGGTTGATGGTCAAGGTTGTGCATGGGAGACTGTGGGAGCAAGAGCAGGCTCAAGAGCCGACCCCAGGGGAGTCCCTAATTCCGGGTGGTGTTGTTAAAGGAGGAGGTGGTGGTGGTGGTGGATGGATGGAACGTGGGAGTAACCGCACCCCTGCCTTGGTAACTGGCAGGAAGGCCGGCTGGCTGATTGACAAGTTAACAGGCAGAACAAGAAAGACGAGGTCCACAGATCCAGATTCCCACCTGCTCGCTTTTACGGGCTGGATTCCTGAGCCGTGCACCAGCGCAGCTCGGCCTTCTGCAAGCAGTCGTTAGCCTAATTGCATAATAGCATAGTTGCCTAAGTCATATTTGAACGTTTTCGGAAATCAAGAAAAAAACACATTTTTTTAGCAAGCACATTGGTAAAGTTAGGCAGATATCACAATTTGGCCAAAAAATGACTTTGACAATTATGATATTAGGCTAACAATATGAATCATGATAAATTGCGGTTCTCGATTAATCACGATTAATTGCATCATAGCCATCGGAATCGGAATTGAATTGAATCGTCAGGTACCGAGCGATCCCCGCTCCTAGGTGGAGGGTTATCAGAGAGGTATAATGGGAAGGTTGGAGGGGCGATCCCACATGCAGGAAGGCGGCTTGGCGTGTTCGCCCTGCGTCTGCTGGTTTGCGTCGCAGCTGTGTTTAGGTCCATGTGACACGGGGTGGTGAGGAGGGGGAGGGAGGAAGGGGCGGAGGCACCAGGAGACTGCCAACTGCAAGGAGATGTCCGATCCGGTTAGGCGACGCCGCTGATCCCAGGCCTGGCGACTCTGCTCCCAGGCCCCTGTCAGCTCCGACTCCTCCATGCCCCCCCCCCCCCACCACCACCACCACCTCAACCACTCCTCCTCCCCCTCCGCCGCCCACTGCTAACTCTGCCGCGGAGCTGACAGCTTGGCCCCAGCAGCGCTCTAACCACATTACCTGAGCTCACCGCAGTCATTATCCCGCTCCGGACCCACTGGAGCTTGAAAGTCATTCCAACTTTTCTGCTGGTAAAGGTTAATAGGCGTGCGGACGTGAGATTATATCCCCCAAAGGCCAGGCGGCGTCCGTCAAAATCCAGAAATGCAATTCTTTTCCCGGGAACGGCTTCGGAAGGACAGGTGCTAGGGGGGGTGTTTACTTCCCGACTTCCCTTTTTTTTTTTTTTTTTTTTTTTTTTTTTTTAATGAAATTCAGTTCACGCTTCCATGACTCCCATGTCTGACGTGATAACGAGAGACGGCCACAAGTGTTTGGAGCATTTCTGTACGTCTGAAGGGCATAAATACAGTATCAGTACTGCATCTGGACTCCCGGAGGAGAGAGATTATTGCCTGATGTATTAGAAAATAAATTAGAATCGATGGATTTACAATTAACGTCAAAGGAGTGCTTTAAGCATAGCGTTTTCATTAGCATTAGTACTATTATTAGTAGCTATAGCTCGTGCAGCTTTGTAAATGAATGCATGTTGCGTGCATGTGCATGCATGCACAAGCGTTTCTGTCCAAAATTAGAGGTCGGATAAAAAAAAAAAAAAAACATCAGGAAGAGAAGGCACTCAGCGCATTAATTAAAGAAAAACTGCAAACCTGTCAGAGTTTGAACTTTAATCCCCAAGGTGACAGAGAACTTTGACCAGCAGTTGGACTCGCACTGTTAAAATTAGCTCAGGCAATATTACGGAAGGTTTATCGGCGCATTCCGAATGATCTGTAATATGTCGGCGGGTCATTAACTTAATTAAACTCTTTTATTTAATTCTCTGGGACGGCTTAATAAAGAAAATGGAAAAATGCTCCCCTCCCCTCCCTCCTTCCATCGCCCGCCCGCCACCCTCCCCCCGTGAGAGTGACCTGTGGTGCCGCTTGCTTCGCGTAAAGTTTTATTCCACGTTCTGACAATTTGCCCGCGATTGCATGTCGCTGTCAAGCGGCATTTGTTCAGGACGCGGCGCAGACGCGGCGCGCCGAGCCAGCTGCGCGGCCGCCACCAGCCGCGCTTGCTTACACAAACGTTACATCAGACGCGTCGCCGCGAGTGGAACGAGCGGGCCCTTCACCTTCGCTCTGTCCCTGGTGAAAACAAAAAGGGTTTTTTGGTTTCGGAAATGCCGGCCACGTTTCGCTGGCTTTGTTTCGCTGCGGTCGCCGCGAAAAGAGTCGTGAGGCCCTCGGTTCAGTTACAAAGCGCTATGACATCACACATGAAAGAGAACGAAGGGGCGGGGGGAGGGGGCGAAGCGAGAGGAGGGAGGGGGAGGGGGAGGGGGGGGTACTTCCAGAAGTCCAAGCGGACTGATAATCACCGGCAGGAATCTGGGAGTGCTGAGCCCATTAACAAGAGGAGATTTTTTTTTTTTCTTTTTTTCCCCCTTTTTTTTTGCTTTCAGGGCAGAAAATCTCTATGTTTAACTCGTCTGCATTAGGAGCCAATTACACGGCTGAAAAAAATGACCTGAGGTAGTTTGGTGTCCAAGGTTGTTTGTGCTGACATTCTGCTTTTCAAATGCCACTCTGTTAATTATGCAAATGGCTTACACGACCACCTCCATAAACATATACCCCGGCCCCTTTATGTGTACACAGTCCGGTGTATCCTGCGATTCATTAAAGCAGCCAGCTCTTGTATCAGTGCAATAAAAAAAAGAAAAAAAAAATTGAAATATGAAATGACCCCTCTGGCTGCAGCGAGTCTTCCTCTCCAGTCTCCCTCTCGCAGTCTCAGGCCCTCACTCCTCCTCCTCCTCCTCCTCCCCCTCCTCCCCTGTCCTCTTTTCTTTTTTTTTTCCTTCCTAGTGGTGCAGCTCTTTGCGCAGCGATGCTATGCGACACTGGGCAGCTTTAGAGGAGGCAAGTCCACATTGCATTACTTCGGAGCGCGGAGAAATCCAGTATCAGATGTAATGGGTTTGATTCCAAAGCCCCCCGGGCGACGTTCGGCGCTGCTGTAATGGTGGTGGGAGTCGGCAGAGATCCCGCGCTCATCGGAATGCCTGCCGCGCACGTTCGCGCGCGTGCGAGCCAAGCGAGCCAGCGAGCCTCTCGCAAGCTCCTCGCGCTCCTCCCTTCATTCTCATGTTTGCCTCCTCATTTGTTCCCCTCTCATCTATTCTCTCCCCTATCTCCGTTCCTCTGCATGCACTCGGGTTGGACGATCAGAGGCACCCCCCCCCCCCACCACCACCACCACCACCACCAAACCCTCTCCTCCTCCATCGCTGGCACTTCCCAGTCTACTCCCCAGTGTTGGCCCTAATCACTGATCGCGCCAGCAAGGCTTTTTGTTCCCTGTAGTCATGAATTGTCAGCTGCTTATTCACAGATGGATGATTGTTTTTGTTTTGTTTGCCTGTTTGTTTGTTTGTTTGTTTGTTTTAATTTGTGCATCGCTGGCTTCTTCCCAACAGTTGAGGTCCAGAGTCGGTCTGGCATCCTGACCAAACTGAACAAACCCCCCGCCACTACCCACCCTACAGGTCATAGCATTCAACCAAAAGCCATATGTAACCTCGCCGTCCATCTTGCCAAGCTCCGCTCTGAAGCGTTGCCTGTCAAGTCTTGGCGCTATGCAGTCATCGGGTCGCCCCTTCTAGTTCGGGCACCACCAGATGGCCCCCGGTGCAGCTTGGTGGGTCTAAGGTGGAGCCAAGTGTCTGCCGTTATTGTTCGTGCGCTCTGCCTGCATCTGCGAAAGTAAAAAGGGAAAGTCACAGGACACGAAAAAGCCAGTACAAAAATAGCTAAACCTAATAAAAAAATAAAAAAAACAGTAAGAAATATCCGCTATGCGTGTTTGTGCATGCGCTCGCACACGTCGGTCGTGGGAGGCGTTGGAACAGTTCGGTTCACAATGCACGTTACTTCCGTGTCGCGGCCGAGGACGACGTCACGCTCGCGCTGCTCACTTGTGACAGTAGTCACATACACACACTGCCACCAAATGCCGATTCGTAGCGGGGCTACATTACGGTTTTTGGCCAGTGGGAAAGGGGCTTTTTGCAAGCTTTGCTTAAAGGCTGCAGAGGAAGATTCCGATTGATCGGTTCACACATGATAGAGGTTTGACCAATCACCTTTCAAGTTTTGACTCTGCTTTCCAAACACTTTAGTTGAACCCTTTGCTTCCTTCATTTCCAAAATCAAAGTTAAGTTAAGTCGATCTTTCACATGCGGTTCCAGTCGACACGCGTGCTCTGCCTCAAAAAGATTGAAAGAAGCAAATGAAGCGTTCGTCCCGGAACAAAATGATGCCATACAATGGGGAAGCAGTCTTTCCATGTGTAATACATGTGTGACTCACTCGAACTCGGTCGAATCTGCATCTCACAGCCTCAGCTGGTGTTTCTTTCTAGGATCGGGTCTGGGTCCCCAGCCTGCTGGGGCGGAAGAAAACCCTCGCGGTTCCTGGTTCAACGCATTGCACATTCATGCAAAGATAAATGTGCACCCTTTGCGAGCCTCTCCACGAGTCGGGAGCGCTGAGGGAAAACATGACACAGAAGTAATAAAAAAACACATCCAAAAATATCTCCTGCAATCACTCTTGTTCAATAAATGATGCTCCCTGCGGCGTGTACGCATCGGTATAGAATGCGGTGGATGCGCGGTGCATGCATCCCTATAGCCTGAAGCAGCTGAAACACAGAGCTTACACACGCTTGCGCGTACTTCACGAGTAGCCAGGGAGAGTTGCCATCCGCTGGCCACCTTCCTCCTGTATTTGGAATCCGATCTGAAAATGAGGGGCTTTTCCCGTGTTAGTCACAAAAGAGGCGAAAGCTACATCTGCAGCTGCTTCTGTCTGCCGGGTCTCCCCTTATTATTGTGATGGATGGGGAGGGGAAAGGGAAGAGCGATGGCCCCTGCCTCCTCATCACCTATCCATGAGCAGCGAACAGCTCGGCCCGGCGATGAGGTAATTACACCGTCATTAGAGCTGCGGACTCGCACGCGGGCCGCGCGCGCACGCACGCTCTCTCGCGACCCGCAGACTGCTCCCTACACACCAGATGGGGTCCCGGGTGTCTTCACCCAGTGGCTATCTTCCCCCTCACACATCTCCGCTCCCACTATCTCCTCTCCTCAGTTTTCCGGCGCTGCACCAAAGGGGGAATTCCAGCCTTCCGGGAGGGAAGGGCTTGCCAGTTCTGGACCAGTGTGTGTGAGTGTGTGTGTGTTTGTGTGTGTGCATGCCAATTTGCATACTGGCTCCACCCCATCCTCTCCATCGTTGACAAGCAGCTGTGGATGCTACAGCTATGCCACACAACAGCAAGCAAGTTTTTGCAGGACAGCCCTGAAGAGGAAATTAGTCAGAATCTACTTTTAAAGCTTTTATGATCCGTTTGGCTCGGGCATGGTCAAGCTGTAGGACTGTGCCGGTTTTCTGGAACATACGAGCCATTAGGGAACCCAAGCAAAGTGCAGATTGTTTTCATATCAAGGTTGAAAACGTCTCTCTTTGCCGGTTTGGAATTAATTCAACAAGTTTGAGACGACAGAAAAATATTTTGCCCAAGTAAAAACCAAAGAGGGACAAACAGGGTTTTCATATGACGTAAAGCACTTTAACGTCCGGCGAGATGTACTTCGCCGCTCATGTGAGCTACAACATAAGCATCAGAGCTTTTTAAATGCTTTTTGTACTCGTTCAGAGACCGACGCTTCAACTCTTTAATTCCCGTATGCAGCCGAGACTCAAGGCCGTTTGCGTCAAGCTGGAATTCTTGTTGGCTCTACTTTGGAATGCGGCCATCGTGCTTGTGGCAGCCATTCCACTGGTCCTGATGTTGTGGTGGCAAGTAACGATCATATCACCGCTTATGACAACCAGGTCAAGGACAGTTTTCTTTCCCCACTTGATGCAAGGCTAGATGCAGTCTTCCAGGAGGACTGATGAGCTTCCTTCTCAGCCGCGTGTCTAAATCTCTGCCATTAGGAAGATCAATACAAAAATGACTGTTAGACTTAAGACAATTAAACTTGCTCTGTTTACTTGCTGGCAATTACTGGGCTTACAGCACTTGCACATACACGATTTGAGCTTACTCTCCAACTGATTACAGTACTTCATCGCCGCTTTGCATTAACAAACTCGCACAGCAACTGGATTGCTTGGATTTCACGAGTGGAATCCCGCTTGACCTTCTCAGAAACCCACAAAAGAACTGTTGTTTTTTTTTCTGTGAGGCACAAGAGTGAAAGGCTGCAGCTTCCGAACTCTCTGACAAACCACAGAGGAAGACCAGGAGAAAAAGTCGTAAGCAACTGCTGCTAAAGGAATCTGTGTGGTCACTGCATTATTGGTTTTAGACTTGGGTGACATATTTGCAATAAAAGAAAAAAACAACAAGAAAAAGCCAGCACATCTCATTTCTCTTGACTCCGGACCGGCTTAGGCAGGAGTTACATTAAACACCAGAGCCAGCTATAGGCGAACGAGGCGAACGTCTAGGGCCCCCAAGCCACCAGGGGGACCCAAATCCCCTTGTGGCCCCAAAGCTGCATTTTCAACCTCTTCTGAGGAGAATTAAAATGTCTGTTTGTATCTGTAGCTATCTCATGTGTTTATAACAACCCTTATATGCTTCAAAATAAACCTTGGCTATGAATAAAATAAACTGCAATAATAAGCTGTGGCTGGTGTCTTTACTTTTTTTGTTTGTTTGTTTTTTTTTTGGCATAATTGGATCGTTGGACCGCACTGTCACACAGTTAGTGACATATCGGGCTGGCGACGCCAACAGGTGTGATGGGAATGATTGACAGCTACCATTCATTCCCGGTAGCAAGAGGATGAAAAAAACAAACAAACACCATAATGGCATCAAAAAGGAGTTATCCCAGCGGTGCGGAAACACGGAAGAAAAAGAAAACTGATGAAGAGAAGGGGCAAAGGATAAAGGTAAGTTATTTGTTGGTGATGTGGGCTGGAGAGGTGGAAGTGAAACGCCGTTTTGCCCCCCCCCCCCCCAAGTTTGTTCATTTGTCCTGCTAGCCTACTAGCTAGCGTCGGATAACTGTTAGCTGGCTGGCTAATATTTGTTCGTCATTAACTCGGCTTTTTTGTTTGTTTTATGAAAGTTGGCCGTGTTCTGCCAAGTTAACCTGTCCTGCCATGGGAATGACTGATTGACTCCAGAGCCGTTTATTCAGATTCTAACAGGGAGGGAGGGCATGTTGTTGTAGTCAGTGCTCTGTCATTGTTCAGTGGAAGTTGTCTCTCACATATTAGTATAATATTAATGTTATTTTAGCCTTATTTAGGATTAATTTACTAAGATTAGTGTGTATTGTATAGGCCCATAAATAGAAGTGAAGTGTGCTACATTTATCTTAGTTTTATTACTTTAACTAGTACAGTGTGTAAACTAACGCAAAAAACTCTTAAAAGGGACAATTATGTAAGTGGGTAAAAGCTTTAAAGGGACACTGCAATCACAATGTTTAATATAAAAACAAATTAATTTTAATTTTCCTGCAACATCACTGTAATAATAAAATAGGAATATGCACTCATGATCTATTTTGCTTGATGATCCAATGAGCTTTGTCTTTGCTGGAGCAATTCTAAAATATTTTGGAGCTCCAGACATTGAACCAGAGGGATCTCCTGAACATCCTGACCAGGAAGCTCAAGGACCGTGATGGTCAGGTGGATAATGTGTGTTTTTATTAGGTGTTATTCTTTTAAGTGTTGGTTTGCTTTTATTGTTGCACTTATTGGTTTGTTGGATTTTCTTATTTAAAGTAAACTTTTTTATATGAATACTAAATTTGTTCTATTTATTGACATATAGAGGTTTTTTTTTAATCAGTTGAACTTGCTCGAGTGGCTCAACTTAAGATGTTTAATTTTACCTGTAGCCTGTTTTGCTCATGAATTGTAATAGATTGTGGCATCTTAGTACACCATCTAAAGGGACAGGAATCTCTTCATCACAGTTTGACAAACTAGAGGCCCCCAAACAGCATCTTTCCCCCACGAAGCTAGAGACAGCCCTGTTAAACACTGCAGCGCACTGCAGCTACCGTTCACGATGCACTGCTAATGTTAACTGGTAAAAAAAAATAATAAATAAATAAAAATCAGACTTAAATGTAATATACAGGGTTTTTTTTTTCCCAACCTTAATGGTTCAAAGTCCCCCGCAAGAGCTTTCTGGGAGCTCTTTGCCGGATGGAAACATTGGATAATGTGAAACATTGAGGAAACACTTTACAAGGTTGACTGAGCAGATGACCTTCAATAATTAAATCTCAATCATATAAATTTTGAAGGTAAGAAAAAGTGCTACTTGATGTATGCATAGTTTGTACTAAACCTACGAAGGTGACGTTCCTGTCTTTGGTCAACACAGACTCACTGTTGTATCTAGCAAAAGAAAAAAAAATGGATTGTGGGGTTCCGATAAAGTGTGAAAATTGTGCCAGTTCTTTTAGCCAATGGACACAGATGCAGTGAAACCACCGAGGTAAGCCACTCAAGCTGGAAGAGCTGCCCCCATTTCTTGCCACACTTACTGTTGTGCTCATCTACGCATGTTAATGAATTATGTATATTGATAGATTCCCAACTGAAGCTGGAGGATGGGCATTTGTTTTTCCGAGAGAATAAACAAGGGAAATTACACACCGTGCGAGCGTGCAGCCGGTCTATGAATAGCAGCAGCAGCGTGTCTCTCGCCTGGGGGATGGAGTTGCATTTTTACAGGTCAGACTGCGATCTTCTCCAGAGCCTCCGCCGTTGTGACGGAGCCAACGCGTCTCAGAGCTGCTGCGCCGTGGCTGGCTGCTAACGGAGGGCCACTGAAAGCAGGGCTGCGTGTAGGCTATCCATCTGTCCGTTGCACTCAGGGTTACTGGAGCCCATGCCCAGCTGTCGTGGAGCGAAAGGGGGGTTGCACGAATCGGGGGGCGCGCATACACTGCCGTTGAAAAGTTTGGACCCACTGACTCGTTTTTGCATTAAACTCCATTGTAATAACCAGTTTTATGAAATAAGGATCTTGAGTGCCCTGCGATCATAATGAGTGCACAAAATTCCCTCAAAAGGTACTGAAGAAGTAAGCACATTTTGAGTTGAGTTTGAGTTACCATCCTTGAGAATAAAATATAAAACATCTTGTTTTGCTTACTCTTTTATAGTTTTATAGGCAACAAAGTCCAAGCCATCCCATAATGTGTTCAGCACATCCTCACTGAATGTCCTGCACTAGAAATTTTCTGAGAGCATTCTGTTTGAGTTCAAGGCAGAAAAATGAGTCAGTCACCCCAAACTTGTGTGTGTGCATGTGTGTACATATATATATATATATATATATATATATATATATATATATATATATATATATATATATATATATATATATATATATACGTATATATATATATGTATATATATATATATATATATATATATATGTATATATATATATATATATATATATATATATATATATACATATATATATACATATATACTTCTAAATCAAGTGAATTCTCTGAGCTCCATAACAGAAAGTCTCGACTTTCACAGTGAAATCCAAATGCATGAACCTGATGACCGGTGTTGTAATCCACTGATGTAATTGAGATAATTCTTTTGAGTCATGGAGTAATGTAACGGGATTACTGTGGCAAAAATGGTAATTATATCATAATTACTTTATTGTTACTTCTCTGAAGTATTTTGCAAGCTAGAAATGTCTTATTATCCACAAAATGTCTTGAACTATAGAAAAACAACCGAAAACGCCAGTGATACGCAACGACGCACCAAAACAAGCATGGCGGCGGCAGAAGAAGAAAAAGCAGCGACTGCGTTTGATTGCAGGAAATACAAACATCATTTTGAGTTCATCTCGTCTAAATCAGGGAACAGGGCGCTTTCAACTTCAAAAATATGCACGCTGAACCTCATAAATTGTCGAAAGCCATGTTTACAAGTAAGTCAGCGGTACTTTGTAATTATTTTAACGATATGGGCTGTGCAGAAAGCACCAGGGTTGTACATGAGTTGGTTCTGTGAAGTGTGCAGTTTGTGTTCAGAGGGCAAACATTCATTTATGTGAAGAGGACAGAGGCAATATTTGGAATTTCAAAATTTGCACTTTAATAAAGTTGATTCCAAAGTACAGAGCAACTGTTATTTTAGCTTTTTTTTAAAAAATAAAATAAAATAAAATAAAATAAAATAAAATAAAAAAGTAATTATTAATTGATTACTTACGAAACAAAGTAGTTTAAGAAGTAATTCGATTACTTTTAAAGGAGTAATCAGTAGTTGAATTACTTTTATGGAGTAATCCCAACAACACTGCTGATGACACAGTCACTCGCTCCCTAAAATCTCTCAGGGGAGTTCAATAGCGGCCTCCACGAGACTTCAACGGCGGGATCCAGACCACAATAGTCGTGGCGGGCGGCCAACTGGAGCGAGACGTGCTGGTTTTTGAACGTCTCTCTTCTCTACTCCAGTCGGTGCCCCTGATGATCGCTCGGCATTCCACTCATCTTGTCTGACTCGTCTCTCCCCCCCACCCCCTTCCACTCCTCCCCCCTCCTCTCTGTATGCCAGTCGGCCGCCGCCGCCTCCTCCTCCTCCTCCTCTTCCTCCTGCTCCCCCTCCCCTCCCCGCTCAGTTCGATGCGATCGGCTCTGGGCCCTGCCGCGAGTTCTCGGTGCGGGTGACAGCGCTGCTGAACATGGCGTCAGACGGGATGATTTTAACGAACCACGACCACCAAATCCGGGTCGGAGTCCTGACAGGTAAACGCACAGACTCTTGCTTATTTTCGCTCGCGGTCCGGTGAATTGCTTCCCGCCCGCTGTCAGCCCCGAAATTCTTCATACATGTCGGCTTGGGGTTTTTTTTTTTTTTTTTTTTTTTTTTTTGGCGGTGGCGGCGGCGGCGGCGGCGGCGGCTGCTCTCGGTCTCTGGGCTTGTTGCAGGGAGCATCTCGAAGGCGACGCTGATTTAAAGCCCCCCCCTCCTCTCGTTCTCGTCTGTTTCGCCGGCGTGCATCCATGACAACCCGCGTCTTTTTTTTTTCCCCCCCCCCCACCCCCCTTCTCTCTTTATTTGGTGCCGGTCGAACTTGTTAACGGGGGGGGGGGTGCGCTCTGCGTCGGGCTTTGTGGCGCCTTAACGCGGCTCGTCGAGCCATTTTTCACCTCCGCCGAGGAAGGAGGAGAAGAAGGAGAAGGAGAAAAAAGGAGGAGGAGGAGGAGGAGGAGGAGGTGGAGAAGAGGGGAAGAAGAGGTGCTCAGTTTATGCGCGCTGAATAATTCATGCCGCCACGCACCTCGTCCGCCGGAGCTGCGAAATTAAACAGCTGACCGTGTGTTGTGTCGCCGCCAAAGACGCTCCGGCGCGGCGTTTTTGGTCCTTAAGACTGCGACCACAACCCTCCCCCGACCCACCCCACCACAATCACCACCGACACCGACAGCCCGACTGACCGCGGCCCCCACCACCACCACCACCCCTCCAACCCCCCAGTCACAGTGTCGCTCACGACAGTTGCTGAGGGGCGGATGTGGTGTCGGCAGCGGCGGCAGGAGGCAGGAGGCGGTGGTCGTGATGAGCGCATCCTTGGCCTGTCGGCGGGGGGGGGGGCGTGTGAAAAAAAAAATTGCGTGTTTTGTGAATGACAGTCAGTGACGGTGGATCAGTTTCACGGCTGCTGATCCTTGTGTGTGTGTGTGTGTGTGTGTGTGTGTGTGTGTGTGTGTGTCTTCATATCATCATTATTATTATTATTATCATTATCATCATCATTATTATTATGACTGGTTTGTTTTGGCGGGGCTGATTACACGCGTGCGCGCGCGCACACACACGCGCGGGTAAATCCTCCTGACATTCCTCCAAACGCAGCGCGATGACGGCGCGTCTCTCACTCAGCAGAGGTTGGAGCGGCGCTGCGCTTTGCTGCCGCTGCTGCTGCTGCTGCTGCTGCTGCCGCGGCGGCGGCGGCGGCGGATGGGTGTCAGATCTGGCCTTCCTGTTCTTTTCTTTCTTTCTTTCTTCATCTTCTTCTCCCCTGTCTTATCTGTGCGCGTGTGTGCGCGTGCGTCGCTTATTGCTTTGTCATGTTTCCGATCGTCAGTGGAGGCGCGGGGAGAGTGGAGGGGGTTGGGGGGGGGGGGTTTGTGATTCGACACTCGAGCACCGTCCGTCCGTCGCCTCCGTCCGTCATGACCGGAAAGTAAATGATTTTTTTTTTCCTTTTTTCCCACCGAGGAGGGGGTGCGGGAGGGGGGGGATGCGATGATGCCGGCGCTGGTGCTGGTGCTGGTGGTGGGTGGATGCATGATAAAAAGCTGTCCAGAGGAATACCCTCCGCACTCCAACCACCACCACCCCTCCCTTTCCTCTCTCTTTCACACACACTCTCTCTCTCTCTCTCTCTCTCTCTCTCTCTCTCTCCATCGCTCCGGCCATTCTGTTGCGAGGCTCGCTCGATCAATATTTCATGAAAGCCGCGATCTCTCACATACGGCTTCCCTCCCTCCGTATGGATGTTCGGCGGCGGCGGCGGCGGTGGTGGAGGTGGAGGTGGAGGTGGAGGTGGAGGCGGCCGATGTTTTGTTTGCCGATGGTGGATCGGCCCGAGCAGACCCTCTCCGAAAATCTGCCAGGAAACCCCCACTACCACCACCAGCCTCCTCTTCATCCTCCTCCACCTCCTCCTCCTCCTCCTCCTCCTCCTCCGGATCCCGTTCCCGTGGTGCTGGAGGAAGAGGAGCTGTCCGTGGTGCTGAAATCCAGCGTCGGTCTCACATCAGCGCGGTATTGACCTGAGCGTGTTTATAGCTACTGCGTCGGGAGGATAACCCCCCCCCCACCACCACCACCACCCTCTCTCTCTCGTTCACTCACACACACACACACACACAAAAGAAAGCAAAAAAGTGAGCCCCCCAATAAAGATGCCAAATGTCTTCCCTGTATGTAAATCTGGGTTCTGACGGACGGTGGCTTCATTTGGAGGCTTCCCTAAATTCTGTTTTGTTTTGGGTTTTTTTTACATCATGTGGGCGGCTGTTTGTTTGTTTTTTGTTGTTGTTGTTTTGTCTTGCTGAAGGTCAGACACCGAGCTCCTTTTTTTTTTTGTACCCCAAAAAAAAAACACCACTACATCATTGCCCACGCCACATCGCAGGGGGGGGTTAATTTCCCCATGTGTCATCAGTCACCGGTGTCCCCGGCTGAATCCCAGGCTGGCGTGTCGGTTGACAGATTGGCGTCCACCGCAATTCCCGCATGCATACGGCGATGTTGAGAGGCGTGAGGTCGGTTGGGGGGGGGGCGACCGGGGTAATGTGTGTGTGTGTGGGGGGGGGGGGCTCGACCGACAGGCTTATTTGTCTTTTTTGATGAGTCTTCTGTGTGTGCACGCGGAGGGTTGGCGCTGTCAGGGAGGCAAGGCGTCGGAGGCGCTGCGTTAATGTTTTCACCTGACCCTCAGCCCTTTAAGAGTCCAGTGGTGGGCGGATTACTCATGGCTGCGCTTGAGGCCTTTTTTTTTGGGGGGGGGGGGGGTTGGGGGGGGGGTTGGTGAGATGATCTATTTTGACAGCGAGAGCTCCCCTGCCGTGCTCCGGCGATGAGGAATCCGAGCTCCAGATATTCAGGTTGACTCAGCCTCTCCCGTTCGAAAAAAAAACAAACCCGGAAACTTTTGCCCCCCTCACCCCCCCCCACCCTTCCACCCCGCCCTGCGCCTTGCTCGTTTTTCTTTTCTTTTTCTTTTTTTCGCTGGGTTCTCACGTCCGCTGAGCGCCCGCGCCGTTAGCTTGCGGTCTTTATCGCCGCCGCGTGAGCGGAATGCTAATGGAGTTCCGGGAGCCGTGCTCGCCGGCGTCCTCCTATCCCGCGGGGGGTCAGAGGTCGGCGGCCCCCACTACTGCATTCAGTCACCGGGGAGGAGATGAGACCTTGGCTCACCCTCCTCCATCATTTAGCCCCGCGTCCCTCCCGACAGGTGACAGAGCCCCCCGGGGGGACGTCTCTGTTTAGCCCCCCCGGTCTGCCAAGGATGTGAGATTAGCGTGTCTGTGTGTGTGTGTGTGTGTGTGTGTGTGTGTGTGTGTGTGTGTGCGCGCGCCTTTGCCGCAATGTTTGAATAATAGGCGGGGTCTGTTTGTGAGAGGAGGGGAGCTACTCGAAACAGGATAATTGAGGTGAACACGCCGTCACTTATCGGGGACGTCTCGCCGAGGATACGACCTGTGTTGGGGGCGGCAAGCAAATTACCTGCGTGCAGTGTGTGTGTGTGTGTGGGTGTGTGTGCGTGTTTGTGTTTTAACTGCCTGAGCGCTCGTAGGCCATTTTCTATCCGTCTTGTGTTTCCTCCCGCTGAGTTTTAATTGTCCTGGGTCTCTCCGTCTCTCCGCCTCAGGCGCTGGCTACTTAGCCACACCGCTCGCACGCTCCCCTCTAAACACGTGCGCCGCCGCTAACGCTCGGCGGATGCGAGTTTTGAGTTGGAATTCATTATCTGCCAAAACAACAAAAAAAAAAAAAGGCACAGGGGCGCGCCAAATATAAACTCTGTCTCAAATGCATTAATTCGCCCTCTCGCCGCGATGCCGCATCGCCGGTGACTTTGTCCTTTGTGCAATTAAGTCTCTTCCAAAATTAAAATAAAAACTCCCACGTGAGCTTAAAACGCCGGGCACGCGCGTGTCTCCGTGCGCGCGCCGCCGCGTTTTACCTTTTCGCACGCGCACGTGAGTCTTGCGGCGCTCTTTGTTTTTGCATTAATGCTGATCTCTGGCTAGGAAACGTAGCAAATCCCCCTCTAGTTCCAAATATAGCTGCTAGATGCCTGCCTCCTCTGATTTTAGTGGCTTGCTCCCTCTTGTACGTGTTCATTCAGTGGCTTTTAAATCTGTGCAAAGCCTGCGCATGTGTGTGTGTGTCAGTGTGTGTGTGTGAGTGATCACCCCAGCGTCAGTGTGTGGCAGCCCAACATGCCGGGGCCATGCGTGCTCTTGGATGTGTGTCTTGATTCACAGCCCATACAAAGGCTCATTGATGCCCCACTGCTGCTGAGAGTGTGCTAACTCCAGTCCTTCCTCAAAGACACACACACACACACACACACACACACACACACATGCGCGCTTGGTGACGCGCCTTCAGTGCGGAGCCAAGGTAGCAGAGCTCATCTCTGCGACAGACAGCACATGTTTTTATTCTTTCTTTTTTTTTTTGGTAGGTTTGATTTTTTTTCTGTCTTCACATTCCTCCCGCCCCCCCTCATTTGTCCGTCTTCCTCGGTTGTAACAGCTGAGAAACGGCCCTGGGGTGTGTGGGTGGCTCTCTAAACTTGCACGTCTATCAGAAAGACGTGAATCGACAGGCAGGCTTCCCAAAACAACCGCATTTAGATCACATTCTTAATCCCTTTATTAAGTAGAACAAATCCTGTGACTGCCTGCAGAATGGATGGAGGAAAAAAAACGGCTGGGGGAAAAAAACGACATGAGAATTTAGTGTGATATGCAGTGAGAAAAATCTAGTTGTTTTTTTTAATTATATGTGCAATTCTCCACTTTTTTAAAACTTTTTTTTATGAAAATTAACCATTCTATCTCCGTGCTGACGCAGCAGAACGAATAGGTTTGTCACGTGTGCATGACACATAGAATAGCTAATAGAAGACCAGCAGCATAAATAAGACTGAGTAGATCAAATTTAAATCACAACGCTCAAATCCATCAAAGTGAGCGTCATCGATTTTCTACCTAAAACTCGAGATCGAGATCAGAGCAAGTTTTTCCCAACTCAGCATCGGTGAGAAACGGGCAAACAAACGTTGGTGGCGGCCGCACTTGCAGCCCCTCTCGGTGTCGTGGGTCCACCGAGGAGCATCAGAAGAAGGCGTGTTTCCACTGGTGTCAGCTGTCAAGGGTTACCATTTTGGTACCTGCTCCCTTGGGGTTCCAAGTGTGCTGAGCAGGGACCATAGTGGGGACGTAGCACAGAGCAGGGCACTGATTGGGTAAGAGTTTTGACAAAAGCCGAGTCGGAGTCTTTGACAGAAGACAGAAAACCGCCATTGGATTTTTACATTTACACATATTAAAAACTGAAATGTTGGCGTTTCTGTTCGGTTCGGTGGCCGGAGAAAAAGCTCAAAGAGAGCTGGACGACCCGAGCGACACGCAATGAGAAAGTCTTCCTGAGACGGCCGGCCTGAGATGGTCCAATGGTCCATTGCTGCACCATTGGGAAAGTGTGTCGTCAAACGTACTGTTCCAGAAATCGGTGCTTTGTGATGTCACAAAGGGAAACTGGTGATGATACATCCCCCCCCCCCAAATAGCACTGAATCGGCTATATTTGCCGGAAGCTAAATTTGGGTGTGTTTTTTTTGTTTGTTTTTTTGTTTTGTTTTTACGAAACCCTAACATCAGAATGCTGTGCGGTCGTGTCAACTCTGTTGTCCGCGCTCCGCTGCACGCTCAAAACGGCCCTCCGTGCAAATCCCTTAACAAAATCAATAAAAACAAGTCAACATACTGGAGATTACGGCAAATAATCTGGTAAATCTGCAAAGCCGCAATCAACAGTGCCCGTGGATGCGTTCCATATTTTTTTCTCCCAAGAAGTTAAGTGTGCTGTCGTATACATTTACGTCAAAGGGCCGCCTCGCTAATCCAACCCTTCCTAGTAGCGTTCTGTGACAACAAATCCAACGTGGAGCGTTTGTCTGTGATTACCCGTCACTTTTCCCCCGCCGACGGCCGTCCCGCTCGCTCTCAATCCCTCGCCGCCTTTGGCTAAGTCTGTCGACCAATCAGCCCTCCTCCCAGCGCAGCGCCGTGTCCTGAGCTCGCCTCTCCCCGCCCAGCTTGACATCGCGCTCAAGCAGGGAGCGCCGCACACTGCATGACATTGCGCATCCTGTGGTGTGGTGAACTTTCTGATGTACATGCAGGACGAAGTTACCAGGAAACTCAGGAAAAGGTTTCATATGTATGTGTGTATATACCATATATATGTACTGTATGTGTGTATGTATGTGCACAAACACACGTACACACACACACACACACACAAAAGCACACATTCAAAAGTTTGGGGTCACTGACTCATTTCTGCATTGAACTCCATTATGAGCAGCCTCATGAAATAAACTACTGGAATGCTCTAAGAACATTACTAGGAAAATTAGCAAGGATGTGCTGAACAAGTAGGCTGTTTTAAAGATCCTAAAATATAAACCATCATTCTTTATTCTCTCTTTTATGGTTTAGCACACTCAACCAAGTGTGATTATAATCCAAAACCTTGTTTTAGAAATGTTTCCTTTTTTTTCTTCTTTTCTTTTTTTTTTTTTTAGCAATTTTAAAGCCTTCAACTACTGCAGTGATGGTCGCATATTGCACACTTGATGTTCATTCTCTACAATCACATTCAATTAGACATTCAAGGCAACTATTGTCAAAGCCATCCCATAATGTGTTCAGCACATCCTCACTGATTTTCCTGCACTTGTAATGTTCTTGGAGCATTCTAGTAGATTATGTCATGAAGCTGGAGTTCAATAGAGTTCAATTTGTAAATGAGTATAAATACACATATACATATATGAGTGTACATTTACATACATGTGTGTATATATGTATCTATACATATATTAATGTGTGTGTGTGTGTGTGTGTGTGTGTGTATATATATAAATATATATACACAATCGCATATGTATTAAATACCATCGTACATTGTCTTGTATATCAGTCCGGTATAGTTTGAGACACCCCCCAAATATATATCGGCAAAGCTTCTGCTTCCACAGCGTTAACTCTCCTGTGTGGTCGCCCACAACTTGAGCGTCTCCAACCAAAAAGTGGTTGCGACAACGATTACCCTCTGTGAGCACGTCGCGTTCGCAAAAAACACGCGTTTGTGCACTGTGTACTTGTCCCGGCCACAGATGGGATCATAACGATTTAATCTCCTTTTCCACATAATTTAATCCCTGGAGCCGCTCCCAAAACTCACCTTAACTGCTCAGCCCGCTAAGGAGGATCGCTCGAAAAACAGGAGTCGAGTCAGCAAGGGGCGGCAGGGCCGTGCCAAAAAGTCTTGACCGGAATTAGACGGCGCCGTCATCTGTCACCGGATGGCGTGGCTGCCGTCCAGATTATAGAGCAATCCCTTCTCAGTCTCCTTGTGAATGGCTTGACCTGCTGGATGAATTAAGCATTTTTTTTACAATCAAAGCAAAAGCTGCAGTCGCACATAAAACGTTGTCGTCGTCCTTCATGTCCTGCCATTGTGGAAAAATAGTAACAATGCGGAAGCCTGTGACGTTTGCGTCAAATTAGCGAGCTAATTTGCGAGCTAACGCCGCTAATACCACAGGAGAGCGTTGCACCGTGGACTTGAAGACCCCCACAGCTGGAGAATAATGACATGTGTTGCCATTATCTCTCTGTTATCGATGCCATAAAGTTCAGCCAGGACTGTTGGACTAAAGCCTCGTCCAGCCCCAGTAGTGGATTTTAATTTTACCCCTTCAATTTCTTTGCTGGGGAGAAAGTGTTGAGCGAGAGTGTCAGAGAAAAATGTGCCTCGAAGGTTGTAGGATTTTAAAGATCCTGGAGCACTGCTGTCATTTAGGCGTTTAGTCGAGATGTCTCACTTATTTTTTCCTATTACATTTTTACCCACGACTGGGAGAATTGATGGAGGTGGGTGGTGGGGGGGAGGCTTCCGTAATGTGATGAAAAGTGTGACATCTATTCATGTCAAAATAAGAGTGAATTGGCTTGGACAACAGCCAAAGCCAAGCGGACTTTGATATTCCAAACTGGAATTAAAATGACAAAAATACCTTGAAAAACCCGTCTCCTTCAAACTTAATATTAGAATTGTACTGCCTATATTTGGCTGCTTATCTGTCAAGATGATGAAAAATATATATATACATATATATGTGTATATATATATATATAATGTATATCGGTATATCTATATCTATATGTGGATATAGATAGAAGTTTAAAGAAAGCAATGGAAAAAATACATTAAAAAAGAAGTGAAAAGTTTCTTGTCTAAAGATGCCTCCAAATACTTCAATCAAAAAGCATCAATCTTGTCTCCCTCTTAGCCAGGCATCTGTGAGGCCGAGGCAGCAAGAGGTGGTGCAAAGTACACATAGATGTTACGGTTCACCTATGGTACAGTTGATAGGTGATTTTGGGAGCCAATCAGTGCAGCCCGGGAAACAGTTTCAGTCCCGGTCGTCCTCTGCACTCTGACCCCCAACGATCTGCGTCTGTCTGCAAATGAATCATATCTCATCTGCTAACGGGATGTTCCTGTGGAGACAACAAGTGGGCATCTGTTTGGAAAAGCGTTCAGCAGGGTTTAGAATGGAGACTTTTGGTACAGTGCTGCTAAATACCACCAGCACAAATTTTACACAATCTTAGAGCAACAAATGTCGCAATTGGTTTGTGGGTGATGGTAGTGAAAGAAGTTGTTCTTGGAGACTGTAAAGTGATTCTTAGCCTGATATATCGTGAGTGCTTTGGGTGTCAAACACTTTTTTTGTTGTTGTACCACTGTTGATTCGTTGATCCATAAATGGAAATTAAATTTGTCGCAGTAGCAGCAGGGATGTTCAGTGCAGGACATATAGGACTTTTTTGGTAAAATAAAGACATACAAAACATCTCAACGGTATCTTTGTAAAAGAAAAAATGTCACAGTACATATATTGCAGACAATAGGAGGTAACCGACTGATGGTCGGGGATTCGCCTTTATTCTGAGGACTTTTGGATTCTCAGCCAGGTCCGACCAAAAGTGCAACCTCGTTACGTCGGTACCCAAGCCCAGATAACTGAAAGTGTTGTCATCTCCATTTCATGGAGGTGTTGTCATGATGGCCAGCAGTGTGGTCTCCAGCGCCTCCTCTCGGTAGGGACCCAGTAGTTCACTTCATAGTTTATTCAGTGTGTTTCATGGCTGTTGTGTCTGCGTTCTAAATTAAATTAAATGAATGAATTTCTGCAACCACCCTCCCCTTTCTTCACACGCCCGAGAGGCTTTTTTTTTTTTGGCTGAATACTTCACAGCTTCTGGTCGCCAAAGTTGGACGTCTCACGATTGAAAAGTTGTGGTGATTCTGAGTGTACGTTGTCCTACTAAGGGGAAAATTTGCATACCTTTGGTGATGACGGTACACGTGTGACCACACCCCAAGCAGGAACTGACTGGAGACCACAGCCTGCCCTTGTTGGCGGGACGAAATGCAAGAGAAAAGGACATTTGGCTCTTGCGCTTGTATTCTTTTCATCGACAACCATCCCTCACGTTGTATTTTGTGGGAACGCTTCGATCGGGCCACGGTGCCTGTGACAACCTTGACCCAGCGCCGTGCTGTCGCGTCAGAAAAAAAAGAAAAGAATGTCGAGGGGGTTTGCGACAAAATTGCGGCGAATACACAACGAAGCGCTTTGCGCGTCGCCTTTTTTGTTGCCCGGCTGGAAAGGCACGTGATCCTCTTCGTTTGCATGCAGCAGGACGAGGATTTATCCGTGGGATGGCTGGCTGGCTGGCTGGCTGGCTGGCTGGCTGGGTGGGGCTGGTACTGTAGCAGGAATTTAAACACAGGCTGACCCTCTCTCTGCTGCTTGTTCTCTCTCTCTCTTGCTCTGCATCGCGCACACACACACACACGCAACTGTGACAGTGGACAGCACCGAGGCAGGCGGACCACGTGACCAGAATAGACAATACGGGATCAGGGACACGAAAGCGGAATGAGAATTAAGCCTTCACCGCAAAGGAATTACTTTCAGCGTCGAGTAGCGGAGGGATGGAGCGCGGCCGGACGGGAGGGGTCGACTTCCCTCCCAGCCCCCACCCCCAAAAAAACCCTTTTCTTTTTTCTTTTTTTTTTGCACATACCCCCTTTTGTCCCTATCTCGGTTTTGTTAGCCCACGGAAATAATCCTCCCTCGCTGTAAACACCCTTTAATTTGGGATAGGAGTCAGCAACGGGAAGGCAGACGGCGCTTGGCAGACGGGAAGCCTGCGCTCCTCCTCCAACGCTCTCGTGGGCTCTTGTCGTCTCTCCAGAGGAGAGCTCCACCGGGGCTCCCTGGAAAGCTCGCTTCCCCGGACGTGGATGCAGAGATGGGAAAGAGTCAGCTCGCCACTCGCAGCCTCCTGGCCAAGAGAGCCGCGTCACGCAGTCTGTCGTTTGTTTCCAGGTGATAATCGCAGGAGGCGGCGGAATGTTTTTGTTTTTTGAGCCACGAAAGATTTGCAGTTGATATTTCGGGACCGGGCAAAAGAGTGGGAACGAAAATGATGCTTTTTTTTATTTGGTGTCAGCACTTTTGACAGAAACTCAGTGGTCGGTGTAGAGGTGCAGAGCTTGAAGCTATTGTTTTCTATTTTTGTATGGTGGTGATAAACAGGCACGAGTGTTCTGAAGTGAGTAGGCCCGGTAGCACCTTCGGGCGAACGTGTTATCTGTGGCAAGGTAGCCACTGTATGTCCAATCCTTTAAAATTAACACAGTGTGCAATTTATTCATTGGGCTACCACTACATTTACTACAAACCCCTAGTATCACTTTCCTTCCCTGGCCTACTTCTTTTTGATTGCCATAGTCATCAGATATCCTATGAAGATTTCCATCCATGTTTATTCCAGTCGAAATTTTACACATCTGGGAAACCTTGGGAATCTTTCCTTGGCATCCCATGATTCGCCCATGTCATTTTTGTCCGCGTTTAAAGTCAAAATACCACAGCGCAACCTTAAGAGGTGACGCACGTGTGTCTTGCTAGTGTCAGTATTGGGGGCTTGGGTACATTTGGGTACAGGCGAACCAACTGGTACGTTTTCAGAAACAGTTTTATTCCCCGCATCCGCGCTGTCACAGGCGTTCAGCTGCTTGTGCCACTCGTCTCTGCGACTTACGCTCTTAGCCCGTATTTGGTGGAACAGCAACAGCCTCAGGGTATGGGCAAACATGTGTGAAGGCAGGTGACTTGCCAACGCCTGGGGAGGTGAAATGTGGGCACTGCCAGATGTGACTCACTGCACTGGTCAGTCCATTTTAAGGATCATCCACCCGAACATTTGCGTTGGCGCTTGTGCTCTTTCTGTTTTTGTTGGGGAGCAAAGGTGCACACTTTCTTCCCTACCAGAAGATAATATGAAATCTTACCCTCTGCCTCGTCATTGGCTGTATGTAAAGATGGACCAGAACATCAGCTTTCAAAAGGCAGGCCAACCCGTAATTACCAAAAACTTGCATCCTACCATTTGACCAAAAGGTGCCGCCAAAAATGGTTGAAAAAAGACTTAAAGGTAAAGGAAAGGAGCATTAAATCCAGAGCTTTACAAACCCGTAAAAAAAAAAAATTGGTGGTCTAAAACACAAGTAGAAACATTATTAAATAGGCCCTAATCTCCATTTTGTCCAATTTGGTCAAACTGAGGGCGTGGCTCCAGTTTAGTAGTCAGGTGTGGTGACCTTACCAGTGAGTGAGCAGACATTGGGGGACTCTGGGATCACCCTCACATCCAAATAAGGAAACATCTGGGGTCAAAACAAACTGGAGATGACTCAAGACGGCGCTGACCATGAAACCAGTGCCTGGGCTTCAGAGCAGGGCTTCGCGAACCATTGGGTGGCGTCACGATGACTCTGTTCATCTTTATGTACAGTCAACGTGCCACATTAAAATAAAGCAAAAAAGAGTAGCATCCTGCATACGATAGAAGAAAGAGAGGTCAACTTCAGGTTGCAGTTTGTGATTTCTGTTTTATTCTTACTGCATGGCGGATGGGGGAGAGGAGCTGAGTTCCGAAGACTCCTGTGACAATGAGTCTTTACTTGTTAATAGCATTTCGACAGGTATTGATTGACTCCACTGTGCTCAGGTGCTGCGGCATTTCGCTGTGTCTTTTGGGGAACAAAAGGGTCACCTCACCTTAAGTGGGAACACATTAAAGAAGTATTACAATTATTGGGCTCCGAAGGAAGTTTAGTAACGATGCTTAACACACGGGGTGTTAAAATGTCCTCTGTGACTAGAGGTGCATTTGTAAGCATACACGGGCCGAAGAAAGATTTGCCGTATGCGAAAGAGACCTTTCACCCGTTGATCGGGAATTCGGGATGAGAAGGTGATTGGACAGATTGGCTGTCTCGTTGTTGGGGAGCAGAGGGGAGCAGATCAGATTTCCTCGCCGCCAGTGGGGCCATTTGGTAAAAGGACATGGTTTGCTGCTAGTGAGAGGGGTGACACTTGATGTGCGTCAGGGCCCCGTAGCGAGCTGCGTCACACTGTGATGCTAAACTGAACCTTTTGCCAAAGTCAGTCGGGAGAAGAGAGAAGCCTTGAGTGTCATTCTTCGCTCTTCTCTCAGTGAGGATACGTCACGTCCAGACTTGACACAAGTGACACCTTTGCAGCCACTTACGCATGTTTAGTAAAAGTTTGAAGCTGGAAAACTCTGCTGCCGCGTTTGGGGTTACTATCGTTTCTTTTTCATGTCTTCAACTGATTCTGATTTCTAACTTCTCTCAAATCCACCTGCAGACTGTTCTGCAGTTTTGGAGCATCGTGGCTGAAATAAGCATCGGCACATATTTGTGTTGTACTCCGTGGAACAGAGAAGAGCCAGAGGATCTGAGAGGACTTCCTGGTTCATACAATAAAAGCATCTCTGAGATATAGTCTGGTGCACGTCCAAGGAGTGCTTTAAAAACTATTAAAAGAACTTTAAAATCGATACAAAAACTAACACACAGTAGCAGCCAGTGTAAGGATTTTCAAATAGGCGTTAATGGTCCTGGTCCTAGTGAGAACTCCTGCTGCAAATTTTTGAATCAGTTGTAGCTTCTTGATTGTACGGTATTCTTGGGAAGACCAGAAGGAGAAGGAGACTGTCACTGTCGTCCAGATGGCTGGACTTCTTGCTTGTGGAAAAGCCTGCATCAGTCTCTCTGTGTTGCTCAGAGAGTGAGACTTGTTTGTACACTGCTGTTTATATCTGTATAACATCACTATTTGTTAAAGCGGAGGTGGAGTTTGGAACTGCTAGTAGGTCATCTGTGGCATAAAGCCATGAATGTGTTTTTCAAGGGAGTCAAGGGGTACAAGGAGCAAACATCAAGCTAATTGTTAAAAAAACAAAACAACAACAGTTCTCCTGAATGTCTAACCTAAAACGGAAATTCAGACGATTAAATCACACATAATAAAAACACACTTTTCCCCTGCAAGTCCTGAAAGCACTAAAACCAAAATGATTTGAAGAACCAAAGAATAAAATGCAACTGACCTTGCTGACTTGCACTGCGCTGCATGGCTAGGTTTTGTCATGACCAAAGATGACCTTGAGGGCATCTCGTCTTTCTGTGATCTACCATGACTGGCTTTTTGGCTATGCAGGCCCTGGATGAACTTCACCGACTGACCAACCGACAGACCAAGTGTTTCATTTGAGTTTTTGGTAATACAAAGAAAGACTTAACTGCGCGTACTACTCGGACTTAGCTTTACGCTCTTTGACCTCGTCACTGTCCGTGCAGAATTCCTTCTCGTTAATTTCTGTCTTCCCTAGCAGAGCGCAAGCAGCGGCAGCACAGCCGACCGAGGTATCAGACGATCCTCGCACACCTTTTGCAATTTCCTGCACATGCTTGTGGAGATGTGGCACGGCAGTGCCATCTATGGCCACTTTATGGATGGCCGTCTCTTTGCGCTTGCTGCAGATTTGCCCACACATTTGCACTTTGGTTGTTCCAGCAGACATAATTAAGTAGCTTTTGCACATCAGACTGGGCATACGCGGCCACTGAGGGAGGCAACAGGGGCCTGCATGGGACACTTTTGAAAAATGTAATTTAAAAATCAAACCAGTTGAATCTAGGTCTCCTCATTATTTTACAGAATCCTATTTTTTTTCCCTTTGCATGTGTATTGTTGAGTTCCCCCTCAATATTGCAGCGTCTTCTGCAAGAGAGACGCTTCAGATGATCTTCACTTTAATAATGAAGCATCTTCCAGAATTACTTCTTTCTCAAATTTTACCACATTTGTGACACAGTTTCAGAGATACCGAGGTGGCTTGGCCCCGCTGAGCGACGCCGATACAGATTGTGATAAAAGATGCGGCCGAGGGTTTTTAACTGATGAGTCACTGCGCCAGTCGCCCGCCACTGGATCCCGTGTCCAGGCTTGATGTGTTAATTAGGGCTGCGGGGGGACGAGTGGAAAGGGGGGCGGGCAGGACAAGGGAACCAGTCATTGATTCATCAGGGCTCCTCGTATGCCGCTGTGGTGCGTCCGTCCGCCTTTATCAGTCCACATCTAGTAGGTGTCTAGCGCGGCGCTCTCAGGCTTCACTCATGGGAGGAGGTCACGTGAACTCTGTGCCGACCTGACGGGGTGCTGACACATGGAGCTCCCCATTTATGGCCGATCCCATATAATTATTTGTAATAGGGGACCGCAGGATATTAAAAAAAACAAAAACATAATTTAAAGCTTTGGAGTCATTCTTGCATTTCTTTGAATGTGACAAGATATTCCAGTTCTGGAGTCAGATTTTTAATTGATGTTTAAATCTTATTTGACACACATTTATACATTCTTTCTTTTCGACATTTCTATTTTACTCTATAGTCTGGTGGAAATGTTTTTGGACACCTCATTTCCTCCCGGAGTTTTTCCTGGCCACATTGCTCTGAAGGGCTCAGTTGGTTTTCCTCTGGTTGTACAAAACGCTTTGAGACGCTTTTGGATGTGATTTTAGCGCAAATAAAAGTTCATTGATTGATTAACATTAACACACATGCTGCACGTGGCACTGTTCCGTCCAGCTCAGAACTGGAGAACACATCTAGACTATAAGGTACATTTAGTTTTCTTATTTTGTCTTATTAACAAGAAACAACAAAATAATTCACTCTTGTGTGTGTGCCTATAATGCAGCTGAAACTTTTGTAAAATAAATTCTCTGACAGGGTGTCAGAAAACTTTTCAATTCTTTTTTTTTTTTTTTTCTGGATTTTGAAAAATTAATTTTGAATTTGTAGAAAGACGTTGTCCTAAAAAGACACTCGGTACAACCCCCATCCCAACAAATAAAGAAATCATTAATGAGTCAAGTGTGCGAAAGATTCTTGGTCAACACCTTTCGAGAATTTCATTTCTGAAGAAAGAAAAAAAAAAGGTTTCATTTGCTGCAGTCAATGCGGAGGCTCCAGACTGAGGGCAGAGTGCATCCTGTGCGTCTTGAGTGCCTTTTGGAAGCGGTGAACCCACAAGGCCTTTTCCCACCGCCACCACCGAACCGGTGCCTGCATCTGCGTTCATAATCGGCCGTGATTAAATCAGTCACCGGCCTGCTCACGCGTCCACATTGACATCGCTGCGGCCAATCAATTCCGCATCAGGGCATGATTGAAATCAACTCAGACGAGAGTTACAAGAACTCAGCGGGGGGTGGGAGTTGGGGGAGGGGCGTGAGGTGACACACGTAGCCTTGCGCTGCCCTGCTTCCATCTCACATTTTTATCTCGCGCCGCCCCCCCCTTTATCCGCTATTTTCATCTCCACCTTTGTCGCTTTTTACCTGTCCGCCTGCGAATAACTCACTCCATCTCGGCGGGAGCGTGTCCGTGTGAATAATGGAGGAGGCCGGCTTCGCCCTAACGAGGTGTGTTTGATGGCTGACCTCAACCCTTCTCATCCGTGCCCGTTTGTGTGTGGGTGCGTGCGTGCGCGCGCGCTCCGTCAAGGTGTACTCCCTTTCCGCTCCTCAATTATTCACCGTCAAACCTCTTTCCGCCTCTACCACGAAAACCTTTCAGGTGGCGGCACCTGGGGCTCCAAAGTGTTAATAGACGACGGCGCAGGCGCGGCCGCGGGCACGGGGGAAAAAAAAAAAACACGTCGCCGCAAAAAAAAAAAAAGTTCGGTAAACACACGTAAACGGCGGCGTTTGATTGACGCGGCGCGTTTTTTGTTGGCTTTTTGCATCATTTATGCTCTGGCATCAGGGATGACTGGTGTTTATATGTATTTATATATAAAAAATGTACACGCCCGGCATGGCCGTGTATGTTTGAACGGGACGTTTCTCACTCGATTTCCCCGGTTCCGCTTCGCCGCTCCGCCCGCCTGTTCTTTCGAATGATGTCTTTTTCTTAATATGGCAACAGATTCGCAGAGGGCAAACAGGTACCGGCACTTGTGACGTACACGTGAACGCTTTAGGAATGTGAGACGACGGCAACGCGCGCGCGCAAGCATTGTCTCTCTGGATGCGACAACAGGGATTATGCGACAGGACCAGAGATTTAGACAAATCGGCGAGGGAAAGGCGAGAACTAATCCCGAGCGGCCTTGTCCAAGTTATTTGACAAGGATTTTTGATTTATTTATTTTTTCCAGATTCATCAGGCCAGCCTTAGATGTTTGACTGTTGAACAAAATGAACAGTAAGAGAAAAGTAAGGGGGGGGAAACTATTGATGAATAGATAGTTTAAAAAAGGAAGGTCTTGCGTTTTCTAATTTCTTTAATGGAAAGTCGCATCATTTGATTTAAACAGAGAGAGTAAACAGATAAAATGTTGCTTTGTTATATATGATTAATGAAAACTCCATGCTCATATTTATGGCGATACTAAAACTATGAACTCAATAACTCCGTAAGTGTTGTTTCAAATAGATCAATTTGTGTGCAAAATCTGTAGCTTTCATTTGATTCATCGCTTAAGACTCCAAGTATTGAAGTATTAAGCGACCGTGGAGCAAGTCCAAGAAGGTGTCATTGCTTTACTACAGTGTCAGCGGCGTAGAGGAACCCTGCAAAAGAGCAAAGCCTGTCTCATGGAACGCGGGCCAAGCACAGGAAGTCCAGCCTGCACAAAAATGCCTGAAAATAATGAGCAGATGTGGTTGTTGTGATGCCCGTTTTTACACCATATTTCGTAACAGGAGTGTGAAGCCTCTAACAAATTAGATTCACAGCTGGAGCTGCTGCTGCTGCTGCTGCCGCTGCTGCTGTGGCAGGATAAATGAGGCCTCGCCTAAATCAACTGCCACCAACGAAGAAGAACAAAATGGAGAAGGAATTCCTTCCTGCACCAACATCAGCTAGCCTTGAGACCAAGGACAACTTTTCATCTATCTGTGTGCGTGTGTGTGCGTGCGTGTGTGTGTGTGTGTGTGAGTGTGTGTGTGTGTGTGTGTGTGTGTGGAGCTTCTGTCAGTGGGAAGCTGCAATGTAATTGCTGACGCTGTCCAGAGGATTGAATGTAATGAAGGTAGCTGCTTACAGGCTGCTTCATTAGTACAGCCGGGCCCGGGGCATGCCTTCTGCGTGTGTGTGCGCGCGTGTGCGTGTGAGTCAAGGCAGGTAGAGCTGTGCATCCTGGGAAATAAGAGTGGAATGGGTTGCGCAGGCACACGCGCGCACGGCGCCCTGCTAGCACGTTAGCGGACCCATCAAGGAGCTGTGATGCACGTGGAGCACGCCAGGTTTGTTTTCTCTGCTTGTTTAGAAGAAACAATAAATAACTGTGACATATTAAAGGCATCAATATCCAATAATGCCGATGCTTAGGGGAAAAAATGCACATCAGCGTTTTTATTTTTTTTTAAGTTTTTTTAAGTTTTATTTACCGGAACATTGTTTTGCATATGTAGTCGCACAGTCGCTCGAATCAACGCAGGTTGGAAGTTAGAAACCCATGTGGCGTTCAAGGGACGCGGTTAACTCGCACATACACAAAATCCGCTCATGGTCAGGGTTGAGTGCGCAGTGTGAACAATGTGGGCATCGGGTCTTCAGGGAAAAAGGTTTTGTTTATCAAAAACAGCTAAATGGAAAAAAAAAAAAACATATGGGTTCCGATGAATCTATGTATTCACCAACGTGTGAAGGTGAGGTATAATTTTGGAGGACGTTGGTGAACTTTCGGTCTTGTTCAGGACGGCCAGTGAGATTGGGTTTAACAGGTGAATTGGCCAAAATGTTGGACGAGCCCTTCAAGGTGGATCAAGGGTTCCTGTTCATCTCAGAGAGGACACTGGCCACAGGTGGGCAGCTTGTGTTTCTATTCGCCTCTGTGCTTTTCAATTGTCAACCAATTTTTTTTTTTTTTTTTTTTTTTTTCAAAGTCCAGTCGGGAGTGAAGCACAACAAATGTTTGCCCACTGAGAAAAAGGTTTCAGTGCTGTTCTTCAAATTAAAAGATAAAGTAGCAAGGTAGCAAGCAGCTTCTTGCTTTTTGTCGCTGCCTCATCTCTCTGAACCACCTCTTCACCAAAAGAAGCCGTTTGGATATGGAATCCATGGAAAATTTAGAAGCTAAGATCAATGGAAATGACTCTTTGAGTTTGAGTCAGCAAACATACAAAGACGTTCAGGGGTCGTAGCACAATTGTTCAGAAAGTGAGACAAATCTTCCAACGTCGCCCGTTTTGTTTTATTTTTATTTAGTTTTGTTTGTTCAGCGTGCAGGGAGTTCCACTTTTTTTTTTTTTTTCCCCGGGCGCTACAGTTCCACTCCCCCCCCCCCCCCCCCCCCGCCCCCCCGCCCCCGCCCCGCCGCCGCTTTTGTCTCGCTCATTTCACGACGATTGCCGACACAATATGCCAAAGCCGCGGCTTTGCTGATGGGGCTTTTTGTCTTTCCTTTCGAGAAGTGCCGCTGGCATGAAATGGGATTTGCCACGGCAAAGGGGGAAGTGGGACCGGTCACGAGCGGTCGCGGGGGGGGCCCGAGCCCCGGCGGAGCGGACGAGATGTTAGCGCCGCCGCCGTGGCCTTACGGGAACCCGGCGGAGATCCGTTCGGATCGATGGATACCACGGCGATGCTCCCGGCGGCGAATCGTTCATCCCAGGATCTGCATCTGCCTCACTCATCAAATTATCTCCCTACATCAGCTCGTCCGCCAAAGTTAAGTTTGATCGGAAAACCGGCGATTGATCTGATGAGGTCTTTTTTTTTTTTTTTTTTTTTTTTCTTTTGGCAAGGCTAACCTTGCCATGGTAAGACACACCGTGACACTATGGCCTCAGATCTTTCGCCAGTCCCCCCTTTTTGTCCTTCGCTCCGACCGAGGGATCACAGAGAAGGCAGGGAGAACATTAAGCTCCTTCTATGAAGGCCAATCAATACCCAATCTGATTAGGCCTCGGCACATACGTTTCGCTACGTCTCCTAAAAGCCAACAGACAAAGGACCCCCCCCCCACCCCCCGGGTTGCTAATGTTAGGCCATCTTTCCTGCAACACTTCTGTCCTCCTGATGGAGCCGAGTCACGTGAGCGAGTCGGTTATTTATTTATTTATTTATTTTTGTTTTGTTTTGTTTTTTTCTTTCCTGATGCAAATTGCACGGGCTTTGCACCCGGATGCAAACATGAAAACGCAGCTAAACCGTAGTTGCACCGGCGCAGCTCCGGCTTTCCCTGCATCAGCAGCTTGCGGAGGATAAGTGGGAAGAAGCAGGAGGAGGAGAGGGAGGAGGAAGAGTGGGGAGGAAGGGGGCTTGAGGGATGAAGGGATGTGCAGGTTCGGACGGAGGGGGGAGGCGGCGGGGGGAGGGGCAGGGGGGGTGTGACTGCAGGTATCAGAAACGTGGAGCCGCACTTACGCCGGTGTAAGCGCTTTTTTATTGAAATCGATGGAGACGCTTTCAGGCTCACTTTGGCTTCTGACGAGAGGACGGCGGCCCGGCTAACGAGCGGAGCTGCTTCATGATGACGTGATGGGATGCGAGGAGTATGCCGTTTCAAGGTGCCACATTGTACCCACCTTCAAAACTTAAAAAAAAAAAAACAACACTCTGCTGATGTATTTTTCTATTTAAAACTATCACTTTTAGCTTCCCCCTGCCGCTGCCGCTGCCTTGTTTGACCTTCCACGTGTTTTGGAAAGGACAAAAAAAGAAAGGCGGTTCTCGGAGGGAGGAAAAGCACCTGGCTGAAGGTGGCACCGCTAACCTAGGAGGGGTGTCAGTACCCTTTGTGACATCACACAGGGCTGATTTACGCAATCAGATCTTTCCACGGCCACTGTCTGAGAGGTGGAGCGAGCGCTGGAACTCGGGAATCGTCTTTCCCCCTTTTTGCAGAGTTAATTGGAAGACCCGACACCCATTCCTTGCCATTGTTTGATGGATTCAAGTTATTTTCCGAGCTGCGAAACCCAAAAAGTCACATCTGGAAAGCAAATAAAGCCGCGGAGAGAGAGAGTTTTACATCTGTGGACGAAAAATCCTCCAGCTGTTTTTTTTTTTTTTTCTCCCTGCTGCAGACCTGCTTCCCGATTAACAGCGCCAGACTCAATAAGCACTGGCGCTAATTAATCCCTTATCAAACCTCTTATCTCTTCCCTCTCCCTTTTATTAAAATGGAGCAATGTATAAATCATTTGCATACATTGTGTGCTCCAGGCAGTAATGGGAAATGACTGCACAAGTGCCCAACTTCAGTTCCTCTGTTCTTACACTTCGCCGCTTTGACTGGGCTATATTTTTGAAATGGTGATGCTGTATTTGATGAGAATTGTGCTCTGTATGCAAGCGAGAATGCGAAGCTGTGGCTTTTTTTTTCCCCCTTTTTTTTTTTTTTTTACACAGAACTAGTTATTTTGCCAGTGACCAAAACGACAATACACCATGACGTTACACCAGCAGCACAGCGATCAGCATGATGTCTCCACATTCTTACAACAGGGATCCAATTGACCAAACCCCAGATTTGCAAACGTTTTGAAATTACTTTCTATCTGACTCCTCAAAATAAGTAAGGGGGTATTTAGTTTTTGGATGAAATATTGAAACCCACCTGCAAATGCCTTTCCGAGCGAACTTAATTTGACCCCCTCAAAACCATTTAATGTTTCAGCACACACATGAATCGACCACTGGATGTTCCTCTTCCACGGTGGTTTGTCGTCCTTTTCATCGCACTCTTCACACTCGGACATCACGAGACGACGCCCGACCAAAAAAAATCACATGACACAGCGTCATCAAGACGTTGACATTTTTCGTTTTCGCACACCCGGCACTGTATTTTGAGATGAATAAATGACCATTGCACGCTCGCTTTGGTGATTTGACGTCGCATTCTCGCTCTCCCCCGAAGGTGTTGCCTCAAACACTTGTGCAAAAATGGTTTCAGTCGTGGGCTGACTGGTGTGTCGAGTGGCGTTTTATGCGGCTTTTATGGGGTCCTGCAGCAGACTGAATGGCCGCACTCATGCGCACTGCATATATGCTCAGAAAACACTCATTTAGCTTGTTTATGTAAACAGCTGTTGGAAATGCCATGGAGAGCTGGCTCGCCTCGGGCCCTCTGCCATGGAAAATGTCATGCAGTGAGGGGGCAGGGGGTGGTGGACGGGGGGGGGCGGGCACACACCTGCCCATCCTTGCTGTGCTGCACATGCATGTGTATGTGCATGTGCACATGCCCTCCTCCTTGGCTATACCACAATTCCCAGTCGGGCTGCAATAGCATTCATCATGCAAGCTGCCTTTAGAAACAGACAGAGGCAGGAAGGAATAGACTGCAAATACTTAGGTACTGTCTATACTTGGGTAGATTTTGTCTCTTTATTCTTGACTTTTTTCTTTTTACTCCCTACATTTTTTCAACTGTCTACTCCTTACATTGGAAAAAAAACATTCTTGTTACTTTTGTGATTAATAGTGTTTTAAAGATGTAATTCTGTTCAAAGTAATTCACTTGTTATGTAGAAAATAACAATGGTCACTGTTGTAAGTGTGAACCTCCAATAATGGCTCACTGGTCACAACTATGACAGCTTACAGTCTGGTTGTCCTGCAGCTGAAAAAAGAAAAAAACGCTATGAAATTGAGAGCAGCAAAGCTGTTAAAACGTATCCAGATGCTCATGCAAGACCTCTGGTCTGCTCAGTCCTCATTTTTTTTTTTTGTCAGAAATTTTTGCACGATTAATATTGGTTCATGAATAGCAAAAAAAAAAATGCATAAAAACATTTTTATTTTTACATTTCAGAAACGGTACTTTCTTACTTTCACTTGAGTAAAGGAGTTGAATTGGTACTTTCTTTTTCACAAAAGTATCCACACTTTTACTTGAGTACAGAATGGGAATACTTTTGCCACCTCTGGAAACAGAGCTCGCTATACTGAGATTTCTTTTTACAAATAATATTTACCGCGTCAACGGGCCCGATCCAGTCTCATCGATGGCACTGAAGAGCGTTGAGAAAAAGATGTGTGAACATGTATGGCTGAGTTGGCCAGTCGATGTATTTGAGCTCTAGGGGGAGATCCCAGCCATGGTGGGGGAAATAAGATGAAAGCAGTGGGCCAAGCAGTGAGAGCGGTGTATGCCATATTCAAGGTCCCTGTATTTCCCCGGTGCGGTAAATTGTCTCTGGAACTTTTTTTTTTCTCCGTGGCTTCATTAGTAAGTGTCTTTTCAATATTTATGGCCGCGTTAATAAAACATCAATACAAGAGGGCTTCGCACGGAGAGCTGCGGGGCTGCTGGGGAGCCGCAGTCTCGGGCTTTTCGCAGCTATTCAGATGATGAAGAGTAGTTCAGGTGAGTGCCACGCAGAGTGCGAGGAGTGACTGAGAGTGGGCGCGAGCGGGGCGGAATGGCGGCGAGCGGACGCGGCATGCTGTCTGTTGGACGCTGCGGCGCTGAAAGAAAAAAAAAGTTGAGGCCATATCTGCGGCCAAAGCTATTTATGTATCGCTGTATTTATTTATTTACTTATTTATTTATTGCTCCGATTGGTCACCGCCGAGCTGACTTTGCGTGGGTGTCTTCCTTGATGGTGCGCGCGTGCCTGCGTCTGCGCCGCCTTATCACTTGCTGACTAAGTATGCTGCTTCAGCCGCTCATGTTTTATTTATTCCGGAGGAAAATGACAGTAAGAGCAGGCGGGGGTGAAAGCTCGGGGTCAGCATCTTTCCTCCTCCCTCCATGACTTAGTGCACATACAGTGACTGCAAATAATGACTGGGCTCATTTATAGCTCCTCCAGAAGCTATTTTATTTTAGTAATTAGCGAAGCATTGGCTAGCATGTGGCTAAAAACAATCAACGAGTCTATGTTTTCTTCTGCTGTGCATAATTGCATATAGAGCAGGTTCACACACCATGCAACTGCATTCAACTGCTTCCACTCCACGTTTTCATTCTGCACTTTGCCCGGGGAACATCTGAAGAACCTACTCCCCTCCTCGCCTGTGGCGGCGCTGCAATGAAGAATTAACTGAGGGGTGGGACAACACAAACACGGAAGAAGAAACCATGCTCTGTTATTGGTTAATGCAGGACATCCTTCCGTACAGGGACCCTGGGATCCAATATGTCGGCCCATTCATTTCAGTTCAACTTGGAGTAGCTCGCCCCAGCGCGCACACACCAAAAGAGTTTTTGGCTGCATGGTTGCTAATACATTATGCTGCCCATAACGCATGTGCCATAGTGTTACTTCATCAGCCAATCAGAACGAGCCGAGTGAGACACAGCGCGTACAGCACCGTGACGTCACACTGGGAATAAACTCTGGAACCCTGGGAATTTCCTGGGCTTTTTTTTCCATTTTATGAATTAAAAGTCCGTGACTTAAAAATCGACAATAGAAAGATTAATCATGAACCTCATTTCAGGTCGGAGGCGTCCTGTCAACCCTTGTGTTGGGTTGGCGATGTTAGATCTACTTTGTTTCCTGGAGTCAACTGAAGTCTAAAACACGTGTGATTGTGTTACAATTTTTGATTTCCCAGTTGAAGGTGTACGCGCAGGTACATCACAGCCATTGCCAAAAGTGTAGCCATAATGAAAGTACGGCCATTAGCGTTTGCAGCGCAGCTTCCTGCTACTGCATGCTAATAAAGCGAAACCAGCTTTGGCTTTAAACCAAATGTATATACAATATAAAGTGCCAAATGCAGGATTATTATCCCAGCCTTTGGAGTGTCCTTGGACATGGCATCAGTCAAAACACGCGTGTTTTGCGGAGGATGGTTGGATCCAAAGTCATCTATTCTGGTCTGTTGGAACCGACTCATTTTGCCACCTTTCCAACGCACTGGGCCGTCTTTCAACATCAGCAGCCCATGCCCTTCGCATTAACGGTGCAACGTTTGCGCCGCGGCCATTTCTCAGCCGCCCGTCAACGGCAGCTGTGCAGGCGGCGAGGTGTCAATACAATCTCGACGGTTTTGGTCTCGACGATTCATCTTGTGAATCTGCCGAGTCATCGCCGGCTGAAAAACGTAAACACGCCGAGATCGGGATATCGAGGTGGCCGTTTTTAAGCTCGCGGTTGAGTTCTGATTCTGTGTCTCCCTTGAAGGATTCCCTATATATACATACACACACACGCATGTATATGTAATACAAATCTGTGTGTTAAAGCAGGAGGTGATCAGCAGCTTGTCTGTCCTGCCTGGATGCACCACGACCTGTCACCCATCCTCCCTCCTCCTCCTCCTCCCGCCACTGTGTCTCACCACCACCACCCACCCCCACCTCCCTCCAGAACCCTCCCATCTCTCTGCTTTCAGAGCACTCCCCTCCCTCTCATCCAGTGCGAATTGCTCCCTTAATCCTGTCAGGGTTCTGCCCCGGCTCAGCCTCCCTCGGCTCTGCGCCGTCCATCCTCCGTCCTCCCGCCTCTCTCCCTCCTTCCTTCCTTCTCCTCCTCCTCCTGCTTGAGCCGGACTAGGATGGAGCAGCCTGTGCTCTCCAGGGAAATGTCGGGAGGAAGGAGTTGGCCAAGTCAGGGGAGGCGGGGAGGGGGGGGCGGGGGATGGACCCTCGCTGCCTGAATGGGACACAGCTGCGAAGAAGCGAGGCCTTGCTGCCTTTCTGTCACTGCACATCTGGTGTGTGTGTGTGTGTGTGTTGGAGGGGTGGGGGTGGGGGGCACGTTATGCTGTTTTGTCCTTGGCTGGGCACGCCTGCCGCATTTTGGCCCCGGCGCCGCTGGAGTGGGTTCGGATTGGTAGCAGCAGCTCTGGCCCGCTGCTGCACCCTTGCGGGTGAGCCGGGCCTCTTTCTCACCAGCAAAGCTTATTGAAGCCACGGAGCAATTATTTCATAAAAAACATTCAAACAGTAATTCACATCTGATCACCATTCATTCCACATTTGCACCAGTCCAAAAAAAAAGTCTTACGTTATGTCACTTAGCTTGAGATCCTACTCGTCCTGTTTTTATTATGATGATTTGTTATTTATTTGTTCTTCGCGGGATGGGGCGGGAGCAGTTCCTCTCCGTGGCAGTGTTTCTTCAATGGGCTGGCTTGGCAGCATTAGCAGGTGGAGTGTCGCCGCACTCCTTGGCGCTTACGTAACTCTACCCCAATTTAGATCTGACTTCAAATAAATGAAAATCAAGCCGCTGGTTGGCTCCTCTCCCCGCAGATATAAATAGCATTCTCAAATCTTATCTAGAAACAGTGTTGTAGAGTGTGTGTGTGTGTGTGTGTGTGTGTGGTGGGGGTGGTGGGAGGGGCTTTGAAATGCAGCCACAACGATTAGGATCCCATTGTTCCGCTCCGCACACACATACACACACACACACACACACACCCTCACACGCGCATTCTCCCGGCTGCTTACAGTAAGCCCGAGGATCTGTGTGTGTGTGTGTGAGTGTGTGTGTGTGTGCATGTGTGTGCGCGGGCCCCTTCACGTGTGCGCACTCAGCCGCGCCAGGGTGCGACAGCGATAGTGGCTAATGGCAGGATCAAGCGTGCATGTGCGGCGTCGTGGGTTTGAGAGTTTTGCGAGTAATTGGTGTGTGTGTATGTGTGTGTGTGTGTGTGTGTGTGTGTGTGTGTGTGTGTGTGTGTGTGTGTGTGTTTGTTGCTGCTGGGTGTGTCTTTGATGATGGATGTTGCGCCTCCGCTTCTTACCCCGCTGCTCCTCTCGGAATTAACAAGGTTGCTAAGATACAGAGGGGCTTAAATTAGATTAGGTTATCTGCCGTTATTGCCGTTACTATATTTTGCCCCGGCAGCCGCGATGCCTTTATTAATTTGGAAATTTACCCTAGCGTGGAATGCAGATGCCGCCATCCGCCGCCCTCCATCCCCTCCCCTTCTCCCTCCCTTTCTTTTTTCCTGAAAAGTAGCAGGGGTTTAGGACCGAAAAGCCCCCCTCCGCCCCCGCCCACCACTCCCTAGTCAGATGTCTTCCCCGCCCCGTTACATTCTGGAGGCGGGACCACACCTCCATTCATCATTAAGCCTGTTTAATCCAAGGCCCGGGGCAAAGTGCTTCCTCTTGACACGGCGGAAAGCCAGAGAAATAGACGCCCAGGGCCCAGGGGGTGTCACTCTGGGGTTGAGGCCCGCCCCGTACCCCCCCACACACACCAGCGAGTACTTCCTCGACGGGAAAAGCCCCCCCCGAAGGATCATTGGCTCCTCTGCCAAAAGGAGGGAGAACAGCGTGTGGTCTGCTCGGATGGGGAAAATTGTTCTTTAATATGAATCTCTGGATGGGATTTCACATGTTTCTGGTACATGAACCAATGTTCATCCATCCATCCATCCATCCATCCATCCATCCATCCATCGTTATCACTGCTAATCCTGCTCTCAGGATCGCCGATGTGCCAGAGCATATACTCGCTATTCTCACACCTTCCTGCGTCATTTCTCAACAAAGAAAATTTAAAAAAGTACAAAAAAAAATGTTTAAGTTTTTATCTCAGCAGGAAAAAATCTAAGTAAATTTGCTGCATTTGGTCGAATGCATATTCCTTTCTTACTACTAGAACTAGAAGTATGGACTTCCAACCGTATCAATATTGGCTTTTTGATGGACGGACTAATTGCAGATAAGTCTTGTTCATATTTGGAGTAGATCAGACTCCTGATGACTCCTGGCACTCAGCCTTTGCTCCGGGGTTTTGTGTGAAACTGCTGATTCAGGTGCGCGAGGCCGCGTTTTGTGTGCATAGGCGTGTTTAAGTACCTTGGAAGGAGAGGCGTCAGTGTTTGTGTGTGTGTGTGTGTGTGTGTGTGTGTGTGTGTGTGCGTGAGCGCGCGCGTGTCCATGAGTCTCGGCAAACTGTGTTGGCTGTGTGTTTGTTAGAGGCCTATTAGTGCGGGATCCCCGGGAGATAATGAGGTCTGACTGCTTTATGTTCTGGAAATGATTGAGTGGAGCGTAGTAACAGTTTAGAAAACCCCTCCGTCGGTGGCTGACAGACTGACAGCACGTAGCTTTCCGGCTCAGAGAACAAGCCCCGGCTTCTCTACTATACGTGGAGAACATCCAGTCTGCACAAGACCCAAAGTTCTGGCCCACAGCTTGTCTTTGATAGCATCAAAAAAAAAACTTCCTTCTAAACTTGATGCTTTTGTCTGGCCTCCCAGATACAGTAGTCAGAGTGGGAGATAAACAAGGTGACCTTGGGACAGGGAAAAGACACCAAGCTGGGGAGGTTGTCACTAACCTAGGCAAAGTAATAGCTATCATTATTATTATTAGTCAAATTTCAGCGCCCTTAATGATGTCACATAAGACTAGTTTCTCAAACTTTTTTTAGAGAACTAAAAAAGTAAGGGCGGACTATTTCAAATCCTTTTTGGGCTTTACTGATAGCCTGAGACAGACATTGGTTGGAAAACATTGATAAAGTGGTAAGGTGGTACTAAATATGGCACATTTAAATGTTCAGTGTGTAATATTTGGCTTGATTTATGATTTTTCTATTGGTGAAAGCTTAATACACTGCCCATAAATACATTAATAAAAGTGCATAATCATAGTACAATTAAAGTAATTTGGTTTTCAAACCCTTAGAACTGTTATCATAAAAGAACTGCCATCTTGCGCCGCCATATTTCTAAGGAAGCCTGGTGGGGACAATCCAGCCGCCTGATAGCACTTATCGTATTTCATCCTCAAATAAACCAAAAAAGAAGATGACAGATGAGGTATCCAGGTTTGGGTGCGCAGGAAACCGTAGCTCACAGGCAAGCTCAGGAGGGGGAAAGAGAGTGAAAGGCACTGCAATCTAAAAATTTAACCACTTGATAGCACTTCTTCAAAATTTCCAAATATTACACACTTAACCTTTGATTAGTGTCTGGCTTGAGACTCGGGGTCCTGGGCTTGGTTCCCGGACAGATCACACCCACATCGCAGCATTAAGGGGCCATCCTTAAGTATTTTCTTTTTGTCTGTCCCCAAGCATGTCTAGACGGGTATCAAACCAAAAGGAAAAACTGTGCCAAACTAAATTTGCATATCAAATCACTGCAGTACAAACACAAATTTAACAAAATTGTCATATACATGCCCATGCGAGTGTTATCGGTGTTGTGGTATCGGCACGTATTTTACATGTATAAGTAGAGTACTCAACCCCGGTATTTCGATATTACCTCATATTTTGATTTGAAACTGCGCAAATACCTAAAGTTTCAAATATTTCTCGTCATAACTATAGTCTAATCACATCACAAAAAAATGCACGCAGCTAACATAGGCAAACTGTTCCTTTTAGGGCCAAATCTGTGTTTGAGTAACTCTGTTTTACAGCGTTTCATCGCACAAACAGCCGCAGAGGAAAAGAGGAGCTTCAGACTTGATGTGTTTTATCGTTTTCCCTCTTTACCAATAACTCCCCGTGTGATTTTTTTTTTGCCTATTCACTCCGACTCGCTATTGACTTTTTCTTACTTCCTCCTCGATCAGCTCTCTTTCCTTTGGCCTTCTTGATGTCGTCCCCAGTGTCGTGATCTCTCTCGCTCTGCTGTGGCTCAGCGATTAACCCTCGAGAGCGTGGAAATGGTATTTGTGTACGGGTTGTGTGTTGTTGTGTTGCAGTGCATAATGCCTCTGAAGTTCAGGCCTCCTGCTCTCCTCCCACTGCTGTAGCCTGGGGACCTCCAGACTGCATCACACACGCACACATACACACACTGGTGGAGCCAAATATGAGATGATGGGAGTCAATAGTCATTCACTCAAGTTTAACTTTTGGTACATTTACTATACAAACAGTCAAATTGGCTGTATCTGATTTATGTTTATGTATTTTTTTTTTGTTTCGTTTTTGAAGATGTTCTTCCAACATGTGTAGCCCAGTTTGTGTGAGTACTTCTCGTCGAAGGGCAATCCTGACCGACTTTTCTAAAACCTGGAAAACATCAAAACATCAAAACATCAAACAAAACAATTACCCCTGAACATTTGTACGTTTTTGCACAACTTCTTGACTGAAGATCAGTTTTTGTTGTTGTTTTTGTTTACTATTTCACAACTCCACCCTCATAGAGGTAAATACATGTCATTCAACAAAAGCAGCTCTCTCCAAACACCTGAAACTATTGGCTGGCGTTCCCTGGATGAAACACATGTTGTTGTACTTTTATGCCATAAACTGTAAAAGAAATACAAGCATGAAATCGATAGATAGATAGATAGATAGATAGATAGATAGATAGATAGATAGATATTATTTGGATCTCCAAATTGGGAAGTTTCAGGTCGTAGCACCGTCTGCCCTCTGACAGCTCAGCCGTCCGTCTCCATGCAGTTTTCCCGCCGCATACAAGCGCTGACCTTTCGCTCGCTGTGCAGCGTGTTCGCTGTCAGTGAGTGGCAACCCCGCCGTCTCTGCGTGGTGCAGTCGGCGTTTCCACCGAAACCGGACTGACCGAAACCGCGCTTTTTTTGAACGCATTCCTCGGGGTGGATTTTTTTTTTTCCTTTTCTTTTTTTTTTTTTAAGCGTCGCCTGCCCAGATTGGTGTAACTGCCGAAACCGAACTTCTTTTGGAAGCGCTGATGTCACAGCTCTAAACCCCTCCCCCACCCTGCAACCTGAGTTTGCCGTGAGGTGCAGACGACCACTCGTGACAACAACAACCACGTCGGGCAACGGACTTGTTACCGCAAACGACAGTGAACAATAAAACACGGTGCTCGTGGATCCATCGTGGATTGTGTGCAAAGTGAAAATAAACACACCGAAAATTTGCAATTTGCAAACCTCGTGTTTTACTTTTTATTAATTCAAAAATGTTAGCAAACTTTTACTGGCACGACTCCCAGTCAATCTTTGCATCGACCTTTTAAGGCTTTGTGTTCTAAAGTAACTCGAGGCAGAAGTTCAACTCTGTCGTTTATCCACACCGTCTTTTCACCAGCGGTCTTTCTTTCTGTTCATGGTGATGCTAATTTTGTTAGCGAGCTACTGCCTCTTTAAACACGACGTGCTTCAGGCGTTCTTCTCCTTCCTCCACCTTCAGGGAGTAAACTTGCTGCGCCACACCAGGCTTTGGCGTAGGTACTACATTGTTTTCAGTCGTTTCCAGCGTATCCGTGTAAAGGAGATTATTTTTTTTTGAATACAGCTTTGCGTAAACATGTTGGGGTTTTTTTAGCGCGGTTTCAAAAAATTCCGACTCCGTGTAAACGGCCCCTCAGCGTGCTGCGTGTTGGTGGATCACCAGGGCTGCGAGTGAACGAATACGGGGGGAGGGGTCCACCTGTCGAGGGGTGGGCGGAGCCTAAAAGCTTTGGGGGGGAGAAGCTCCACGACTTCCCGTACTTCCCCGCCTCCACCCCTCCACCACCCTCCTTGTCTCAGCCCCCGCATTAATATTCCTTTGAAGCTGGCTGCTTCAACCATCTCCCTCTCCTCCCTCTCCTCCCTCTCCTCCCCCTCTCCACCCTCACCCCTTCCTCCTTCCCTGCCTCTTTTTGCCCTCCCCCTGCCCCCTCCTCTGATTTTTTTTTTCTGGCGCTCCTGTCTGTCAAAAAAAAAGTCTCTTTCGTGACTTTCCCCCCGCACACCGGCAAGGGGGGGGGGGCTTTGGTTGCCATCAGTCAGGAGTTCCCCCTGTTGCACGCTCGTGCACGTGCGGAGTGGTGGTGGTGGGCACCGATGTCTTTGACAGAGCATGTTGATTGGTTCAGAACGGTTGCTGCCTCTTGTAGGAGAGTGGAGCAGCTATTTTTAGATCAAGGGGGTGTGGGGGGGAGGAGAGGGGGGGCGCGTGGTGTTGGGGGGTAGCGGGGAGAGAAAGACTGAGGAGGGTTCACTGGGCGCGCGCGTGTGTGTGTGTGTGTGTGTGTGTGTGCGAGCCAGCGTGCACGTTTAAGGAATACTGCAGTCTTTTAAAGGAAATTCCCCCCCCCCCCCTTTTTATTTTAAACGTTGCCGCTACGGCAGCGTGCACGTGCTCCTCCTGCAGCAGGACGCCTCCTCTTCCCCCCCCCCCCCTCTTCATGCCTCTTTCTTCCCCCTCCTCCACCCTCCCCGAGCCGGCTCGGTGTGCAAATGTCAGCACTCTCCCCGTTTATTTGCCCGGAGCCCGGAGCCGCGTCCGCGCGCCCTCTGTTTACCTCCGCCGCCTTTCTCCCCTCTTTCACCCAAATCCCACCTCTCCACCCCCCTCTTCTCCACCTGCGAAAATCCCTGATTCTCTCCACCTCGGGCCCCGGGCTGCCGTGGCCGCGCGCTCACACTCGCCTGCCGCCCTCTTCCTCCTCTCCTTCCTCCTCTTCCTTTCACGGATCACGGCACTTCGCCGAGGTATCATCATGACATTTCCAGTCCCGTCCATAACCAGTGAATCACAGTTTTTTTTTCTCTCTCTCTCTCTCTCTCTCTTTCGGGGTCGGGGTGTGGTAGTGGGAATACGTTCGCAACACCCCCCCACCACCACCACCACCACCACCACCCTCCTCTCCCTCCTCCGATATCGCCACCTTCGTATTCTACCTCACCCCATCTCCATCTGTCCGTCTCCGTCACCTCCTCACTTCGTTTTTGTTTTTTTAGTTTTTTTTTTTTTTGCCGCACTCATTTCTTTGTCTCGCGCCATCCGTCACCGTATCCGTCTGTGATTGCCGCGATGAGTCATGTGGCGCGTTCGCACCTGCTCCGCAGCCGGGGAGTGAGAGGCTGGCGGCGGCGGCGGCGGCTTCACGTCGGCTCGCAGCCGTCGGAAAGTGTGTCAGCGGGAAGGCGGCCGCAGCTCGGTGTCGTTTCGCGGTGTGACTGAAAGGGAACTAACGCGGGTGGACTGTTTTTAAAGTTCATTTTACGCACACAATTTCCTTATTGGGCAAATAAGACAAAAAAAAAAAGACAGAAAAGCCCAAACTATGAACTACACCGCTGTTTGGTCATGCAGTCGGCCTCCTTGCCCTTGTTGACCGGTGTGGAGAGTGTCAGGTGGTGGTGCGCGAGCTGGTTCTTGAGCTGAGACCAGGCTGCTACCAGGTACCAGTGGCCGCTGAGTGTGCGCGCCACGCGCCGCGTTCAAAATCACCCGCTGTAAATCCACCTTTCATCCCCAGCAAGTCGCCTTTGCCGCGTCCACGTGCACTAAATGCGCCAAACTGCTGCTGCTGCCTCCACCACGTGTCTGATAAGCAATTTGTGTTAACAAGCAAACATTTTTAGCTAATCAAGTGGCCGGTGAGAGTACATACAGCGTTGACGTCCAAACAATCAGCTGGTTATTGAGCCACGACTGGAGCTCTGTCATTCATTTTTTTTTTGTTGTGACAGGCTACTCAGATGTTTGTTTTTTTACCGTCCTGTGTTGTTGTTCACTTCTTAAGGTTCAATATGTAACATTTTTGAAAAGTAATCTATTTGTATCAAAGTTCTGTTTTGTTTTTTTTAACCTAAAAGTTTGATGAAGTAAGGAGGCTCTAATCGCGGTTTTGTGATTTTACATAAACATAAATATTTGTTCTTTTTCGAGATGCAACTAAACTCTTACACACCGGGCTTCTCAGTTCGTTCCTCGTGTAATGCAGCGTTATCAGAACCTGTGATTTATTGAGTGTCGGGTGTGAAATGTCTGTCCAATGCTAGTGGCACTACCGTCAGGCCAAACACCTCTTAGGTCTCCTGGTTTGGAGACCATCATCGATGTTCTCCTGGTTTGTGTGTTCAGTTCACACACAAACCAATTTGGCATATTTCATCAATTCTCAGTAAGCTCAGTTTCCCACTTTGAATCAATAAAGTCACTTCCCCTGAAAATGGGAGGTTACTTGATTTCCAAGGAGGCAAATATTACGTTTTAACTCATTTTTAAAAAAAAAAATGTGATAGACTCTTTCTGTTGTTTCAAATGTGAGCAACTGTGATTACGGGAGAACCTCTTTACGACATACAAGTCTGCATGCTAATTCCTTCCTTTGTCTTGTTTTTCAGTGAGTGACAGCTGTTTTCGAAACCTGGCAGAGGACCGCAGTGGCATCAACCTCAAAGATCTCGTCCATGACCCCTCACTGTAAGCGTTGTTATCATAATATTTATTTCATGACACCAACCTGATACCAGAGTCCTTCAACTCACCTTACATCTATTTACACTGCGCGTCACACACATGCTCTCTGCCTGCGTGCAAGCGTGCGTGTTTGCTTGTTTTTTGTTGTTTTTTTTTCCGCCAAAGTGTAACTAGGGAGCTAAAAATATCTCTTCGACGCAACATGCACGAGCTCCGTGTTGCCCTGTGGAGAGAAATTCCCAGCGCGCACGGCAACATCAAAGGAGCTGCGGCACCGTTCGGTTTAGAGCCAACGCACGCCAGCCGCAAGAAGTCATTATTTGCTCTCAGTCTTCCACTTTTATATTCGAGAATATTTATGTACAAGATATGTGAGCACAAAGACGTTACCCTTAATTTTTCAGTGAAAACAAAACCAAAAAAAAATCAGCTCTTTAAGATGGCAATCTCTGTGTTTAGAGACTGTTAACTGCTGATGTTGGGACTCAAGTCTTGGCTGACAGTTGTACTGTATCTCACTCCAGTGGTGGCTTTCACTCATGGCTCAGTCCACGCACTTCTTTTTTTTTTTCCTCCTCAAACTGTTGAAACTTTTCCTTCATTAGTTTCTCTCCCTCTTTATTTGGGTTTTGCCATTTTAGAACAGGAAAGTGAGCAGGACACCCAAATTCACTTCTGGAATGCTTGACATGATCCATGATTTGAATATGATCAGCTTTAAAAAAAATTAAATCGGCTCATTAAGAATTCAGTTTCACGCACGCCCATACTCATGAGATTGATGTTCCTGCTTTTGTCAGTACTACTGTATGCGGTGTGACTGACTGCTTTTTAATATATATAGCACGAACAGCACTAACTTACAGCTTCCAGCTTTGCTTTTCACTGAAAATGTATCATTTAGAAAAGTTCTAAAAAAAAAATATATAAAAAAAAAAAGAAGAAATTAGAACCGATGAACCTAAGAACTTGCATCTCTGCAATATTTTTTGTTCACTGATTATGTAAACTAGAAATTGAAAATTCTAAAGCTCCGACATGTTGCCTCGTGTCCATTCAGCCATTCGTAAAAAGAATGTTCCTGGGATGAAAGGCTGAATATATAGAGGCCTCTTTGCGTGTCGCTCCGTGCGCTAAACAATGGCTGTTTCAGCCTCGGGAGCCAGACGGAGGGCCGGCGCTCTGCGTGACGGATTGCGTTATGTCACTGATCGGTGTAATTTTTCAATTCGCCGTAACTGGGCGCCTTCTCCCAGTGCGACCTCATCTGCCCCCCCCCCTTGACCGAAGACGCTACCAACTGTGAACCCACCACCACCACCACCCCGACATGAACACTCAGACACGCTTCTCCGCGCATCAGCAGCCGTTCTCCACGCTTGCCATTGATTTGTCTCGGCCGTGGCCCGGCTCCTCTGTCACAATATCACACCAGTCAACGTCGCTGCCGAGGGAGCGTCCGACTGATCCGCGCTTGTCACGTCCTCTTTGCCGTGTTTATTCGGAGGCCGAGGCGTAATGCGTGTGTCGAGCCGGCGCGACGCCGAGCGGCGGGAGCGGAAGGTGGGGGGGGGGGGGGTTCGTGCCGCGTCATGTGCGTCACGCCGGGACGGAGAGTGATCAGGGATCCACGCCATGCGGTGGTGCCCCGCGGGGGCGTCGGAAAATTCGTTTCGCGGTTGTTGTTTTTTCCACTAAAATTTCCACGCGTTGGTTCCAGCGCGGTGGCGACAATTATACGCGGTTAGCGTCGGTTTCATTAGGTCCAGTGTTGTTACAGCCAGTCAGCAAATCTCACGGCAGCAACTGGCCGCGTTTAGCTCCGTAGACGACCGGCTCCAATCATAAAGTGAGAATCAGGACGGGAAGAAGTGCCTGGCGGTGTGGTTTGCTGGGAAATTCCATGTGTAGGGTTCACTCCAGCAGGGGCGGAGCTATGTGGTGGCCAGTGGTGCCATGACACCCCCCCCCCAGTGGCGGTGGGGGATTATTATTTCCACGCTACAGCCTCTCAAGTTTTATTTGTATTGATTGATGTACAGCGGCTTTGTTTTTTGTTTTTTTACATGTATTTCTGACTTGATAATTGGACTCAGGTTTGTTCTTGGGGAAACAAGACAGGAAATTAAAACCTAAACTAAATCTTTAAGCTAGCTGAAACTTTAATCTAACCCTGACCATAGGACAGTAGGAACAAACTGACGTAGGTTTATCATCAATATCAACATTGGTGAAGATTTTTCTGTTCTCTAATTCATAGGTCATCTGTCATAAGGTCACACTGAAAACATTTAATAAATAGAAACGACAATAATAAAAAGTCACATAGACATTTCAGGTATCGACTTATTGCCACTCCTATGGGAGTCATGATCTCACCCTGTGGCCACCCCAAGGAAACATTTCTGTCTCCGCCCCTGCCGTCGAGCAGCAGTTGTGCGAAGGAAGATGCCGTGTTGACGTCAGAGGTCAGAGGTCAGAGGTCAGACGGAGCAGACGGAGTAGGAGGAACCTCGGAGCAGCGTGTGTACTACGTGAACTATTCGGCCTCTTTGCTAGCTACGCGGTACTCGCTAACTGAGCCTAATGAAGTGGCCGGCGAGCGTGGGTTACAAACTCATATGGCAGCAAAACAGTAGAGTACAAAACAGTGGGGTTTTTGTGTCGGGTTTCCAAAGTCAAAAAGCATGAAAATCTTCCCAAACACACACAAGGTTTGGGTTATTATCCAGACGTTCTGGTGCCTGGGTGCTTCACAGCCGCTGCCCACTGCTCCTCAGGACAGAATGTCACTGTACATCATGTGTGTGCGTCCAACAGAATTTATTCTATGTTTTCTATTCTGTGTTCTTTTTTTTTTGTTTACCTATTTCTTTTTACCTTCCATTGCAAAACTTTATTTGTTTGAAATGATGATTTCTAGCTTTCCATTCAGGATTCAGATTCCAATAAGCGTCAGGATCTTCCAATGATAAAATTCAGTAAATTAAAATAATTAGCAGCACTGCAGATTGTGATGTCATAGCCCACTACGCCCTATGGCTTCTACCGCACTACACCCCCGACCCCGGTACCTTCAAACGCCCGTCACCTGCGCACGCACTTCCTCCCACCTCCCGCTCCCCACCTCCCGGCTCCAGGGAGGAAAGTAATCACACTCCATCTTCAATATGCAGCAGCAGCGACGACGCTCAAAATGAGCAGTCGAGCGACGTTAGCGCACCTGCTGTGAGTCCCGGCAGCGTTCATTTCCTTCGCCATCGCATTGGCTGCGGTTTTTGCGACGCGCGGCCCCGGGTTTACCGCCGAGGTCTGCGTCATGCGCAGCGAGTCTCGCGCCTCTGCTTGCAGTTTCCTCACGTTCTCGTCTGCTGCTGTCGGGCAAGGGGAAGGAGAGCCAGCGCCGTCGCTGCAGCGCAGGGAAGAGACAGCCTTCTCTTGGTGGGGACGGGAGGGTTTCGGGTTTTTTTTTCCCGCTCCCAGAGAAGATGCAAAGCAGTGCGGCAGCGGCCAGCGACATTTTTTGACGCTCCCCGCTGGTGGTGAAGGCCTCTGAGTTAACGCGAACGTGCTCATTTAGGTGTGAAATAGTGGAGCAGTCCCGTAGCTGCCGTGGCCGTAAACACCTTGTTTGGAATATTAGTCTAATCGGACTGAGGGACTCGGTCTATAGTTGCACTAGTGAACATTCTAACTAACTTAACAGGTTAAAGGTTGTGTTGTGAGGTGTGGGTTTTTTTGTTTTTTTTTCATTTGATCAATTTATTTGTATTTTTCCCATTTAGATGCGTCTTTTTAGCAATTTTCATTAAAGGAAAAAAAATATGAAATATATCTTCACAACACATCCATTTTTTTCCTTTCCTTGTTACAGTAAGTACAAACGAACAAATAAGAGATGATGATGATGATGATGAAACCACATGTACTATTCAGACAGGTAACAGTATAAGAAAAGTATCCTCCCTCCATGAAGAGAAGAAGTGTTTAGCTCGTTGTAGTTAACACACAGTTGATTGAATGAAAGAAAGCAGTGTTGGGTTCACAGGACAGATGTTGTCCTCACATTAGATGACATTAAGTCTAATTCTGGTTCCAGTTTAACCTCCATAATGATCCTGGCCACGTCCGTTCCAGGTCGTTTGCACTCGACTCACTGTCCCAAATGCTCTTCAGGTGTGATCAGGTTCAGATCTTAATTGACCCTGTGTGAGTTCCAACCTGATGTTTTCCAATTTCACATGGTCCGTGTGCAGTGATAAGCAAGTGTTAAGCAGCGATACAGGATATTTGATGGATGGATGGATAGAAGGAAAACAGTCCTTAAGTAAAGCATAGAAAACACACATATGTTGTTGCCAACAAATGTTGTCTGTATATCGTTAGCCTAATAGCATAGTTACCAAAGTCATATTTGAACGTTTTCGGGAAAAACACGAAAAAACACATTTTCTAGCAATCACATTGGTAAAGTTAGGCAGATATCACAATTTGGCCCAAAAATGTCTTGGGCAGTTATGCTAATAGGCTAACAGTACTGATTTTTGCGATGAAGTCAAGTTTGACCTTGCAAGTTTCTGTTCCTGTTTAATGGCCATTGCGGAGTGATTTCAGAAACTGCCAGGTTTGTAGCAGTGTGCGCATCCTTGGCAGCCTCTTGAGTCGGCTGTAGAAAGTGGGACTCGGAGACCCCACCCCCACCACCACCGTTCAGAAAAGGCAGATGTATGCAAAATGTATGCAGTGCAAGTATCCAAAAGGGGATTCTAATCATATCCGTTACTTAATGACTTGAAATTGTTGCCCTTTCATCTCTGAGAATCGGCCCACCTGCCTTGAAATCACTTCCAAATGACACCGACCAGAGGTGTGAGGACACCACCGAGGATAATACCAATCTTGCAGATCCTTTCCCTGATAACCTCTCGCTCTGCGCTTTAGCGTGACCCAGGGCCACGTTAAATAAAACTCCTCCTCGTCCATCTGTAATGCGGAAGAGAAAAGTTCAATCAGCTAAAGCTGTTCAATTTGACCACAAAAGGCTGCCGTCTCGCAGATGAAAGTGCCAGCTGGCTGCGCTTCCATCAAGCACGGCGGCCCTTTTTTACGTGGCGAGGGAGCCCCAAGGTCTCCACCATGGCACCAAGATTCCCCACGTCAAAAGTAGCCAGAGTGATATCGTGAGGTCATTCCCTGAAATGAGGATCTGGCCCGACTGAAAGAAGATGATGATATATGTTTCGGGGGCTTCTGAACACTTGCAGAGGATCTCTGGTGGCCTAGTGTTATTTTAGCTTGTCCCTGCTGCTCTTTCAGTCTTTACTGTGAATGTTGCTTTTTCCGTTTGCGCCGTCTTGGGTAAGCTTTGCCACTTTTACGTTTCACTGCACATCCGGCATGAGCGTGTGACGAATAAAGTTCTTGAATCTTGAATCTTGAATCTTGAACCCTGAATCGTGAATCAACAGAAGGAGGGTAACGGATAAAGTTGAGGCTGTCACACTGTCACAACACCTTAGTTGCTCTTCAGGTACATCGTAACACACATAAATTCTGAAAGATGAACCCCTCTGCTTCTGCGTTTCTTAACTCAGTTCATCTCATTTGCTGTCGTGGCTTCTCCTGGGTCGCCAGGGTTTCTGCTGGAGCCCATCCCAGCTGTCTTGGGGTGAAGGCGGGGTTCCATCCCGGACGAGTGGCCGGTTTATCACAGCACCGCAAAGAGACAAACAGCCATTTGCACTCGCGCATGTCTTTGGACTGTGGGAGGAGGCTGGAGAACCTGGAGAGAACCCCCACAGGGAGAACGTGCACACTCCACACAGAAAGGCCCCCCAGTCCGGGGAGTTAAACCCCCAACCTCTTTGCTGTGAGGTGATGGTGATAACCACAGCGCCACCTCTGCTTTTTCTCCTCGTATTTTTCATTTTCCCTTTTTTTTTCACCCACTTGTCACAGCAAAAGTGCTTAAATGAGGTCACCTTTTACAGGTTTTTATGCCATGCAGCCCTTTTGTGGGCAACTGTGACTCTGCACATCATTACTTTTTTGTTACGACTTTCACTTTGTGAGATTTAACGACTAAATAATCATTCAAAAAGCAGGTTTAAAATTGGGTCAGACTAGACAAATTTTTATTGACTTCATCCTAAACCCTTTCAAACATGGAACAGCTACTTATGTTGTCCGAGAATTTTCTTGTCAAATTTGTTTGGGTTTTTTTTGCCACAGCATTTTTACAGATTTTATTCTTCTTTTTTTGCCCTTCTTTTAATCTGTTTGAATAAATAAAATAAACCCAATGAAATTCAAAATGAGACCTTCAGGGAATTGTGATGAGAAGTAAAAATGTAAGTAATTGGTCCCTTGTTTTTCAAGGTACAACACGTATCCTCACCTGAGGGCTCGTTATGTGATGTGAGTGTTACAACAGTGGTTGAGCAAAAACCTTTGCTAAACTTAAACCTGCGTAAAATAATCTTGCGTTTTAATCATGAAAAGTTGAGTTGCGTTTTTAAAGAAGGTGTGGTGACACGTTGAGAACTGAGTGATGGATCATGCACTGGTTTATTGGAAGCAGGTGAGCTCAAGAGGACTTGATTTTACTTGTCCTACAAGTTCTTATGAGTTGGAAGCCTCCTTGGCTACGACTTTAAGCAAAGTCTTTCTTGGTATTTAGAGCCCATGCTAAATATTTTAAGCCTAAAAAAGAAATTGCTCGCACCACTAACGTCCACTGACTCACTGTGGCCTGAGCTCCTCTAGGACGTGTTGGACCACACGGTGGAGCCGGTGGCTCCGTCAGGCTGACCGCTCGGGACGCCGCGGCCTCAACGTGCCAACGCAGGTGTGACGGACACACACAGACAGAGGCAGGAAGCGAGCGAGTCGGGGGGAGGAGGAGGAGGAAGTACATGAACGCTAATCGCAGTCGCACCCGCTTACACACACACAGGCGCTGTCCATCAGTCTTTCCACTGGACATGTTCAGAGGTGCATCTAGAGGGGGAAATACATACAAGCGGTGGACAAAGCCAGGACAGTTGAGAAAGTGCTGACCTAATTTTTTTTTATTTTTTTTTTTGCATGATGTTCAACATGTTATTTGATCACCTATGCACAGTTATACGTTTTTACCGTATCATTGTGGCACCAACACGATAACCACGGTCATACCTGGCAGTGCTTACACCAGTCGTTCGGCCTCTTCTGCCAGGGAACATGAACGTCTGATGACATTTTTTTGGGGGGGGGGTATTTTGGAAGGAAAATTATGTAAAAAAAAAAAAAAAAAAGAAAAAGAAAGAAAAAAGAAAAAATGTCCTTGTGATGGTTCTTCTTGAATAGGTCTTGCTGGAGGCCTCACATCAAACACAACTGTACTGTACAAAATTAAAAGAGGAGGGAAAAAACTGAGGGACATCGAATTCATGTGAAAGGTATTTTAATAGAAGCCCGTCTGACAGCAAGTGTACACTTTTAATGGGCAGTATGTTAAGCTTTTACCAATATAAAAATCATAAATCAAGCCAAATTTAACACACTGGCCCTTTAAATTAACCAACAACAGAAGAACATGCACGAGTAGTTTTGGCGTCCTCAGTATGAGTCAGTGCTTCTGGTGCAAAATCATAAATTTTTTTGCATGCATGTGCGTGTGTGTGTGTGTGTGTGTGTGTGTGTGTGTGTGTGTGTGTGTGTGTGTGTGTGCTTAGGAACCTCCCTCTGAGGCTGTTTAGCCAACTCTCAGCCCGCTGCCCTCCAGCAGCTTGTACCGTAACCACCCTTGTCAATGTTTTTTTTTCTTACAAATTGCCACAGCCAAGAATAGCCAGAAGTCAATCGGGCCAGGGGTGACAGTGGAACCAATTTCACAGCAAGGCGACAGCTGACCATGTCATTCAATGTAGACCCTGTTGCAGCTGTAGACGGCAACTACAGATAAAGATTTGTGAAATGGTAAAAAAAAAAAAAAAAAAAAAACAGATCAGCATTAATTTGACGTGGTGATTCGACGCAGACTGTCTGAAATGGTTTAGAAGGAGATTCCTGATTGGTCACACCAACTGGACACAAGAAATCAGTTGCAATGCAATGCAATCCCCACAAAAACAAACTGGGAATCGAACCAAGGAGCATCTTGCCGCAACGCGACACTGTCCAGCCTCGTTAAGCTACCTGCAGCTGACAGCGAGAGAAAAGCTCACAATGTAAGACGAACATTACGTTGCTTGGATTGCTCACAGATGTCAACACTCGTGTTTGGGGAAGAAAAAAAAACAACAACCCACAAACAATTAAAAATGTCGGTTTTTGATACATACAGTAGCGCATCTGAGGTGGGTTTTAGACAGAAGAAACTGAATCGGGGGGAGGCCGTCGAAAAACAAAGACGCGTCTCAGCCGTCGGTAGTTTCCGTCCGTAAATAAGTAAAACGTGCTGGAGTGTTTCTGTGGATGTGCGCGCCTGCCTTGTCGTCGTTGTTGTTGCTTCGCGAGCTGTGAGTGGAACGGCGAGAGTGCGAGCTCCTCCACGGAGCACTCAGAGCTCTCAGCGCAGCGGGGGGGGGGGTTGAAGAGGTGGGCCCGTCCTCATCCTCATCCTCATCCTCATCCTCCCTCCTTTCTTCCTCCCATCCTTCGAACCCCAGCTAACAGCTAGCATGCCGAGAGGTCACCCCCCCCCACCCCCCCACCACCACCACCACCACCACCCCTGTGACAGCTTTCCCCCACCCGACATGCGGACGGACGGACGGAGCGCCAGCTTGGCTGTAATTGACTCGGCTCCGTGCTGCTACCGGAGATGGCCGAGTCCCCCCCCCCCTCCCGTCAGGGAGGACGGGGGTTGGGCGTAGAATGGGAGAGGTGGGAGATTGAGTGCCTTGTACAAAAGAGCTTGTATTATTAATGAAATCACCCCGGCAGATGGGTCTTATCTTGGAAGTGTCCCACCGCTGCCGAGATTTGCAGCTGGCCCGCACGTGCGCGAGGGTGCACGCACCCTTCTTCTTTTTTATTCTCCCCCACCTCCCCCTCCTGTTAAGTGTGGCCCCTCGCAGCCTGTCACTCCATTTACTCACTCCTTCCACTCGGCGCCCATCTCTCTCTCTCTCTCTCTCTCTCTCTCTCTCTCTCTCTCTCTCTGGTCTATTCTTTTTATCCTTCCTCTTCCTCTCTTGCACTCGTCTTTTATTCATACAAGGATTTGGCCGAGGCGTCCAGGCTTTCAGGCCAAAATAAACCGGCGCCGTGCCCCCCCGCCCCACCTCCCCGAACCCTGCCTCACCACCACCACGACCACACCTCCGCCTCCCCCCGTGCCTCTTTACCCTCTCCCTGTGCTTTCTCTTCTTGTCTTTTTTTTTTTTTTTTATATATATATATAATTTTCCTGTGAGAGTTTGTCCACACCTCACGCCAAAAGCCTTTATTCCTGTCCTGAGAGTTTGAATAAGAGCTTTATTTGTCACAGCAAGCTACGTTAGCATTAGCACGCGTGCGTGACCCTGTACCGTTCTTTAAGAACTCAAACTCTGTAAAGAAGCACTTTATTTGTGCCCCGGGGGGGGGACTCTTGAGAGGCAAGTCAAGCAGCATGTGGCCGTCTATGGACCAAGTCACTTTTTCCGCTGTAGTGCCCTCTCGTACCTCATGACCTGGAGCTGAGAGCCCTGCAGGTCCGTGCCCTGGAAGTCACTGGAGGTCCCTCGTGGGGTAAAGGGCAAATAGAAGTTAAGTCGGAAAGTTAAGTTACGTTACGTTCAAACAGAATCTGGATCACGGCAAAAGTTTGTGATATGAACGTGAACATTTTGTGTGAGTTAAAAACGCCGATCACGAAGAAACAGAAATGCGTTCTTTCTAATTTGGGCAACCGAGGCTGTGTCTTTGGAGTAACTTACGACGCAAACAGCAGCTGTTTGTTTTTGCTCTTCCTTTCGACACGTTTTGATACCTGGAGGAACGCCGGCGTCACGAGATGAACTGAGAGCCTCCCGCCTGTTTCCCGTCGAACTCTCTGCAAGGTCTGGGCTCGCTTGTCCCGCGATGCCAAACGCATTTTGTCCTGCCGATCGTGACAAAACGTCAAGCTGCGAGTCCCATCAAGCGGGAGCCCCTCTGCGTCAGCGAGCCAGCGAGTGAGCGCGCGCGCGCGCGCGAGCAGCAGCAGCAGCAGTGGCACGCAAACGCGCGCGCGGCAGCGCACGCATGAATGAACACGGCATATTGGATATTCAAAAGCGTCCAGTCAACAACATATTGCTGCCTTGGCACAGAAATGGCATCCCCTGTAGTTATAAAAGGGAGAGAAAAAAAAAAGGAAAAGAAAAAAGAACACACAAACATTCACCGGCTCGTACAAAAGTCTCTCCCTCTCTCTCTCACACACACACACACACCCACACACACACAATGAACAACTCACCAACTCGAGGCTTCGGGCGGGAGGGGTTGCCTAGGAAACGGTGGGGAAGGAACCCTGGTTATTTGTGTTGAGCATATTTTCATTTGGGCTGAAACAGAGAGGCATAAAAACCCCAGGAGAGGCAGAGAGGTGATTTGTCCTGACAGCTCCTTTACTCTCCCGAGGTGTAACACAGACACGCGCGCGCGCGCGCGCACACCCGCACGCGCGCACACACACACACACACACACACACACACGTAACTGGAAGAACGCACATGCTCGAACACAACAGCACACACTCGTACGCGCGCGCACGCACACGCACGGATAGTGAATCTCACCGCCCCGTCCGAACGCATCAGGAGAAGTTAAATCACTCATGCCATCGCGGGAATGTCAGCAGGGGGGTGTGCGCGTACGTGCGCGTGTTCGGATGTTTTATTATTATTATTATTATTATTGATTTATTTTTGCGTGTGTACGGCTACGCAGGTTAGGATGCCCCGAGTGGCCCCGGCATGTGCAATGTTTCGTGACAAAAAAAAAAGTGCTTCTTAAGTGATTATCCCCGACTTTTCTGCCTCTTTTGTCAGACTCAGACAGCTTCCCTCCGACTTTCACGCTCTTTTGCCTCTTCTGCGTGCTTTTTGCTGCAGCGGTTTGCGCGCACGCACGTGTGCCAGTGCGTGCGTGCGTGCGCGCGCGTGTGTGTGTGTGTGTGTGTGTGTGTGTGTGTGTGTGTGCCGTTGTATGCCTGCTCCGCTGCACATCTCGAGCTGTGTTGCTAAGCTGCGTCTTCAGGTTTGTTGCAGATCTTTGTGTGCGCATATAAATACATATAAATATATACATACACACACACACACACACACACACACACACACACACACACACACACACACACATACAGCGCACATGCATCTGCAGACTTCTGAGACTTTTCTCGTGATAGTTTCACCGGCGGAGGTTTGCGATAACTCTCGAGCGGATGTGTCTGAGTGAGAGGGGTATCATGGCATTTTAGCGTCTGACGCAGAGGGTGAGGGTGAGGGTGGGGGTGGTGGGGAGGGGGAGGGGTGGGGCGGAGGAACATGATGCATTAGTGTCCCAAAAATAGCACTGCTTAAAAAGAGGGAGAGAGAGAGAGAGAGAGAGAGAGAGAGAGAGAGAGAGAGAGAGAGAGAAGAAGGGGTTATGTAAGGGGTGTCTGCGCAGTCTTCACCTTGAGCCTCGGGTTGGGTCTTCTGCGGGGTGTCGTACCCGCTGCGGCCACCGGAGGTCACCGTGGCTCGCCGTTTTGCCGGAGCTTCCCCGTGCTGGGGGGAAAAAAAAAAGAAAAAAAAAAAAAAACTCCTCTCAGAAGGGGACGTTCAAGGGCATCCTCTCCCCTTTTCTCTCGCCGCATCACCTCTCCGTCTCTATCGTCCCGCTCTTTCTCACGCACGTCTTCATTTATCTCTTCGCCCTCCCTTTCCCGCACGGGTCCCAGGTGGGGGGGGGGATTCCCGAACGTAGATCTGTTTGATCCACATCAGGGCCGCCGCGCTTGCTAGTTTGTTTCACGGAGGCGGAGGTGAGACCGCGATAGCCACCCAATCCATCCACCCGTCTGAGGTTCTGCCGGTGCCGTAAAAGTGACTTACGAGTGAACAACTGCTCTCTCCGCAGGTTGGGGGGGATGATCTCGGCCTACAAGATAGTGCCCGACGAGATAGACGAGATCAAGGTAACGTCACCCCGTTTGTCGCGTCCCCCTCTCTCTCTTTTCCAACAACGGTGACCGGTTGAGCCGCACGGCCTCTTGTGAACCTGTGCCTCATGTGAACCGACAGGAGACCCTAGTGGACTGGTGCGATGAGAAGGAGCTCAACCTCATTTTAACCACGGGAGGCACCGGCTTCGCCCCAAGAGACGTCACACCAGAGGTGAGTTTTGAAGAGCAAATGCCCCCAAGAGCATCTATCTATCTATCTATCTATCTATCTATCTATCTATCTATCCATCTATCTATCTATCTATCTATCCATCTATCCATCTATCCATCTATCTATCTACAGTATCTGTGTCTTAACATACTTTTGGCAGCAAACAATCTCCAAAGTCAAGTTTTATTGTTCGCACAAGTTTGAAAAAGATCTCCCTTGCTGCTGCTTTACTCGGGAGAAGCTCATCCTGTAATAAATTTGTTTTTTCTTTCGTTTTTTTCGTTTGTTTTTTTGTCGTTTTTTTTTTTTTGTTGTTGTTGTGCTGATCACACACGTGCGCGCTCCGGCACTGATTAACATACAGTGTAATTAGCCCCAGAGTCGCGTGGGAAATAAAGAGGCAGAATTTAGATCTTTATTGACCTTTTTTTTCTTCTTCTTTTTTCGGGGGGGCGGGGGGGGGATTGGATTGCTCAAGTGAGCCGCTCTGCGATAATTTGCGGCACATGCTGGCGCGTCTCCCACTGATGGAAGACGAGGGGCTCAGAGACGCACAATATACCTACTGGGATTTTATAATGTAGCAATAAATTGTGACTACGTTGTGTTGAAGTGAAACAACACATCTGACCTTTCAAAACCGTTTTTTAATTCACATCCACGGCGACGACAGATTCGCGGCGAGCGTTTACACCTCGCTAATCCTCCCCTCTGCGGCCGCACTCGCCTTTTTTTGCGCGTCCGTCTCGAGGACACCCCACTTTGCTCTCGGGCCGTCCTCGATGAACTCATCAACACCTCGCCGCTATCGTTGACTACGCCTCCCGGAGATAAGGCCCGTTTTGAGTTTTACACCGCCGCTTTGCCTCCGCTACTTGCTCTGGGCTGACCACTGCGCGCACACACACACACACACACACACACACACACACACACCCGCGCGAAAGCAATTTAGCAGGGGGATGAGCTGTGGTTCTCAGCAGTATCAGCGGCCCTCATCAATCACGGTGGACAGCAGCCTTCCTGGAAGAGGGAAGACACGTAGACACTGTAGTCGGTGATAATGCCCGCTATCTGATTCAGCCCAGTGTGCCGCAGACAAGGATATCTCTCTGTCTGCCTGCCTGCCTGCCTGCCTGCCTGCGTGTGCGTGTGTGTGTGTGTGTGTGTGTGTGTGTGTTTTAAGGCTGTGCACACAACCTGCGTGTGTGTTTTCCATCCCAGACGAAAGGCGGGACACCAGTAACAGATTGCGAGGCTCCCCGTTTTGTACATGCAGAAAATATCACTTTGCCTCCGACCCGCCCGTCAGGGCTGGTTTTCTTTTAATCAATCTGTGATTGATTGCGCCTGCGTTCAGGTCAGTTATTGCATAATTAATCACAAGTGACTCCAAAACCGATTCACAGGTACAGTCCTGCACGGTGGCCGCCAACCGGTCCGACGTCGTGAGTGAAGCTCCTCCCGTGTTTGAAAAAAATTCAAAGCCACGTTTCGGCCAAACGAGCCGGCGTTTAAGTGCTGTTCTTGGAAGTGCCGTGAAGCTTCACCGCTTCAGCTGGAGCTCCTAAAGAAAAGTTGTGGCTGTGAAATTGTCGGCACGGGAGTCGCATGTGGTGCACGCGAATGACGAGAACCGTAAATGTTTTCATGAGGCTTCTATGTCTGCGGTGTGTGACGCACTTGCACTTTTAATGACTTCATTTGATTTCGAAGAGACCAGTACATACAGGATGTAATGTAAATACTAGCAAATTGGCGAGGATGCAAAATTTCACCTGTATTTATTCCGTGATCAAAAAATGATTGACTAAACAATGTCCATCCGTCCGTCTATTTTCAATAGCCGCTGGTTGCAGCACTCAGGGCCACGGGGGTCTGATGGAGCCTCTCCCAGCTGTCATAGGACGAAGGCAGGGTGACACCCTGGACAAGTTGTCACGTCATCAAACAGAGACATGCGCACCTACGGTCAATTTAGAGTTCCCAATTCACCTCACGTGCATGTTTTTGGACTGTGGGAGGAAGCCGGAGAACCCGGAGAGAACCCACGAACACACAGGGAGAACATGGAAACTAAATAATATATCCGTTTAGGGTTGTCCCGATCTAGCATACGTGACGTATTGAGGCGAAGGGTTTCCGTCCGGCCGCACGTCTCCGCATTTGTAAACAAGACTGTATGTCGGCCATGCGGCCATTCTACGAGTTGGAGGGCGGATACAGACCCGCCGCGAAATGCAAAGTCTGCACGCTAATGCTTTCACGTGGTGGCAGAGCGACGGAGCTTCCTTTGACGCAACTAATTTAATTCGGTTTCTCAAGGAACACGCAGCAGAATATAAGGAATTCACCGCTGCTGCCGAATCAAAAGCTGGTTTGACGCAGCAGATGCTGCTTGCAGGCATTTCCGCATATAAAGTTTCCCCCCCCTGCTTATTTTTCTTCCTCCTAAATAACGTGAAGATAACATTGAAAAACCTGATGCATTGATTCCTCTCGTTCTTTTTTTTTTTAACTCCTGATGACACATTTCAAATGCACTTCCTGTCAAATCGAATAAACACGCCTGCCTCCGCTCCACCCGACGCATCGCGAGCCCCGCATCCGCCTTCGCTCTCCGCGGCGCTCCTTCCCCTCCTCCCTCCTCCCACCACCCTCCTCCTCCTCACCTCTCCTCCCTTCCCTCCGTCTCCTCCCATCGACGTCTCCTGGGTGCGAGCCCACGATGCTCATCAGCGGCTCCTCTTGTCTTTGAAGTCTTCCCTCTCCTCGTTCCCTTGCTAATAGTGCGTTTGAAGTGTCACTCCGTTCAAGGGCACCCAACACACACACACACACACACACACACACAGCTGGAGTCGGAGGCACTATCTTCCACGCTGTATGCGTGTCGAGATATGTGCTGTATGGAAGCGCAGGGCCATGGATGTTATATTGGCTGTTACACAGGCATACAATCACCGGCCGCTTTATTAGCTACCACGAGAGGTGATCAGCCAACTGTGCAGGTGTTGACGTGGCGAGGATCACTGGCTGAAGGTCAAAGCCAGCGTCAGAGCTAATAGGAAGAGGAAAGAGGATCCAGGTGGCTCTGCAGGGTTGGGAAAATGTTCCGTTGAGGTCAGGGGTCAGAGGTCAGAGCGGGCCGACCGGCAGGAAGTGAAGGCAGCGGGAACGCAGATAGGAGCCACATCGTCGCAGCCCGCAAATTAACCTTGAAGCAGCGCGCCGGGGTCCGCTATGCTAGGTCACCACTGCCTGATGCAGTGGCCGCTGAGTGCGTGTCGCCAAGATGGGGTGCCGTGACCGCTTGTGGAAACCCACAGCTGCGGATTGGATTAGATTGAACTTTATTGATCCCAAATTGGGAAACTACACTGTTGCAGCAGGTCAAAAAAAAAAGCAAAACCATACAAAAAGTGAAAATAGAAGAATAAAAATAAACTATACAGTAGTTACAGTTTACAGTTAAGAGTAGTTAAACTATACAGTCAAGATATACAATAAAATATAAAAAAATCCAATCCGTCTATGCACAACAAGCACCAGGGGCAGAGATAAGCCAGGCTTTATAACCCATTTGTGCATTATTTCCCATTGAGTCCAGTTAAAAAGTCCAGAATGCTGTGAGAGTTGTACAAGGTGATGGCTCTCGGTAGGAAGGATCTTCTGATACCAAAGGGAGAGAAAAAATATATATATTTATTTTTTCCGCTCCGACTGGCTACACGGTCAGTTTCATCGATATAAATATACATTTAAATATTAAATGATCAAATTAGACTTTCTCTCCAAACTCCTCCAGCACTCTTTGTCTGCTATCCAATAAGAAAAAAAAAAAAAAAACCCTCATGTCCGCATTTGGTCATTTAACTTTGTAATGTGGTTTTCTTACGGTGTCGTGCAGGGGGGAGAAAAATGTCAACACCTGCCTCATTACCGGAGCCTTTCTCACTATTTTTAGCCGCAAAAAAATGCAGACGCTAATCTGCCGGCATTAAGCGCGCCGCATTTGCATAAATCACCGCCGTAAATACTCGAGACGGACACACGCTTCATTAGACTATGATCCTCCTAACGACCCTCCTCCCCGTCTCTCTTCTCCACAGGCCACTAAGGAGGTGATAGAGCGCGAAGCTCCGGGGATGTCTCTCGCCATGCTGATGGGATCCCTCAACGTCACGCCGCTGGGCATGCTCTCCAGGTCCGGGCGCCGTTCAGCCTCACGCGACGCGAGAAAAAAGAGCGACTTTATTATTATTAATCGTTGCATCGTCAATCTGCTACTTAACCTCGTCGCCTCGTTTTCCATCAAGATTTTCGCTCCTCGGCAAATGATGAGGCGCTTTTTTTAAAACGTTGTTTAATAGCATTTGGTTTGTCGGTTAATGTATCGTCGAGCCTTGTTGCTGGCCCGGCTGCCCTTCATGCACTGTGGTGAGGGTCAGTGGGCTTTAAAACAGTGGTTCTCAACTGGCGGACTCTCAGGACCCACATTTCTTTCCTTATGATGAAGTCAAGACCCACATTTATTCCACAAAAATAAAAACACTGTCCCACTTTCTATCATTTCTAGTGAACTGAATTGAATTTAATCGTGTGTCAAGCAAAACAAATGGCCAACATGGTCTCTATTAACATGTATATATATTTTAAAACCCCTTGGAACTGCCCACAAAGCCACGACCCAATCAAATGAGCTCCACGACCCACCAGTTGAGAAGCGCTGTTTTAAAAAAAGAAGTGTCTAAAACGTTTAAGGAAAAGGTGGATGTAACCAATGTATGCTAATATCACTGAGCAACTCGCGTGTATGTGTGTGTGTGTGTGTGTGTGTGTGTTACAGACCCGTCTGCGGTATCAGAGGAAAAACGCTCATCATTAACCTCCCAGGAAGCAAGAAAGGCTCACAGGTAAGAGGCAAGCAACAACAAAAACAGGTTAACATTCACCCCGATGAGTCGGACGCCGACAACACGTCGCACAGTGTGACAGGTTCCGTATTTGTGGCCACTCGAGTGTCTTCCAATAAAACCTCTATTGTTGTATTTCCATATTTGTGTTGAAAGAGGCACTTGGTATTTGTTTTCTGCAAATGTTTTTATTATTTTTAGTTCTAACGTCATAACATTACAGGGCACTTGAAATACTTGAATACATAAATCATAGGGAGTTAAAGGGGATGTAAGCCAACGGTTTGTCTTTAGCAGTGTTTCAGTTTTAGGCTAAGCACATTCTTCACTCTTTCCCTTTAATTTGTCCCCAAAAAAAAAAAAAAAATAGCATACTTGAGGAAGTTTAAAAACCACCTCAGCGAGGTCACTGCACTGAACCAAAACACTTGAAAACTCCTCATGTAACCAGCAGCTTGAAAACAGTCCATGTTTCTTTGTTATCATCATAGTTATCGCTCCCGCAAGTTGTACTGGTCGTTTTGGAAAAGTCAGTTCTCTTATCTACCGCCGCTACTACTTATGATGTCAGTGATAACAATAATAGTAACCAGGGCTGCACCAATACCACCCTTTGACAGAACGAGTAGAGTGACAGTACTTGCTTTTCAGAACTGCAAGGACTTAATAAGGCCATTACACATCGTAGAATTGATTTGATTTCTTTGTTTTATTTCTCCGCAGATGTTGTCAGTTGAACAACATACTTGATTTTTTTTCGACAACATGGGTGACTGTCAAGTCTCACTGCTGCACTAACACAAATTCAATCAAATTGTTATATAGATACATATGCGACTGGTATCCGTGTTATCGTGGTATCGCTCGTATTTCACGAGTACGAGTAGAGTACTCAACCCTGGCCTATCGGTACCAATACCCGGTACTGGTATCGGTATCAGTCCATCCCTAATAATAATAGCACATTTATGGAAATGACCATATATGCTTCCTCACAGCTTAAAGCAGACCTGGGCAAAGTACGGCCCGCTGCGTGTCTCTGTCCGGCCCGCGTGAGGCCAGTCATAAATAACGCGATCTACCCGTCGATCGGGAAGGTAGTGAGGCTCGATCGCACGGAGTGAGAGAGAGAGAGAGAGAGAAAGAGAGAGAGAGAGAGAGAGAGAGAGACGCGGAGATACTTCCGCGATTTCCCCCCACCCCACCCCACCCTGTCAACAAAACTTCCGTGGCCCTCCGACACGATTCAGGTCTGTCACGTGGCCCGTTGCAAAAAACAATTGCCCGCCCCTGCCCTCAAGGGTGAACGCTACATCTTAGCGGCCTGTTTGCCAGCGTAGCAGCACGCGCAGCGTCGCTGTGTTGCCAACGTTAATGAGGCGGTCGTTGCACGTAGCGCGTCTGTGAGGAGGCGCAATAATGTTTATCACTCGCTAATTGCAATCGTCAATGGACTTTGGCGTAAAATAGATCTGTGCGCCGCCACCTGGTACGTATAAATGTTTTTCCGTGTGTGTAGCTTGTATAGCTTCTGTCCTCTCCCCTCTCCCCTCGCCCCCACCTCGCCTCCCATCTGTCTCCCGCTCCGCCGTGCTGACCCGCACATCTGTCTCTGTCTCGTTACATCGCCCGCTTCCCCTGATCGATTTTGGTATTTCTCCTAATCAATTACTCCACCTCTCCCCCAGCCGCTGCCATATTAGTGTCTTCCTCATCAACCCCCATCCCCTGTCCCTGTTAAAGGTAACGGCACTGGCTGCCTATCGTGGGTTTTTGTTTTGTTTTTTATTATTATTAGAGGCGACGCTCATCATAAAGATATAAGGGGAAGCTCAAACGAGGCGGCGGTACAAAGGCTTGTCAGCCAGAGTGTCAGCGGGCCGTGTTTTAGCACCGTGTTTTATCTCCTCGGCTAAACAGGACGATAAAGGCCAAGAATAATCTGCACGCTGCTCAGACGGGGAAACGGCGCAAACACAGCCCTGTTCAGTTCAGACCTTTGCTGCTTCGTATTTAAGAGCTAAGTGTGTAATATTTGGAGATTTTTAAGAAGAAACTGCGACATCAACTTTGTACATTTTAGAGTGCAGCGTCTTTCACCTTTGTCCCCTTAGGGACTCCCTAAACCCCTGTCTCCCAAGCTTGCCAGTGAACTACGGTGCAAGACAATTGATCAAATATATTCTCATATAAGAACAATTTCAAGGGTCGGAAAACCAAATTACTTTTATTGAACTGCAAGTATACATTTTTATTTGTATTTATGGGCAGTATGTTAAGCTTTTGCCAATATGAATCTCATAAATTGAGCCACATTTTACACACTTGATCTTTAAACCACGTCGTCACTGCTCAGAGCTGCAGCGTCAACTTCCTGTGTTGAACTCAGGATTTGATCGGAGAACACGCTCTTTTTTTAAAAGTTGCCACCTTTAGATTGCAACAGGACTAAGACAACAAAATACTTATCATGTTGTTGTGTCACAAGTCCAGGTATCAAACTATGTGCGTTTAGTTTAGGGTTTGTTTGTTTTTTTTTGTCTTGTCTCATGACTTCCTGTTTTATTTTGAAACCCTGTTTCCTTGTGTCAGTTAAGATGCCCTTCCCCTTGTGTGTTTCCCGCCATGTCCGATTAGTCCCCCCCCGGCCCCCGCCTTTGATTTGTGTTCACCTCTTCCCCACTTGTGTTTACAGTAGGTAGCCCACGTCTCCCGTTGTCCTGTGCCACTTTGTCGCTGGAGAGCCAGCACTTCCTTCGCTCTGTCACGTAAATCGTCTCTTGTATTTTTGCCTTGTTTGTCAGTGAAGTTTTGTTGCTACTTTGTACCTTTTTGATAGTGTTTCCTCCTTGGCGGGATTTTGAGTTTTGTAGAATAATTGTTTGCGTTTTTCCTCTTCAAAGTGATTTTTAGCTTGAACTTTTTCTCATCGTAGTTTTGTTTTTGTTCCTCGTTGATCATTTTGTTAATAAGTATTCTTTCATTTGGAAATTTGCTTGAAGTCGGGCTCCTGGGCTCACTTTCTCGTCCTGTCCTGACACGTGTAGATTGAGAGCAATTGAATGCACTGCTTTTTGTTGCTCCGATGTCCTTGTTGTCTGCACCACCACTTTTGCAAGGTGACATCACCAAGAGCCGATAATCTGAACTAACCTGTGGCAGTGATCATTTAATCTCACTGCGGTGTCAGCGGCCCTGTGGAGGCTGCAAAGAGGACTAGGATTGTTTTGGCGACTCACCTCCGGTTTCCTTTGCTGAACATGCACGAGGTTCATCAGGCTACGTAGGAGAGGAACCCACATTTTCAGTTTTTGGATTTTATTTACCAGATTATCTATGACACCAAAACAGCTAAATTGAATTAGTCTAACTATCTCGAAACTGGCTTTTTAGCACAGTCACAAACATAATGTGATTATGTTTTTGTTGCAGTTCACTCCTGTGGCCTGTCGTGCTAAAGGAAGTGTCAATGTGTGAAATGTGAAATTACGTCGCCCGTCTCTCCTGTCCTCAGTTTCACCTCCGTAGCCTTTTTTTTTTAACCTTTCTCGTCTCTCAGCGTCTTTTTTTGCTTTTTTTTTTTTGCCGCTCATCGAGAATCTGTGTCCCTCTCCTTCCTCCGTCTCCAGATTCAGTTCTCTCCCTTCTTTCTACTCTCTTTCTTCTCCACTGTCTGTCATCTTCTGAGCTCCTCTCCTACCGGAGCAGCATGGCCTCCTGCTCCTCCTCCGTCCCCGTCTACAACTCGTGTTTCCTCGGCTGCACACCCAGGGATTCCGTCCCTTTAGTGTTCTCGACAGGTCCTCGCCACTTGGACAAAACAGAGTATGAGAGAGGAGGGAGAGGGATGGAGGAGGAGAAGGAAAAGAAAGGGGGTGGGGGGGGGAACCACTCCTGACACACCTGCAAAATTTCCCCGGCACTCAGTGAGAGCAGCACGGAACAAGTGGAGGGAAGGAGGGAATTTCCTCCAGGGCCTTTGACAACAACCACACTCCTTTTTGTTCACCCTCCCCAATCCTTCCTCCACTTCAGCTTCCACATCTTCGAGGAACACAAAGCCACCTTCCTAAAAACACTCACACACACACACACACACACACACACACACACACACACAAGGAAGTTAAGTGAAGAGTGAAGAGTCTGCTTTGACGGCTCTGGGATGTGCGAGAGCGAAGGCGCGGGGTGGAAAGGTTAGCTCGCGGCTAACCAGCAGCTTCCAAGATTTACCCAGTTCTGTCTCTTCATCTTCCATCCACCCTGCCTTCTCTTTTCTTTTTTTTCCCTTCTTTCATTGTCTGCTCTCAGCGCTGGGAGATCAGTCAGTCATGCTTGAGTTCCTCGCGTGAATTCCGGGGATTAAAATTCAGTGGAATCAAGATTAACATCATCCCAAGTGGCTAAATCCAGGGGTTAATCGGGGGGTGCGCTGTGACGTGTGCACGCACGCACATCGCAGCGGACGCGGAAGTGCAAAGGTTGTTCCCTGAGAGCCTGTTCGCCAGCCGGCGCAAACACTCCTAAGTGTGGAGCTCGCGGTTAATAATGCATCCTGGTCTTGCCTAAAATACACAGCCAGATAAATAATTTGGCAGATTAGCTCTTGTCTTGGGAATGAGGAGAGTGGAGCGTTTAGCATAGCTGAGGAGCCCACAGGCACACTGACACACAAGACAGCGACAACCCGGAGAGGCGAGGCCAGTCAGGCTGTGGAGGTGCGCAGGGTAGTTTCACAAATGGCCAGAGGGAGGCGCTGTGAGCCGCTGATGGAATCCTGGGCTGAGACGATAGACAGAGCTGGGTTAATGTTGTAGTAAATAAAAGTGATTTTTTTTCATGCTATGGCCCCCCAAACAGCGCTAGCTTTCCCTGCGAGACATGTTTTGCTACCAGACAATGCAGCGAAATATGTAAAGAAACATGAACTTTTAGAATATTTTAATTGCTTCTATTTGCTATTCAGTAATTAAAATCTTTTCTTACCTTCTCTCGGATTTTCTGCTACACCAGTGCTCACTGGTGTAGGCCGCTGTGGCCCCACTTTGAAAGCCACTTATATACAGTCTTGTTACTATAATACAATTAGAGTGGGACCATCCCTACCTGATGCAGGCTTGTGTTGTGTTGTTGGAAGTCGTTCCTCTGTCCTGCTGTCTGTAGCTCCATGTGATTTTTACTGGCAAACCAGTTAAACATTGGAATAACCTTACAATTGTTAAACCAATATGTTGAATATGTGTCGTATCAATTATTCATAATTTTCAAACTGCATGCTTTAGGAAAACACTGTACGGACAGAAAATAGCTGGTCTACCCTTAAATTTAAAATTTTCTTCAGAAGCATCCAGCAACTTGAAAGTGATAATGATTCCACACAACGTCTTCAGTTTCTAATGTAACACTTTAAAAATGCATCATGTTGAAACTATAGCATTTTTTTTTTTTCTGCTCTGCACTCCATGCGCCAGGGAACTTCGGGAAGCTGTGCAGTGAATCAAATATGCTGTGCCTCCGCTATTCATTTTAGCGTGAACAAAGTGTTTGGTTTTGTTTGCTTGTTTGTCCGTCCAGGAGTGCTTTCAGTTCATCCTGCCGGCGCTGCCCCACGCCATCGACCTGCTGCGGGACGCCGTGGTGAAGGTGAAGGAGGCGGCGGACGAGCTGGAGGACCTGCCGTCGCCGCCCCCGCCCCTCTCACCGCCGCCCAACAGCTCGCCGCGCCGGCAGACGGAGGACAAGGGCGTGCAGTGCGAGGAGGAGGACGAGGAGAAGAAGGACAGCGGCGTGGCGTCCACAGAGGACAGCTCCTCCTCCCACATCACAGCCGCGTCCATCGCCGCCAAGGTAAACCAGTCGGCGGCGGCGGCGGCGGCGGCGGCGGCGGCGGTGCCGAGGAGGACCCCCATGACCCCCTTGACCTCATCCATGTCAAAAACCATCTTCAATGTGTGTGCATCACCACCACTACGTGCATTGGTCAGAGGGGACACACTTATAAATACACACACACACACACTCCTGATCAAAAAATCTTAAGACCAGTTAAGAATTAGCATTTTTGCACTGCTGGATCTAAAAAATGTTTTCAGTAGAGCTTCAAAATGCAAGAAGAAGAAATGGGAGCAAGAGACCAAAACATTTTAAGCAGGCATTTTATTGGAGACAACAATTTAACTGAAATAGGCTGTTTATCAGCTGTTCAGAAGTTTAAGACCATAGCATAAAGAACCCCGAAACCCCCTCAAAACAGAAATTAAAAGGGTCAAAAAACTACTCAGTAGCTCCACCATTCTTATTGATCACTCCAAAAAATGTCTTTCTGCATGCCTGATGCGAGCGTGTCTAGAAGGCTAGTGGCCAGGCCAAGGCCAAGTGGTGGAGATGGCTTCACGAAGGGCATCCACTGTCTGGAGCTGATGTCCATTTTTGTAAACGCATTCGTCCTCAAATGTTCTCAATTGGATTTACCGTAGATCAGAGGAACACCCGGATGGTCCAAAAGAGTGGCGTTATTCTCCTGGAAGAAGTCCTTTGTCAGGCGTTGTGCATTGTGAACTGCAACATTGTCCTGTTGAAAAAGCCAGTCATCAGCACACAGACGAGGGTCCTCGGTCATGAGGGATGCCCGCTGCAACATCTCCACGTAGCCAGCTGCTGCTTGGAAGCCCCTGCACAACCTGAAGCTCCATTGTTCCACTGAAGGAAAAGGCACCCCAGATCATGATGGTGCCCCTCCACTGTGCCATGTAGAGAACATCTCAGGTGGCATCTCCTTGTCAGGCCAGTGATGTTGGAAGCCATCAGGACCACCAAGGTTACATTTTTTTCTCATCAGAGAATAAGATTTTCTTCCACCTTTCAGTGTCCCATGTCTGGTGCTCCCTTGCAAAGTCCAAACGGGCAATTTTGTGGCTTTGAAGGAGACGTGGCCCTTGAGGATGTTTTTTTGTTTTTGAAGCCCTTCCCTCGCTGATGCCGTCTGATGGTTATTGGGCTGCAGTCAGCACCAGTAATGGCCTTAATTTGGGTTGAGGATCGTACCGTGTCTTGACGGACAGCCATTTGGATCCTCCAGGTCATCGCCGGTGAATTTATTTTTGGTCTACCACTTGACTTTTTAGTTCCGTAACCCCCAGGATCTTTGAAAAAAATTCAAAATGACTCTCTTACTGTGTCCAATCTCAGCAGTGATGGCACGTTATGAGAGGCCTTGCTGATGCAGCCCAACAATCCTACCACGTTCAAAGACAGTGAGCTATTTTGCCTTTGCCTTCTGGAGATCTTGACCAGAGTGATTACTTGACAGAAAATGACATGGAATCCAAATTTTTGCACAGATTTGTGCTTTTAAAGGCTGTGGTCTTAAAAAAATGTATCAGGAGTGTGTATATATATATGTATATACATGTGTATACACACGTATATATGTGCATTAATATGGATCGCTCAATTTCCCAAAAAAGATAATAATTCAAAGTTGAATTGTCCATTCTGCTCAGCTGACAATGCATTATCTTTTTTTATTTGGTCATGCACCATTTTCCCCCATGTGAGCCTGATGCAACCAAAGGGCTGCTGGATGCTGAAGCTGCTTTACAGATAAGACTGTCTGGTCTAACAGTGGTTATCTCGAAAGTAGACTTCTTTTTAAAAGTCCACTGTGTAAAATTTGGCTTGATTTTAGATTTTTTTTATAAGAATATTAATAGAGCAAGGGTCTTGCTCCAAGTTAGCTGCCATCTACCAGTGCCCTACATACGAAGCGCGCTGTCAGGTGGGCTTCCTGTAACACCACTTTAACAAGGTGATTGAAAGATCACCTCTCAATCAAAAACATTTTTCTTTATGTTTAGAGTGAAAAAAGGGGTTGACACATTTTCCTGTAGGCTACAAACAATGTAGATATGCGGGTATTTTTTTCAATTGGTGTTTTATGTGCATCAGCGTGGTGCAGGACAGCGGTGAGGCTTTGCAGGTTTTGACGGAGGAGTTCTAGTTGGAGGCGGGTCGGATCAGCTGTGAACCCTCAGACACATGATGACAGATGACGGAAACTGAGAGGGACAGGACGCACGGTGGACTCAATACGCGTGTGGATGACACTTGGTGGAGAAAGCGAGGAGCAGATAGGGAAGAATCTGGGGGAGGTGGAGGCGGTGCAGGCAGGCTGCAGCAGGTGGAGGAGAGTGTCAGGCGGGATGTGTGATAAAAGAGTGTCGGCAAGAGCGAAAGGAAAGGCGTGGAAAACAATGGTGGAGGCTGTGATGCTGTGTGATTTAGAGTCTTGGCGCTGAGGAAAAGACGGGTAGCAAACATGAAAACGCTAAGCTTCTCTTTGGGGGTGACCGGGAACGATGCAGGCTGCGATCAGGAAGGAGTTCGTCAGAGGGCTGTGAGATGCTCCGGAGTTAAAGCCAGAGACTGAGATGGTTTTGTAGAGAGGAGAGAACTTATCGGTAGAGGGATGGTGAGGTTGGATCTGGCAGGCAGGAGAGGAGATGAATGGATGTCGTGAAAGTTGACGTGGAGTCAGGATGTACGATTGGATGGAGGTGGTGATTAGCTGTGGTCATAGTCAGTGGGAATGTGGGTAATCAAGAGAAGCAGCAGCGCGGTTAGAACATTAAACAACAACATTAAACACATGTAATTAAAAAAAAAAAGCAACAAAAGCCACCCATCCCTGTGTGCATCTTCGCTGTGCAGTCAACCGTCTCTCCACCTCCGTCATCCTGTCCCACCTTGTCCAACTCTGTCCTGCAGCATGGACGCCTGCCACCCCACCTTCATTGTCCAGTCAAAGATCAGCGTCGGTAAGAGTCCTCATCACACCCCTACCACCTCCACCCGCCCCCCATATTTTTTTTTTTCACTGTCACCATCTCGTAATGCTGCTCCCCCTCCATCTCTTAAGTCAACGCCCCGTCCTCCCCAGGCGGACGTCCCGGGCGACGGCGGGCGTCGCGGGTGTTCTTGCGTGGGCGCTCTGAGCTGAGCGCGCCTTGTGTGTTCTCAGATCCCAGACTCCATCAACTCTCGGGGTGTGCAGGTCTTGCCCAGGGACACGGCCTCCCTCAGCACCACGCCGTCAGAGTCACCGCGTGCCCAGGCCACCTCTCGCCTCTCCACCGCCTCCTGTCCCACACCCAAAGTGAGTACCGGGGAAAAACAGACACGCTCGAAAGCCTCCTGAAGGTAACGTTCCTGTTCTACAGTGCGGCGTAGCCACAAATCAAAGGCTATGTCAAAAGGTAAAATCTAATAGGGTCGTGGCCAGTGTGCAAATACTCATCACTGTTCGGGGGCGGGACTTCCTGATTGTTGCTCAATACCAATCTAAATTTCATTTAGATTGCAGGAGGCCTATATGATAACCTGACAATATTTCATGGATGCAAGCCATGACAGTCTACGTAACAACAAATAGCCCCCCCCACACAAGCTTCGCTTGGCAAAAAAAATTGTGAACAGTATTTAAAAAATTAATATTTGACAATCTTAAAGGTATTTTAGTGACCATTTGTGACAATAATATTCCCCTTTTTTTTTTAGCTTTTTGAAAAAATACGTGCACCTGAATCAATAACCAGGTTAATGGGGGGGCCGGACTGCCCCAGAGTCCTTTGTATTTCGCACGCTGGTCATTGCGCTTGTGTAGCGTTTACTGTAACATGCAGACGATCGCGCGGGAGTGTCGAATGTTTAGCAAATGTTGAAAAATTCAGTATTGTTTCACTAGCGAAAAGCGTTGAATAGCGGCTAATCACAAAAAAGCCCTCCTTCTGCTCTTGTAAAAATAACCTTTCTGATTTTATCACATTACGTCCAAGATTTCACACTACTTTTTTATATTCACTCATCTTCAGTTAAAAACAAACATGTTTGCCTCATGTACACCATGTTCTACTACTTGGACATCTGTAGTGCTAAACTAGAATACTCGGTTTAATCACAGTCCATTTCTGTTTTGTCTGTCATATATTTGTGTTTGTGTGTGTGCGTGTGTGTCTGCTTTAGGTTGTTGTGCAGTTCATGTCTCTTTGTTTTATCTGGGTGATTGTGTGTGTGTGTGTGTGTGTGTGTGTGTTTTTTGTTCCTGTTTTCTGGAGGCAGCAGGTTGTGGGTCACATGCATGAACATAAACACCTACAAAGTCGTTCATTTCCAGTTTTAATATAACCTTTAAAATGAACTCAAATCAAAATGAAATTCATTTTTGTCCCTCAAAAAAAAGCAAGTGACTATTTCATTTCCGCTTAGCTCACACACATATTCCCGATTCCGCAGCAGCAACAACTTGGTTATGTATGAAATGTCCAAGTGTTTTTCACCGCTTTCTCCCGCAGGTGTTTAAAAATACAGCTTGTTGTCAACTGTTGTGTCTCCTGTGTCTTCTCTCTCTCTCTCTCTCTCTCTCTCTCTCTCTCTCGCCGTCCCTCCCTCTCTCTCTCTCTCTCTTTCTCTCTCTCTCTCCCTCACCTCATCTGTCAGTGTCGCGTCTCCCGAACAGCAGGCAGGTGCTGCAGAAGCAGGATGAGGTGGTTGCCATGGGAACAGAAGGGACGGGGTGGGCGGGTGCACGGGCGGGTCATGAGACGGTGGAAGCGGAGAAGCCTTTTGTTGTGGTGCCGAGCGACCCTGTAAACTGGCTGCAGACTGGACGCAGGGATTTGTGCGAGTGTGTGGCCGAGCTGCGGGTGAAGACGGTGGCCGTCCACGTGTTTGCCAACTGAGATTAGCATTTCTAATTAGTGATTCCCGATATTGACTTTTTTTACCGATATCCTGATATTGTCCAACTCCTAATTTCCAATACCGATATCAACCGATATCAACCGATACCGATATACGCGGTCGTGGAATTAACACATTGTAGCTAATTTGTATTGTGATGTCCCGCTGGATGTCCCGCATTATGTTGTCAGTAACAAACAAGCTATTTTGTTAGCAGCCAGCCACCACTGAAACCACTCTGCTGAAACACACGCGTCGCTTGCTGTTATGCTTTGATGCGGTTTGATGACATCATCAAGCGTAGTAGAGACGAGTAAAGTATTGTTATTTACTATTTCGTAATACCAGGAAATTCGAGGAATCCATTCTTTGGAATGACTACTGAATTCAGGAGACATTTTAAAAGTCTTATTTTATAATATTTTTTCCTGATACCGATATTTTCCAATATTAATTTTTAATGCCTTCATCGGCCCATAATATCAGGAGGCTGACAATATCAGACTTCCCTATTTCTAATTTGGGTATTCTTGCATGGATTTTCTACTCTGAAGGGCTTCACACACGAGAGGCCTTGGCTCATAACACGGAAATGTTCATGTTTACGCTGACAATCAATTTTGTGGAAGGCGCGAGTTTGTACAATATTTGTTTTGAAAGGACAAACTGACAAAGCAGAAGTTCTCATCATGCTTGCAAAGAGTCTCTGGCCCAGGGATGGGCAAACTTTTTGACGGGTGGGGCCACAATGGGTTCTAAAATGGGACAGAGGGGCCAGAGCAGCAGCAGATGGACGGAGTGTTTTGGTGACCCACCTCATAGGAGGAAAAAATATATCATGGGCAATGTGGAAAACATGTGCTATCATGTCAGTTGAAAGTGAACAAAAGCAAAAACAAAATGTATGTTTTTGAATCCGCACATTATTTAGCTCTTTGTTGAAATCCTCTTAAAACACTGAAAAATGGATGAAATACAGCAATTTTATTTTTTGCTTACTCTGAATATAATCTCCTCAAGGTCGGCGGGCCGGATTAAAAAGTTTAACAGGCTGCATATGGCCTCTGGGCCGTAGTTTGCCCACGCCTGTTCTGGCCACACCCCCTTCTACAAGTTAGAGCTGGAATCAGAAGTTTTTAGCCCCTAGAAAGATGAAGTTCTTTCAGTTAGGGTCGACGTCAGCAGGACTGTCCATACAGTTTGGTTTGTCTTGCAGTTTGAAAATTGCCCCTTCCAACCCTTTGAGATGCACCATCTCATTTTCAAGAGGGTCCAAACATATGAACAAACAAGAACAAGTTGAATTAAACAAACAAACAAACAAAACCAAAAGGAAGAGCACTGTTGAGATTGAGAAGACTTCAAAACAATAACAACCATAAGAAGGCCACAAGGGGGAACACTGAGACTGTGTAAACAGTAAATAATAAATAATATAACCAATTCAACAAACCAGGGTTGCTGTAATTTCAATAAAACAAGCACAGGTGAGAAGACAAATGACGAAATTGATCTGATATGAGACGATAGATTCTTCCAGTCTGATGATTCTCTGAACTTGTCTGCTGAAAGATTTTTTTGAAATTGGGGACAGAAAAATAAGGATAGGCTAAATGTCTGTGTGTGCATGTGCTGACACATGCACACACACGCACCCATGCACAATGAGATTGTCAACCGTTGCCGTTTTTGTCGTCCGTAAAAAGTTCACAATTGTTTGCTTTAGTTCATATAAAAAAGCACATACACGCTTTGCACTTGGTTCTTCTCATTCTCCTTTGCCAAAAAAGCAACAAAAAAAAAAAGGAGTTGGTCCACATTATGAACAAATGCGGTCGGCACGTAAAGGCCCTCGGTCCTGACCTTGACCTCTTGACCTTGACATTCTTTCCCCCTAAAGCAAAACCAAAGTAACGCCCTGTAACGGAGCAAACAAAACAACGTCGGGCCTCTGAACCGATGCCGCACCTGACCTTTATCTTGACCTCACCCCCTCTGCCCGCCTCCCCCACAGTCCTCCCTAATCCAATCCTGTGGCCATTGTCAGGAGAACCTTGGATTGAGGTGTTTTCTTGACCTCGGCTCGTGCAAGGCCGTAAATAATTAGTCACTCGGGGTGTTAGAGCCGCACTTGTCCTCTCCTCGTTCCCGTCTCCGTCTCCATCGGAGCCTCTTCCTCCCGTTGACCCAGTTTTTTCAGGGGCAAGACAGCGCATCAAAATCACACGTTGCGCGAGTGTTGAGCGGCCACGCTAAAGGTAAAGCCTCTCTGCTTGTTAGGATTCGGACGCGGGACTGTTTTTTTTTTTTTTCTCCCCCCCCCTTCCCAGCGACAAGCTGCCATATGTTCGCCAAAATTCCCGGTACGCGAGCGGCTGCTGACAGTATGTACACAACATCCCATAGGGCCAAAAGTGGCCCGGTGCTTGTTGATGCATTTCACGTGTGTCCGTGGGCTGTTTGAATTTGCTGCCTGGGTCTTTTTTTCTTTCTGTCTTTTGAGAGGAGATTTCACCAAGCAGGACTTTTTAATCCCGTCGCCACAAGAGCAGCACTTCCAGCTCCCTTCTCATTTGCGATGTCAGTCACAGGTGTCATTGCGAAGGAGTACTTGTTAGCGAGCGGAAAAAGGTGTAGTTAAGCGCTCACAATTACGATACATTTGCGTTGCGAGGGCAGCTTTTCGTCAATGCCGTCGACCAGTGGCGACTGTCAGGAATCGGTAGAAGTCAGTCGCACATGATGTGATGAGGGATCACAGGAGAAGCAAAGCAAAGATGCGGTGCCATATACCAGAACATTCGGGACATTTGGGTGTATAAACACACAAACAAACAGGGAAAGAGCCAGAGAGAGGCAGAGAGGAGTTGTTGTCAAGTCAAGATGGACAATTATACAAAATACAGTAGCTCTGAATGGGAGCAAACAACAGCTGAGCAGAAGCGCTTGTCGACCGTCGTGGAGAAATGCGTGTCTGGTGTGAACAGGAGGGCTGCAGCTTGCGATTTTGGTGGGTGCTTCAGCATTTTGTCCCTTTTACTAACCCGTAGTCAGTCCTTTGGCCAATTTCTGGTAAGAAATACTTTACATTATGGGGTTAAAACTGCCTTGAAATGCAAAATAAAAGGATTTTACACATGCAATTCAAACCGCGATTAATCGCAGTTAACTATGAAGATTCTGCGATTAATCGCAATTTTTTAAAAATTAATTGTTTGACAGCCCTAATACATATATGTATATACATACAATTATATGTATATATTCCATATGATAAGCAATTTGAAAGGAAAAACAAACAAAAAATATAATATGGTATATTGGTTCATCAAACATTGACATTTATATTTCATTGCTACGCAAGCTAGATATCAGGCTAACTAATTCATTGCTTTGGTTTGAATGCAAAAAACATCAACATTACTTTTTTGGAACTATATTCCCAATCAACAACGGGCTTTATAAAGAAAAAAAACTGCTAAAAAGACATTCACTGTTATTTGACATGCCCACTAAAAGGCTCAAAAAAAGGCCACATCTAAATCAGAGCCACTGACTAATTACGCAATTTATAGCAGCGTCTGGCACCAGTCGGCTCCTAGCAAGAAGGCCCTGGATTGGACTCGGAGCGAGTTCTCCGCGTCCCTGCGTGGGTTCTCTCTGGTGCTCTGCTCCAACTTCCTCCCACAGTCCAGGAATTTGCATGTTTGCTAAATTGGCAAAAATCTGCATTGTCTGTAGGTGTGAGTGATGAGTCTTAATGCACGATTATCTCGGTGCCGTACATCCAAACCAACCCCGCGTTCGCTGCCGCTCTGTCCGAGCAGAAAGTGGATCGACGGATCTAATTTGGATTTCGCTGTTGTAGTCGTCAATAGTTGCCCCCGTCTTTAGTCGGAGCCGTAAGTGTGTGAAATCCAGGCTGGGCTTGAAAGCATAAAGCTGGAATAATCAGCAGACACTCCTTCCTTTCTTTTGTCCAAATCATGGTTTGCAGAGTCAACAGGTTTGGAATCACACATGGCACAGAAACGCACAGCAAATTGGGATACACAAAGTTATCCTTCAGGGAGAACAGTGACTCTCTCTGCTCTGGATCCTCCTCACACTGTGCGCCGCCCGCAACCGCAGACACACAAAAAGGATTAGAAAGCGAGCCGCACCACAATCATTCAGGCAACCAGATTTTCCTGCACTGTCACAATGAATCTTATTCGTTCACACACACGCACACACACACACCCTCTCTCTCTCTCTCTCACGCACACACACACACAGAACACAGCGCAACACGTACAGCAGACACACACACACATGCCCGGAGAAGGAGGGAAGCTGTACCCTTCCACTCTTGTGAGCATTTAGTACAGTTACGTAATGGCGAGTTTGAATTAATGAAGCATATGGGAGATGGGGGCTTTGACTCAGAGGATGGTTGACAGCGTGCGTGTGCGCGCCCACATCTGATGAAACATCATCGCCGCTCGCGAGGCGGACGGCGAACGTGAAGTTCGGCGGGCAACGGGGGGGGGGGGAATGTTTGCCGTGCAATCCCGCCCGGTTTCGCCTCCCCTGACATTTGAGCGGAGTCGCGGGAAGTCCAGCGTTTGAGCTGGTGTCGCAGACGCGCGACAGTGAGCCAGCTGGCTCGTCCAGCAGAGGTGGGTTGAAGAAATGCAGCTGGAAATCTCCCCTCGTCACCCAATTATGTTCGTATTCATCCGCCTTCATCTGTGCGTTCTTTATTCCCATTGAGCTCTTTCTCAGTCCCCCGCTGCGCTTGACCTTTTGCCCGACTGAACCGCTACGCTCTAAATCACGGCTCTGACGGGGGGGAGGGCAGAACTTGTGCGAGGACCGAGCAGGAATGTGTGAAAGTCCAAACTAGTCGTGGCTCCAGGGAGCAACTTTGTATGCATTTGACTTCAGTGAGTCAAGTGTAGTATAAGATGGAAGTGGAGAGGAGTATAAGATACGTTTGTTTAATTTTATTTAAAAAAAAAAAAAAAATGTTTTGTGTCTGTAGCAGAAACTAAATTCCTGAAGAAAAGTTAGGGAATAGAAGAATTTTTAAAAAATTGATTAACACATTCAAGGTTTTACACTTAGTTGTTAATCGTCAAACTGAAACTGAAACACTAAAATGTTCAGCGTTATCAACAGTTCTTCTGGAAACTTGACACTTTGAGTATTGCCATACAAACTTCATGATTTGAGGCCAAGGACGACTCTCTTTCTGTTTTTCAGTTTCATTCTGTTGACTTGTCATTGTGTTGCGTCAATATAACGGAGATTGCTTTCTCTTGTCAACAAATCAATTTCAGTTGATGTAACAGAAGATTTTGACCCCCTTGACCTTGTTGGTGTCATCACAGCGCCCTGAATTCTACGGTGGCCCCTGAAGTGCAAAACACAAGAGCCAATCACCAGACGTTGACAGTAAATTTAAAGAAAATGCAAAAAACAACAAACCTGGAAATGTTTTAACTCGTTTTAATTCTTCCGTCACCGTCTTCATGGTGAAAGCAACCTGAGGAGCGCGGCTGTTGTTCCGTTGTGGTGAATGTTGTGTTTTAGACCGCTATCAACTCGGTCCACGTCTGTGTTGTCTTTGAATATCGAATCCCCTTCGCGCGGCGCCTCGGACGAAAGTCCTCCGCGTGCTGGCTTCACTTGCAAGGCGATGCGGCCTCATTTCGGTTTCTGCCGCGCTGATGGACGTCCTTGGAGTCGCGGCCAAGGCTTCTGTAAATCACCAACCTCTTTCTGCACTCCAACGTGGGGAGCGACCCGTCGTGCACGGGTGCACTTTCACCCTCTCCGTTACCCGATGACCTTTTCTGCTGACATATTGCCTGGAGCCCGTGTATAGCGAGCATGAGCTGCAGTCCACGCACCTCCCAGTCCTCACCTCGTGACTTGGAGCATCCGGTGTGCAGACCCAGAACCTGCTCTGAGTAAAACAGACATCACTGCATTGTGGATGATCTGTATCCTGATCGCAGCATCGTCTCAGAAAGGGACGGCGTCATCAAGCGATAAGACGGAGGGGAAATAATGATTTATGCTCTGGTGGTATGCGCGAGCGCCGCTCCAATATCTGGCGGCTGCGGTGTGACCGATCGATCGTCTACAGTCTGTGTGGAAGGGAAGGTGGCTGCGTGTGTGTGGTCCAGACGTTCCGCTATGAAGTATGCATTGGTGTATTCTCCTGTGTTGCATTTGCACGGGAAAATATGCCTTCGTGATGCCTTCAAGGGCAGTGAGGCTGCTCTCAAGTTAGTGAAAAACACTCCCGGCCAGGTTTTCAGTCCTGTTGTGAAGCTGCTCCCTTTGCTCATTGGGAAAGAAAGAAGAAAGAAAAAGAAAAAAGGAAAAGAAAGAGCACATCGTGGGATCTTTAAGTGTCATTTTTTTTAAATGAAAATGATCGTGTCTCCAACTCCAAATGTTTGCAAGATGTCGCTTTGACTGCCAGCCTCATAAATGAATAAAACGTAACTCATGTTTTTGGGAATGTTTTAAATTTGCAAATTCCCACATCAGTTAGTGGAGACTGGATGCGCTGTGTGAAAGTGAAAGTGTGACGTTCACCATGGCCTTTGCCGTCGCCCAAAGGCATCGCAGCTTTGGGTAGAAGTGCCTCCCGTCAGCCAGTCGGTCGGCTTCTAGGAATCTTCACGTCGGTGTCCAGGTTGATTATTGTTGTTTTGGAGGGGAGCGACGACTCGTCATCCTATTTTTCTTTTTTTTTTTTTTCTTGCTTTTGTTTCATTTTTCAAACCGAGACGGACGGAGCAATTTTTTTCCTTAGGTGTCGTCAACGTCCTTTCGCCTGCAGACAGAGTGGTTGTTCTTCTCCTGGCGGAAGCTCTGAACGGATGTTTCTTTTTTTTGTTGTGTTGCCATCAATATTGTGTGCTTGCTGTGTCGTCGTTCCTCGCATTTATTGAAACGAAAGTGCTGAAAATGCCTGTTTTTTTTCCACTCTTCGTGCGTATGTGTGTGTGTGTGTGTGTGTGTGTGTGTGTGTGTGTGTGTGTGTGTTTATGCACGGCGCGAGCATTTACGCGAGGCCGCGGTGCGTCACGGTACCTCCTCTCGCGCGACAAGACTCACAAAAGTGGCTCCTCATCCCGCGCCGGTGGTCCCGCCGGAGGATTTATCACAGCGAGGGTGAGGACGGGGGGTGAGAGCGGAAGAGGGGACGAACATGCAGTGGGAGTGATGGAGGGATGGAGGGAGAGAGAGAGAGGGGGGGGGGGGGGGGGGTGCTAATGATTCGGAGATGACAAAGGGATTGAAAGGCGAGTGGGAGGAGGTGGCAAATGTACCGCAAATTGAAATAAATATAAACGGCGTCCACGTGTTAACCGCCCCCCCCCCCCCCCCCACACACACACACACACACACACACACACACACACACACTTCACCTCCAATCGGTGTGAGAACGACAGAAGGTGAGAAAGACGTGAGAGAGGGTGACGCGGGGGGGTGGGGGGGGGGGGGGGCACATGCTGACACAGGCGTCAGGCATGGACCATAAAGGACAGGGCTGTGTGCACAGCTCCATGTCCTCCTCCTCTTCCTCCTCCTCCTCTTCCTCTTCCTCCTCCTCCTCCGTCGCCGTTCTCTTGCTCCTCATCTCTCACCATCTCTCACCCTCTCTCTCTCTCTCTCTCTCTCTCTCTCTCTCTCTCTCTCTCTCTCGCTAGCTCCCCCGTCCAACAGTTATGGAAGTGTGTGCGCGCGCGTGTGTAAAATAAATAAATAAATAAATAAATAAATAGTGGGCGAGAGTGCGCATGTTCTCGTGTGCATGTGCCGGGGAGTTCATTCTTGCTCCGACTCCAGGCGGAAGATGGTAAGTATCGTCTCTCCTCCTCCCGCGTGTCACAGAGAATGTTTTTGTTTACGGGTTTGCGGCGTGCGTGCGTGCGTGCGTGCGAGTTTGCAGATGTGATATTTTGTATCCGTTTAATAAGGTTTTTGTGTTCATTTAGCTGAGGGGAAATGCAATGCGGGTGGGTGCGCCGCGTGCGCACTGTGTTTTGACCGTTTTGCGCTCTGTTTACATGTTTGCTCTCCAGCGCGCGTGTGTCCGTGTGTGCTCCTGGTGTGTGGCTAACGAGGACGGCTGCGCCTGGAGGAGGCAGTTGTCAGGTCGCGGACGTGTTTCGGGGTAAAGGAAGGGGGGGGGGTGACTAATGTAGCAACGGGACGGCTGAAGAGCTCAGGCTAGCAGGGGGAGGATTGCACGACGCTTGATGCTTGCACTGCACTGGAGTGATGCGCACGCAGTGTTTCCAGGCTCTGGGAACTTGACTGGATTTGGTACAGTGGACTGTGTGTTTATGTTTATATGCCCTGGGTAATGCTTTTATTCCATGGTGACCAAAGGGAAGATGAGCGACCACGACTGTGGAAGCTGATCTGAATAACCTGAATAATCTGAATAAAGTTCCACATCCAATGTACCTGTCCACTTCCTCCTAGACAAATGTGTAATCCATTTTTCACCGTCCCAAAAATCCATAAAGAAATAAGTCATTCAAGTGCAAAGCTCCATCTGATTAGAACAATCAATCCATCACCTGTTGATTGTTTTTTTTACCTTTAGAACAAATTTTATTTTCCCTCCCACTTAATAATAATAAGCCGTTCTTGTCTCTGATATCATTTCTTTGCTTCATTCATTTCATTTATTATTTTCTCTAAACCGCAGCGGCATTCTGTTGCTCCGGATGTCTCATCAAGATGTTGTGTTGTCATGGGGACATGCGTTTGCGTATTGCCATGTGTGTATATATGTATGTATATAGAAGTTGGAGAGCTGTGTTTCATTGCGATCAAGGATGAGCCGATACCACATTTTTACAGAATGAGTACAGTACAAGTAATTGCTTTTCAGTACTCAACAATTCAAAATACCGAGTACTTTGATTTTTTTTTTGTAGTTCTCCACAGATCTCATTCCTCAGCATGTCTTTCTAGAACGTGGTGACTGTCACAAGTATCGCTGCAGCACAAACATCAATGTGACACCCGACACCAGTATCGGTATCGCATCCAATGCCCGATACTGGTATCGATATCGCTGCATCCCTAATTGTAATGTATGTCTGTTGTCATGTGGGACCACCTCGATAACGAGATGTTGCATCTCAAGGGGCTTCGCTAAATTAAATTGCAATTGAAATTGAATTAAAGAGGTGAGAAAGTAAAGGCAGCGCAGGGCCGCCAGGACTGATCGGCCACACAAAACGCTTCTCCGTCCGCGACGGGAGGCCTTTTTTTCCTCGTTCGACCGCCGCACGCTCTCGCCTCAAAGTGAAAAGACGCCGCACAGAGATTTTTTATTTCCCAGTCCCCGCAGCCGCCATGCGCTTGGCTGCAGCCGCCAGCAGGGCAGCTGGGCTGGAGGCAGCGCGGGGCAGCGAGTGGGTTGAGTGTGAAGTGTGAAAACCAGCGCCTCCGGAATCCTTTTTGGAAACAGCTGACGAGGAGAAGCGGCAGGACATTGATGTATCTGCGGAGACTGTCCCGATGTGTCGGGTGCGGCGATAAAGCCTCAGCCTAATTGATGCCGAGCACGAGGCGTGCACGGAATAGATTAGCAGCCGGGGCCGGGCGATGCCTTTTTTTTTTTTTTTTTTTGCTTTTTGTTTGCATCTGTCAGTTGTTCAGCGCCATTTTCTAACCTCAACATTTGTTTTGTTTTGGGTTTTTTTTTCCTGAGTGTTGAATGTTCAATGTCTATAATCGATTCTTGTATCTGGAGCTGTTGAGAAGGAGCAGCTGTGACTGAACAGTCCCGGTAGGACAGGGTCGGTCAGAGTGTCCTCTCGTGTCAAACTGTCCTTTACTGAGATTGCTGCTGAAGGCTGCTTCATCCAGAGCGAACCAACCTGCATGGCAGCAGAATCCCAAAGGAGGGGGAAAATAATGTGGGTGTTGGAAAGCAAGTAATTGGCTATGTTATAAAATGAACTGAAAAAGAAAGTCAAATGAATACCATAGAAATACAAATAAACAAGCCACGCGGTGTCATTTTGTGGTGAGCTTGCCGCCAACTGTTCAGTCTTTTCCCTTTGTTGCACCAGGTTAAGTCAGCTTCTGGCTTGACTCAAACTCCAGATTGTTCTGAAAAAAAAAATCCACCAGAACTTCAAAGAATCATGCAGTTGCAATATAACTTCCCATGCTGACAATGGCAATGATTGATAGCAGTAACGTCAACAGTAACGTCATAAAAAAAAAGTTAAAAGAGCGTCCTGGGTAGTTGTATCTGTGCTATCTGTGGTTGTATCTTCTATCAGGAGACAGAACACTCATCATTATTTTTGAATGGAGAATTCAGAGAGAGAGCAAAGGTGGCACATGTCCCGACCCCTTATTTATGAACAGCCAATCACATGCGTTGTCCTCGGCGAACTAGCAAAGTGATCTGCCACTCATGTTGTTTTAGATGTTGATGACACACAGGCTAGACATAGAACGTCCCTATGTGAGCTGGTCAATGCTGGTTTCCTATACATCAGGTAGCCAAAGAATTAGCCAGCATATGCATTACCTTCATATATATATATATATATATATATTTACATATATATACACACACATATATATATATATATATATATATATATATATATATATATATATATATATATACACATATATATGTTGTATGGATATATACATACATGTACACACACATACACCATACAGTATATATATACACATAGATACATATATGTATACACATATATGTATACATACATATACATACAAATATATATATATATATATATAGTACACAATTCATGCCCATTTCACATTGGCCGATTTGTTTCCAGGAAACAAATGATAAAAGCCTGAACATGGTAAAGGCCCCGTAAGGACATGTTGGGACGTGCTTCTCTGATTAGAATCTTAATTACACAACAACAATATTAACAATGGCTTTCGATAACTGGAAGGAACTGCATTCCGCTTTCGATTTGGGAGATATTCGAGCTAATGTCAGCCACTGATTTGAGCGAAATGCACCATATATTCTGTGTGTTGCGTTGTGTTGCACAGAGCAGGTTCCAGTACAGCAAAGAGCAGAAGCGTCCTTTTGTCTCTGATTAAAACACAGACATTCTGCCCCTTCCCCTGGCTTTATTTGGCTGGCAGAATCCATCAACCATTTGGGTCAGATGGCTTGAGGCTTTAAGACAAAAATCACTTTAGATGTGTCCACCGTGTGTATTCATGTGCATCGGCCACAGAAAGTGCGCCGCTCGCCGTCCTCGTTTTGCTCCGACGGATGTATTTGAAACGCAAAAAAAGAGACATGCTGAGACATGTGGGTTTATTTTTTTTTTTTTTCATTTGTTTGTTTGTTTTTTGCCATCATCACACGACGCATCGTCAGCACCGCGCGGCGTCGTTCGTCTGCATGTGTGAAGTTTGCACGCGTCGTATGCAATATTATAGTTGTCTCGAGTTACTCACGCCCGCTGACTCCGAGAGTCTGCCTCAAGGGCGACGGGCAGAGAATGGAACGAGTACAAGAGAGCTTTGAATAAGTGGGGGAAAATAGAGAGACGACCAGTCAGACGGGCAGAGCACAGTTGGGGGTGGGAGGGCAGACAGACAGTGAATTAAAAAAAAAAAAAAAAAAAAAAAAGTCCACGAGACAGAACAGATGAGACAGTTTGAATAGCTGCACTTAGCATGATCATTGGCCACTGATGGAAAGAGGCAGGAAACTGTTGAGTAGCACAAGAGGGATCAGTCAAATCGCCTCTTCGCTCCATCATCATCACCACGTATCTGTTAAGAGATCCAACTGATGTGCCAGCTGGAACGGGTGCCAGATCCGCCAGTTTTGATTTTGTCTTTTCATCTCGCAGACTCTTCTCGTCCGTCGCATTCAGAAGCATTTATTCGCTGCCAGCTGAACAAGCTAGCAACAGCTTGAGGCTTCGTGTCTGGTTGCAGGCGGAGTGAGTGGCACTGGTGGACGTACATTCCAGTAAACTGTCGCCAGATCTGAGTCGGGAGCAAAGTGACAACATAATTTCTCTTTTTCAGTGTTGCTTTGTTCTATTTTAAAATTCTATCCAACGAGACCGTCGCCGCTCTCGCTCTTTAGCGGCGACTGTTAGCGGCATGCGGTCGCTTCTTGCGTTTCTCGCTGTTTTTCCATGTGAAAGGACAAGGTTGCTCAAGTATAAGACCCGCTGAATTCCCAGTCACTCACTGATGCCATGGACGAAGTTAGTGATTGATGGCCGTCAGTGTTAAATGAGAGACCAGGCCCGGGATTAGCAGGTAGCCGTATGCTAATTTTTTACCAATATATAAAGAATAATTCAAGCCAAATTTTACACGCTGGACCTTTTAAACTGCATTTGTTCATATACCAGGGTCGCCGGGATGTTTTGCTGAAGCCTATCTCAGTCGTCATTGGCTGAAGGCGGGGTCACACCCTGGATAAGTCACCCGTTTTATCGCAGGGCCACGTGGAAACACAAACAACCATTGGCTTTCACGCGCATTCACTCGTACGACCAAATTAGTTCCTTCCTGCGAACTTCTTGCAGTGACGCAAGACGTTGCTAACCACGCTAGGAAACTGCCAAAATGTAAAAAAAAAATCGGAACCAGGCGCTGGCGGTGGCGGAAACAGAAAATAGAATATGGCTCTGATGAAAATGTAAAGCTGCTCCAAAATGTGGGCCGGTCGAGGTACATTTTGAGTCTGTTCAGTCAGAACTTCTTGAGATCGTGAGTCACGCTGCGTTGGAGAAATACACCGTCCTCCGACGCGTCATGTATGGCTGCGAGTATTGGCTGCAACTGGCGTCTTCGCAATTTGCACGGTTTCATTTTGTGTTTGCGATTAACGACAAGTCTTCGAGAGGCGACAGATGCACAAAGGACGGGAAATTTTGCCGACTGCGAAGGAACCCGGCCGCCCGCCCCCACCTTTCCGGCTAACTTGAAACGGGAGAGCTCCTCTTGGTCTCGCTCCCAGACGCAAGTTGGCGAATGCGAGGCGGCGCCAAGACGGAGATTATTTTGTCTGTCACCTCTCGCGCCGCCTGAAGCAGGCTGCCGACGGGTTCCTCAGGGTTTTGTATTGTCACACCGTTGTGGGTTTTATTTTTGGCCACAAGAACAGCGATCAATACTTTTCAGTGGCAGTTTCACACTGAGGATGACACATTACAGTGAAATTTAAGACACAGATGATAAAATGCAATTTCTCCCGTTAAGCGGCTGTGTTGGATTGCTTTGTATGCAGCAGTAAACCATTCCTTTTATCCCATTCAGCTGTACTTTTTGCTGTCGTTCTAAATGAATTTGTCTTTCCAAAGGGACCGCAGCCTTTTGAATTCGTATCTGGGCTGATGTGTGTTAAACATCATTCACTCTTTATCGCCATTCATGAAATGATGCGGCTCAACGACTTTTGAAACCCCCTCCAAAATGTGGAATCTCCCCCTCCGAGGCCGTTCTGATCGCCGTCCAACAGCTCCTGGCTGCGGCCGTCCGTTCGGCAGCCACTTCCCTGTTGGACACGCTGAGGAGAAATTTGGCTCTTTCCTCTCGTCCTGCTTGTCACCCACTTGAAAACCTGCTGACTTCGTACTTCGCACATCAACCTACGGATTGTTCTGGAGGCGTTCAGTCGCTGTTTAAAAATCAAAATTTTTTTTTCCGCGCAGCATTTTGGAATGCGGCTGATGCGGACGCGTCCATCGTTTAAAAGGAAAACGTGAACTGCAATCACGTGCGCGTACAGCTGATGCGACGATGTAGTAGACAGGTTACAGGTTGAGACTGGGTTCAGCTTCAGAAAGTTGGCCCAAGATCCATCAACAGCTCTTGTTGTTCCCATCGAAGATGACGGATCAACGTTGCATTTTCATTGTTGCATCATGTAATTATTATGGACTGCATGCATGAAAGGACAACGGCCATAACTTTGACTGGGTATACTTGAGGTTGTATCTCCATCGTCGGTGTCCATCATGCAAACGGTGAGTTTCATCAAAGCAACTACTGCGACTCTACGGGGGATGAGCTGTCCATCTCCCTGGTAATCCTACTTTAAAAAGGCCATTACATAACCTGAAAAATGCCGCCGCTCCATGAGCAAAGGTCAGGTATTACCTCATGACTTCAGAAATAATTTACAGTGCGCTCAGCTTTTAATGCCGCCCAGTATTTGCCCCCAGAATGAATGCGATATTTTTAGAATTGGATTTTCCGGCAATAACTTTGTCCGTGGGGCCAAAGCCGCTCAGCAAAACCACGGCCAAAGTAGATGGCTGTTTCAATATTTTTTAATCTAAATTAACAAAATGCTGATTAGCTGCTGCCTTGCGTAGTGAGTAAAAGTTTTTTTTACATATTAAAAGGACAAATTTTAAAGTTCCAGTTTTGGCCTGATTTAGGTTCTACTGGTGAAGGTTATATTAATAAAAGTGTATACTCACAGTACAATAAAAGTAATTTGGTTTACCTACCCATAGAACATTTTCTTGGTTATATATAAGAATATATAGATACAGAATATATAGTGCAAGGGTCTCGCTCCCAGTTAGCTGCCATCTGGTACAACCATATTTCTCAGGAAGCCCGGTGTGAACAATCCAGCTCACCTGACAGCGTGTTTTGTTTTCAAGGTAAATGCTTGCGTCCTCAAATAAACCAACAAAGAAGAAGGTGGACATGGTATCCAGGTTTGTGTGGCCAGGCCACTGGAGTTGACTGGCAAGCATGGGAGAGGGAGGGTGAGCAAATGAGCTCTCTATCAAGCAATGTAAAACTTGACCACTAGATGGCCGAATTTTACACACTGTACCTTGAAGCCAAGAATACCAAGGACGGATGTTTGACAATCCAAGGACAACCTGAGTCGTTTGCAATGTACATAGTCAAATAAGGACAGGACCTGTGAAGTATGGGGACATGTGCAAGAATTGCATCTTCTTAGGGGGAAAAAAAAAAAAGATGGAGAAGAAGAGATTAATAAAAGCACTTTCTTTCACTTCTTTAGACACCTTCATAAACTACAATTTAGCCTTTCATGTTCCTTCTGTGTGGAGGGACGGCACTGTAAAATAAACTTGTTGGCACAAAACAACCTGCGCTTACATGCACGCTTACACGTGTTTGGGAAAAAAGAATTTAACCATTTTATTTTGCTTATGCTCCTCCCGTTTCACATATGTGTTTGAATGATGCTGGCAGTTTGTCTCTTCGGCTCTAAAATGCATCAACGGGACAAATCTTTACAATCTTGAGGTGGGAATTTGACCACCACGAGGAATGTCACGCGGGACAAACAGCTCGAGCACGAACAAAATGCTGCTCTTCCTTTTGATGGTGTAAAGAAAAAAAAAATGCAGTTCTTGAATCCTAAGATTTTTCTGAGGTCGTATTTTGTGTTGGAGAATAGCGATGCCATTGAGACTCAGATATTGGCCATGGTCACCATAGGTGGTGATGGTGATGGTGATGACGATGCTGACGATGCTGACGATGACTATGATGGTGGTGGGGATGATAATACTGATGACGATGGTGATGATGATGACGATGACTATGATGATATCGATGGTGACGATGATGACGATGACTGTGATGGTGATGGTGATGATAATGATGACGATAGTGGTGATGATGATGACGATGGTGATGATAAGGGTGATGATGATGACGATGACTATGATGGTAATGATGTTGATCATGATGATGATGACGGTGGTGATGGTGATAGTGATGATGATGATGACGGTGACTATGATGGTGATGGTGATGATAATGACGGTGATAATGATGACGATGACTATGATGGTGATGATGATGATGATGACGATGGTGATGTGATGATGATAGTGACGATGACTATGATGGTGATGATGATGATGATGACAATGGTGATGATAATGGTGATGATGACTATGATGGTGATGATGATGACGATGACAATGATGGTGATGATGATGATCACTCAGCAGGAACAATGTTCCCTGAGCACAGGTCCGCTTGTCTGTGAACCTCCTGTTGATGCTGCGCTGCTCCACTCCTACTGATGTGCAACGTTCCCCGTGAGACCCCTCTCTCCTGCCGTTCCGGCGTGCAACTCCTACCTGCTGTCCTCACCTGTCCTGTCCTGTCCTGTCCTGTCCTGTCCTGTCCTGTCCTGTTCTTCCCGTCGCTGCCCGTCATGCCCCTTGGCTGCACTCGGCGACAGTCACACAGAGACCTGTCACGCAGGTGTCCTCCCGACAGACAGAGGGCGACGTGCGCGCTTCCCCCTTTGCCTCAGTCTCTGTGTGCCTCTGTCCCCCTCCCCCGCCCCTCCTCTCCCCCCCGCGCTCGACCTGGCTTTGGCTCTGTTAACCCTCTTCTCTTCTTCCTCCCTTGCCCCCTCCTCTCTTTCTCTCTCTCTCTCATGGCACCAGGCGCGGCTCCCCTCCTGTTCATCCACCCTAAGCATTGCTGAGGTACTCCTGCATGGGTTCTGATGCATCGTCCATCGATCATTGCATCACCCTCCCCTCCCCAGCTGCACTCTTTAATGCCTGCCTGGCATGACTGCTTTTCTCCCCAAAACGTCCCACCGTGTCCTTCGTTCCGCTGCCCTCCTGCTGATGTTCCAACCTGTCTGTTTTTTGTGTGGATGTTTTTTCCTCTTTTTTGTGTTTTGTCTCGGATTTTGTCGTGCAGTCTAAAAAGAAAACGTCCCACACACCTGCACCCCCAACTCCCCCCCCCCCATCCCGTCCAAAGTATCCTGTATCTAACCCTCACCACCTTCCAAAACACAGAAAACCTCCCATCCAGCGTTTCAACCTCTGTGACGTGAGGTTGAACGATGCTTGAATTGTGTATTGAATGAAAGTGGTATTGCTTGTACAAACAATACGTGTTTCTTTTTCCCCCTCTGTGTACACACCTCAGTTCTGTTGACGTTCTTGCACACAGCAGCTTGTGAGTTTTTTGTTTGTTTGTTTTTTATTTCGGGTTTAAAAGAGGGTTTTCGGTAAATGTGCCGAGGCCTTTGCAGCTTTCCTCGCGCTTGTTCTTCCGGTCGCGGCCCAGCAACTCTGATCAGGAAGTGATAAAGACACGAGCTTCATGCAGGGTCATGGAGGAGGGCTGATATGTCACAATGTGGCATCAGAATCTATTTAGTACCTTTGATAGCACAGCGATGACTTCTGGGAGGAGCTTAAAAAAGGGGATATGAGGGATGTGTTGTTTTTAGATTAGATTAGATTAGATTGAACTTTATTGATCCCAAATTGGGAAACTACAGTGTTGCAGCAGTCAAAAAAAATATAAAAAGTGAAAATAGAAGAATAAAAATAAACTATACTGTAGTTAAAGTTTAAAGTTGACAATAAAGTAGTTACAGTTTACAGTTAACACTTAATTAAGTTAACACTATACCTAACAAAGTGAGGTTAACACCTAACTGGTAAACGTGTTGATTTAAGTTGATGGGTTAACAATTAAGTTAATTATATCATCCCGTGACACAATTAATTTGACTTTTTAGAAAGCACATTTTCAGTTAACTTGCTGAAGTGGCTATAATATCACAGCTACTACCTAAATATGGCCTCTCTCCAAAAGTCTAGTCTAGTCAAATGTGCTGTTATGTGTTTTAAGAATAACCATAACAAATACTAGTAACAGTATGTAGTGTATGTAATAAGATTTCACAGAGCAAGTGGAGAGTGGTTTTCATGTTGAGCAGGCCATAAATGAATGAAGTTCATCATGTCATTTAGGACAATTACCTCGTGTCAAGATCAGCCACTGCGTCAACACGCCAGCGAGTGATTATCATCCATTTTAACACGTGTAGAATCATTAACGGCCTGATCTGACCTGATTGGTTCAGCGCCGCTCTGCTCCCCAGAAGTAATTGTATAATCCCGGCACTGAACTCACCTGATGTGAAGTACAGTGCCGAGCAGGTGACCGTAAGTGGCTCAAACAGGCGCCGTCACCTCCTCCGCGCCCTCGATGCTCGTGTGTCGTCCAACAGAGGCTCTGGGTTCGGCCGGCGGGGGTCAAGCGCTGAGCCGGCGGGGTTCACTACTTAACTGCCAGCCTGCGCCCTCACTAACAGACGCCCCTCCCCGCGGCACACTGCTGGGGTTTCACTTCCTCATCCATCTTTGGTTTAGTCGTGTCGCTGATGGTTTAGTAATGTTTTCTAATGAGTCACTGCTGCACCCTCTTGTTTTGAAAATTCCTTTGGTGCAATTGGTGAGTTTGTGTGTGTATGCGTGCACGTGTGTGTGTGTGTGTGTGACAGAGAGAACTCAACTCTGATTTAGTCTGAGCATGTGCGTGTTTTTTTTTTTGTTTGCAAGACAAAGAGCTGTTGGACTCTGCTGGGTTTTTTTTAAAGGCTGGCGAAACTGAAGTGGGTCACTCTGGCTTGTTTGGGCCTGTGTGTGTGTGTGTGTGTGTGTGTGTGTGTGTGTGTGTGTGTTTGTGTGTGTGTGTTGGGGCGGGGGGGCGGGGCTCGACGGCGAGTGACTGTCCTGTGACTTCCCCCTTCCACCCAGGCCTCACGGAGAGAATTCAGGGCTCACCTGGATGAGGTCATCACGCTCAAGCCAAGGTACTCTACCTTGGACCAGGTAAACCCACTTTTCCCTTCTACCAGCATGCTGTCCACCGGCAACCGACACCAGCACCGCCACCGCACGAGGGGCGCACGCCCGCACCACCCACACTGGCAGGGAGACGGCTGACCTGGGAGAGGCACCTCATTGTGATAGAGCCATCTAGATAAGGATATGTAGAAAACAAATGGTAATGTGTTAAAAAAAAAAAAGAAATTTGCTGCAATTAAATGAGCGAAATTCAGACCCAAATTGAGGGGTTCTGTGTAAAAATATTATATACTTCCCAAGCAGCCACGATGGAAGCTTAAATAACCACTGGAGTATTAATCAAGTAGTAGTAGTAGTCGTAGTAGTTTTGGATGCGAGGCCTCTCTTCCTGAGGTTCTCAGTGCCTCTCTCTGCTCAGCTGAAATACGGCGTGTCCTTCAAGACACACCGATGATGGGAGTTTGCCTGGCAGTTTGAAAGGTCTAACGGTTTTCCCCCACACCCACCCTCCTCCTCCACCAAAACCTTCCACAAAAACAAAAGCACATTGTTGTCGTAGACGAGAAACCTTGGGTGTTGATCGGCTTTTTTTTTTTTTTTTTTTTCTATTATCGCTCTTCGTCAAATAATTAGTCGGGGGTTTATTTAGAAAAAAAGAAGAAGAAGAATTTACATGAGCCGCTTCTTTCCATACAGTGTATGTACTGTAGACGCAGGTCACTCTACGGCGATACTCCTCCACCTGGCGAACAGGGGGCGACGTGTCCGTCGTTGGGGGTTTGGGTTTTAGACGGTGTGGTGCTACACGAGGAAAACGCCAGGCAGGGTTTGTTTTCTGAAATGTAATTAAAGGTCCCATGTTGTTCAAAATTCCCCCTGCGCTTTTTGCGTCTCCTGCCTTTTCAGCTTTTCAGCCGGCGTGCGTTCATGACGCCGCAAAGGTTCTTCATAAGTCACGCCTTACATCTCGCCAGTGAGCTACATGTGCTATGCACAGCAGATCTGCACCTCCACTGGAATTGAAAACCAAGGGTAACAATATGGGACCTTTAAATGTCCAAATTAAAGACCGTAAGGAGCGTTTTTTTTTTTTGTTTGTTTTTTTTTTTTTTCTTTTTCTTTTGGATGCCGCCCTGCCCTGTATCAGCAGACGCGTCAGGTCGTACGCAGCAGTCTTCTCTTCCTCCACATCGCCTCCACCTCTCTCGCTCTCACCCTCTCGTCATTCATACTTCATCTGGAGTGACTGCTGATTGGTGCGTGAGTGGCCGGTGACGCAACAACCGCTCCAGCTGCCCTTCTTTGCCGAGGTGGACGCAGCCAGCTGAACCGGCTCTCTCTGTTCCCCACTGGGCCCGCTGCAGGCCCACCTAACAACCCCCCTACCCCACTCTACACTCTCCCCCCATTTTGCATAATTTGTCTGACAGCCCCTTTTTGTTTTGTGCTGACATCAGCACCGCCCGCACTTGGATTCACATTATATCTTGATGCATCTCTGCAGCCAAACCGCTTATTGATCCCCCCCACGCCCACCGCCCACCCCCGCCCTGGCCCGACAATCGATAAGCCCCCAGAGCCACGCATCTCGCTGACATGTCCGCACTCAACCGCCCTGTGTCCGCAGACGACGGCAAATCCCACTCACCAGCCCGCTGATCTCCATGATTAGCGCTTCTTTGGCTTGAGTCCACAATTTATAACGTGTGTGTGTGTGTGTGTGTGTGTGTGTGTGTGTGTGTGTGTGTGTGTGTGTGTGTGTGTGTGTATGTGTGTGCGCGTGTGCGCCTATGTGCAGTGGCGCCACTCACAATTTTGGGCCCTATGATTAAAAATCAGTTTTAGGCGCCCCCTCCCACACACTGTGTCTCAATTCAGGGTCTGCATCCTTCGAAGGAAACGTCCTCTGTTGGAAGGCGGGTCCTTCGGAGGACCTGGCCGAGAAGGACGAACCCAAACCCGCCTCCCCGGTGACCACATGGGACGGTCTAGCCTTCGGCGTATTTGCTGGTTGCTTCACCGCCGTCCTCTCCTGCTGGCCAACCCCAGAAGTGACGTTTTTATAGCATCAAGCTAACCATTGATTCGCCATCCAACTCTGGCGTTGGATGTTCAAATAAATAAAAACCCTACGGTTAAAATTGAAAATGAAATTTGAATACTTAGATTTATATGTGGTGTCTTTGTCAGTCGATGCCGCAATTTCAGCTGACGGATCCCAGGATGCTTTGCAGCAGCACGCAAAGCATCCTGGGATACGGGAGGCCACGAAGGATAGTAGCGGTGCTAAAAGGGCTAAAAGGAGGATGCATTTGAAGGACGCATTTGGAGCGTCCTCTAAATTTTTGTGAATTGTGATAGGCCTTTGCGCAGTGTTCTGGCCTTCAAATGCATTCTTCAAAGGATGCAGACCCTGGATTGAGACAAAGCCCCTGTGTGTGTGTGTGTGTGTGTGTGTGTGTGTGTGTGTGTGTGTGTGTGTGTGTGTCATGATGTCGCCATTGTAACAAGTGAGAGTGTCCAAATCTTTCTTATCTTGCCATTTTGTTGGATCAGTTTTTGCTCTTTAATTGATTTTAACAGTGTGTGTGTGTGTGTGTGTGTGTGTGTGTGTGTGGCATTTCTCACACGCTCATTATTCTCTCCGAACACGTTCTCAGGGTTGGAGGGTGGCGGGCGGCAGGGTTATGTGTGGGGGGAGGGGAGGGGGGGGGGTTGACTTGAGTGTGAGACTGGTTGACTGCTTGCATTTCTATTTTTTATTTTAATGTATTTATTTCTTTATTTGGAATTTTGTCGCCCAGACCCTGACCTTCCATGCTGCTTTGGCCCCCATTCTCACCTCCCTCACCCCCACCCTCCCTCACACCCCCACCTCCCTACTCACTGTCTTCACCTCCATACGCGGCCCCTCCCACGGCTTCCTTGGATGATGATTTATTTTAATAAGTTGTGTTTCAGTTGGTCGTACATTTATTAGATTTTTTTTTTTTTTTTTTAAACCATTTTGATTTGAAACTAGTGGCATCCCTTCACGCTGCGTCAGGTTTTTTTGTTTTTTGTTTTTTCCAGCTGACTTTGAGTTAATGGTGATGTGTTTCCGCTGTGTCGACCGCCAACCACAGGGCAGACTAGCAACAAACTGAATAAGGAAGTTAAAAACTTGTGATTCATCCTTGGTTGTGAAGTGAATTCTTCGGTGGATTGATGTCAGTCTTATGCATCAGCTCTATAACTATTCATATATATGTATTTTAAAATATGCTTCTCTTTTTTTTGCACTTGTTTGCAGTTGTGTTTTCAAGGCTAATCGTGTTTTTGCTTCTTACTGTCTGCAAGTTTGATCTGTGTCCTCCTGTGGCCTTTTCTTGGCTCCCCCGATCCCAACCTTTGTCCCCTCCTCTCTGTCTACCTTTGCCCATCCATCCAATCTCCACCTCTCTGTGCTAGGGGGCCCTCGAGTGGTGGCACAGATCTCTGAGCAACCACAGCTGCCACCCTCGAATGGCCCCACTGTGCCCAATAAAGTGTCAGATATAACCAAAACGGCAAGATTTGAGATTTTAATCTCCAAGTTCATCATTGGGCACAAAAGTTTAGGTCCATTTTACATTTACAGTTGCCTTAACTTTTGATATGTGCTGTAATGCGGATTCGCTGTAGTTCGAAACAATAGTCAGTATCTACATTTTGCGTTTTTTTTCTCCCCTTTGTCGTTATCAACACAGTTTTGCTATAAATAAGCATCTGAACCGTCGATCGTCTGTCTTAAGTACAACAACGGTCACAGCAGGTTTGTGTTTTTCTTATTGTCAACAAATCTAAACAAGCACACAGGGACTGTGATCCTTTCAACTGATATTGCAAATATCAAAATATCAAATATCATCCATTTTCAATACCTGCTTCTTCCTGAGCTCAGGGTCACGGGGGTCTGCTGGATCTTCTCCCAGCTATTATAGGGCAAAGGCAGGGTGACACCCTGGACAAGTGGCCAGTTCATCGCAGGGCAACATAGAGACAAATGACCATTCACACTCACATACACACCTACAAACAGTTTAGAGTTCCCAATTCCCAACCTCACATGGATGTTTTTGAACTGTGGAAGGAAGCCGGAGAACCCGGAGAGAACCCACACAGGAAGGTGCGCCACCGTGTCACTATCAAAATATCTTTTTTGAAATATTCAGATTGATTTGGACTTGAGCAAAGAGTCCAATTTTTAAAGCAATTGAAAAGAAGCAACTTTCTCCTGCTGCTGTCTCCACAGCCGCGTGTGGACAAAATGTATCCAACTTGTCATTTTGTCAATCAAATTTTTTTAATTTTAGATCAATTAACTCATCGTCTTCATTGTTATTGCCCAATGGTTGTCTTGTCTGCTAATTGGCTATTCTAGTTTTTTAACCGCTACCACTAACTTTACACGCGCAAAGGCTTCTTTTTGTTAATGCTCAGCACTTTCCGTAGCAGTTTGTGTATAACTAGTTTTAAATGAAACAATCGTCATTGTTTCTTCAATGTCACTCCACTTCTTGAGCACTGTATGTTTTGGTCAACAGTCCCAGAACATAGGCCAAAAACTTCACATGCGGTCATGTGGAACACAAAACACGGCTCCCGGTGCAACACAACATTGTATTTAACAGCTTTTCACAACAACGGAGCTCCGTAGCATCGTTAGCGGGCCAAATTAGCAGCTATCGCATTTTTTCATTCGCTTTTCATGCCTGGGATTTGTTGACTTAAAGAAAAACTCTCTGTTCTCATTTTGATTGCGAAAAAGCAACCGAGTGGCTCTGAAACCTCTCAATACAAAAAGAAGAAGATTTTTTTTTCGTTCATTTAGCTCAATATATGAGCATCCGTCTACTTTAAACTAATGTCTCGTTTTCTGTGCGATTCAAATTCTTTGCGTCTCCCCATGCCTGGTGTTCTACGCTGGGCCTCCAGTAGGGGCCGCCATTGGGATGTGTCTCAATTCATGGTCAGCATCCTTCGAAGCCTGTATTTGAAGGCCAGTTACATCACAACACCGCTCAAGGGCCTGTCCTTTTAGCCGATTCGAAGGATGCACCGCTACTATCCTTCGCGGCCTCCTGTATCCCAGGATGCTTTGCGTGCTGCTGCAAAGCATCCTGGGATCCTGGGAAGTCAGCTGAAGTGACGGCATCTACTGGCAAAGATACAACACATAAATTTAAGTATTAAAATTTCACATAAAATATGAAGTTTTTACCGTAGGGTTTTTAATTATTTGAACATCCAACGCCTTATATGTTAAACCAAAACCCCAAAATTCAGTTAAAATATGTGACTCTTAATGCCGAGTAATGGTTAGCTTGATGCTATAAAAACGTCACTTCCGGGGTTGGCCAGCCGGAGGGAACGGCAGCGAAGCAACCAGGAAATACGCCGAAGGCCAGACCGTCCCATGTGGTTACTGGGGAGGCGGGTTTGGGTTCGTCCTCCGGAGGACCCAACCAACGAAGGCTGCAGACCCTGAATATGAGACACAGTCAATGTCCCGCAAACAGCCTCCTTAGAGCTCCTCCTCTCCTGTTCTTTCTCTGTCTGTCTGTCTGTCTGTCTGTCTCTCTTTGTTCCTTCCCAATGTAGGGTTTTGTCTGTGGATGCCTGTCCGTTCGTGCTCCCGTCCGTCCTTCTGTCTGTCCCTCTGTCCGTCCCGTCCGTCCGTCTGTCTGTCTGTCCGTGATGTTGCGGTTGCCGAGACAGATGCACTGACGCCTGTGATTCAATGCTTTATCTCCACTAGCTCCAGTGTAGGTTGGAGGGGCTTAAAGATGATCGCAGGAGGACCTTCAGCTCTCGAGTAACTATCCCGCTCCCCCCCACCCCATCCCCTTTCTCCCCGCCCCACCCCCACCCTCCTCCTCCCCTCCTCTCTGCCTCCTTCCCACCCCACCCCCACCACCAGCGAGGAGCGCGTCCAACAAGCGCCTCGCTCTTGGCCCTACCCCACCTCCCTCCCCCTCCACCCCTCTCCCAGTTCTTCCCTCTGGCTCTCACTCACCCTCTTCCTCCTGTGTGTCCGCCACTCGTCCTCCTCCTTCCTCCAGACTGTCCTTCACTCTCACGTCTCTCCGTCCTGGACCACCCCTACCCCTCCCCATCTACCTGTCCGTCCGACTCTGTCTCCGGTTAACATGCTCCGCTTCCAGTAGCTCTGTCTGGTGTGCTGGATGTCTGTTCAGTAGATGCCATCAGGCTGTTTTTTAAGTGGTCTTTTTATATCGTTTCTGTTCTTTCTTTTCCCCCCACCACTTTTCTGCTGTGTCTCGGCTCTTGTAGTTTTAGTGAAGTCCGTCCAGTTTGTCGCTTCCTGTTTTCTTTTGTTGGTTGTTTGTTTGTTTTTCTTCTTTTCTGGGTTTTGGAACCACATCATGCTGACCCACCATCCCCCCCATACTCCCTGTATCCCCTGCCTGCCCTTCTTCGATCTCTTCTCCGTCCTTCCATCCTTCCTTCTCCAGCACCATCCCACCCGCCACCCGTCATTTCCGATCCTCTCACCTTTTTTGGCTGTTTGGTGCCCTGTGGTGTCACGGTGCTAGCCCAGTTAGCATGGCATTACGGGAGAAAGAGGCGGACGGGTGACTGGGTGGGTTAGTAGAGACCTTCACCTCCACCACGGGTGCTCTGGCTCTCCATACACCAACTTAGCTTGACCACGCCAGGGCACAGCGGCCATCCAAACACAAGCAGTTGCAACAGGAGGAAAGCAGCGCAGGCCGGCACGAGGGAAGATAAGGAGAGCTAAACAATGAAACACTCGACAGACCAAAACGCATAGCCGATGGTTTAAAAAACAAGAAAGAAACTCTGTGCACTTCTTTTTAGAATTTGTGAATCTACTGTCGGCGCCAAGTTGGTCCCTGGAGGTTGAGCTTCCTAAAACAAAGCTTCTTCTTAATGTTCCTTCTATTCTGCTGGCATGTAGCGTTAGTACATTTTTGTTTTTTTAATTTGGTTGATGGCTTTCTATAAATACCAAGAAGAAATTGGCCAATCACCAGGAGTTAAGTCACGCCACGCAGATGAAAGGCAGGAATACCCGAATGTCCATGTGCTACATCCACCCCGCTGTGCCTTCTGCATACGCCGCACAGCAGATTGAATCGTCTGCAAATGTGTTATGCCTCTTTATGGAACATTGTGATTTCCTTTTTCAGCCACGTGAACAGACCAACCGCTGTTCCATCTTCTCTTCTGGTTTTCGTTGCGGTGTAATCTCTGCCACCTCCAGCTGTTTGGATGGCCATTTTAGGAAGCTACACAACCATTCATTAGTTCGGGGGCCACTGACCCAGTTCAGCATTAAACAGCATTTTAACCAGTTTTATGAAATAATGATACTGAACGCTCCACGATCATTACGAGTGCAGGAAAATCAGTCAAGATGTGCTTTAACAAGTATTGGGACCATTTCAGTTTCAACATTTAAAACCGCTTCAACCGTCTACTCAAAAGTGATTGATAGAATTCTAAGTGTGCAGAATTTTGTGTGAACACATTAAAAGTAGACTGTTTCAGAAGAGCCTAAATTATAAATTATGATGCGTAGTTTATTCCACTCACAGCAAATCGTGATTAATTTACAAAGTTTTGTTTTAGAAATGTTTCCATTTTTGGCAATTGTAAAGCCTTCAACTTGTGTCATGATGGCCGCATATCGCACACTTTTTATTAATTCCCTAAAATCACAATTAGACATTCAAGGCAACAACTATCAAAGCCATCCCATAATGTGTTCAGCGCGTTCTTACTGGTTTTTGTGCCCTAGTAATGTTCTGAGAGCTTTCCAGTCGATTATTTCATGAAGCTGCTTATAATGGAGCATTGAGAACTCTTGGATAATCGTTAGCGTCCGAACAGTCTAGAAGCAGAACGGCCCTGACCCAAAATCCTTGGGTATCTTAAGCTGTGCGTGTGCTCTGCGTGCAGGCCGGCGACAACAAGAAAACTCAACTGTCTGATAAAAGGCTGTTGAAACTCATTCATTAGCCGAGGCTTGAATCAAGATCATTTGCTTGGGGTGGTGGGGTGGGGGGGGGGGGGAGAAAACTGTTAATCTAATTTATTTTTTTCCCCTCTGTGATTTTGATTGAATGAAAAAAGGGGGAAATGGCAGTTAGATTCCGAGCGCAAGAGCCTAATTTCAACCAATTTCTCCTCATTTCCCAACTTTTCCTGCTCCGAAAATACGGCTATCATTTTCCCCTTTCATTCCGGCGAGCCTCTCCGTCCTCCAATCAGCGCCGACGTGAGCAGTGGAGGCTGCCAAGACCCTCTTGCAACCCTGGTTTCCCTCCCCTCTCGCCATTGATTTGACAGTGGCCTTCGCTCACTCCGCAGCCCGCAGTTTGCCTCCGTCATCCACCCTCGGGTGGTTTGGGGAAGCTCAGCCCAGGCTTCACCCCACTCCTCTTCTTCTCCTGCCCAATTGTTGCCACATCATCTGAACAGCCGCCCCTCCCCCGTATCTCTCGACTCAACACGTGCTTAATCGTCGCCGCCGCATTTTTCGACGTCACAATGTAGCAGCACAGTGGACGCGTCTCGTGACGACCGCGTGGTTCCGATTCTGTCGCTCTGTTTGTTGTCGCCTTTGTCCTACGAACTCCTCCTCCTCCTCCTCCCTCTCTCAAAGTGGCCCGAGAGCGACGGTGAGACGTCGTCCGCGCACCGTTTTTCGTCAGTACGACTCGTCACCACAGCTAGCATATAACAATAAAATAAAATAATAAATGCGAGGAGATGCATCCATCTCCCCCACCAACACCTCCTTCCCGCCGCCGCCCCTCCTCCCCCCCCCCGCCAGCGAGCAGGACAAAGTGCACGGTGTTAGTGTGACACGGCTCTCGACGGTGCTTCTGACTGTTGTATCAACAGCTTCTCATCTCAAGCATGTCAACGACGGAGCAGCCCAGCTCGATGTCAAATTACCACTGCCTCTGCTTTCTCTTCCAAACCCCAACCCCACCTACTCTTTTCTTCTTCGAACCTCCGCCCCGACCCCACCTCCTCCACCTTCAGGTGCAGTCACGATGCAGCAGCAAAGAAAATATACTAAGTTCAAGTGAGTACTAAGTTTCCGTTTTGCGTACATAGATTTAAAAAAAAAAAAATTTGACGAGGCTGTTCTGGTCTGGGTTTATCCTGCTGCTGCTGCTGCTGCTGGTGGTGTGTGTGTGTGTGTGTGTGTGTGTGATGTTTTGCCAGGGGTTGTTAAGCCCCATGTTAAGCATCGGAATATGCTGCCGAAGCATAAGTGTGTGTTTAAAGAGAGAGAAAAAAGGGGGGGGGGGGGGGTAAATTGGGTCAAGGGAAATCAAAGCGCAGCACCTATTCTTTTGCCGCGAGGCAGAGCAAGAGCCACGCAGCGCCAGAGACAAAGCCTGGAGGCGGGTGGGGTAGGAGTGTATGTGACGTGCCGGGGTGTAGCTAATATGCAGATTACATATTAGTTACACCGCGCTTTGTTTCTTTTTGCCGTCGGAGTTATTAGAGAGGTATTATTAGACCGTTGTGGTCTGCTGCGGATCAATGAGCCATTTCAATGCAAATCTCCCTTTACCGTGTTTTAATGACGCCTTGGTGGCACTGTACAGTACCTGTACAGTGGGGGAAAGCGAGGAACGAAAACTTTGACTCGTGACGGTGAATTGGCCATAAGTCCATCCTTGACTCCATGCCAAATACACGGTTTGGAAAATGGGCTCTCTGTGATGTCACAGAGAGCGCCGGTACCCGACCCGTGGTGAGGACAGCAGTCCCAGCGTGACTGTTGAAACAGGTCATCATTGATGCACTGTTCCAGTAGAGCGTCAAGAAGTATGAAGAAGAATAGCTTCAAGTACTATTACTGGTATTCTGGGTTATATTATGGATTACTTTAAGGGTATGCAAAAAGATTTGATTGCACGCAATTTAAGTATTGTATGTTGTAACCGAAACAAACCATTCATTCAATCATTCATAGGTTTAGACAGTGATGACTTTTAATGCGGGTGCAGATCATTTTTTTCTTTTGTTGTTTTTTCCTGACAATTACAAACCCAATGTTGTGAGATCAGTATAACTTTTTTTTTGGGGGGGGTCTTCGTGTATTTGTTGTTTTCCAATTTGAAGGACAACACTGACTCAAGAGAGAGACTTTAGTTTCCTTCTCATGTGAGCCCTTGACGGTTCACCTCGTCTTTTCTGTCCCCGCACCATTAACGTTATCTCACGAACTGCTGCAATGAGTAATATATGCCAATGGGAAAAATACATTTTAAAAGAAGTGATAGGGCTCGTCCTAATATGTAAAATGTTATCTAAATGTCTAAAGTCCAAATTCACTGTTTTCAACGTATCCTCCTGCGCGTACGATTTTAAAGGCACAAAAATTAATAATTATCTAACTTCCGGTTTAATGGTGATCATTTATGGGAGAAATTAGATAGAAAATATGTTGGACAAATTTTGAAATGAACAGGTATAGCACATAAATAGCTATGCATTCTGAAATGTTAAAATCTCCTCCTGTGGAACATAAAAAATCAGGAAAAAGAAATGAGGAGCGCTGTAAATGTGACACAAGTCGGACCTGACAGCCGTGACATGCATGAAAGTGTTGCTAATGTGTCTTTTCCAGGTCACAGTGCAGTGGACATCACCAAGGTGCCCCGGAGGCACCGCATGTCTCCCTTCCCACTCACCTCCATGGACAAGGCCTTCATCACTGTGCTGGAGATGACCGCTGTCCTGGGCACCGAGATCATCAACTACAGAGGTGAGGAGGGCGGCTGTTGACTGTGCTCGGCAGGAAGGATTCTAAGCCTCTCTTTAGAAAAAATAAATAAAAAAAAAATAGTGGTAGTATAGTAAAAAGGTTTGTAGTATCGAAAATCGTATCGAAAATCAATCAATCACTCCCATCAATCATAATCAATTACTTTTCCAAATACCCTATCGAAGAAAACACTAGTTTGCAATGCTTGCCAAACACTGTGGCGTAGCAGTGTTGTCTTGTGTGGAAAGAATAAACCTAAAGGAATTTGGGCAGTGTTTGTTTTCCTCTCACGAGAATCTGGATAATATTTTTTGTAAAATGAGTTTGTGTAGGAAGGCTTCATGAGAGGATGCTGAAATTTAAGGCAGCTTTCATTTGAATGAACGCAGCTTTCATGAAAGTTTGTCATTTAAAACACAATAAAATCTATTTAAGATTTGGGGCTTCTATAACAATGTTTTTCTTTTACTATTATCTACATATATGGGACCCCTAATGTTTATTGTTTATTAATATGGATCCCCATTAGGTGCAGTAGAGCTGCAACTACTCTTCCTTGGGGTACATAAAAAAAAGTTTCTTACATAAACAAAAGACATGAAACAAAATAGGATTCAAAAGTATATTTAAAAAAAAAAAGCATAAAAATTGAAAAAAAAATTAAAGATGTTCCTAAATGGATGTTCAAATGATGTGTACTGTAGTCTGAAGGATATTTTTTATCAGGCTTGTGATGTTTTGCTTCACTGCTTTGGTCGATGACATCGTGATCTTGTCTGAAATGTGTCAGTGAAGGACAGTTTTACTAAAATGTTCAACAGCTCAGCAGTTCAAAAGCAATTCAAGCAATGTGTCCAGTCATCTGGAACATTCCCCCCTTTAGTGCATGTTCACTTGCTGTTGCTTCTCGCCTTTCCCCCCATCCTGCCCCCTGGTGGCTCTAGTTAGCCTTCTGGCAGAGTGGGGAGGGTGATGGAGGGGTGGGGAACTTCAGGGGAAACACACGCTCTCTAATCCATCTCCGAGGGCACGGTCAGACGGACCCGGGGGCCATGAAAAGCCTTGTGGGCGCACATGACTTCCAGGTCAATGGTGGCAGGAGGGGCGCCGGTTCTTTTCCCCACATGTAAAGTGATGTTCCATGTTCCAGGAGTGGGGAGCAGGTCTCGGGATCAACGTGAGGGCGTCAGGGTGAAGGAGGGAAAAGGGAACTATGAGGTTATGAAACATTCAGGAGGCCGGCGGGCAGCCGCACCGCCTCCCCTGCTGGATTAGTAAAAGCGTGAATGTGTGTGAATGCGAGCGTTGCAGTGATACAGTGGTGGAAATGCCCGATCGTTTTAGAGCGCTGCAGCAGGTCAGCTTAGCTTTGTGCTAATTTGTGTCGATTTAGTAGAATAATATTTTCCGAAATTTTATGGCCCTAAATTTCCAAGGAGAATTTCTTTCATTGCAATACGCGTGTTCCCCTTCTGCACGCGCACGTCAAGCCTGGATGTCTTAATCTTTTAATAGAATACAAATACAGCAACTTGAAGTCAGACAAGGCAAGTCAAATGAGGAGGCTCCGCCGTGTCATTCTAAACAAGCCTGCAGGAACGTTCATAGTTTGGCCTTCGAAGGAGAGAACATTTTGATTTTTGATTGAGGTGGCAGTTTGTCGCACAAAGTCCAGCCTTAAGTTTGATACACCGTATATGCGAGCCATTTCAATCAGTTCTCTTAAAAAAAAATATTCTCTCCGTTGTGAGAATGCCATGTGTTATGTCGATCCACTCATTTGAGGATGACATCTCTGTTTGGAACCTGGGCAGATATTCATGTGGCTTTTCCCAGTGGAGCTCATCCAAAATCAGAGATACATACATTTTGAAATCAAACAAGATCTTTGCCTTGGACGTCACTTCCAGGATCCAGATGTTTAACTTGGAACAGGAAACGGAGCCACGAAATGACGATTCTGAAAGATGCGAAAGTGATTCGCCCACACGGTCGTCAGCACGCCCCGTTCTGCATTTTTCACATTAATCTGAGTCATTTGGAGTTTGAGGAGAAGATAATTTGGGCAAAGTGATGAGACATCGCCTTCATCAAGCCAACATGACACAGTTCTTTTGAAAAGCCGGACGCCACCGCACTCTGAGCGACTCTTTTTGTTTGTTTGTTTGTTTGTTTGTTTGTTTCTTCGTCCGATTAAAACGCTTGCTTTGCTCTGGCAACCAGCCTCCCTTTTTCAATCCTATTTTTGAACCGCGCCTCAGCTTCAGCACACAGTTTTAACGAGCTGTTAGAATAATGACTTGGAAGCTCGGAACTTGGTGTCGGCTGCGAAAGACACACCGGAATATCTCGGATGACATGCTGTGTAAGACTTGGACAACAGGCACGTGTGTGTGTGTGTGTGTGTGTGTGTGTGTGTGTGTTGCTCCGTCAGGGATGCATTATTTACAACAGCTCGTTATGAGCGCCATGTCATAAGCCTGTGCGCGCGTGGGCGTTTTTGCATGCATTCATGCATATCGCTCCTTCTCCCCGACTGACTATCGGGAGCTCAGATCTTCGTATTAACGCCCACACGATGATAGCATAAAGGCACAGAGCGGCGCTATATATAGCCGCACAGCAGCTTAAGGTATTTTAGTGCTAGGATTTCTCTCCTCCGCCCACTCGCCCTGTCTTCTCCTGTCTTTCTCATATCGCCCTCTCTCTCTCTCTCTCTCTCTCTCTCTCTCTCTCTCCCTCTCACTCTCCCCGAGCCATTGTTCTTCCTACGACAGAGTCTTTTTTTTTTCGTAAATTGTCTGGCTGGTGCCAGTTGTTGTTGCGCGCACGTGGCTTCGGTCACGCGCGCGCCCGGTCGCCTCTTAAATGTGTCGCGAGTTCAAAAGAAAACGTGAAATGCGAAGAACGAGACGGCGTGCGTTCGCTCTTGCTCAGGTGGTGAGTCAATGTGCAGAGGTTGTGATGCATGCACACACGCGCACACCTGCAGCATATATGCCTCTGTGTATGTCCGTCTGAGTCTCACTCACTGTCCTCCTCCTCCTCCTCCCACTCTTCCTCCTCCTGGCCCATCAGATGGGATGGGTCGAGTCCTGGCTCAGGACGTTTATGCCAAAGACAACCTCCCGCCCTTCCCGGCCTCCGTCAAGGACGGCTATGCTGTGAGAGGTACGAGCTGTAACTGCAACTGTTCGCAAGTATGTGCTGCGTCTCGCGCACTTGTGTTTCCTGTTTTCCAAAAATAAGACTAATGTTTTGTTTGGTTTGGTTTGGTTTGGTTTGGTTTTGTTTGGTTTTGTCTTAATGGGCAATAATCGAGCACAGCTGTGTGATTTAGTGTTATTTAGGGAAACTTTCAGCTAGTAGTGCAATCAATGAAAGAAATTCATTTTAAGTTCCATAGAACATAAAGTGAAAAAAGATAATGTCCCATATTGCTATGGAAATTTTAAATGGGCAGTCCAAAAATAGTTGTTGCCAATGAAATAAAGGCATTCCTGCGTTTAAGGGGATCAGGGGTTAAAGGTCAAGGCTCATCGCACTAAATCATCAGGTGTCAAACTCAAACACACAGTGAACCAAAATTTAAAACTTGGACAAAGTCACGGGCCGTCATTGATCTTCCACCCGATAGAACAGTGAACTTATTCATAAGGACCCAAACAAGATTTTCTTCAACTTGATTATGTAAGCAAAAAAGCAAAAAAAAAAAAAAAAAAAAAAAAGCTTAATATTTTACAGAAGTGACTATGAATATGTGAATATTTCATTTGCAGCCTTCTGATTTCTTTTTCAACAGTAACCTTTTTCCACAAAATAAACCAATTAGTTAATAATAATCTAATTCAATTGAACGTCCTGCCCTGATTGACGCACTAAAATACCAGCAGAGCATTTTGGGATTTGCAGTATTAGAGGTAGATGTGCTGTATAATACCGGCTCTAGTGGTGATTTTGTCATTATATTTGCCTCACAGGCTAAATATAATGACACGGCCAGAGTTTGACACCTATGTTCTAAATCATCAAGAAAGTTTGATGCTTTTTTTTTTTTGCAAGTAGTTCGCAACGGGCCAAAAAAAAAAGAAAGACTTTTGATTTCCAAGTCTCTCAATAGTCTCACTTTTGCTTTCGCCTAAGCAGAGGCCTCCAAACTAATTTGACCAGTTTCTCTCCCCTCCTCTCCTCTCTTCCTTGAGTGACCCAACTTTAACCTGGCAGAGACGACCAGGGTGGTGGGGATGAGAGAGGGGAGTCCTGCGGGAGGCGCTGCGGAGATCCTCTAAATCCACTGAAATAGAAAATAGTTTGCCGCACTGCATGACGGGAGGTGAAGGCGCCCTGTAGCCGTTCCACACGCGCAGATATGACGAGAGATAAGAGAAGTTAAGCCGGGGCCCTGCTGCCAGTGCCGACTTTGCCTGTGATGCACTCACAGCGGAGGCACAGCCTCAGTGAGGCAGTAAAGCTGCTAGTGCCCAAAACTCTGAAAGCTGCAGCAGTCTGCGATTTTCAGATGCACTGTAACGTTTTGGCAAATCGCTGACGCACTAATGCTGCCGTCATTTGACTGAAGTTTCAATGAAAGATGATCCTAGTAACCGTGTATTGACTTGAGTCGAGACGTGTTTTTAATCTTTCAAATCTGTTTTGTTCTCTCTTTTTTTCCTCCATGTTTTCATCTTAGCGGCCGATGGCCCGGGTGACCGCTTCATTATTGGAGAGTCTCAAGCGGGGGAGCAGGTCAGCGCCCGGAGTGACACTCACACACAGGCACAACTTTGAGACAACTTTTGTCCTCTGCCGAGGATGACAAGAGCTTCACCTTAATGAATGGCTGCTGCCATAGAAACCACACCACTCTCAAAACAAACAGACGTCGGTTTTCATTTCTTTCCTGTTAGTCCTTCAAGTATATTTCAGTTTGACGAAGTTTTGAAAATGCTTTTTAGACTCAGAATTCACGTCGTCAGTGTTTTCTTTCCAGAAACGTCTCTTCTAGCCTTTCAGTCTTATCATTTCTTTACCGGTTCCGAAGTGATTTTTTTCATTTATATTTTTCTACTTCAAATCAAAGAAAATCATCGATAGATTAATGGATGACAAGCAGCTCCAGCTTCTTTAAAAAAAAAAAAAAAAACTATTTGATGTTCATGCTGGCCTCATTGCGTTTCAGGATTATCATTTTGATGACACGATTTTGTCATTTGTGGCTGTGTGCATGCAGCCCACCCACACAGTGATGCCGGGCCAGGTGATGAGGGTGACGACGGGCGCTCCAATCCCTTGCGGTGCTGATGCTGTTGTCCAGGTCGAAGACACCGAGTTGCTCCGAGAGTCTGAGGACGTGAGTCCGGCTTTTCCCGCCTGAAACCATCAACGGGAGAAAAAGAAACAGCGGCTTCTCCTTGATGAGTTTGATTGTTTTTTCTTCTAGGGCACAGAGGAGCTGGAAGTACGAATCCTAGTACAGGCTCGTCCAGGGCAGGACATCAGGTTGGTGCATTGTGTCGATTTGTGTCCTGCGTTGTGGGACCAAGTTCCAAAAATACACAATAAAAGCTTGAGGCTTTTGCTACTTTCAAAAATTTTCCCCTTTTTCATTCTCTCTCCTCCCACCTCAGGCCCATCGGTCACGACATCAAGCGCGGGGAGTGCGTGCTGGCTAAAGGGACCCACATGGGCCCCTCTGAGATCGGCCTCCTGGCCACTGTGGGCGTCACAGAGGTGGAGGTCCAGAAATTCCCTGTGGTGGCCGTAATGTCCACAGGAAATGAGGTAGGAAGCGGAAAATAACATTAAAGACATGAGGAAACGATAGAGCCGACGACGTCCATTTCACACTGGTTTATTTTTTACGCGTTCACGAAACGTTCAGCCTCAATGATAGTGGTACCTTTTTGCAGTTAGCAGCATTGTCTCCCTTTAGACGCAGGAATTGTGTGACGTGTGCACTTTCCAAGGCCTCGTTCACACTGCCAGCCAAAATCTAATTTTTTTGTTGATCTTTTGTAGTCTGAACAGTCACAAACCACATAAAATCCGATTTTGTTTTTGCAAAACGGATTACTACAGCAACCTGTCAGATGGGTCAATAATGTGGCCCAGTCTGAACAGAGCCAGATCCCATTTGGACACCTGCTAAAAAACAGTGTGGACAGTCGGCCCTAAGAATCGCATTTGAGAAGGAATCGGATTTGAATCGGATTCGCCTGCAGTCTGAACGCAGCCCAAGTGACTAATCTCTGCGTGGCAGGTCGGTTGAGCTTGACAGAAATTCAAAAACGCAACATGTTTTTGTTTTTTCTTTTCTTCACACTCGACGGCGGCGGCGGCCGGGAGAAAAACGTATCAGTTATTTTGCAGAACGGAGGCGCTTGACCCTCTCCCCTCCTCTCTGCCGCACCATCGTTTCTTAACGCCAGACTCTGTGCCACCCGGCGAGGCGCTAATAATATCTCATGAATAATATTGAAACAGAGCCTGGGCTTTATTTACACCAACAAACAGGACGGCGACTGAATACATCAGGGGCGTTTGCTGTGGTTTCAACCTTCCAATCCCGCGTCTGTTGCCACAGCTGCTGAACCCAGAGGATGACCTCCATCCCGGGAAGATCAGGGACAGCAACCGCTCCACACTGCTGGCCACCATCCAGGAGCACGGTTACCCCACCATCAACCTGGGCATCGTGGGCGACAAGTACGACTCACCGCCGCTCTGCGCGGCTACCTCTGGGGTTTTTTTACTTAGCGATTGTGTTCGTAGTTCAGTGTTTTATTTAATTATTTTTTTACTTTTGCCCCACAGCCCTGATGACCTTCTCAGCGCGCTGAATGAAGGCATCAGCCGTGCTGATGTCATCATCACCTCAGGAGGGGTGTCCATGGGGGAGAAGGTATGACCGGGATAGTGGCGTCGGATAATAAATGCAACCAAAGGGAGGCCTTTGGATTCACAAAATTTCAACCTTAAACTCGAAATGAAAACTAAAAATCTCCTTCTTGTAATCCTTTTTTCTCTTATTGTGGCCCTAATCCTCTTTCATAGAACTGATTTCTAATAGGTCCACTTCAAGCAATAACAACTATAATAAATGATAAGTGAATGACTTTGAACAGAATTTGCTAGACATGATTGCTACCATAGACGCCTTAATGATTCTGATCAAGTCTTTTGCTTGTGCAGTGCGCATGATTTTAGCTCTACTTTACATACATTTGAAACTTTATATTTCCACTGTTGAGTGCTGAAAGCCACAAGTCCTAGTTTGACCCCAGCTTTTGCTGCATCATGTCCCTCAGGAATCAGTTTGAGGGGCTTTCTAATGTCGTCTCAACACTTCCTTTCTTTTCAGGACTACCTTAAACAGGTGCTGGATATCGATCTCCACGCCCAAATCCATTTTGGTCGAGTTTTTATGAAACCAGGGTAAAGGAACTGAGCAATTTCATTTAATATTCACAATTGGGAGGCCTCCCTTGGTATTCACCGAGTGTCTTCTTCTGTCACTTGCAGTCTCCCCACAACATTTGCCACCTTGGACATGGACGGTGCTCGCAAACTAATCTTTGCCCTCCCAGGTAGTGTGTGAAGTTGAGAGATAGAGGGATTCACGCCGATGCTCCTGCAGAGATGTTACTCATGGTTGTCTCCTTCTTTTTTTCTCCCCCCCCCCCCCCACCCCCCTACTTCCCCCCTCCCCCGCTGTGTCCACCGCTTTGTCCCAGGAAACCCCGTGTCCGCCGTCGTCACTTGTAATCTTTTTGTCATCCCTGCCTTGAGGAAGATGCAGGGCATTTTGGACCCTAGACCCACCATCATTAAAGCGAGGGTAGGATGTAGAGGGGAACTTTGGCGAGACTGTGACTCGAGTAACGTGACGTCCGGCAGCTCTTTGCGGCGCCGAGCGCGTCAACCGGTGAAACGGCTTTGTTTTTTTTGTTTTTTTGCACGAGCAGCTTTTGGTCTTCCAGGTACCAAACCGTTTTGCCTCCTTCTCGGTCAAAGTGGGAGGACTGTTTCAAGGAGCACAAAGACGACAAGGAGACAATTTCTCTTTGCATGTGTTCTAATGCATTTTGAATGTAAAATTGTAGTCCTATTTCATTGTCTCCTTGATTCTGATTTTTTTTTTTTTGCCTCGGCGCTGTGGCGAGGCAGAGAAATGAATCACAGGTCCCGCTGACGCCTCCTCCCCTGGTCATGAAAATTCACCATTGTAGAGAAACGGGGGAGAAAACAAAATAATTCATAAACAGCGAGTGATCGCAGCAGGTGTCCTCAACTAGCGTCATCAAGAAAGACGTCTGGTCCCCTGTCAAGGGTGCAGCTCCACGAGCTTACATCATCTACTGCAATAGAGCAGTCAAGTTGAGGGCATTGCTGCCACCTAGTGGTGGCTTTGACACATGGCAAAGAAACTCAGACTAAAGTCTCCATACTTCTTGGAATATTTATTCCAATTTCAGTTTGCTTGTATCAACCAGGACAAATCTTCAGTGAGAAGAAAAGAAACATAAGAATCCTCCAGTCCTGGTGTTTATGTATTTGCTTCACTATAATGGGGACATTCAGAAACTAGCTAAAGAATTTTGCTCCTTGCAATCAAATTCTCTCTAATTACATTAATTTGAAATTGAGGCTAAAAATTAAAAAAAAAAAAAAAGAGGCGTGACGCTATGTTTAGCAGTAAGAAACCAACTTAACACGTGTTACTGTGTACCACATGGTTTTCATATTATGATCTCCCTCCCTTAGTTGTCATGTGATGTAAAGTTGGACCCTCGCCCTGAATACCATCGCTGCATTCTGACATGGCATCACCAGGAGCCTCTGCCGTGGGCACAGAGCACAGGTACCAAAAAAAATCCAGTCAGCACCGCCTAGTGGTTGCAGTATTGTTCGTTTGTTGCATTAATTCAATTTTTAAGTGTGTTTGCCTCTTTTTTTTATTTCTGTAGGATACTCTAAATGAGCAAAGTTAACCGAATGCATTGGCAAAAAAAAAAAATAAATTCAATCCTCCTGTAAAGACGAAGGCTGATGACCTTTATCAGGAAAATTATTCTATATTAAGTACTGTTGGTATTCTGTAAAATCACACTGGATGAAGACAGTACAACTGACAAACATTATCATTGGTGTGCTTTGGTTAGATTCTTTGGCCTCAGTCGTCTTTTTATATATGCCTGATTGGTAGTTTAGGGGGGCTCGTTTGCAATCATCGAGTTCATTCGCACAAAATATTTCGAGGCTGCAAGGTCTAGAATATTAACGATAAACACAGAATTTCAACAGAGCTATCTGAGAGCATTTGAAAAATAAATCTACAACAATGACCCTGAGTGTTTGCTTCTATATTTTATTTTAGAGAGAGTGTCACTCAGACTTTGACCCTATGAAAAGCTTACAGAATACGTCATTTGACATTTGACAGTACACTTGGAAGGGTGCTAGCGGTTGCCGCCGTACGCTGTCCACTTTCCCACCTTGTCCTTCCCCTCCTGTCTCTCCCTGCAGGGAACCAGGTGAGCAGCAGGCTTATGAGCATGCGCAGTGCTAACGGGCTCCTGATGCTACCTCCAAAAACAGAGCAATACGTGGAGCTGCACAAGGGCGAGGTGGTCGACGTCATGGTCATCGGCCGGCTATGATGTCACCGCGGCGGGATGACGCGTCGGCCTCACATAGCGTTGCGGTTGGATGGGGTGGTTCACGGTGCATGTCCACATATCATTGACTATTCTGTAATATGCAACGGCACAGCTAGTTTTTATTGATTTGGATAACGTTGAGGTATAGTCAACATCTTGATCACCACCTAGATACATATGAAAAAAAAAATAATTTAAAAAAGATTATAGTATTTCAAACAAAGAAAATATAACTTTTAATGAAAAAAAATCTAATTATAAAAAAGAGATTTATTCTGTAATATATTATTATAATTATTCTTATTATTATTATCATTATTCTTATTATTATCATTATTATATTAAGGCAACTTTGTTCCTTTCATTGCAATTGCTTTGTGTGTTCAATGCTAGACCTTATCTATAGCAGTAGCATTTTAATAGACAGCTGTAGGTGCCTGCCAGGACAAAAAAAAAAAAGAAAATTATTATTTTCTCATCTTTAGTGGAAAAAAAAATAATCTGTTTTTTGAAAATGAAAACATTGAGGAAGACTCCAGATTTCCCACGGTGCTCATCTAAGAGGAAGAAGGGGGCACATCGATACCGCTTCCTCTTTTTGAGTGCCCATCAAGGTGACACTTCTGTTTTTCTCTCATTAGTATGCATCATAATGGCTTCACAAAGAGCTTTGCTTGTTGTTTATCTTGTGAGTCTTGTTTATGTGCGCAGTGCCAAATGCCTGGGCAGGGAAGAGGCGATGTTGGGATGGGGAGGTGGCCGGGGGGGGGGGGAGGGCACGCCCCAGTCTGCCCAGCCCTGAAGCTTCCTTATATTCACGGTGACCGGGTTTTAAACTCTGCCCCGAACACACCGCCCCCCCCCCCCCCCCCCCCCCCCATCCCCCCAGCCCCTCCCAAAGGGCGAGTCGAACCTGGGGAAGAATAATCTTTTATTTGATCGAGTATTTAAGATTAAAAAAAATACAATAATTATAATAATAATAAAGAAAGAAAAGAAACAGCTTCTTTAAGTGCTGACAGCCTTTTTAACCAACTTCACAAAAAATGTACAGAGAAAAAAAAAATGAGAATCATATTGTACAGATATATGTGACCAGCACTCCTAAGGAAATTATTAAGCAATGAGGAGACATTGAACAACGCTGTACTATAACATTTTCTGTAATGATATGAAACTGATGAAAGAGACTAAGATAATAAAAATCCTTGATCATTATATAAAAAATGTTCTTGTTGGGTTTCCTTTTTTTTAATAAAAATGTTTAAAGAAGTAAAAGAAAAATCGTGATTTTCTTCTTTGGTACAGAGCTGGCGTGGGCAAACTTTTATGGGTTCTAAAATTTGACAGAGCAGATGGATGGAATGTTTTGGTGAGCCACCTCATAGGAGAAAAAAAAATATCTGGATATGTGGAACACATGTGCTTCAATGTCAGTTGAGGAAAATTAACAAATCGCTGTAACAAACATGTGTCTCTGAAGCCCTTTTGAAATGACTCAAAATGCTTGAAATACAGCTATTTATGCCTTACTTACTATTTATATGATTTCTTTTAGTTTGGTGGGCCGCATACGGCCCCCGGGCCTTAGTTTGCTGATGCCTGGTATAGAGGAGTCTTTAAGAACAAGGCTTTCAAAAGTGTGGATGAATGGATGTTATTAGTTTCCTTAAAGAGCATATTTTGGTTTGGAACGCTTTCTTGAAAATACATCAAATTTGATTGGATCCTCCACATGTGTAATAGTGATCTCATTACACCTGTACTGTGTTATGAATTAACAATTTACATTTTGACAAAGATAGCATGTTGTTTAATTTCCTTTTAGGATAGACGAGAAACTTTATTATCATTTATTGTCAAGGTTGACAACGAAATTAAGTGCCAACCATGATGGGATGAGTTACACTGACGCATTAAAAAAAAAAAAGAAAAAAAAAAGCTGTGGGCAAACAACAACAAAAATGCTGTTGACATAGATCTGTTGTATCAGTGTCAACAATCTTATCAGGTTGTTTGTTGCAAAGCAAACAAAGTGGAACTTTTCAGCAGTCCTAATCTGTGAGCTCTTTGCTAATCTATTTCTGCAAAGTATCCATCTACCAAAGCAAAGTGTGCGCATCCTTCCCCGTTCTACATTTAACAGGAAAGTCCAAACGTCTGCATAGGAATGAATCCCTGCAAAACAAGCGTGGGGGTTAACTGTCCCTCTTTCCAAGGTGGTTAAGTATTTAAGGATGTGGAACTGGCAGGAGAGAGCCTAATGAGAAAAAGAGGTTAAGCACAGAGGTGTCAGAAAGGATTAACTTAATAGAAAATGCAGCGGAGGAAAGGCGGCCTCACGCTTTGGTTCAGATATTGCGCAGGCTGTGTGAGATTACACACTTTCCGCTCTGCTCCGCGAGGTGAAATGACTGTTTATCCTATTAAATGGCGATAATTACTAGTGCGGTGAAAAGAATGTTGTTAACTTTATCCAGGCGGAAGTGCGCAAACGCGGCAGCGGTTCAGTTTTTTTTAACATAACGCCGATTTCTTTCAAGCCTTGTGCGTACATAAAGCGCGTGAGAGTTTAAGAGAGCTGAGTTGCTTCATTTGAGAGAAGGAGAGAGAGAGAGAGAGTTTGAGTTGGACCCACAACCATTTGGAGGCGCTGATAGGCAGGGGAGGAAGAGGCAGTTCACTGAGGAACAAAGATTCAGAAGAAGAGAACAGACGTAGGAAACCAGAGGGGGGGGGGGGGGAGAGAGAGAGAGAGAGAGAGAGAAAGAGAGAGAGAGAGAGAGAGAGAGAGAGAGAGAGAGAGAGAGAGAGAGAGAGAGAAAAGTCTCTCGTGGGAGGAGATTAAAGTGATGTAGGATTTTCACTTAATAGCCAGTGGGCAATGGATATTATTAGCTTTAATAGATTAATTGTGACTGCAACCGAGTGATCAGAGGGATAGTGTTAGGTTTAAGGGTTTTTTTTTTTCTTTTCTAAAGAAAGTTAATTTAGAGGTCTTAACAGTGCAAGTCTGCCAAAGCTATCCCTGAGGAACCTGATAAGGAGGGAAGGAGGGAATAATCCCAGAGCCCCGACAGCCAGATCCCAATGTTTCAAAACTTCTCTCCGGAGTAGAATAATTAATAATTAGTAATCAATAAAGACTATCCTGAAGGATTTGCCCTGGGTTTTCAAAGGCAGATAGGATTTTTTTTAAATATATTGTATATAATTGCGATTCCTCCATCATAGATCGGATCGGAATCTGGATTTGCAGTCGTTGATGAGTCGCCATCTGGTGGTTAAATTTATGTAATGCACATACTGAATTATCTCAGTAGTTTTTAAAATCCACTAAAGGAAATTTCCCTTGGTGGTATTTTAGTGCATAACAAAAAGCAAAACAAGTACAAAAGGCGAAGGGTTAGACAGCACATTATGGAAATCAAATGTTGCACTGGATAAGAGATGCCAAACGTTTCATTGTTCTATAAGTATACCAATGATGCCCTCGAGTGTAAATCACAGGACACTAAAATAAACATTCACGTGTGCATTCAAGCAATCTTTGTCCCAATTAATTGACTGGACAACACAAATAATGTAAGAGCAGCATGTCATTTCATTTCTGACACACCAAATTATAATGTTTAATCCCATCGGGAGAATTGTGATGTGGATTAAAAATGTTGATACGCAGGGCCCAACTGAGAATATTCTATTGCATCACTCATTTGTATTGAGGCTGAACCGGGGAAAAAGGGCGAGGTCAAATCTCCCTTTCAAATGCCATATTTGGATTACACACCGGCCATTCCACGTCTGACAAAGCGGGGGCGCTCTAGAGTCGCAGTGTTGCCGGGGCGACGACTCAAAACAGCGTTCGCAGTCTCACAGCAATGGCCACAAGTGTCCCGACTGTGTCTGGCTTAAAGTCTCTACAGCGACTGGAAGCAGCTCTGGAAGCACCGCTACGGACTTGCTGTTATTGACACTTAACGTCCATGTGTGATTTAAAAAAATAAAAAAAAAACACACACACACACAATTTCCGAAGGACGGGGTCCCCTTGAAGAAACGTCCACTTGGCCCTCGAACCCATTCATCTTGCTCTCCTGAAGTGGTGAGTAGAAGGAGTCCCGTTCGGGGACAGCTACACTCGGAGCTACGCAGTTAGCGGTAGCGGCTAATAAGCTAAGTTCTCGGTATTGTTAGAAAGCGGCGTGTTAGTACGAACTCGAGCTCTCGCCAGAGGAATTGACACTGACAGCGCATTCCTTATAAATGCGACTTTGTTCAACTCTCTTTGTTCTGTTTTTTTTTTTTTTTCTTCTTCTTCTTTTTTTTCTTTTCACGTTCCTCGAAGCAGACGCCGTTGGTTGTTTGTACTTCCTCCGGTGGCTCAATGAAGGAATGAAGTATCAGATTAATGCTGCGTCGGGACAATTGCTGGTTTTGAACTTCGCGTACTTTACGAAAACGGTCCACCCTATTGTTCTAATACAGATAAAAACACAATATATGTGATGTCGTCGTGGCGTGACCGTGTTAACATGTCCAAAAAGACAATGGAAAGATGCTGGTTAGGAGGCGGCAGCTGCTGCATCTCCAGTGGAGCTGCTTTACTCAAGAAAAACCTTGCTCTCTTGCTTTTGTTTAGTTTTTTTTGTTTTGTTTTTTTCCGATTGTGACTTATTCACTGGGTCAACTAGTGTTCACCGTCAACAGAATGGTGTGTCGTGTTCAGTTTGGACTGGGGGGTGATGGGGAACCACTTCTAAATACTTGCAATGGGCTTCAAATCTTGAGTTTTGCTTTAGTCTTAGCACTAGTTCTGTCTTAAAATAGCCCGTAATAAAAACTGTGTGATGAGGCATCTTCAGATCTCACACAGTCTTTTTTTGAAATGAAGCCTTTATGCATATGCAGGGTCTTGTAGCCCACAGCCACTTATGTTTAATCAGGGAAAACGTATAAATAAAGGTGGTTAATACATCAGAAACAAATGAATAGTTGCAACAGTCTTGCTTTAGATACGCTTAGCTGTGCTCTGTTGTTGTTGTTGTTTTCGGTATTTCAGTTCCAAACCCTTTCGTTCAAATGTTATAATACTATTGGTTAAACTCCAGCCAACCTTGTCCTGGTGTCACAGCCCAAGTTCCCTCAACCTCCCTTTTGTCAGACATTTGCGCTTGAAGTCCCAATGTGTGCGATTTCGTTGCATCTCATGGTATGAAAGCGCATTGCAAACGGTGTCGGCGTTAATCCCTCTTTCCTAACGTCCCACATGATCTCATACCTCTCTTATATGAGCTGGGGTGCCTGGGTCACACTAGTAACTAAAGTGCATCCACAATCTGGGCTACCGCAGACACGTTGCGGTGCAACATTGCTGCTTCCTTCAGTGGCCCCTGCTCTCACTGTAAATACAATTGCTGATTATAAGCAAATGGAAAACATATTATTGGTAATTAATATTATTTGAATTGATAGAATTAAAAATGAATGAAAAACATATTTGTGAATGTTTTTAATCCCATTTCATGTCAGTAGATTTTGTTACACATTTAGCCTCTTAACCCCAAACTCTCTGGAGATAATTCACTTCTGCCCGTCCTCCTGCACCGCCAGCTTTCCTCACCGCGAGGTCTATATTTGCGGCTCCCTTATTTCCCATCTTTCCAACTAGGTCTGGCATTTTCTCCCCCCCCGCCCGCACCCCAGCGTGACCGCTGAGTATCAGTCAGACATGAGATCTCAGGCTTAATTAAGCCCGCACGAACAGATGGCCTCTTGGCAGTCGCCGCTGTTTGTCAGTCACGTCCTGGCCACTTTAGACGTAGCTGAGCACCTCCTCAGGGGGAGGGTGTTTGGACCAGGACCTGCCAGACTGTATTAGCTGTGGGTGGTGGATAAAAGAGGAGAAGGGTGGCTTGCTGTTGAGGTGGTAGCCGGCTGAAATGTGCGCTGACCAACCGTACGACGTGAGGCACGTGCCTCCGGTCTCGGGGTTGGGGTCAAGTTTACCCTCTGGTCTCCTAATGTTTCCTCCCCTGCTCTCAGAAAGCCTTCATAATCCACATGATGCCGTCAAGTGAAGCTGTTTAGTGGGTTTTTTGTCATAAACTGTCAATTGAGTTGTTGTTGTTGTTTTTTTTAAATGGGTTAACAAAGAAGTTGAATTCGACATCTCCTATCATAGACCAATACTCCTAATCCAGATTAATGCCCACAGCGCTCCCTTGAAAAGATTACACCTCACCCCTCCACCTCCCACTATACACACAACAGCGCCGCCTCAGGTAGCAGCAGTTGTGTACCGAGCGTCACGTTGAATCCATTTTTTTTGTTGCATCGGGGATGGCCGTGCACGGCGCAGATGGATGTTTGGATTAAGCTGTGGGTGGGTTGGGCACCTGGGGACAGGTGTATCCCTGTAATTGGCTGGCTGGGGCTGGAGTGAAGGGATTTCAGGTGGCAGAGGCCACAGAGCTTTCCGTCTAGATTAGCGGTGTGATGGATAAGAGCAGCGAGGAGCAAACACTGACCTTTGCCAGCGTGTTGTATGACAAACGGAGGTCCAGTAATGAGCATTTTTGTTTACATTTATAGAAAAATACATCAGTATATCCACCTAATCTCAGGATGACTTAATATGAGACTTGCAGCGAAAGGAACAAAGATTTAAGAGTTGCTTGATAAATGAGCTCATTGCCAGCATGAAATAACAAAACCCTGATTAGATCTGCATTCTGCAAAAACTGTCCACCTTCTTATAATTGGACCTGCTCCTTATGTAAATACACATGCCTATTGTAAGCATATGAAAATCAATGAATATATACAATTTTGAGTTTTGGTGACTTGTTTAGTAACTAAAAACATGTATTTTTTATGTATGTTTTATGTCTATAGATCCCTTTACATGTGACATGTTAAGCCTCCTTTAATTTCAGCCTTTCGCAAACATAGCATTTATTTTCATTTACTTGACAGAAATTAATTTGGCGCTGAAGTAAGTCATCTGTCAACTACTGAAAGATTTTTTAGAAAATGAAATTATAAAATAATAATTGCCAGTGTAAGTTATTACATATCCATGGGTGCATAAATTATTTAAATCACATGGACTAAGGCAGTAGTATATAGCTATTAATTTAAGACAGAAGATAATGTTAATTTTGGTTTATCTTATTTTTCTCTTTAATATTATTAGAAGTAGAACGTGCTTGTCATTTTTAGAACTCTCCATCAACTGACCTTTCAAACTCGTAGCTAAACTTATTCGTCTATTCGGAAAAAAACATTTTTTCCATTTTTAGGATCCGGTCGTCAAGTTCACAAATACGACAGCTTTTGCAAATTATATTGACAATTTTGTGTGTTTCTAATATAATCTCTCGTGTGTTTTCTCAATTCTAGAATGACCAATCACAGCCCGGACATAGAAGACTGCACCCTCTGCCGCTGTGCTATGGCCTGTGAGTCGAGGAGTCTGGGCACCGCTGCCTCGTAACACTCGGGCAAAAGAAAACATCTCGGAGGAAGAGGAGGAGGCTGGTGAGGCCGGTCAGCAGGCATGATCACTTCTCACATGAATGGTTTTGCGCCAGAGGCCTCCGCTCAGGTCAAGGGCCACAGGGAGCGAGCGGTGGACTGTCCGGGAGACGAGGGCAGCCTGGTCAAGTCTCCTCAGAGCAGCGCCCACATGGAGCGCATCCAGCACTACCAGGAGGAGCTCCGCAAGAGGAGGGAGGAGGACGGCCGGGGGAGGGTCGACATCGACCCCAACGCCTCGCTGAGGCTGAAGAAGCTGGCAGAGAACCCCAAGGTGGGCATCGACAATCCCACCTTCGAGGGCAAGGAAAAGGCCAGCACGGACTCGTACCCCCAGGATCACGTAGCCGGTGAGTTGGAGTCGGGGTGTGGGAAAGAAAAAAAAAGGAAATAAAGGGGGGGAAAGAAGGAGGAAAAAAAGGGGGGGGAAAGAAGGTAAAAAAGAATTAAAAAAAAAGAAAAAATTGAGTGAAGAGTGGGCAGGGTGTGGGAGAGTGGGCAGGGTGTTGGAGAGTGAGCAGGGTGTGGGAGAGTGAGCAAGGTGTGGCAGGGTGTGGGAGAGTGGGCAGGGTCTTGGAGAGTGAGCAGGGTGTGGGCAGGGTGTGGGAGAGTGGGCAGGGTGTGGGAGAGTGGGCAGGGTCTTGGAGAGTGAGCAGGGTGTGGCAGGGTGTGGGAGAGAGGGCAGGGTGTGGGAGAGTGAGCAGGGTGGGCAGGCTGTGGGAGAGTGAGCAGGGTGTGGGAGAGTGAGCAGGGTGTGGGAGAGTGGGCAGGGTGTGGGAGACTGAGCAGGGTGTGGGAGACTGAGCAGGGTGGGCAGGGTGTGGGAGAGTGAGCATGGTGTTGGAGAGTGGGCAGGGTGTTGGAGAGTGAGCAGGGTGTTGGAGAGTGTTGGAGAGTGAGCAGGGTGTGGGAGAGTGGGCAGGGTGTGGGAGAGTGAGCAGGGTGTGGGAGAGTGTTGGAGAGTGAGCAGGATGGGCAGGGTGTGGGAGAATGAGTAGGGTGTGGGAGAGTGGGCAAGGTGTTGAAGAGTGAGCAGGGTGGGCAGGGTGTGGGAGAGTGGGCAGGGTGTTGGAGAGTGAGCAGGGTGGGCAGGGTGTGGGAGAGTGGGCAGGGTGTTGAAGAGTGAGCAGGGTGGGCAGGGTGTTGGAGAGTGAGCAGGGTGGGCAGGGTGTGGGAGAGTGGGCAGGGTGTGCAGGGTGTGCAGGGTGTGGGAGAGTGAGCAGGGTGGGCAGGGTGTGGGAGAGTGGGCAGGGTGGGCAGGGTGTATCGAGAGGTCAGAGAGAGCGAAAGGGCCAATTCCAATTCCTCCCTTAACTCCTCAATCTCAACCCTCGCCCTTAACCCTCAATCTTTGGCCCTCAATCTTGGCCCTCAAAAATAAGTGTAAGGGCTTAGCAATGGGACACCCCTTAAGTGCAGTTACGTCTTCAGAATGTGGGGGGGCGGCCTTACACCAAAGCTACGTCCAGTCTGTCAAGAAGACGACAACGACGAAGAAGAAGGAGAAAAAGAAAAAGACGGCGAAAAAGGAAGAACTCCTCCGTCGCTACACAACGAGGTATACAAGTAACGTGAGGCCAGGACCGGAAAGTAAAGAAAAAAATGTTACGCAACAACGATGTCAATAATCCATAAAAAAGTCTTAAACTAAGACAATACAATGGTTTCGTAATATTTATATCTTTATTAACTAAGAAAATACTTCCATTTGTAGCTCGCTTTTACATCGCGATGTTTTTCGAAGATGTCTTGGCGAAAATACGCAATGCCTTCTGGGTAGCCCTTACTCCCAAGGGTGGTGCCGGAGAATCTCAATATTGAGGGCGATACAGCCCTTAAACTCCTCCCTCAACTTGACGTTCTTAGAATCGGGACAGCGTTTGCACCTCGCGGGAGCGCGCATTTTTGAGTTTGAGGTTTGAGATTGAGGGTTAAGGGAGGAATTGGAATTCACCCCAAGAGTGCGGGGGGGTCCAGGATATAAAAGGTCAGGCAGGAGTGGGATGGTCTCACATAAAGTCACAGAAAACAAAAGGGGGCGAAGACAATGACCACTGAGGAAGCGGAGCGAAGGGGGAGTGGCCAGGAGGAAGGAGCTGCTTGGCAGCTTGTTCACGTCCTCGTCCAAATTGGGCCAGTTCACCTGGAAATGACATTCCACTCATTCCCGTCTAAGCACTTTGAACAGTCAGGATGGAGTGACGTTTCCTAATGAGTGCAGCTGTTGTGGTTTTTCATTGACGGAAAGCAATCTACGCAATGGACAAATATGATCTGCTCCATCTAACTCAGTGGTTCTCCACTGGCGGTGTCTCCGGACCCACATTGTCTCCTTACAATAGTCACCACCCAAATTTATTATGCAAAAACAAAACAGCCCACTTTCTGTCATGTGTGGTAGATAAATGATTGAAATTGTCTAACTGAATTGTGTGTCCTGCAAAGTAAGGTTTTCTCTAAATATATATTGTGTTTGTCAAGTCCTCCTCTCTTTCCCTCCAAAGGACGCAAGGACAACTCAGTTGAGGTTTCCAAACTCTAACTTTTATTTTCTTTTAGTTGATTGGTTGTTTTTTTTCAATAGTTTGTAAACCTGTAAAGACAGAATAAAACAGTTAACTCCTCAAACACAGAACCAAAGTTGGCATATCAAACACGCCTGGTAATCAGATGCGTCAGTGACCTCCTTGCTGCTGCTGCTGGTGCACTCTGGGAAGTTTAGCGGTCCTGACATTCAGAGATTCAGCTCAACAATCTTTTAAAATCCCTTCTTGAGAAACAAAGTTGCGAGCCAATCGAAACGGCTCCGCCGCCCACTCTTGGGTCGTGACTCAACAGTTGAGAAACGCTGCTCTGACATTTTTTTAACCAATCACCACCCACGTCTCTGTCGACGGAGGAAGTGGGCAAAAATCATCGGACGATTCATCGTCACTCTCGAATTTCACACCGGTTCATGTGGTACATAACCTCTTTTGAGCACACATTCTTCACATTGGAAAAAATTCCATGTCACACCACCAACCAAACATATTATAGAATAACACTTTTTAGCCTATCACAATATAGCCTCTTGATTTATTAAGACTCACTCAGTGTGAAACCTGGGCCTGTTCGCAGGCCTGCAAAGCTGATCCAGGGAGGAATTGAAGGAGGAAAATAGGCTTGCATTCCTTTCAAAGCACAGTCACTCCACAATGGAATGTTGTTGTTTTTTTAAACCAATGAAGTGAAATTGGATAATTTTTCAGGGCTCTTGGTTACACCAGTTTGCCACGGCACAGTGGTTAAAAAAAACGCTGCTCTATATAAACACTGCATCAGCACTCAGACTGGACGCAGGTGTGTCTAAGTTTTTAACTTTATTAAATTTATGTCCTCGCCTCATGTGTATAATTCTCCAGACTGCACTCGACCACACCAAAGGCTGAAGGAAATCCAAGGATTTTTTCGCAACTGTCAGATTTTCAAACACCCAGGAGCACAAATGATGCAACGCTAGACACGGTTCCAGTTTTTGCATTGCCTTATCTGACACTAGGAGGCTCGGGAAGATGAACGTAGCTTTCAGCTTAGTTTTTAGCACCAGCCTAGTTGTGTTCCTCAGACCTAAATACGTCGTTGACCACCTGCAGCGGCCTCACTCTGCCCCGTCTCGCCATCAGAGCTGGAGGAGCTGCGGCAGGCCTTGAAGTGGACGCAGCACTGCCTTACGGACACGCAGAGCCAGCAGGACGTGGAGCTGGTTATGCAGCTCCTGGTCGCCGAGGACTTCAGGAACGCCTACAGCGTCTTCGCCGCCGTGTCGCAACAGAAGAGCCGAGTCAGTCCCACCTCGCCCCTCACGGTGCAGGCGGAAGATCTCTGCCAAGAGGTAGGCACCGTTCAAATCTCCCTGGGGTATTTGTGCAGAGGGCGGCTCATCAGACAGGACCACTTTACTATCCTGTTTGTAAAATTGTTGTAAATTTATTTTTAAAAAACTCTTAAAACTGGCGACAGGCAATAAGATCACAGGCCACCTTTGATACGCTCAGTCACATTATGACCAAGCTAGCACCACTTCATGCCCTGCAAGCTCTAAGCAACTCCAGCAGCTACAACTTTAAACTTAAAACACACACAAGAGGGGAGTAACACATGTTGCTTTCAGGTGTGTTGCAAGTGGTCAGGCTCAATTGACAACAGGTGTAAACACGGCAGAGGCAGTAGTGTCTAAATCAGGGCTGGGCAAACTTTTTGACTGGTGAGGCCACAATGGCTTCTAAAATGTGACAGAGGGAGCCGGAGCAGCAGCAGATGGATGGAGTGTTTTGGTGACCCACCTCATAGGAGAAAAAAAATACATCATGGGAAATTTTCTATTATAAAAGATCAAAGAAATACAACAAAATGTCTTTGATGGCCCACTGTATTTAGCTCTTTATTGAAAATACTTTTAAAACACTGAACAACTGGATGAAATTCAGCCATTTTATGACTTTCTTACGAATAACGCAATTTCCTCAAGTTCAGCGGGCCGAATTTAAAAGCCTAATGGGCCGCATATGGCCCCCGAGCCGTAGTTTGCAATGCCTGGTCTAAAGGAATGCTTTGGCTGTTGGTGTTTTCGTTCATGAGCTACAAGACCACAAGCACCAAATTATTTTTAATAGCGATGCACCGATACCTCTTTTTCACAGAGTGTAGTGCGAGTACTACATGTACTACATTTCAGTGCTCATCAATGTTTGACAGAATTGTCGTATACACGCATATACAACTGGTATCTGTGTCGTGGTACCGGCATGTATTTTATGAGTATGAGTAGAGTACTCAACGATACGATACTTGATACTGGTATTGGTATCTGTGCATCGCTAGTTTTTAATATCATTGAAATTCGAGGTGTTGCAGAAGAGAAAAATCTACATTCGGATGTGCAATGGAATAAAAGGGGGACATCAGGGGAAAACCGTGTTTTAAAAAAATCTCAATATGCTGTATGAGAAGAATTGGAAAAGGTCTATCAAGGGTATGCAGGAGAAGATGAAACACTTTAGAGAAGAGTTTTGCTTCCTTCAAACAGGTGCTGGCTTAGCCTTTCAAGCTAAATGCTAAATGGAGACGCACGATCAGCCACGACAATTACTTTCAGGCTCTGCAACTCATCGAATGCTCCGCATTCATCATGTTTGCATCTGTTTCACTATTCTGCCCGACACGGACGATGTTGCACATCCAGTAAGACAAGTCTTGCTTGATGGACAGCGAGTGCCTGCCAGGATTTACAGATACTGTGTGCCTGGTTGGTGGACCAGCTTCTACTTTGTTTGCACATGAAATCAAGTTTGCACACATTTTAGTCAATCAAGCCCAGAACAATTTGCGTCCAGCACAGAAAGATTCTGCTCTGACTTTGTTCCACTCCATGAAAGAAATGAGAATAAATTAAATAATTCACCAACCTACCTACTGTGGAGCTCCAGTGTGTAAAATTTGGCTGGAATTATGATTTTTATATTGGTAAAAGCTTGACATACCGCCTATAAATACATTAATAAAAGTGTGTAAAGGCAGAGCATTAAAAGGTTGTTTTTTGTTTTGTATTTTTAGCAATAAGGGTGTTGCTCCAAGTTAGCTGCCATCTTTAGCCAAAATATTGTTAAGCAAGCCCTCCTGACAGTGGCCCTAAATAACAAACGCGCTGCCAAACAGGCTTCCTTAAATACCGGACTTCCTTAAAAAAAAAAAAATTCCACACTGGACCTTTAAGAAACCGCATAAAAATAATCATGAAGAGTGATATCTTCCTCTGAATTTACACAATTTTAGTCTGCAGAAAAACAGGGCAATTTGCGGGTTTTTTTATTTTTATTTTGACATTCTCTAGTTTTTGCACATAGTCCACAGCACATCCACTGACTTTGGGGACAGAACATGTACGGAATTAATCTGACTCTGATTTCCTGACAGTATTTGATGAGTGCCACTCGCTTGAAGGAAAAAGGCACCTCGGTCAGACGTGACAATCACGACGCTCTTCAATGGCTACTTGCTTTTTTTAGAAGTAGGAAAAATGAGGAACTGGGCATCAATTATTCATTTTCCTTGGTGCACAACAAGGCCACGTCACGTGTGTCTCCTGGTCTCGCACACAGGAGGGGAGGGAGAGCTCCCGGGGTGCTTAACGGCACGTAATGGTTTTAGCCGCTGTGTGTCTTAACTAAGTGGCTGTGCTGTGTGACAACTGCGTTCGGATGTTGAGCAAGCTAATCTCCCTCGGCGCGGCGCACGGCGCTGCAGGGAAGGCGGCCCGGGATCTGGGCGGCCAGAAAAAGAAACTCCAGCGGCTTAGGAAGGGGCAGCAGTGAGGGTGGAGGTGCAGCGCAGCAGCAGCAGCAGCAGCAGCAGCAGCAGCGGGGGAGGGGGAGCGCAGCACCTCGTCGGAGAGGAGAGGCTCAAGGGAAGAGCGGTGGAAGGACTAAAGGTTCACACAATAAGAAGGCAAAACAGGCAGAGAGGAGGGGCGCTGCATCACAATGCATTCTACGCTCGACTGTGACTTTTAGAGGCACCGCCATGCAATTCATCAGGACGCACACATTTGCATAAATTAAAGATTTATTTTTATGTCGGCGTCTCCTCGACTGCGTTTATTGGAAGTCATATAAATGAGCAGAACAGTTTCTTTTGTACGCAAGTGGTTGTGTCACAGCCCCTTTTTTTCTGGCCAAAACAAAGCGTGAACAAGGCCTTTCAAAGCAATTGAATGCAATTGCTGTTTGGTCATTTCATATATATTAATAGAATCCAGGCTTTCTGAAAAGCATGGGAGGCATGTCAGACTTATCCAGACTAAGGAGAAGATGCATCGTAACAACTTGTAGGTGTGAATGTATGTGGCCCTGGTCACTCATCTTTTTAACATGCTGGCTACAGACAGGCCCTTCCAATCATGCACTTGTGAGTTACATCCAGAATGTTTTGGAGAGTTGTCAGTATTCCTTGTGTTTGGGATTGAGCCATGCAGCTTCACAGGTCCTTCCCTAAAGAGCATCAGGTCATGGTACACTGTTATATGCAGTGTATGCAGTAGGCATTACTCCATAAAAGTAATGCAACTACTGATTGCTGATCACTCCTTAATAAAGTAATATAATTACTTCTTTAACTACTTTGTTTCATAAGTAATCAGTTACTAATTACTTTGATAGTTACTTTATCTTTTTTTTTTTACTAAAGTGACAGTTGCCCAGTGCTTTGGAATGAACTTTATTAAAGTGCAAATTTTGCAATTCCAAATATTGCCTCTGTCCTCTTAACACGTTTGCTCTCTGACCACAAACTGCACATTGCACAGAACAAACTCTTGTATGGCACTGGTGCCTTCTGCACAGCCCATACTGTTAAATTAATGAGAAGATTTCGGAAAAGTAACAAAATTGTTACTTGATAAAGTAATTATGGTATAATTACCAGTTTTGCCACAGTAATCTAGTTACATTACTCCATCACTCAAAAAGTAGGTTAATGACAGTAGTGGATTACTTGGTAATAGATTACTCACCAACACTGATTATAAGTGCTTCTCTGAAAAATGTTCCTTATGGCAAAATGTAGTTTGAGTTTTTTGCAATGAAATCGTTAACAATGATATTTTCTTTTTCTATAAGAGGGCAAGTTTTCTTTATTTCAATGCTTTATTGCATCTGGTTGGTTATGTGATATGACAAAATATCTGTGAAGCCTGCAAAGTGACATCCAACCCAGGTCTGTCAGCTCAGTCCAACCGGACAGGCACTGCAACCAGTCTTCACTCTGTGTTGTCGCTTTTTTTTTAAAGGAACAGTCACTTCCTTTAGCAACGATTCATTCGGTTTCTGGAGCTTTTGGAACAGTCAAATCAAAGAAGTTTTTTCACAAATCTTTGAATGATAGTTTTCTGATTATGTTTCACAGCCACATGTCCGTCTGTCTTTTCTTCATGTTGTTTCTCCTCAGGTCCAGAAGATCCTCCAGTCCAGCCAGCAGAAGGAGGGAATGGAGCTGAGGACGCTGCTCACAAATCCCCATCTGCAGGTCAGACGTCGACTTGCTTCACGTGCTTGACTCATCACATCTCCACTCGACCTACAATCCATTCAGAAGGACCTCGGCACTTGACACTTATTAAGATAACATGCAGATAATTGGAGCACTGAAAACACAATTAGTGTTGTTGGGTGCTCATTCCGCCAGGTTAATTATGCTTCTCGCACTTTTCCCTTGTAGGTCAAAAGTTCAGGGATAAGTACATATTAGTCCATAGATTATGAGAGGGAAAAATGGCTCACGCTTACTAGCTTTAGGAGGGATGAAGGACATCCTCACTTGACCTCAGGTCATCTTTAAAAAAAAAAAAAGAAAAGAAAAGTGACAGAATGTTTTCTTTCGACAAATCAGCGCAGGTCAGATTCTCCAGTTTTGCGACAACAAACAAAAGTTTGCTGCTGCTCTCTCATTTTCACCTGTTTGTGTCGTCGCTCTGTCCGTGAGTTGCTTTCAAGGTCGAGCGAACCCGCGCCGCCCTCCAAAAGATTAATCCTGTGGCTCTCAAGGAAGGCCATTATGCAAATCAGGCTGGGTAATGTGGGTCAGCTCTCGTTGGTAATTGAAAGTGTGCGATTGGTGCGGCGGAGTGCCCGGCAAATTCTTTCAAATCGGTTAATTGGAAAAGGCCAAAGTAATTACTAAAAAAGTCACACACGCTGAAGACACTCTTGGTGTGTAATTGCCCTGTTGCTTGGATCAAAGACGGGCCGGACTTTTGATTTTGAGTTTCACTGTTTTCCCTCCCAGAAGTGCGCTCGCACTTTGTCTCCAGGAGAGTTAGGAGGCTCATTTGAAAGAAGAAAAGAAAAGAAAAGCAGGGATGTTAAAGTCCACGCTGCAAAGTTCAGGCACGTCAGGTCTGGATAAGTCGTTCACTTTGTTAAAACGCCCTGCACCGATTGGCCGGGACGTTTGGTTCCGTCGTCGCTCTTTAAAAAGGATGCGAGTAGCTTTCCTTTGAAAAGCGCCTCACACCGAGAGGCTCTCTGGTATTTCCAGCTTCAGAGGGTTGGAGCGTGTTTTTTTTTTTTTTTTTAAAGAAAAAGGAAAATGAAAGCAAGTTGTCACGATGTCACCGTCCATTAGATCTGTTTTCAACCTTTTTTTTTTTTAGCCACAACACATTTAGCATTTTGACACTGACACCCCAGGTAGACCACCTGTGGTCACGTTTGACTGGTTTCCACTTCCTGTCTGGGGAGGGCAGTCAGGACTAGAGGGTACAGTAAAGTGTAACGTGGGGGGTGCGCTCAGGAAGTGTGTTTATGCGCCGACAGAAGACAGGCGAGACGAGGAGGGGGCACCCCTCGCCACTCCTCCTCCCGGCCTCTCCAGAGGTAAAAGGTGCTCGATGATTGATGGCAGTGGGTCCGGACTCCCAATCGCTCAGGGAGATTAAGACGGATTGGGCGTCCGCCGGAGCTCCGGCTCCCTCGTGCACGTCCACCGTCCCCCTCAACTGCAGGATGGAGGAAGTAATTTGGACCGACGGGTATTAATTGCGGGCCACGGAGCAGCTGTCGGATGAAATGAGACGAGGGAGCGGTTCCCCTCTTCCCGCCAGGTCCCGACCGGCCGTGTTTTAAAATGATCAGCAGGTGCGGGTTTCAAAGTAGCGCGGAAACGTTAATGGTTGCGCGTCATCTTGAGAAGAACGCACTGAGATTAATGGCTCCATTTCACTGCCAAGAAGCCTCTTTTATATTTCCCCGAACCAACGGTGGGAAGGAACAAAATACAAATACCGGTACTTAGTTACTGTACTTAGGTACATTTTTCACGTATCTGTACATGAGTATTTCTTTTTTCTTTTACTCTACATTTGAACACAAATATCTGTATTTCCTACTGTACTTCCTACACTGGAAAAGAACTAGCTTGTTACTTTTGTGTTTAAAAGGCGTCATTTCTGTGACGCTAATTGTTGTTGCTTGAAGTGGAGCTCTTCGAACTATGCTGTTGTGTAGTTCACTAAGTAAGTGCATCGTATTTTAGATTATCTCGGCTTCGGGGTCACTGATCAGTTCATTTTCAGTACAGAGAAAAATAAAAATGTAGAAAATAACTAATTAATAATAATAATTATAATTAAAGCATAATTAAAAGCATTAGCATGCAAGAATGGTTCATTGGTTTACATTGATTACAATTGGTTGTGTTGCAGTTGGAAAAGTGGTCAGTTCAGTGCTGATTATTCTGTCGGGACTGAACAAATGCATTGTTTCAGTACTATACTTTTTACTCAAGTACATGAGAACCTGTACTTACTTACTATCCCTGAGTAAAGTATTTGAATCAGTACTTTTAATTTCATCAGAGTATATTTTTATGCAAGTATCTGCATTTTTACATAAGTACAGAATGTGAAGGCTTTATCCACCTCTGGCCCTAACTGTCTGTATGTATGCCGTTTGCCTTTGTTGGTGTCCACACTGCAGGCGCTGATGCAGGCCCACGACATTGTGGCGGTGCAGGAGATGGCGGAGGAGAGCGTCACCCAGTACCTGGGAGAGACGGTCAAACTGGTGCGACTGGAGAAGACCCGTGACACTCCACTGGTGGGACAGCAAGCTTGTTGTTTGGTTCTTGTTTGTTGTTGTTTTTTTTTGCGACTCCCTCTGCCTTTTCTCGCCACAAGCAAACAAGATTGATTTACTTTTTGCGCATTAATGCAAGCGCACTGTAGTATTTTTTCGTCGCCAACCATCTGCAGGATTGTCATTGCGTGGATTTTGTCTTTTCTGCCTACATGCTTGTTGCGCGTTGTTTTTGTTTCCTGATGTCACCCCTGCCTCGGCCAAACAGGGCGCGACGGTGCGTAACGACATGGACAGCGTGGTGGTGAGCCGCGTGGTGAAGGGCGGTGCGGCCGAGAGCAGCGGCCTCCTGAACGAGGGAGACGAGATCCTGGAGATCAACAGCGTTCCCATTCGCGGGAAGCACGTCAACGAGGTCCACGACTTACTGGTGAGGAGCACTGGGCCCGAAATATCTGCAGTCGGCCGTTGATGTGGTTGTGTCCCAGATTGGTTAAGCTTAAGCTGGTCTTGGACGCAGAAAAATCAAAGGTCGTTTTATTTGCTTACCATCTGTTCCAAAAATATTCCCAAAAATAAAGACTGGAGGCCTTGAAAGGGAAAGAGTGTCAGCATGTCAATACTTGGGGATTATTCTTGATGAGACACCGACTTTTAAAAGTTAATGGTGTAATATTTGGACATTCAAGAAACACTGACATCAAGTGGTTACATTTCAGATTGCAGCGTCTTTCACTCTCTCTCCCCCTCCTGAGCTTGCCGATGAGCTGCAGTGGCTTGCGCACCCAAACCCGGATACCTCGTCCACCTTTACGACCAAGTTGTTACGTGCAAATGTTACTTTCAAAAGTGAGAGTAAAACTGGGCCAATTGAGAAAAAGAATGAGAAAATGTGTGCTTTTAAATTCTTGCCAATTCCAGTCTCTACCCTTCAATAGTGAGCTGTTAGTTTGATGTGTCATTATTTGTACTGCGTTCCATTTGTATGATGGTCTATGTTGTTTTTGTATCCTCGCATGGTAAATGGACTGCACTTATATAGTGCTTTTCCAGCACCTTTACAAAGGCCTCTAATTCACCCATTCACACCCATACATATACACCCATATACACCAAGCAGCCACAAGCAGCAGCCACCAATTGGTGGAGCAAATTAGAGTTAAGTGTCTTGCCCAAGGACACAACGACAGACTAGGATGGAGCTTGGGATTTGAACCACCAACCTTTCGGTCATTGGGCAACCCGCTCTACCTCCTAAGCCACAGTCGTCCCCAATATATAATTGTGTATGTGCTGCCCTCTTGGCCAGGTCACTCTTGAAAAAAGGGATATTTAATCTCAACAAGTTCTTTACCTGCACTGTAACTGCACTTAACCTGTAGTTACTGCATGTTGTGCTACTGATGATGTAATAGCATAAAAGCAAAAACAACTCCTCAAGTTTTATCTGGAGACGTGAATCAAACCATTTACGTCCGTTTAGTGACATTGAAAGATGTTGCAATAAAACGCTGGTAAAAAAAAAAAAAAAGATTCTCATGTCAATAGTGATGTAATCTTCTTTGTCTTCCCGCCTTGTCCAACAGCAACAAATGCACGGCACGCTGACATTCCTGCTCATCCCGAGCTCTCAGATTAAAGCTGCTCCGCACAGACAGACGGTGGTAAGTCTCTGCCGATGGGCCGCCGCCGGCGCCATGCGTGAGAGTCCCTGTCTGCATGCGTTCCATGCGACGCCAAACCCTGAGACGTTAAAACCCTGTCCTCAGATCCACGTCCGGGCTTACTTCGACTACGACCCGTCGGATGACCCCTTCCTGCCGTGCCGGGAGCTGGGACTGTCGTTCCAGAAGGGAGACATCCTGCACGTCATCAGCCAGGACGACCCCAACTGGTGGCAGGCCTACCGGGACGGAGACGAGGACAACCAGCCCCTGGCGGGACTGGTTCCAGGTGGGGACACACACACACCAAACACCTGGCAAAACGATAATGGAATTATGGAATCACCAGTCGTGGAGGGTGTTCATTCAGTTGTTTTATTTTGTAGGGAAAAAAGCAGATCACAGACATGCAACGGAACTCCAGTCATTTAAAATGGCAAACTTCTGGCTTTAAGAAACACTAGAAGAAATCCAGAAAATTGCCTTTTTTTTTTTTTTTTTTTAGATCAAGCAGAGGGAAGTTTTTGGGGATTCTCTCAATTCCAGGGAAAAAATTATGGAATCATGAAAAACAAAACAAATTGACAATTCATTTTCAAAATGGTAAAAGATCTTAGGAACGAAGCCGATCACAAAAGATGCATTTTAATGTCAAACAAGCGGCGACAACACAGTCATGTTTTCCAATTGCCCAGAAGCAAAAATCACGATGCGATAAAGTGATGTTAACGCCTGACCAGCGTAACGGCTGCATCGGTGAATAAAAGTCCACTGTGCGCATCGCTGCCTAGATATTGGCAAGCTGGTCAGTCGGTGGTAGAGTGAGGAAATCATGTCGCGGAAAATCACTTGAAATTTGTGTCTGTGGCTAATAACTTTCCTGGCACCGTGATCCTTGGCAGGAAGCGCACCTCCACCCTCACCCCACCCCCCGTATGGCACGTCAAGTAGATTAAAACAAACACCCTAAGAATGATTCGCGATTACTCCTTGACCCCGCCCTGTCGCTGCGGCCAGAAAATTAGGTTAAGCGCTGGAAATGGAAAGGAGCCACTTTTTTTGCCTGCTCTTCAGCTATAATCAGGGTGTATCAGTTGACACATATTGACCATACTGGTGGGACTAGCCCAGGCGTGGGCAAACTGCGGCCCGGGGGCCATATGCGGACCGTTAAACTTTTTAACCCGGCCCGCCGAACATGAAAAAATGATATTTATAGTCAGTGAGTCATAAAGTAGCTGCGTTTCATATTTGTGTTTGCGCTCCACGACAGGGAGATGCTTCCAGCAGCAGAGAGAAACCTTGAAGAAAACAATAACGGACAGGAGTCGGGAGCAACAAGGTAGCCGCAACGTTCGAATTGAGGAAGTAAAAGGTGAAACTGTTCAATTGAAGCTGAAACTGCAACAAAAAAATGTTGTGGTTATTTCTTCTGTATTCAGGAAAACATTGGTACGCAAAGAAGAGCAAGAAACTAAGAAAGAAGAGCGTGGCCACCTTGAGCAAAAGCAGCGGTAAGAATTGTTGCCCCTTTCTTCCCTGCCACTGCCAGAGAGTTAACGCTGTGAGAAGTGGGTCACGAGGTGGATCGGTCGCCTCCGCTGCGCCCTCCTTAACCCACAAAACTGCTCGTCTTTACCTCCGGGCAAAGACTTCACCCCCGCCCTCGGCCTCTGTGGCCTCCGGGTTGTCCCCTCGTTAGCCGGGGTTGACACGTCCTGTCAGTTCGTTCGCAGCAGCTTGTCCAGACTCAAAGTGTCAGCGGTCAGATTAGTCCTGCCTTCGCAGACGGGATCAGGGGAGACGCCAACAGGTGCTCAGCAGGTGCCGTAAAAGGCTTTTCCAAGGTGTTCCCGATTCACACAGCAGAAACATTTCATGCGTCCTTGTCAGATCACAGGGTCAAATTTATACCTGGAGGAAAGAAATACTGGATTTACCCACGGAGCAACAAGGATCTCGTGCTTTTGTGCTACTTTGAATGTATTTTTTCGTTAGTTCACTATTCCCCTTTAATTTCCCCCATTTACCACTGACCCCAAGGCCCTGGGGACATTCACTAACCCACACAACCATTCCTGAGTTTCAAGGAGAGAAAGAACTCCCAACTCATGAGAGATTGCTGTAGCCAGCCTTGGGGAGATTACTTTGCAAATGTAATGGTTTACAATTATTACAATTACATGCTACCCCATTGAAAATGCAAGAGAATTGTAAGAATTTAAATTACTTCATGAAAGTGATGCAACTAATTACATTTGATTACATTTTGATAATTTTTCTAAATTTTGACTGTTTTAGACCTGACAGTGTTCAGCTTCCGGCAGAACTCAAAACATTTAACCTTGAATTTAGCCCTCAATGAACCCCAATGAAAATGCAACCATCTCCATTTTTGAACATTTTTTAAATGTATGTGTGTGCCTTGTGTGCGCTGTCTTTTTTTGCCAATTTTTGCTGCAATTCCAAACTTGACTGGAGAACCAATCCGAAGCAGCATCAGAATAGTATCAGACTCTATGTCTGTGGAGGCAAACAGAAAAGAAACCACACAAAGCAACAAAAATAAAAATAAAAAAATAAATCACAAAGCCTCTTCTGGAATAATTGGTCAGATGTAATTGAAATTGTAACCATGAATGATTCCACAAGTAACTGTAATTGAGTGACACATTTTTCCAGTAACGTAACTGATGACATCTTTTTGTAATTAACAATGCTACATGTAACTCGTTACTCCACGACACTGGGTGTAGCCAAGTGCTCTCAACATCAGTCTGCTTTGGTCCAGACACATTGTTAAACTGCTCACACACACCCCACCACCCCCTACCCCCTCTCTCCGCCTCTCCCCCAGACTACGATGACATCCTGACCTACGAAGAGATGTCCCTGTACCACCAGCCTGCCAGTCGGAGGCGCCCCATAGCTCTGGTTGGCCCGACAAACAGCGGCCACGACGAGCTGCGTCGGAGGCTCCTGTCCATCGAGCCGGACAAGTTCGCCATGGCGGTTCCCCGTGAGTGGCACACTGGGTCAAAGCACGGGGGTTTGCACTCATGCCATGCTAGCCATGAATACACACAAAACTAACGGGCATCTGACATACAGCTACTCCTGTGAATACCAATGTTGACTTCTTTACTAATTGAGACCTGGAACCTTTTTTCGTTTGAGCCAATACCAAGTAAGTAACGACAGCACTGTCAGACGTGGCACTGTGTCACGCCGCCCAGTGTTTCTTTGCCTCATGTGTCGTAATGTAACCAAATTATTTGTCATAATTTGTAATAATTTGTAGTAGTCGGCTTGTGTATTTGATCAATTTCAAGGGATGGACACCTGAACTGTTGACTAAACAGCTCAAGTCTAACCCCCCACCCACCCCGCCCCTCACCCACCCACCCACCCCCAATCGCATTACAAAAGCCACTGACAATTCAAGGGAATGCACCCACTAATATGACTCTTGGGACTATGGCAACAGGCCAAATAGCCAAAATGTCGAGCATTCGGTCAAGACTGCAAATTGTGTATCGCTGACCTCCACCATCCCTCAGCAGCATCTAAATAAAACTCAAGCATGCTGTGCATCATCTTGAGCCAGAAGATTTAAAGTAAAATTGAATTAAATTGTCATATAAATATATATATACATACAGACAAAGAAATGTATATGTACAGTATGTATATATATATATATTCATATATTTCTATACATATATGTGTATGTATATATACATACATACTTATATCATTTATGTTTACATTTATTTATTTGTTTGTCTTTTGCTGTGTCAGACACAACCAGAAACTTGAGGATACACGAGCGGAACGGGCGCGAGTACCACTTCGTGAGTCGCAGCGCCTTCGAGTCGGACATGGCGGCCGGGAAGTTCATGGAGTTCGGGGAATTTGAGAAGAACTTGTACGGCACCAGCACGGACTCCGTTCGGCACGTCGTCAACTCCGGACGCATCTGTTTACTGTGTCTGCACACGCGGGTAGAGAAACGCACGCGGCTCAGTCATCCACCCTAATCTGCACTACCTTTCTGCTGTGGCGCATCCCTTTAATCTCACGTGCACTGTTTTTCTTGAAGTCGCTGCAGGTATTAAGGTCCTCCAACCTCAAGCCATATGTCGTCTTCATTGCCCCTCCTTCTCAGGAGCGACTACGCACCCTGCTGGCCACAGAGGGGAAAACACCAAAGGTACAGCAGCGTGTTTAATAACCCAATAATTGCCACACCGTCGCGCCATCTACTTTATCCGTGCAGTGATTTAAATTTGACAGTGTTTCTGCTCTTTGAGGGCTGTTTTTTTCTTGCATTTTATTGCACCATAACACCTGTAATTATGTTATTATATTATATTATATTATATTACATTACATTACATTACATTATATTGTATTATCCTATATTATATTTCAAAATGTAACTAATTATATTGATTTTTATCTTTACTGTATTATACTTCACTGTTGCACTGTTATTATTATTAATACTACTACTGCTACTATTATTTTGCTGCTACTATATTACTATTTATTTATAATATTTTATTATTATTATTATTATTATGGTATAGTGTCATATTTTTGCATTCCATTGTTTGCAACTAATAATATAATAATTTTATGTTATATTATATTAGATATTATTATTATTATGCATAATTGCCACTTTTTGATCTTTTTAACTTGTATTTTTCTATTTGTGTAAAGCTTGTGTTTAACTGCCGCTTGCCACTTTTTAAATTCTCTTTTTTTTACGCTTTCTTTCTTCCTCGTAATGCACAATCACGTCGGCCTCTGCCACAACAACATTTCACTGCCGTGTAACACGACGTGCGACAACTAAAATCCTTGAGTTTTGAATCTTCTTTTTATTTTTCTTCTTCTTCTTCAACAGCCCGAGGAGCTGAAGAAAGTGGCGGAAAAGGCCCGCGAGATGGAGCACAGCTTCGGCCACTTCTTCGACGCCACCATCGTCAACCTGGATCCCGACCAGGCTTTCTACGAGCTGCGCCGGCTGATCGACAAGCTGGACACGGAGCCTCAGTGGGTGCCCACCTCCTGGCTGTGCTAGAGGTCGCAGGGTCTCACGGCAGCTCGGCTCAGAGCTCAGAGCGGAGGTAAACACCAGAGGGTGGTGGGGGCAGGGCTCCTTGGAGCTGCACTCCCACTTGCACTTTGTCCTCGTCTAAAGGGATGGACTGGATCTTTTCTTTTCTCACCTGTCTTTTCGTCGTCGCTTGTGTATAAAAAGAAATGAGTTTTTGTGAGTTTTTGTTTTGTTTTGTTTTGTTTTGTTTTGTTTTCTGAACTTTAAATGAAATGTAAAGCAATTTATTCCCCTCACCAAAAAAGTAGACATATTTATATCCTTTTCTTTGTAGTTATTTATAAGTGTAAATACGTTTTTTAGACCAACGATATTTTATTGTTACATGTGTATGTGTCACTGTTGATGCAAAAACAAAACAGAGACTTGCGGAGAGACGGGTACTGAACATGGGAGAAACAATGAAAGCTCCCGATTGGCCGCCGTGCATCGTCTTCCAGCCAGTAGTTGTCCAGTAGCCCCTCCACGTGGTTGTCAGTATTACTTGATGTCGTCTCATGTACCACCTCTAGCCGGCTGTGTCAGTACGCTATGTTTTAGGAGAGCGGCTGGTTGCTCTCAGCATTGTGACACGCGCACTGTTGCTACGATGCAAAACACTTTTCAATTCTGGAAGATGGCTAATAAAAATGAGACTTATTTTGCAGACTTCCTGAATGTGTTGAATGTGTTGAATTCACCTTGAGGCTGAATGTAACGGAGGTCGTCTCTGGGCTAAAGAAGAACAACAGCAAAAGATGTTGTGACTATGACTGGATGGCGTCGGCAGAAAGATCACAATGGAATCTTTGGTGTTGTGTTCAGTGCTCATGCTGACTCTCAGTTTTATTTAAGATTTAATTTAATAAAATAAAACTAAATCATTTATGGAATATTCAAAATAGTTGATTTTTTACACAAAAAAATGCTATATTAGCTAGTCCATTTAGGCTTAGCCACACATTTCATGTACGCTTACATCTACCGTAACGTATGTAGTTAATGAGAAATGTTCACGTTGACAAAAATCTACCAAAGGCAGCTGCTCCTACTGCTTTTCCTGTCGAGACATAAAGCAGTCGTTTTTGATTGTGCCGAGGCCAATCCTTGCAAAACTCTTCAAATGACTGTGATATACGCAGCATTCAGGTGCGAGATGAATGGCATTCCACACCAACTCGTGTCACAAAATGTGCGGGTCGTTACATTTGCACTGCTTTTTGGGAGAAGAAAACCAAAAGCAAAAAACAACTCTGTGCAATTGTTAATCGCTATAATCATTTTTATTTGGATGAGTCGGACCTCAGTTGATTTGCACACCAAGTTTTACAGCAGGGTTTCTGGTACAGTAGCCTCTCGCAGCTTCACTCGAGGTAGCGACTGATGCCGGCGAGATGGACCGTTACAACACTCACACACGCACACACGCACGCACACACACACACACACACACAAAATTTGACATCAACCGAGCTTTACACTGAGCTTTACAGCATGCAAATGTTGTGTGGAAAATGAAGTGTATGTACAAGGTGATGGAGTCCCGAGGACCACTTGTTTTTATCTCACTCGCAGACTGTGCGTAATTCTATCTTTAGAGATGATTTAATCGTAACGAAGCCGCTCGTCTGGTGTGAACAGCCCAGAGGCGGCACCGCTTTGGTTGCGTGACAACTCTTTTACAACAATGTACTTTTTTTCAGCACTGAAACAACAGAAACAAATCATCACAGACGGGTTCACAGAAAGAAAAAAAAAAAACGAGAAAAAAAACTTCCTTCTCTGGTTTGAGAAGACACAGACAAATAGCCAGCGAGGCACGGAATAAATAGGACGATGGATGAGGAGGTCCGGAAGCGCTTCACTCAAACAGGAGGTCTTCATCCGTCTCCTCCGTCAGCATGTTGGCTGGCTCCGCGATGGGGCCCAGCTTGGCCAGGCGCTCTGCGATCTCCTGCTCCGTCCTTTCCCTCAGCTGCTTCTTCTTCTCCTGGATCTTCTTCAGCCTGGCATTGTTCAAGGTTAAAGAAACATAGATTAAAAAAAAAAAAAAAAAAGAGGAGGCAGCAGCTGTAAGAGGGAAACCTTTTGTTGCCTGCAAAGTTTTCACTTGGGATCAAAGTAGAACGCTTTTACCTGTAGAACTCCTCTCGTTCCCTCTCGTCAAGCTCCGTCACGATGTAGGTGAGCGTGCGATCAATACGGGGAATGATCACTGGAATGGGCAACAGAGATAACTTCAGTAAAAGTTGTTGGGTTTTTTTTTTCTTCTAAATTGGGGGATTGTCAAAACGACGTGACCTTACCGTGCTCGATGGCATTCACACGGCGATTAGTGACTTTAATGGCTTCATCCAGAGTGACAAAAGAAGTCTGCAGAACAGAAAGTGGGCGTGATGTGTCAGACAGTGAATATGGTGTGAGCCATAGCAGGACAAATTTGGCGCACTGTGTAATCATATTTGACCCGCAAGGCCAATACAAAATCACTGCTAGAGCTGGCCCGTTGCCATTGTACAGCAAATGTACCGCTAACGCTAATACTACAAATCCCAGAATGCTCTGCTGGTATTTTGGCACGTCAATCAAGACTTCATTGGTTTATTGTTATTTAATTTTTAAATGTATTATTAGCCCGTGGAAAAAGATTACTGTGATTACTGTTGAAATTTAAATCAGAAGGCTGCAAAAAAAAAAGAGGCATAAAATATTTATTCACATTTTTTTTTGTTTTGTTTTGATGAGTTTTTTTAATTTGAAATTCGATTTTGCATGTGTGCAATATTTAAGTTTTTTTATTGCTTTGTATTAAGCTTTGCTTGTTCCATATATTCAGGTTGAAGCAAAACTTGTTTGGGTCCAATTAAAAAGGTTCACAGTTCTATCTGGAGGAAGATTTTTTTTTACAATAAATAATAATGTCGGCCCGCAACTTTGTCTAAGGTATTAAGTTTTGACCCACTATGTTTTTTGGAGTTTGGCACCATTTTTTGTTTGTAATTATACTTAATTACTGGCGGTGACGCTGAGCAAATAACACTATGGTACTTCTGAGACAGCGCCCCCTACCTGTAGGGAGGCCAACTCCACCAGCAGCTCCACAGCTCTTGCGTAGTTCCTCTTCAACCTGGACAGCTGCTCTCCGCCTCTGGCCAGTCCGGTCAGTTCGTAGCCTGGGAACACGTGGAGGTGAGAACTCAGCGCAATCGTTGCAAAAACCCCAAACGTTTTTTGGACGTCGACTTACTGTCTCCGCCCTCTTGGTAGTGCTCAAACACCGGGAGGGTGACACCTTTGAATAGAAATGCACGTAAATAAGAATGCCTCGTGATCACTGACAAACTGATGTATTATAGTTAAAAAATAAATAAAATAATGCACTGACCTGCCACATTATCTTTCTTCGCACGGACCTTCACTTGAGCTTTATTGACATTCTGGATGACAGTTGTGCTGCGTAGGGGAGGTAAAAGTGCAAACTAGTTATGCATATCTACACCAAATATATATTTGAAGAAAATTATATTTTTCTGGTTCTTACCTGAAGTCCCCAGCAGCAAATTTGGCTTCTGCCAAAGAGAACGCAGCCTCTCTCATCACCTCTCCCATCTTAGTCTTAGTCTAGGGGCGAAACGGACAAATTTGTAAGACTGTTGAATGACGACTTTGCACAGTTTGGTATCATAGAAATGTTGCATGAAAAAGAATGATTGGACGCACTTCGATGATTTTCCGGAGAATTTGACGGAAGCGCATGGAGAGGGCATCAGCTTTCTTCTTGAGCAGGTTGCGGCCAGTCTGAGCCCCTTTCAGACGAGCCTTCATGATGGTCTGAGCCCTGCAAGCCGTCACACGCACATCTCAGTTGAGTTATTCACACCTTATATGGTTGTCGTGAACACACGACACAACAGGGAACAGTCGATATGGTGGCTTTTTGCTCTGACAGAGGAGACAGACACTGCACAGAAACGGGAATCCACTGTGTTCAGCCAAACAATTAATCTTAATGCTCTTGTTATCTTCTTTATGCCTTTCTTTAAACGGGTCATTACATTTATAGAAGAGACTTTGGACTACTTCTCAAGGTTGTTACTTGTCTCTAAAAAACAGGATTTTCGTGCTCCTTGAATCTTCTCCTGATTTCCCTGCCTGGTCAGTTCCTTGATTGTTTTACATTTGATGTATTATTGCCTCGTCAATGTTCTTATCTTAACTTGACACACACCGGGCCACCTTGATTAACACGTCCCTTCGTGCACAACGGTTTTGGCGGACAGCAGTAACACACTGCTGAACAACGACACCCAACACATTCACAGAAAATGCCAATTCCAAATCCTAAATTTGTTATCTGGAAAGTATTGACGCTGCAGACACGATCTCAGTCTGACAGCTCACTCTGTGATCACATCGAAAGCATCACATGATAATGAAAGACTCTTCCTCTTTTCACACGCGTCCACATTTTTAGATACTATCTAATACTACCCAGGCGTGTACAAATCGAACTCAACAGCGTGCACCCTGCAGTCACATGTCAATAAAGATAATTTGTAATATTTGGTTTAAACGCTAGAATGCGTTAGCAACTAGCTAGCGAACAAGCTGCTTACATCCTGGACGGGAATACGTCGATCCTTTCTTTTCCAGACATCTTCTCGTCCTTCGGTAGATTGCTGCTGAATTGTGTCTTAGCTTCCTCTTCTGGAAGTTTTCGGTATTTAAATATTTTTTTAGAAAAGAGACCGTTATTTTGACGCTATGGATTATGAACACAGATCGTGATCTTGTCCTCCTCTCCGTCGGCGGCGATCAGCTGGCCTTAGGTCATGTGATCGGGCGATTTCTCTGTGCGCATGCTCGCGTCGACGGGGTCTGACGATCTTTTCCGGGTCGCGAAATTAGCACACCCATGAATGTGAGCTAGCGGGCCTGAGTAATCATTCAAAAAGTCCTCAACGGAAACACAATCGGATATTTATAACCATCCATCATAGAACTCTCACGTCTGATATTCTGTAACCATATGATACAGGTGAGTTTTAATCGATAAAGGATATGTTTAATAGGTGTTGGGGAGCACTCGGGGCTGCTAGCTACTAGCCTCGACACTGCATGCGCCGCATGTGAGTTGGAAACCGGGTGATTAGCCACAAAGCTAACAGATAGTTGGGGTGGTTCTTTCTTTAAAATACGACTTCGACTGTTTATATCCCATGTGTTAACCAAATTATTTTGTAGGAGTTTGCATTTTTAGCAGAGTGGATGTAGAGTCACCCCGACTTTCGTTCTTTTGAGTTTTCAACGGTGGTCGACACAGCAGTTTTCCCCCCATCCCTTTATCTTTATCGTTGCATCAGCTAATTTATACAATAATGTTGAATAAATCGGCGCCCTGGACGTTTAATTCGGTCGTTTGGCCAAATAACGTCGCTGCATATTGCGATATGTTTCCTATACAAAGGTGAAAATAATGGACTTTAAGCGACACAACAGAATTAGCACTTTTTCGTCGACCATGGTTAAATCCTGTAGCAGATTTTAAATGGGAAAAAGTAAGAATGGAGCAATGTAGATGTGCGGCATTGACAGTTTCAATGTAATCGTTGTTTTCTAAACAATGGCCTGCTAAAAACCATCATCGTTTTAGCACGTCTGTAAACCGATTCAAACTGCCTGTAAGTTTCTAGATGTCGTGATGTTTTTCACAATAATAGTTATTACTATAATTGTTATTATTATTCGTATGTTGTGTTGGGCTTTTTTTTTTTTTTTGGGGGGGGGGGTATATTTGTTTATTCATTTGTACGACAGAAAATTAGGTGGGAAAAAGGTTTCAAAAGATGAGTCCGGTTTAGTCCGCTTCCACTGAGAGAGAAGATGCTTGGAGCTCTTCTTTAAATGGCCTGTACTTCTAGCGCTAGTGTCATCCTGTTCAAGCCTGTTATGCACAGCTGGTTTACACTATATGAGTATTAGGGATTTGTTAAAGGGCAGAATGTTTTGTCCAAACAGCTGTTTCATTTATTTATTTATTTTTTTTTTTCATCCCAAAACTCACAGTTCCAAAATCAGTTCAGTCAAAAGGGAAGGTCGCAGGAGTGAAAACCCTTCACTTGCTTGCTTCCAGTCAGTCAGTAACACCACAATCCTGGGCCTAACCTCGCCAGACATTTCTGCATCGTTGCCATTTTTCTAGCAATACGAGTGGCTTAAACCAAAACACTGGACCTGAAATTGTGTTGTAATTGTGTGTTGGGATATGCGGCGTCACTTTCTGACGCGCCTCTTCCTTCCTCCCTCTTCCAGCAATGCCGGGACTCAACTGTCGCTTCTACCAGCACCGGTTCCCAGAGGTGGATGACGTCGTCATGGTGAACGTCAGGTCCATCGCCGAGATGGGCGCCTACGTCAGCCTGTTGGAGTACAACAACATCGAGGGCATGATCCTCCTCAGCGAGCTGTCGCGTCGGCGAATCCGCTCCATCAACAAACTCATCCGCATCGGTCGCAACGAATGCGTGGTCGTCATCCGAGTGGACAAGGAGAAGGGTGAGCGCGCTGAACCTGTGCCTTTCTTGACACAGCAAACGTGTCTGGAGTAGATGATTGAGCTGGACGAACAAAGGCGGTGTTGTGGTCGTTGTTGTGCTCTCAACAAGTTCTTTCTTTTAAATTCTTAGTTTTTCTTTTTAAGATTTGGGTCCCCTGCACAATGGTTGGGCAGAGGGATTTCGTGGAACAAAAGTTTAGTCAGTCATTCACACCTGAGGCCTGTCAAAGTCAAAAGGAGTCTACAGCAGTTCTCCATTCGGTACACGCATTACATGCAAATGGATTAAAATTAGCCTGTAAACATCAAAGTTAACATTTCTCCCTCCTAATTATCTTGGGTTGGAGTGGAAGGAAGATCCTAGTTTGAGTTGTGATTACTATTGTGAAGACTCAGGCTTGTAGAAATACACACATATACTTGTACATGCAATAGCGGTCTTGTTCCGCAACCCAAAATTCATTCTGTTGTTTTTCTCCATTGGTTTTGCACCCTTTGACTTCAGGATACATCGATTTATCGAAAAGAAGAGTTTCCCCAGAGGAGGCCATCAAGTGCGAGGATAAATTCACCAAATCCAAAACCGTAAGTTCACCTCCGCTGAAATGTGTTGCTGCTTTCCCGATGGAGAAAAGACGATTGTAATTTTAGAGCTCAGTTTCGAGGACGTTCCTCACGTTTGCTCTTACCGCCGTGCTGCGCAGGTGTACAGCATCCTGCGACACGTGGCGGAGGTCCTGGAGTACACTAAGGACGAGCAGCTGGAGAGCCTGTACCAGCGCACCGCCTGGGTGTTCGACAAGAAATACAACCGGCCAGGATACGGAGCCTACGACGTCTTCAAACAGGCCGTGTCGTAAGTCGCCCCCTGCTGGCTCGTCGCAGCTGGAAACCGTAGCAGGCCCGACGCCTCAATCTTTGTTTCTTTATTTCTTTTTATTTATTTAGCACGTAGTCAAGGTTTACGCAATGAAAAATGGGAAGAAAACAGAACAAAACCAAAATGATACAAAGCAGACATGCTAGGAAGTCTGGGAGGAGCTCCCGAAAACCAAGGCAAAACAAAATGAAGATGCAAACCATTACACAACGCACACGCAACAGATTCATAACCTCTGGGAGAAAACCCAGCTGAACACGCAGCACGGTGCCATCAAAGTTGATCATCCTGCCCCGCAGAGACCCTGCCATCCTGGACGGTCTGGAACTGACGGAGGACGAGAGGAGAGAGCTGATCGACAACATCAACAGGCGACTCACCCCACAGGCCGTCAAAATCCGAGCAGGTAACGTTGCCCCCCCCCTCCCCCCCACCCCCGGATGGCTCTCTGCAACCCTCCTTGCAGCGTCATTGGACCTCCACCCACCACCACCTCATTCCGCCTGCAGATATCGAGGTGGCGTGCTACGGCTACGAGGGCATCGACGCAGTGAAGGACGCTCTGAGGGCCGGACTCAACTGCTCCACGGAAGCCATGCCCATCAAGGTAACAGATACACCACCCCCACCCACCCCCCCACCCCCGCAGCCTCTTCTGCCTCCACGTTGGGGACGCGCTGACGCCGCCACTCGTTTCCGCAGATCAACCTGATCGCTCCGCCGCGTTACGTGATGACCACCACCACCCTGGAGCGCACGGAGGGCCTGTCTGTCCTCAACCAGGCCATGGCAGCTATCAAGGAGAAGATTGAGGAGAAGAGGGGCGTCTTTAACATCCAGATGGAGGTAATAATAAAAAAAAAACCTTTGCTTATTTATTTATTTCCATAAATTGATGTTTTGTTTGCGCAAATGATGATAAAGAGCAGCAGAAGCAGATAGGAAACGGCGTCACTGGACGACTCTGGTTAGGACACAACCATTAGGATTTACCATGAAGGTACCATGATAGAGTGCCCTCGTTATTGTTCCAAAGGATTTCCCTACCGGGAGAAAAGTTACGCACACAGCATCATTTCCATCTTTTTTTCTTTAATATTTAAAGATTCTTGGTGGACAAGTTCTTATTATCGGGTTCCAATGGTGACCTGCCACACTCACACTGATCAGGTTGTCAGTGTAGCCGGCAAACAGTCTGTCCATCAGCAGACCATGCCAAGCAAAGACAATGTGGGGATGGGGGGGGGGCAATGAGGGCTGCTGACACAACTTTGTAAGTTTTACTGGTCATTTAGTGACAGTGAAATTGCAACTTAGTAAAACATTTTACGGCAGCTACTATTTTGAAAATGTTTTGCGGAATGAAATTCCAGAGTGACGTTGGTCGCTCCAAATATTTCCGAAGCCATTTGATTTCAAAGGTGGAATTTAAGATGAGAAAAAATCCCAAAGTTCCAAGCAACCCTCTGCTCTCTTTAAAGTGTGGAAACCTTTTGAAGAGGGTGGTGTTTGTTTTTCCAATAAAATGTGCGAACAAACTGGTAATGAGTGAATTATCTGTAGAAAGTGATAGAGGGGGATAAGCAAACCTTGGCGCACCATGAAGTGAATCTTAACGTCCGTTTCTTCTTCGCATGTTGAATTTTTAAATAAATGAAAATCTTGCTTGATTGCATCATTATTAGAGCAGGGACTTTATTGCGTTAATTTAATAATTAACGCATTAATAAAATCAAGGCGTTAAAAGAAAATACAATTTTATCGCATTTTATGTCAACATAGGGATTACAGCGACGCACTGAGGGACGTGTGACGAGCAGAAGTCGGAGTAGTAGTTGGGCTAACACGTTACCTATGCTAGCAACAAACGTGATGGATGACAATGATAACGCCATCCTGCTAAAGCTCACCGGATGGGAAATGTACATTTCCAGGTTTGAAGCCTGGATCAGAGCGCTGTTCTGTGCAAACATCTACCGCAGCTCAAAACTCTGCCACCATCTAAATGCGACAGAGCACCAAATATAACCAAGCAACCAACTCAAATATCGATATTCGATTAAAGTACGATTAATTATAAAGGTCACGATTAATTTGATTTTTTTTTTTATTATTTTTTTTTTTTTTACAAAGTCCCACCACTATTAATTATCACAGGTAATAATAGAATGCCCTGCAGTGACACATCTGCTAAAATATCTGACTGTCTCTCCCTAGTTTAGTTTTCCTAGTATTAATAGAGTAGAATAGAATGCCTTTATTAATCCCACATTTGGGAAATTTACATAATTACAGCAACAATATAGTGCAAAGACAAAGAAAAATTATATCAATTAAAAAGAAATTGATAAAATATAATATTTATAGAGTAAGAAAGGATGAACAGCTGGATTATTTCCAAGGTATCTACATAATTTCTTGTGCCTTTATGAAATGTAAGTGGTTGAGAAGATGACTTCACTGAGTGCATAGATCCGTTATGTCGCAACTAAACGGCCAATTGTCCCGACCAGCCGAAGGTGGTGACGGACACGGACGAGACGGAGCTCGCCCGGCAGCTGGAGCGGCTAGAGAGAGAGAACGCCGAGGTGGACGGCGACGACGACGCCGAGGAGATGGAGGCCAAGACGGAGGACTAGCGGGCGCCCCGGGAGTTCCACTGGTTGGGGTGGGCCGACGCAGGAGGAGTGCGGACCGCTCTGGCCCGCGAGTCGCAACAGTCCAGCAGATGTTAACATTCACATTGCGAAACATTAACTGACTTTTTTTCCCAGCTCATTGGCAAAGAAAAGAAAAAAAAAAATGTCCCCGGCCTCCGCTGAGCTCTTGCCTCAAGTGTTTCCAGCATCCCTCACTCCTCGTCTCCGGCGGACCCGTTGGAATGTGACCGCAGTCCGTCTCGAAATCAGCCGGCACCGCTGTTGTTGAGCTCACACGCCGTCAATAAAATTCTGGAAGTTTTGACTTTGTTGCCTCTTTTTCCCGTCACTGCCGGAGAACCCCGGTCACACCTTCAGACATGATTATGTGAGCTAAACTCACATCTGTAAAGCTTTAAATTGTTAGCATTACTAAGCTATGGGAGTCGGCAATGTTTGTAATTGGTCGAAACATTCATTTCCATTTAAAACCAGAGTTTGCCACAGGAAAATGTATGCATTTGTTTTGAAAAACAATGTATGTATTCATGTAATATTTTCTTATTTCCAATTTTGGTAGCTGTAGGTGTTTGTTGCCACAAGCATCCTAAAGGTCATCTCATCAGTTACGTTTACAAAAAGTATGGAATAATTAAATGTCTACTGAAATAAGGTTTCAAAAAAAGTCCTATTTATTATTTTTTTTCCCTCCGTTGGTTTGCCGCATTTCTTGAAGCAGAAAATTGCATTCTCAAAGTAACACGGAGAAACCCCCAAACCGCTTTGCACTTGTTCACAACATAATAGGATGTCTCATTTATTTTGATGATGAAGTGCAGGCAGCCTACAGTTAGCCTACGTTTAGCACAACTTCTGAGTGAATAGATCTTGTTGATCCAAACCGATTGATTCTCAGGCCACCATGGTCGTTCCCTCTGAAACACGTCAGCATCATTTCATTGTTACAGTCATCACAGGCACGGTAGTCTGTTCAATTGTCAAATTAGTCAAGAACATAACGCCACGAATGCCAAACGGGGATCTCCTGGAGCATTTGATCAATTGATTCATTGAATTGAGAACTTGACTGACAACTCAAGAGTTCCACACATCCCAGAGGACCAATCAGATGGTGCGTTCAGGTGCCGTCCATGACTCTGAATGCTGTCAAACATGCATGTACAGAGTTTGACCAGGACCTGCACGATTTCCGAACATGGCATGGCAGCACCTGGCCGAGTAAGCGAACAAAGGCCTCGAAGCTCGAGGAAGAGGAGAGGAAGAAGATGATGAAGAGTAGGAGTGGAGGTATGTGGTGGTGGAAAAGGAGGAAGAGGCCAGACGGGCAGCAGCGTGTGGACGGCTCAGAGGGTGAGGACAGCAACCGGTGGAAAAAGTGTTGGTTGTGAAACTCCAGCTTTATTGACAGCACTGTAGGCTACATATAAATGTCCTTTTTTTCGAATGACGTGTTGATGTGATCGTATGTTCTGTAGTCCTGCATGCGTTTTCTTTTGACGCTGTTGGATGGAAGTCACTGTTGTGTGTGAACAATAGGTACAATTTCCTGGACAGCATGAGAGCAATGTGTGATGTCAAACCTTTTGGAGGCTCCTCTCACCCTAAAATCTCATTCTTTTTCTCAGTTTAATACACAATTGTATTCTGTGAGCTATACAAAGAAAAAACAACAGTTGAGCACAAGCACAACTAATACATTTAACTCAATTATACGCTCTCTGTGTGTATTTTAATGGGGTGGTCAATGTACTGCCTTGACATTACCACTAGATGGCCCCCGCACAACGGGTGATTTCAATGTTTTGAAGTATTCCAGCAGTGAACGCCAGGCCTTCGATAGCTCAGTTGGTAGAGCGGAGGACTGTAGAGGCACTGCGCTGATATCCTTAGGTCGCTGGTTCAAATCCGGCTCGAAGGAATTTTTTTTCTTTTCTTGAAGAACGACACTGCGTGTCCCCGAAAGCGAACTGGAAAACATGTCAAACGTTACATGTTTTAAAAGAGCAAACGTAAATACGGTAAATTCTATGTGACGTGTTTAGTTGACACGAGGCCGTCCATTCGTTTTCTTCCTTCCTTCGCGTAGATAATGTGTTAGCAACTTGAACCTTATGTAAAATTTCACAGAACCGTAACGGTGTTTTCCCCCTGGTGCACGTTACGTTTTGCGCCATTTCAACACGACGTTGTTCAGAGTTTAAACACCGCTTGCTAACCGTTGTTCATTAAAATATAATAATAATAATAATAATAATAATAATAATAATAATAATAATAATAGTCGACATGACATCTCGTCCGGCCATTATTATTATTAGGCTAAACATATTTTAGCCGATTAATATTTTATTTTTTCTCATTAATTTTATTTTTTTAATCAATATCATCTCCATTTTTGTTTCTATCGTATTGTTGCTACAATAATGCAAATTTCCTCAATGTGGGATTAATAAAGATTTAGGGCGAATTCCAATTCCTCCCTTAACCCTCAATCTCAAAAATGCGCGCTCCCGCGAGGTGCAACTGCTGTCCCGATTCTCTTCATTCCCCCCAGTGGTCACGTTACGATCTAGAACGGCAGGGGGCGTACTTGCTCTTTGTGACGGCACTAAAGCAGGGAGAAACTGGGTCGTGCTGGTTGTAAATGCACAACGCGGTGATATTGTCCATCGTGGAATTCCTACGGCTAAACCGCAGCGCCATCTGCTGTCAATTTGTAAAAACCTGCTTTCCTTGCAGGCAGCAAGGAGACTACGGTTCTACTTTTGGAGGGGGCCGCCGTGACAATTCCATCCAAGACATCTTTTCAAAAATCAACAGCACACGCAGAGCAGAGTTTACAGTATTACGTTTTTATTTTTTGCAAAACAAGACTTGGAGTACAGACAAGCCTGAACTCAGGCAAGGAACCAAACATTCCTCTCCCCATGCAGCGTGCAGGATCGCACGTGAGCTGAACGCTTCCCCTGACCCGACAATGGAATGCATCATTCCCATGTTCACACATTTACCAACTTAAATCAGTGCAACAGGGTACTTTAAAAACCAGGGCGTTTGCACCATGACACGCAAAAAAAAAAATTAAAAACAAATAAAAATTGCTTTCATTTTTTTTAAGGGGGTTTTGCAGAGTTGTTGCTCTGGGAACAAGAGCAACACTGGTCCACCACACAAACATAAATTACTATTGTTTTGCAGCTTAAGGATGAACAATTGAAAAGTGAGGCTAAACTGTTGGAAAGGATGTGGATGGAGGGGTTCGATCGGCGTCGTTTAGTCGACTTCTTCCATGCGTGAAGCATCGTCTTCGCCTTCGCCTTCCAGAGGAGGAATCTCATCAGGTACCGATGTCGAGGTGGCCTCCTCAGTCGGAACTTCGTCGTCGTCGATGCCTACATTTAGAAAATATTATTTTATTTCCGTACTAGCACAAGTGTCAATGGGGGGGAAACGTCTGACAAGATGATTGTGCGTTTTCTCACCCAGGCCGAGTTTGATCATTCTGTAGATGCGGTTGGAGTGAGTCTGTGGGTCGTCCAGGGAGAAGCCTGAAGACAGCAGGGCGGTTTCGAACAGCAGGATGACCAGATCCTTCACGGCCTTGTCGTTCTTGTCGGCGTCGGCCTTCATGCGCAGGGTGGCCACGATGGGATGGTCGGGGTTGATCTCCAGGTGCTTCTTGGCCATCATGTAGCCCATGGTGGAGTTGTCCCTGAGTGCCTGGGCCTTCATGATCCTCTCCATGTTGGCCGTCCAGCCGTAAGTGCTCGTCACGATGCAGCAGGGTGAGGTCACCAGTCTGTTGGACACGGACACCTGGGGCGGGGAGGAGGGGAGGGGTTCAATAGATTTTACTCTTTAGAACGCAGCAAGGTGCGCGCTTGCAGGCAGACCAGGTTGTAAGAATTGGGTTAATGACGTGCACGACAATCATGTTAGAGATGCTTCACACGCCAGAACCGACTGTACAAATGTCCACATACTGCTCAAAATTTCAAACCAAGCTGTTGAACATTTCAGTTTTGCATACTGTTAAAAAAAAAAAAAAAACAACCCAAAAAAACAGGCCTATGTTATCACACTCTTTAGTCCAAGCTGGAATATCTGCAGTTACTTCTCCATATTCATGAAAAATTCACGGAAAATAATTAATGGCAAACGAGACGGAAAAAAAAAAGAAAAAAAAAAGAAGCAAACCCTTCAACCACGCTCAACTCACCATGAGACAACCTAGCATCATCTAGGACACCTGTCACCAAATAAGACACTGTCAACTGTAGTTGGGAAGTCCCGACGCGACCGACTTCGGCGTCACAATGAACTGCGGCAGGACTCGAGTTTGACTCGCGCCTGCGTCAGCGGGCGAACACTCACCTTCTCCACCTTCTTGTCCAGGATCTCCTTCATGAGCTTGCAGAGCTCCTCAAACTTGGCCTTGTCCTCCTCCATCTTCTTCTTCTCCTCCTCGTCCTCGGGCAGCTCCAGGCCCTCCTTGGTGACGGACACCAGGGTCTTGCCGTCGAACTCCTTCAGCTGCTGGACACAGTACTCGTCGATGGGCTCCGTCATGTACAGGACCTCGAAGCCGCGCTTGCGGACGCGCTCGACGAAGGCGGAGTTGGCCACCTGGTCTTTGCTTTCGCCTAAAGTTAAAAAAGAAAAGAAAAAAGGGTTGCATTGGATTACAAGGTCAATTATTCACAGCCAGGACCTTTTTTTTAATTTTATTTTTTTATGAGGCCCGGTTATCGCCGACACCGGCGCTTTTCAGTTTCTCAACCCACCGGTGATGTAATAGATGGACTTCTGGTTCTCCTTCATGCGGGTGATGTACTCTGTGAGGGAGGTGGTCTCATCTCCACACTGAGAGCTGTGGTAGCGCAGCAGCTCAGACAGCCTCTTGCGGTTCTGAGAGTCCTCGTGGATGCCCAGCTAGAAAAGACGGCGCGCACCTCTTTAGAAACGTGCACATCTCAAACAACCTTCACAAGAGCAGCCACTTGATTCTTTAACCCATCTTAAAAGTGAATTAAAACGACATGAAGTAAAATGCTTGCCTTTACAATATGAAATTTCAATACAATCTCAATATTCAAGGTTGACTTGACCCAATTGAGGCCTATCAATGCATGTATTGATTCAAATTGAAACTAATGCAATAAACAGCCAATACATTTAGAGGTCACAAAGTTACAGAAACTGCTGCCGTTGACATTTAGTTCCATACCTTGATGTTCTTGGAGAAGCCTTCGTAGAACTTCTTGTAGTTCTCCTTGTCCTCAGTCAGTTCGGCAAAGAGCTCCAAGCACTTCTTGACGATGTTCTTGCGGATGACCTTCAGGATCTTGCTCTGCTGCAGCATCTCTCTGGAGATGTTGAGGGGCAGGTCCTCGGAGTCCACCACGCCGCGGACGAAGTCTAAAAGGGACCACAATGTGGGTTGACGTCACATAATGCAACCATGCAAACGTCACCGTTGGCTGCGGCGCAAGCCTGCGAGCGTCAGCTCGTTGGCCGGAACTTACTCAGGTACTCTGGGATGAGCTCTTCACAGTTATCCATGATGAAGACCCTCCTGACGTACAGTTTGATGTTGTTCTTCTTTTTCTTGTTCTCGAAGAGATCAAATGGAGCGCGGCGGGGAATAAAGAGCAGGGCCCTGAACTCCAGCTGGCCCTCCACGGAGAAGTGCTGAAAAAAAACAAAAACAAAATTCAGTCTGGTTTCACTGGGCGCCACGATCCTCACTTTGAGAAGATAACCTAGGGCTGCCTGGACCGCAGAACGTACCTTGACAGCCAAGTGATCCTCCCAGTCGTTAGTGAGACTCTTGTAGAATTCACCGTACTCCTCGTTTGTGATGTCGTCAGGGTTCCTGGTCCAGATGGGCTTGGTCTTGTTCAGCTCCTCCTGGTCGATGTACTTCTCCTTGATCTTCTTCGTCTTCTTCTTGTCCTTGGAGTCCTCGTCTTCCTCGGCGCCAACGTCCTCGATCTTTGGCTTGTTCTCGCCGTCTTCCTTCTCCTCCTCCTCCTCTGCCTTTTCCTCTTCGGCCTCGTCGTCACTGATCTCCTTGTCGCGCTCCTTCTCCACCTTGAAGGAGGGGGGTTGGGGGGAACAAAAAGGTTGGGAAGGTTTAAACGAGTTCAACTCGACTTGGAACATTCCAGCTCATGTGCACTGTACTTACAAACAGGGTGATGGGGTAGCCAATGAACTGGGAGTGCTTCTTGACGATTTCCTTCACCCTCTTCTCCTCAAGGTATTCTGCCTGGTCTTCCTTGAGGTGCAGGATAATCTTTGTTCCGCGGCCAATGCTCTCATCTGCAAGAAGGGGGAGAATTTTTTCTATTTTTAGCTCATCATTCTTAATACAATTAAGTCGGTGCAATTTACGTTTTTTAAAAAAGCTTATTTGGTCTAGATTGACTGAAAACCCATCATTTAAATATTAATAAATTGATAAAAAAGACGCAATGGTTCTGCCAATGCACGGAGCACCTACTCTTGTCAACGGCGACGGTGAATGAACCACCAGCAGAAGACTCCCAGATGTACTGCTCATCATCATTGTGTTTGGTGATTACAACCACCTTCTCAGCGACAAGATAGGCGGAGTAAAAACCGACACCAAACTGGCCAATCATGGAAATGTCAGCGCCAGCCTAGAATGAAGTAAACACACACAAGTATTTTAGTTAAACATGTTTAAAACTACAGCACAGCTGACAAGAGGCAACAGGTTTTTAATATTTTCAAAAGTCGTACACTGCATATTGGTTTCAGATTCTACAAGCTCAGATTCCACTGTCGTACCTGCAGAGCCTCCATAAAGGCTTTGGTGCCAGACTTGGCGATGGTTCCCAGGTTGTTGATCAGGTCAGCTTTGGTCATGCCGATTCCTGTGTCAATAAGGGTCAGGGTGTTGGTTTCCTTGTCTGGAATGACGTCAATCTTCAGATCCTTGCAACTGTCCATCTTTGTAGGCTCAGTCAGGCTTTCATAGCGAATTTTGTCCAACGCCTGGAAAACACCAAGACAACAGCATGAGTCAAATTCACCGGCGACAGAAGACAACAAAATCTATTCCAACCTTGAGCTAAAGGATGCAACTGCAAAGCTGGCATAAATGGGTTCATGAACGCAAACTTAATAGTAGCGAAGACTTACGTCAGAGGCGTTGGAGATCAACTCCCTGAGGAAGATCTCCTTGTTGGAATAGAAGGTGTTGATGATCAGGGACATCAGCTGAGCAATCTCAGCCTGGAAGAAGAAGGTCTCCCCCTCCTCCTCATGGTGCACTTCTTCAGGCATCTGCAATTCAAGGAGCAGGGGGAACTTTTAATAAATAAATAAATAAATAAAAAGCGGTAGTTTCTCGCGATTTCGATATATCGGCAACTGGCACTGATACACCCCGCCATTATTGACCGGGTCAAGGAGTCAGTTTCGCAAAACTTGGACGGCTGCCATGACTACAGAGACAGGCGGAAGTGGCAGTTAACCAACATGGCGGCGGTTGACAGACAATGGACTCCACAAACACGTGCTTCCGAAAGGCAGCGGCGAGGGTAACCCTCGTGCACGCCGATTATGGGTCACGCTTGGATATTATCGGAACCGTCGTCTAGGCATGATACACATTACATAGTAAATGTACGGGGCGGGGGGAGGTGAGGTGTAACGCGTCATAATAACGACTCGCCACATTAATACCCCTCCCCCCCCACCCCCGACCCTCGCCGTCGTAACCGAAAGAACATCAGGTCAAGAAGCGAAAGTCGTTTTTTTTGTACGTAACAAATTTATATAAAATTGTATTTTTATTCGTGTAAAATTGTATCAAAAATGAAATGGCTAGAATAGGTAACGTATTGTATAGCGAGCAAAGGAACGCCGTCGAACGTTCGAGTAGAAGCCTCGAGTTCCACCGTTCGACTTTCAGGATTGACTTTCGGACGGGCTGGAGTTATTTAACAACGCTTGGTGCTGGGTCGAGAGGGACTCCATAGCACAGGGAAGGCATTTATTACACAGATGTTCACCAGCTCTTACACAGACCGAGGCCCTAGCGGTGCCATTCTACTCCCCACCCCACACCTGCTTTGGTGTAAAAAACGGATCTTGGCCTAATAACGATGCAGTGCCGCATTCACACGCCTCTGCATCAAATACACGCATAGTGATCGAACAATACGCGTAAATCTAATTGAGACCGAAGTCGACGTAAAAACCAAAGAGAGCGCGATTAAAATACAACAAATGCTCAGTAGCCGCACGAGAGGAATAACATCGAGGTAACTGCCGTGACTCAGGAGTTATTGTTGCCCACCAATACTTCAGCGACGACAGAGCCCCCAAAACGTCTTCGTCTTTACAAATGTCTAGTTGTCTCCGTGTATAGATAGAAAATTTTGGACTGTACCTTGAGTATTTCGGTGACTTTTCTTGAATAAAATGCAACCAATGTGATGTCCCCTCCGCTCTCTAACGTGGAAGATGGAAAGGGGTTCCTTTAAAAACGACCGGAATCTTTATACAGTCGTCTCTGTGTGCGGCCGTATCCCTCCGCGGTGCACCACTATATGAAACCTAAACTGAAGAGCAAAGAAGAAGCGAAATTCAATGAATTAAAATGCACTCGTCACAAACAAGTGCAGCCTATTATATTTTTTGACAATGTCATTTAGACTGAATCAAAATTGTCACCAAACGATCTGGTTCGTCTACTGGTCTACAAGACAAAAGGCGTGTTTGTTCTTTCTTGATTTCTTCGGCTGTCCAGTTTTTCTGTCTTCAATTTATTGTTCATTGGTGCTCGTCTTATATACTATATGTGCTGTGCTATATAAAAGGTGGAATGTTCAGAGTCGAGTATTCTATGAATTAAAGTTATAATTTTCCCCCAATTTATGACCGAACATTTATTTTCATCTCGAAATGTCTATGCTTTGTACTTGTCATAGATTTTTTGTTTTGCCTGACCTGCTCTCATCTCTATAGTTTCACTGTTAATCCCAACTAAACCCGTTTCTTTGCAATGGGGACATAGTAATAACATGTAAACATGACAGGCTGTAAACTGTAACTCAATGCATCTCTTACCACCGTGTAGTATAAAGATAGCGTTGTTTTATAAATCGAATTTTTAGAAACAACTTCCAGGTTTACGCTATTTGTTTCATGGCTGATTGCTTAATGGCATCGATATAGTAGGTTTATATTATAGTTTGTCCGCTATATTTATATTAAAAACTGCTAGGGTCTTTTTTATCTGATGGAGGAATATCCACCAGGATGGCGTGCTTTGTTTTTTCTAGCACCTTCCATGAAAAACCCGCCTAAAATGACGTCACGGGTTGTCAGTCGCAGGCCCTCGCTGCACAGCTGTAGCCCAGACTCAGTACAACAAAAACACCATGGAAACGAACCCTTCTGTGTTCTGCGTCCTTAAAAAAAATTATTACGTAATTAACCTTATGGCTTTTTCTATCAAACTGTTTTTCCCTGATCCTGAATTTCGGTCTGAATCGACAGTTACAGAGTATGTTGTACGGATATGTATTATTACCATATTGCATGACTTTACATTACACTTTTATGAACTATAGTATACAGACATTATGATATAATTAGTGAACTTTTATTTGTGGGATACCTGTCGAGATTCTTTACAAGGTTAAACTTCATTTTTCATGCTTTGTAAAATCACATTAGTATATGAAACATTACCGTTAGCTACAGATATTGATGTTGGTTAAATACAAATGTGCTACTTTAAAGGAATGACTACGTATGACCTATTTCCAGTAATACCGTCACATTTAATTTCTTTTTATTTTCAAAATATGTCCTCTTTATACACTCCGACTGTTCCCGCCCGTCTAACCGCGACGTGTTGACAACTAAAACGAACGCCCCATGAGTCTGGTACCTTTGAGGACGCAGAGCGCTTGCGTCAATGTTTATGAAGGCCCTTGACTATCCAACGTGCCAACCAACCATTGAGATAGACTTTCTTTTAATACTAAAAAGTCTTTGGTTGCACTCCATACCCTTCGTACACCACTTAACTCAGGTATGTATATAAAACACACCCTACTGTCATACTAAAACCATTTTCAGCGTGATAAAGTTATTGTCGTTCGGTTTCGTTAGCAGCAGTTCGAGCTAATTTTTAGCTTAGCCTGAAGTATGTTTGCCGGTTACGGTAACGTGCTCAATGCTAGCTTTAGCTAACGAAGCTCCTCTTTTATTGTCAATCTGTTTAGCTTTATAAAACCTTATTATAAATTAATAGAGCATCTGTATTCAAACGACAGCTCGACATGATATCAGTGTAGTGAACGGTAGTTATTATGTAAAGCTAACTGTCAGTCAAATTAGCCTTAAGAAAGTAAAACTTGCATTCCAGCAGCCTGTCTCATTTGCGTAAACCACAGTAGAGCCACAAACTTATCACGTGCATTCTTATTTTAGTATACACATGTAAAGCTTACAAACGGGATGTTTTCTCAGGACATGTCCTGTTTTCACGTTCTGTCCGTGGCGTCCTAGTTTTTCCTTTTCATGAATTTTCATGGTTTTCTTGAAAGTACAATATGTTTGACACCACACATTGTAAGGCTTGTGAGAGCTGTTTCTTTTCTGGATTTGCGAGTGTAGCGCAGGTGTTATTTAGAATAGTATTTCATTGTTTTAGTTGTCTTGCGAGATTTGCAAATAGAGCTATTATGTTCTCACTGGCCGACTTTTGTAACACACGAGAGACGTTACGTCTGTCATTGGTTCATCTCACAGGTTCCTTTTGAAGTTAATTTTGAACCATTGAAACAAAGGGGTTGTTTGAGGCATAACAAAACGTGTTGAATGCCTTCTGAGAAGCCTATCTTTATGTGTGTCTTTGGCTCTAGATAGTAGAGGAGGCAGACTTAAAATATATTGAAACTCTCAGCCACCTTTGGGTAATGGTAAGAGTGTCATGTGAGGATCTCATTGCTGGGCCAAGTGTCCTCATTTCAAAATATGGTCACCCTAATCTATCATAACGCAACTAAATATTTATGCACTTCTTTTTCTTTCAGTTTTTTTTATTTTTTTTTATGAAGACACACACATACTGTCACTCACTCACTCCTAATGACTACCACTCCTCTGTCTTTACCAGGTCAGTCCGACTGACATTCAAAATGTCATACCCCCCTCACTTAAACCGGCCGTTGTTGCCGCCGCCTGGGATGCCCCCGCAGTTTGCTGCCTTTCCCTCAGGTAACCCCATCTATTTTTAGTTTTGCATGCTGCTGCATGTCTCATGTGTTTTTACCTGCACTTGTTGATTGACCGGTGTTGCTAACTCAATGGTCATAATTGTTTGCACAAAAAAACAAAACGATTGCACAGAGCATGCGTCAAACTTAATCTTGTTTGCTGTCTTTAGGAACGCCAATGATCCCAGTTCATGTGGGCATCATGACCTCCACCCCGACAGTCATGATGTCTTCTCTGCCGATCGTCAGTAAGCCCGCAGTTCCCAAAAAAGATCACTCTGCTGTACAATCCAAAGCCAACGAAGAGAGTGGCCCCACGACCACAGTGTTTGTGGGAAACATATCAGAAAAGGCATCAGACATGCTAATAAGACAGCTGCTGGCGGTAAGAATGGTGCTACACCGTTTTGTGTTTCCATTACATTTTGAAATGTTTTCCATAGTACTGCACATGCAGTTTGAAACACAGTGCTGCCTGGAGGAGTTGCGTTTAAATTTTCTTTAAAATTATTTTCTTTAATGAGTCCACTACAATCATCTTTGTTGTACATCTAATTCCTTTGTCTTGTTTCTTGACATTACATTAATTCTTATTTTTATCCTCAGTCCGTAGACAAACTAAATTGTGTTTAAAAAAAAAAAAGAGCCTCTTGTGGATTGTTGTATTGTTGATCTGCTGTGTGTATTCTATTATTCTAGAAATGTGGAATTGTTCTCAGCTGGAAGAGAGTTCAGGGAGCCTCTGGCAAGCTGCAAGGTATCTCATAATCGGACGCAATTATTATTTAGTTTTAAATTTAAATGTGTTGATCGATGGAATTGATTTATTTAAAAGTTCACTTTAAACCAAATGGAAACTGTGTCGCTTGCTTACGAGGGCGTAGATGTCTGATGCCTGTCAATGTCTGTTGCAGCTTTCGGCTTTTGCGAGTACAAGGAGCCAGAGTCCACATTACGGTCGCTGCGTCTGCTCCACGACCTGCAGATTGGAGAAAAGAGTCTGCTGGTGAAGGTGGACGCCAAGACCAAAGCTCAGCTGGATGAGTGGAAGGCCAGAAAGAAGACTGCAAATGGGGTACAACTGCTTTGAAATCTTTGGCAACATTAGAATCTTGAATGTTAACAATAAATTAATGCAATTAAAGGCTGTAAGTGATCCTGATTAAATTCCAACTTATATTCTGTATTTCTTAACACATCAGGGAACCCTGTGTCTGTTCCTAGCTGAATCTATAGTGGTGTGGTGGTCGGGCAAACGGACAGCGGGGGGAAATACGATATTACATTTTTGACGGCCAACCGCATGTGAACGGATGTATCGGAAACTGTTGACTATTTTTTTTGTACTCGTACAGAATAAGAAGGCTGACGACGGGGATGATGACGAGGAAGAGGTTCTGGACGAGGAGACAAAGAAGAAGGATCAAATTGTCAAAGGCGCTATCGACGGCCTGATCCGGGAGTACGCCGCAGAACTCAACGCACCCTCGCAGGATGAAGAATCCCAGCGGCGAAAGAGGAAAAAAGAGAAAAAGGAAGAGGTATTGAGATTCTCTCACCCCCGTTGGCTTTTTCCTCCCGCTGGTCGCTCCCTCTTCACGTCCAGCTCGCTTCTTTCTTTCCTTTCTTAATCGGTGCTTTCTTTGTCTGCAGGATGACATAAACACCATAGACATGGAGGAGGACAAGAGAGACCTGATCTCCAGAGAGATCAGTAAATTCCGCGACACTCACAAGGTAAAAAATGTCTCCTTTGTTCTTTTAGACTTTAGCATTACAGGTCTTTGGACAGAAGGCGCTCATGTAGTTCACTCCTTAGATCGAGCGCGTCTAGCGCAGACATTTGCAAAAGCTTTATCAGTTTGGCACTAGGTAGAAATTTAAGACAACTAAACATCCTAATTGCTCACACACACACACACACACACACACACACACACACACACACACTTTGTGTATTTGTATGATTCCCACTGTTGAAAATAGCGCGAGTAGGCAGACGAGCCAGTGTTAATGCCGCCATGCGCAGGCCCGACTGGGGCGCTAGTGAGCAGAGTAGCGAGAGAGGCTCTCTAGGTGTGAGCGACCATGATAGATCCATTCTTCATTCATCACACACAAATGCATGGAGACAATGTCGACTTACTTTTAAAGCTAATCTATTCATTAAACCCCACCATTATGATAGTGATCATATGGTGACTAAAGCAAGATGAATCTCAGAGCTTTGGGAAAAGTTTCGAGGATAGGATGTAAGTATCAGCCTTCATTTCCTTTATACCTATACTGGGCGCCCCCCTTTGAAGGACTTGCATAGGGGCAACTGCATGGCACGGTCTGGGCCTGTGTTGCCCCTCTTGTAGCCAACTGATTCAAAAACACACCAGTACATCGCAAAAATCAGCTTAGTCCTCACATTCTTTTTAGCGTTGGACCGACATGCCTGAGAAGCAGTGAACCTGTGCCAGTCCTCCGTAAATGATGGCCTGTCTTGAAAATGGTGTTCATGTTGAAGCACAGGACTCTTGTCTGTAACCACAGCAGTGACTTTGGCTTTAGTTTTTATTTTTTTTATTTTATTTTCATTTATTTTTTCAATGACGCTAGTAGGGAGGGGGGCGCCCTTTCCACAGCAGAACGCTGATCTGAAGACTGGCGAGGTACGTGCCCTCTGTGTGTGCTTGTGTGACTTCTCTCTTCCATTTCGCTCTCAGTCCAACCGTTTTTGTTTTTGTTTTTTACTTGTCCATATTCACCTTTTCAGTGAATTTATGTACTTCACCAAACCAAATCTGAACCCGGCATTCAGATCAATTACACCGATCACCGGCCCAACAAAGGCCCACAACCGTCGCCATTGAAAGATATTGATGCAGTGAAAGCAGCGTGCCGTTGTTCCTTCCATTTTCCAATTCACTTTTAATCTAACTAATTATTGTTGTAGAAACGAAGAATTTGCATTCATTAAAATAACAATTATAAAACAGAATATGTTCAGGTAAGTGAAAAGACACTGAAATCGCGCAACATTGAATTGCCGTGTGCAATTTGTAGTACGAGCAATGCAACCCCGATTCCAAAAAAAGAACAGCTGTGTCAAACAGAACCAGTTTCTTTTATTTGTACAAAATCATCGTTTTTTGCGATTTGTAGGCAGCACTGTGTTGAGCACACGTCGCTAGTACAGTAAGCCTCAGGTTGTAACAGTCACTACTACTATTACTCAAAGGATGTTCAATCTTTTCATTTGTTCTTTATGTTTTGCACAGTGTTCTCAAGGTTTTGGAATCACTTGAAGTCACTAAACCTGAACTAATGTTAGCCTCCCCATCTTTCTCATCACAAGTTTTTTTTTCCCTTAACATTGTCACGCCAAAAGCTTTAGTTTTATTTAGCCTCTATTTTAATTGATTTATATTATACTCACACATTTGACCGGGTGTACCTAACTTTATTGATTTGTTTCTTTGTAGTAAGCATAATACACATTTATAAGTTTAAAGTCATCTTTTTACCGTCACCCTGAGTCACATCTGCCATCCACGCGCCATTAACCTCATACTTGGCCGAGTCACACTTTTAAGCCTTGTGTGTGTGTGATGCCCTTAGATGCAGGTTTGAGTTGTGTGTGTGCGTGCGCGTGTGCGCGAGTGCTAGACGTAAGTCACGAAGAGCCGCCGAAGACTTCTGCAGGGGTAAGACTGTTCTACGATTTCCTGTATCTTTCTTAAAGACATGTTACTGATGTTCACAGTGATCATTTCTTAAGTTTGCACTTGACTGAATGTTACCAAGTGAAATAGAGGCTGTTGTTTCTTTTGAATGATGATGATGACAATGATGATTTGAGCAACAGAAAATCCCATAACGTTTTTTCCCCCCCCTTGTACACCGTGTTACCTGCTTTCCTCCCAGGCCTAACTTAAAAGGCTTGTAGGGGCAGCGAAGGGCTGAGTCCATAGTTCAACACCTGTAAGTCAAAAATAACTAGTTAAACCAAAGACTCACGGCTGTTTTCTGTTCTTGTTGTCCTTGTTCCGAGAGGAGGACTCGTAAGGAGAGCAAAAGCAGTGTGTTTTTGCCGCACGGAGATTTTTGACCGGTCAAAGTGGTTTTCACGTAGACGCTTGCTAAATCCTACTTAAATCTGCGAGTTGGAAACGACAAAGATGAGCGGCTGTGTCTCTTGAGGATGAACGCGTTGATCCTCCAGTGCTCCCGGCTGTGTTTTCAGCCCCCTACTTGCAGAGCTTTTGCACTGACCGGTGCATGTATTCGTAAAGGAGCCGCAGTCGTACCAATCTGGAAAACCACGCTAGCAAATTGACCGCCGGTGCTCGCGCGAGCGCTTTTTTTCGGAGTCAGCTGAACCCGTCTGTGCTTTGCTCCGCAGAAACTCGAGGAGGAAAAGGACAAGCGGGAGAAGGAGCGGCTGGAGTTCGAGAAAGAGAGGAGGGAGCGGGAGAAAGAGAGGGAGCGGGAGAGGGAGCGACGCGACCGCGAGAGGGAGAAGGAGCGTGAGAGGGAGCGCGAGAGGGAGAGGGAGCGGGAGCGAGACAAGGACCGCGACCGCAGGACCAGAGACAGAGAGAGAGACAGGGAGCGGGAGTGGGAGCCGGACCGAGGCCAGGAGTACCGCAGCACCGAGCGCAGCAGATCCAGGTGAGCAGACTGCAAGGAGAATGCACAATTCACATGTCAGAAAGCAGAGCAAACACACGCGTTGGTACCGGTTTTCCAGGGAGGTGAGTCGAGACCGAGACCGAGATAAGAAGCGGGACCAAGAGGATGAAGAGGAGGCGTACGAACGCAGGAAGCTGGAGAGGAAGCTGCGAGACAAGGAGGCGGCCTATCAGGAGGTGGGGGACTGCAGCAAACACCCTCCACCAGCGCCTGCTTCCTGTTCTCCTGCTGTTACTGTGTGGGCGTAATCGCCCACCCCATTAATGTGACAAGTATTACGTTGATCCTTCGCAGAGATTAAACAGTCTCGCAGATGAAACTCCACAGAAGCATCAGGCCTGCACTGTCGAGTCACTTAAGTTAAAATAAGACCCAACAATCACACGCACACACTCCCTCAATATCAAGATACGTAGTCATGCGTGACTAACAAAGATGGAATTCGTCTCCCTATCTGGGGCCTTTCATTGCAAACTGAATTTTGCCCACCGCTGCCCAAACTCTCCACTTCCGTTGAGTCCCGGTTGACCTGAGCCTGTTGCGCCCGCAGCGTCTTAAAAACTGGGAGCTGAGGGAGAGGAAGAAGGGCCGAGATTACGCCAAGGACATGGAGAGGGAAGACGAACGGCGAAGAGAAACGGTGAGAGTTAGATTTGCCCTGCACACATTGATTTGTTACAGTAGCAGTACTTGTAAAAGCAGTGAAGTCTCCAAGTGCATTCCAATTTCATTCACAGCATTCACCCACATGCAGCAGGTGCACTGTTCCGTCCAGCTCAGAACTGGATGATGTTATTGTATTTTGTCTTATTAGCAATAAACAACAAAATAATTTCAGGCGTGTGTGTGTGCAGCCAAACTTTTTGTAACACACGAAAATACCCTGGGAAATGTTTTATTGCAATAATTGGGTTTGATTAACTGTATGGTTTAGTGTCCTCCCCTGCAGCCACCTGCAAGTTCAGGAAGAAGCGGGTGATTGAAAATGGATGGATTAGTGTCCTACCTCTAATATATATGAAGATGTATTTTTTTTTACACAAAGTATTTCAGCAGAAACACTCTTGTGTCTTCAGATGAAAGAGGGCAAACGCCTCAAAGAATTCCTCGAGGACTACGACGACGACAGAGACGACCCCAAGTACTTCAGGTGAGTAGCCGAACCATCCACAGTACGGCTCTGCCAAGCCTGGCAGCAGCAGGAGTGAACACTTCCACAAATACGTTTTGGGATCTCCGTTCAACACGCAGTGGGTTAAATTTAGCGGATTTGTAGTTCCGTTGACAAGTGGCAGCTTGAGATATGTTGTGAATTTTCAGTCAAGGTCACAGATTAGAATGGTGTTTGACTTGTGGCAGATGCATCGCTGCTGCTGCTGCAAATCAATTGACCGTTACTTGTGTGTAGAGAACGAAAAGAAGAGGAAAAAATTTTAAAGTTTTAGACATTTTTTACAAAAATGTGTACATTTTATAATTACATTTTGTAATTAGGGTGACTGTTCGCGTGTTCAAATAAACCAACGAAGAAGAAGGTAGATGAGGTATCTAGGTTTGGGTGCCACTACAGTTTACTGGCAAGTTCAGGAGGGGGAAGAGTGAAAGACTCTGCAATGTAAAATGTAACCACTTGATGTCGCCGGCACAAATTTCCCATCAGACTTAAACAAAGACTGAAATGCATGGAATCATGTTCGTACCGTTTTAATAAATACACACTTCTTACACCCAACCGCACTTAACAGAAGAGACGCACACTATCAACCCCTTGCACAAGGCCCCATGATCGCCTGTCAAAAGCAAACACAAACATGAACCTCTCCACAGGGTCAAAATCCTCTTTGTCAAATCCAGCTGCTGCATTTTACCTTTTGACCCTGCTGCGGTCTTCTATGTCTATCCCAAGCACTGATGGGAGGCAAAATGTACCTTTTTTTTAAAAAAAAAAAAAAAAAAGAAGAAGAAAGAAGTTACTGTTTACACCACCCTGCTGCCTTCAGGGTGTCCGTGAGGCCAACATTGGCCTGGTTAAAAATAAAGCAAACCGTTTTTCAGAAGAGCGGTCCCTCATTTGTTGACTGCAACCCTGCATTGATGGTTGTCTGTCACGTTCCTTTGGCCCCTTATGGTAGCAGAGCTGACCGTGAAATGAATTTCTGTTGCTGCATTTTCGGTTCGGCGGCTCTTCACCAGGCAGCAGTGCGTTGATGTCTCCACATAGGAAAAAGGCCAAAGGCATCTAACTCGAAACCCATGAGACAAAGAACGCGCATTTATTCCTCACTCCAACAGCAAATGTGGATTTAAGCTTTGGGAAGAAGCTTGGTCATCCTGCTGACTCAGCGATGTTGCTTTCAAAGCCTTTGCTTCTTTGTAGTTTTGGCTTTTGAACAACTTTGTTCTTGTAAATTGTTGCAAATTTGTCCTTTGTGCTTTCCCCCACAAGGGGGCGCCAGAGATCCCACTGAGGTCTTATTGTTGAGCGTCTAGGTTATATTGGTGATTAATATATTGGTCCATATTAAAAGAAATGTTTCTAACTGAATACGCCCAGGTTCTAAGTTGTGACGGCTGACATCACGTCTCTTGTCAGAGGCCTCCAGCCCGCTGTCTGGTTGTTGGACATAGCAATTAGACATAGAACAACTGGTGGACGCCATCAAATTTAAAAAGTACATCAAAGTAGAGCCTGAATCACATTACATGAAGCTTTACTTTCCTCCATAGTTCTGTTTTTCTTCCTCATCTGCCCTCAGTCTGCTTCTCAATTCTTCTTCTGCGTCTCCTAATGTTGGGACCAGGGGGTGCCGGAGGGGCTGCTCTAGTGTTTAACCTGGCCCACGCTGAGCGCCGCCCACTGCGGTCGGGGGATGGGGGGGGATGCAGGAGGGAGGGGGGTGGCCTCTCGCTGCTCCGGCTTTTGTTCTGAAGCCTGTCATTTTCGGCGCGTCCTCTAGGGGCAGTGCGCTGCAGAAGCGTCTCAGAGACCGAGAGAAGGAGATGGAGGCAGACGAGCGTGACAGGAAGAGGGAGAAGGAGGAGCTGGAGGAGATCCGACAGAGGCTGCTGGACGAGGGGCATCCCAACCCAGACGCCGAGCTGCGCAGGGTGCGTTTGTCAAAGATGACTGCATGTGTGTGTGTGTGTGTGTATGTGTGTGTGTGTGTGCGTGCATGCCTGTGTTTTATTCACTCCGTTCATCAGTCATGAATGGGCTCGGTGTCTGTTGCCTTGGTGAAGGTCACTTATCTCTCTGCATCTCATGAATCTTTGTGTGTGCAACACCATGATGTGCTTTTAATCACCCCCCCCACCCCCCCACCTCGCCCCCCCCCCACACCCCACATGCTTCCTATTGGTGCAGATGGAGGAGGAAGAGGAGGAGCGACTGAGGCAGCCACCAATCATCCAAGAACCGGACCCCGAGGAGGAGCGCGAGCGCGAGCGAGAGAGGGAGAGGGAGAGGGAGAGAGAACGAGAACGAGAGAGGGAGAGAGAGAGGGAGAGGGAGCGAGAGCGGGAGAGGGAGCGGGAGAGGGAGCGCGGCGAGCGCCACGGCAGGAGTTCGCGGGGCCACCGGGAGCGCCGGCCCGAGCCGGACCGGGCGGAGGTCCGGCCGCGGCCCGCCCACTCTGACGCCGAGGTGGCGGAGGAGGGCGAGGAAGAGGAGGAGGAGGAGGAGGTGGAGTACGCCAACGACGGGGAGAGCGCCGAGGCCAAGCCCCGCCTCAAGCCCACCATGAGGCCCATCTCGGCGGGGGCGCCCTCGGCCTCGTCGGCCAGCGGCAACGTCTCGCCCGACACGCCCGGCGACGAGTCGCCCTGCGGCATCATCATCCCGCACGAGAACTCGCCGCCCGACGCCCTGCCGCAGGACGAGAACCGGCCCAGGATCGGCCTCAGCCTCAAGCTGGGTGAGTCGGTGGCCAGGCGCTCAATTCAAGACAATTCACCTCAGTCTGCATCCCCTGCACTCCTCAGATCAGCACCAGCCACTGAACTGTCAAACAGTCAGTAGCAGCGACCAAAGGTGCTCTGGCGCCATCCAATATGGAAAAGTTGAATCATCTCCGATTTCCAAAAAACTAAATCGTCAACAATTATTTCAATGCGTGTGTCAGTATCTAAAGTCGCATTATTAGTGGCGTGATAAGTGATTTGGATTTGGATTGAATCCTGATTTCAATCACCAGTGAAAACTGAAGATAAAAGCTTAGTGCTGCAATGACAATGCAGTTTTTGTTTAAATTTAAAATATCTTGAATTAAATGAAAAAATATCGTCTTGGAGCCGGTATTGAAATTGGCATCCTATTGAAAAAAAAAATTAAACAACACCCAGCATTACTTGAAAGATTTTTTTCCCCCCCTAGATCTTAAATCCAACAATGCCTGATGCTCTAATCTTGAGACGCACTCCAATTATTGTCAAAACGAGTACACGGCTCCCACCCTCGTGGAATTTTGTAAAGGCCATTTTCCAGGCCTGGAAAGCAATGGAATCATGAAATCTGACTGTGCCTCTTACCAACTAGCAGAATTGGTTTGCTGTTCTACCCAAACATCTGTGTCTGTATTTTAGAGTTTTTGTACCATAAAGTAATTGGTAAAGGTTCACATGTCTTTTAAGTATGAAAATTCTGAATTTATAGATTGTGGTAAGGTCAATGAAATTTCATGTAAGGTCATGGAAAAGGTTTGAATCTTTGTCAGTGAAAATGAGCAGGAAGTAATCAACACTCCACTCAACGACCTCTCCTCCTCCTCTTCCTCCTCCTCTTCCTCAGCGGCCACCGGGAGCCCCAGTCAGCCCAACGTGGGCAAGCGGAAGAAGCTGCCCGTGGACAGCGTCTTCAACAAGTTCGACGACGAGGAGGCCGACGAGCAGCCGCGCATGAGGAAGCTGGTGCCGCTGGACTACGACGACGACAAGAGCCTCGGGGTGGACGGAGCCGGCCTGTCCAGCGTGAAGGGGGCCAACACCGAGGAGAAGCGCAAGCACATCAAGAGCCTGATCGAGAAGATCCCCACGGAGAAGCCCGAGCTGTTTGCCTACCCGCTGGACTGGTCCATGGTCGACACGGTGAGCCAGAGGGGGCGCTAGTGCGCCGTCAACAAGTTCCAGGTCCGGGGTGTAACGTTTGGAGATTTTCAAGATGGAAACGGCGACATCAAGTGGTTACATTTTACATTGCAGCTTCAGTCACTCTCCCGCTCCCACGCTTGCCAGTGAGCTACAGTGGCTGCGAATGCAAGCCACTGTAGAATAAATAGAATAAATATTATTTTATATAAATAAGTTCACGGTTCTCAGGGTAGGAAAAAACTAATAACACTTAGTATAGACTTTTATTAATGTATTTATTGGCAGTATGTTCAGATTTGACCAATATAAAAGTCATAAATCAAAGCAAATATTACACACTGGACCTGTACTTAACTTTATTAACTCTGTTCTTTTAGACGTTAATGGAGCGACGCGTCAAACCGTGGATCAACAGGAAAATCATCGAGTACATCGGAGAGGAGGAGCCGACCTTGGTGGACTTTGTCTGCTCCAAGGTAACAACCATGTCATCATTTCTGTCTTCTTTTTTTTTTTACATTCAGATGGAAGATGGGGTAAAACAAATGAAATCCCCTTCTCTTCTCCAGGTGATGGCTCACAGCACGCCGCAAGGCATCTTGGACGACGTGGCGATGGTGAGTAGCGCAGTGAAGATGTTGTTCACGCGTCTTCCTTACCTGGACTGCAGTTGGATGTTCATACAAATACAGAGTCAGCCAAAAATAATGTGTCCACGCATCAGGAAAAGATGAACTTGCATAAACATTCAAATACCAAATGTATTCAGACGCCGCAAGGAGGGCTGCACGATTCTGGGGAAAATCAGAATCACAATTTTTTTCAGACAAAGACAAATATCTATTAAATCTAATTCCAGAGTGGCGAATCAACTCCGGTCATCAAAACGAACATTTGCAACTGCAGCATCTGACTACTTAGTAAAGTAATCAGATTCAAATATTAATTGGACTCCCAATCCTAAGAACCAGAGGTGGAAGTAACCAAGGACAAAAACTTTGTCTAGATTAATACAAGGTACCATTGGCCTCTACAATTACAAGAGGTGCTCAAAGTGGCGGCCATTGGCTTCCAGACACTGCTGTGTGTCGCAAACTACTGCTTGGTACCGTTGGCCAAAGAGTCCAATCGGACTGCTGCATATGCATTTTCAATTTCTGGTCCCAAGAGCCGCTAATATCGTCAGTTCCACTGTGTTGCTGTAATTTGATCAAACTTTGGAAGAGGTGCTTTTCTCCCGATGTGTGAATACATTATTTTGGCTTACTCTGTATTTGTGTGTATTTATATTTTTGTCTTTCCTGCTGCATTAATCATTGGCGAGTGATAACTTTGTGAGCTGCGGTCAAAATCTTCAGGTTTGAACCTGTGTTTGCACCACGTGGCCTGTGAGGTCGACGCCACACAAATGGCAGTGCAGTGCAACACTCCCGACGCACTCGGTAGTGTTAATATTAAAATCCTTGGGCTCCAGCTGGGAGAGCCCACGCGTTCCGACAGTTTCATCATCTTCAGGGGCGTGAACACGTGGACGCAGGGAGTGGTCACATGACCGTCTCTGCCGGGACCACAAAAGAAATATGAAAGGGCGTTTTGAAATGGACCCGACGCTAATATGAGCAAATACTTAAACACGAACATTTCGCAAACCACTTCTAGTGTGATTCCCTTTGGAGCCACTAGATGGCAGTGTAACCCTTTATGGGTACCCTTGGTTCTCTCTTTAGGGTCCACTTGTATCGTGGCTGTACTCCAGGTTGGCCAAACCTTTCCATAGCCTTGTATGGAGTCTCTGCATGATCATGTTGCTGTCACATTTCCAAAGTGCTTTGTGATGTTGTCTTGGTTGTATTTGCTCACGTTGTCTCCATTCAAAAAAAAGCCTCGTCCTCGCCTTACCTTTCTGTGTTATTAGCCCGTGGCCTTTTCCCCACAACAGTGAACCAATCAAGTCAGAATGACGCCAAAATACCAGCAGAGCATTCTGGGATTTGTAGTACTAGCGGCACATGCGCTGTATAAAATCGGTGGAGCAGATCTAGCAGTATTGCCTCCAGGGCCAAATATAATAATTACACTGTGGGATAAATTTGGGCTGCAGGCCACAGTTTGACGCCTATGCTCTAAAATGCTCTTTATAAACATAAAAAGCAACACGTTTGAATCCGACTCCTCAGTGATTGCGACGTCTCAGTATTGAACTACCCTCATATGATGTTCTGTAAGTTAAAAAAAAAATAATAATAATAATAATTTTCCCCTCAGGTTCTGGACGAGGAGGCTGAAGTCTTCATCGTGAAGATGTGGCGGCTACTCATCTACGAAACCGAAGCCAAGAAGATCGGACTGGCGAAATAAGAACGGAGTGAAGAAGAAGAAGAAGAAGAAAAACACTGAATGAAGACGACCTTTTTTTTGTTGTTGTTAATTTCAGAGACGTCGTGTGATAGTTTAGCTTGAGGAGCGACGCCCCCACGCCAGTGCAGAGTACAAGTGACCGTTCTGTTCATTTCCACGTTGGCATCGGTTTCTCAGGCCGCGCAGATTTTACTTTGTACTTGACGAGGCCCCTCCCCCGCCCACCACCACCTCCCAGAGGTTCACACCTCGTCAGTTTAATTTGTGTTTGTATATAAAACCTGGTCGCGTGCTTTGTTGAGGCCTCTTTGGTGAATTGTGGAGGGTGAGTATTGCTTGAAGAATAAAAGTCACATTCACTTTTTACAGGATTATTTATTCAGGGTCATGATCCCAACATCTCCCAGTATTTCTTTGTTTTGTTTTTGTTTTTTTACTTATAACATTCCTGATAAATGCGCTCACCCTCAGGCCTCTCCCGTAGCACCACCTCATCATTTAAAAGTCATGTATCCCATACGATCTTGTTGAGTGACATTCACGCAGCAGTTAAAGCACACTCATCCAAACCACTAGAGGAAACTGAGCCCAATTTGGGGGGTGGGGGAGGGGACAAGTTTGTGAAGATGCTCTCCATCTTTTTTCTTTTTTTTGTATTGTTAACATTTGAATAAAATCAATTTTTATAATGGTTTGACCCAAAAGCCTTTCACTGGTACAACCGCTCTGCTGCGCAAAGCTGATTGTGATTTAAGTTAAATCAAGAATGTTCCTCTCAGTGTCCACAGCAGCCCGCTCTGGAGTTTATCACCGTGGCACCACGGCCACAAGGAGCATGGAAGAATTAGATATTGAACCATGAGCTGTTAAATATCTACTAAAACTTACTGCAGAAAACCTGAAGGATCTGAGGGAAGTGAATGGACAACAACAAGAGCCTGTTGGTTCTACTCTTAAGAGTCAGCATATGTTTCAGTCCAACAAGCAAATGGAGCTATGAATCAATCACTTGATCAATTTAGGTGTCACGTTCACTTTCTTTACTGTGGCCACAAGAATCTTGCACACATTGCTCTGATGGGAGGAGTGCAGCTCAAAGTGCTGAAATAGAATGTAGCTTTATTTCGATGAGTTAGCTAGCGAAAACAAGACACCTCGGGTTCAAACACATTCACGCCTGGATGGGTTTGAATCTGAGACCTGCATGACTCGGTTGGCCTTGACGAATGAAGTAAAATGTGGATTTTTATTTATTTTTTTTTAGGTTAGACAGCTGCTTCAACATTTAAATTCTGTCCAAATGAATTAAGAGATCCTTTGGTTGGTGTCAGTGAGCTGTTAATCGAAACAACTTCACAGACATTTGGCAGTTTCACAAAAATGTGTATTATATAACTTGTATTTGAAAGTATAATGGAAAAATGTTTGGTCTGTCTGTCTTAACCCTTTAGGCGCCATGGTCGCAAAATTGCCGCAAGCGTCATTGCTGAATTAAAACAGGCCATAGCGGCAAATATGGTACTAAAAGTAGTTACCACGTCACACCAGGAGATGGCAGACACCCGTGGCTTCAATCTGAGCAGCATTTGTCGGGGTGTTTATATTCAGATTTTTATATATATTTTTTTTTTAGATTTTTATATTCAGACCCCCCGCTGGTTTTGGTCCGCAGAGAAGGGACTCAAACACACACACACTCGAAACTGAAACTGAAAGGGTTTGTGAGTGGGACTCCCATTTTGAGGCCACGGCAGCGGGAGAGGAGCAGCCGGTGAGTCCTGACTGAATAACACATTAAATCTGATGTCGGCCCAAGCAATCTTCTCCATTGATTGTGTGCTGGTAACTCCGTGACCGTTTCCTCTAGTTCTCACAGTCCCTCGTGGAACTCGAGGAGTGTTCCTTCCGAGTTCACGGTAACGTTCCCCGATGAGTGTTCGTGTGGAGGAAGAGCAGGGCGAAGCAGCAGGGCCTCCGGGCCCCAGCTGTGTGTCTCTGAAGAGTCACCGGTCCAAAGGGCTTCGAGACAACTTCAACAAAGAACCTGGAGCGTCTGTCGCAAAGTAAGGAAACTTGAACTAATTTACTGTGTGTGTGTGTGTGTGTGTGTGTGTGTGTGTGTGTCTGTGTGTGTGTGTGTGTACGTGTGTGTGAGTACGTGTGTGTGACAAATAGGCCAGAGTCAGATATATTATTACACTCACTGTGCAGTGCAATGCGTTAGAATTGTGTTAAAGTTGCAAAATTACAGACCATTAGTATTGACACAGCAGCAGCAATAATTAAGAATAAAGGTTCAAAGATCCTTTATTATCTCCAAGGGGAAATCGTTACAGCCGTACAGCAGTAAACTAAAACAATAAAACCAAAACAATCAACCACAATCACAAGTAACAACAGCATACAGCACAGAAAACAACAATGAATAGAACGGACAGATTAATCAATCACTTGTTTCAAGACCTATGGGAGCAAGGACGAAATAATATTCAACTCCTGGAGAATTCTTAATTGTCAGCTCATCCTTCCACTTCCAAAAACATTAATATGAAATGAAATAAATAAGGATTATTAAACAGAAAATCAAATTCAGCTTTATTTTTGAAATGCCACATCAGAATTTTCTGAAATGGAATGAAGAGCTTCCTGAGGTGGTGTAGTATAACCCTAACATGGAATGATGGATTGACAATGATGACATGTCCAAAAACATTTAACTGAAATAAAGAATATAACATTTTTGGAGGAGCTTTATTTTCGATAAAATGAAGAGAATGACCCCCCCCCCCCCCCAAACGGAGCTGATGCGCTGTTGCCATTGTCTTCCACAAGTGGCCGAAAAAGTTAGGAAAAACACATCCAAACAAACCGGCATCTCATACACTGCTGCTGCGTGTCGCCATAACTAGCGCCAAAGTTCATGGTAAAAGACATAAAATAGAAATTAGATAAACAAAAAGATAAAAAATAAATAAATAAATAACTGATGAGCTGATCAGATTTAAAGCCAAAGTGTTTCCACAGGAGGAAGAAGAGGAGTGGTGATGGTTGTGAGGAGCAGCAGCAGCAGCGGCAGCAGCGTGGGGACGTCCTGGCTGATCCAGTGCGGACCGTCTGCCAACACCAGTTGTCCAGACGGTGCAGCAGCTCAAACTTGGACCAGTCTGCTCCATCAGCAGGGTCCTCATGTCCTCAGTGTGGAGCAGGACCGGAGACTGCCAGTCACATCCAGACTGCTCCCAGTAAGACTGTCCTCCTGCACCTTCCTTCGCCTCTCACTCATGTCAGAACCTCCAGTGAGAAGATTCACTGAGGGACATTTACAGCAAACAGTCAGACAATCACACAGGTGAAGCAGCAGCAGCAGAAGAAGAAACATACGCTAGAAGAAACATAAGTACATAAGCAACACAAATACTGCACTCATAAATACAATAAAAACAAACAAACAAACAGCCGTTCACTCTGCCATTGCATGATCCCGTTACTGTGATTAGATGTTGTGTTAGAGATCATTTTTGTGGCATTGAGGTTGGTTATTGCTGCTGTTGGATAATGACTGTCATTGTTAATCTGTTTGTTCTTGATTTGATTGTCCTGTATCACCTGCCTGATGGTAAATAGATCAAACACGGAGGGTCTGGAAACACTTGAAGTTGTGAACGGAACACAATGCTCACATTGTCACACCGATGTTTTCTTCTCCAACCTTTTCTCCTTTATTCAGTGCTTGATGATCTGCAGAAGCAGCATAAGATCAGTCTGGAAAGGAGATGTGAACATGTGACTGAAGGAACCAATGAAGCAGGAAGTGGAATCCTCCTCAACAACATCTACACTGACCTCTACATCACTGAGGGAGTGGGTGAGGAGGTCAAAAGCCAGCATGAGGTCAGGCAGCTGGAGACCAAGAAGACCAGGAAGAGCCTCCACGATCGTCCAATCAGGTGCAGCCAGATCTTTGAAGCCTCACCTGAGCAGCAGGGACTCAGAGTCAGAGTGGTGCTGACCAACGGCGTCGCTGGGGTTGGAAAAACCTTCTCAGTGCAGAAGTTCACTCTGGACTGGGCCCAGGGCCTGGAGAACCAGGACATTCATCTGGTGCTTCCTCTCTCATTCAGGGAGCTTAACTTGGTCAAAGAGCAGCACTACAGTCTTCTGGAGCTGCTCCATGTTTTCCATCCAACGTTAGAGAAGCTCACAGAAGAGCAGCTGGAGGTCTGCAAACTTCTCTTCATCTTGGACGGCCTGGATGAAAGCAGACTGGCTCTGGACTTTGAGGACAACAAGGTGGTGACTGACGTCACTCAGAAGAAGTCAGTCAGAGTCCTGCTAACAAACCTGATCAGAGGAGATCTGCTTCCCTCGGCTCTGCTGTGGATAACTTCCAGACCTGCAGCAGCCAATCAGATCCCTCCATCATGTGTGGACAGGCTGACAGAAGTACGAGGCTTCACCGATGACCAGAAGGAGGAGTATTTCAGGAGGAGGTTCAGAGATGGAGAAGATGTGTCCAGCAGGATCATCTCCCACATCAAGGCCTCCAGGAGCCTCCACGTCATGTGTCAGATCCCGGTCTTCTGCTGGATCACTGCCACAGTTCTGGAGAGCATGTTGAGCTCAGAGCAGAGAGGAGAGCTGCCCAAGACCCTGACTGACATGTACTCACACTTCCTGCTGGTCCAGACCAAGAGGAAGCAGCACAAGTATGGAGGAGGTCCACAGGAGCTGACCAAGGCTGACAGGGAGGTTCTTCTGAAGCTGGGCCAGCTGGCATCTGAACATCTGGAGAGTGGAAACATCATGTTCTACGGTGAAGACCTGGAGAAGTGTGGTCTCAGTGTGACTGAGGCCTCTGTGCACTCAGGAGTTTTTCCAGAAGTCTTCAGAAGAGAGTGTGTGATCTTCCAGAAAAACGTCTACTGCTTCGTTCATCTGAGCGTTCAAGAGTTTCTGGCTGCAGTGTACAGCTTCCACTGTCACACCATGAGGAAGACGGCAGGTGATGTTCGATCTGGAGAATCTCTGGACGAGTTTCTTAGGAGGATGATGGAGAAATCCCTGCAGAGTCCAAACGGTCACCTGGACTTGTTTGTTCGCTTTCTCCATGGACTCAGTCTGGAATCCAACCAGAGACTCTTAGGAGGCCTGCTGGGTCTCACTGACAACCATCCAGGAACCTTGCAGAAGGTCATCAACAACCTGAAGGAGTTGAACACTGAAGATGTCTCTCCTGACAGAAGCATCAACATCTTCCACTGTCTGCTGGAGGTGAAGGATCAGTCAGTGCATCAGGAGGTCCAAGAGTTCCTCAAGTCAGAGAAGAGATCAGAGAAGGAACTCTCAGACATCCAGTGCTCGGCTCTGGCCCACATGCTGCAGATGTCAGAGGAGGTTCTGGATGAGTTGGACCTTGAGAAGTACAACACGACACAGGAGGGACAGTTGAGGCTGATTCCAGCTGTGAGGAACTGCAGGAAGGCTGTGCTATATTTCCAAAGGTACGTTGAACAGAATCTGCCAATCTACTGTGTCACACTTGTGCGTGAAGCGGCACAATTTTGCAATTTTGTTGTTGGCAGTTTGTAGTTTTGAACCTTGTGACGATGGAGGCAGCCGATCGACTGAGGTTGAGCCTCGAATCAGTTTCACAGTCAGCGGAGTCTCAGATGTCGATGCCAACCTCACACTGTTGTCTCCCTCATTGCAGATTTTCTTTCAGTCGACTCTCAAATCAGCACTTTGAAATTGTGGCCTCAGCTCTGAAGTCCAGCCCCTCCCACCTCACACACCTGAACCTGAGTGGGAACAACCTGAAGGATTCAGCAGTGAAGCAGCTCTGTGTTGGACTGGAGAGTCCAAACTGCAGACTGGCAGTCCTCAGGTCAGTTCCTGGTTCCTACTGGTGGACAGCATATAAAAATCCAAAACAGACTAACAAGATTTTGTCTAGTTGTTGTGAGTTGTGACAACTGGTGTGTAAACCTGCTCAGTGTGAACACTTTGACCCAGATATTGATTACTCCGTCTCATTTACAGCTGCACATCTGGATCATCAACACAGGGATAAATGACTGACTCTTAATATGACAGTTATGACATGGATTCTCTGTTATTATTATTCTTTATTCAGATTGGGTCACTGCAGTTTGTCAGAAGTCAGCTGTGATTGGCTGCTCTCAGCTCTGAAGTCCAACCCCTCCCACCTCAGAGAGCTGGACCTGGGTTACAACCAGCTGCAGGATTCAGGAGTGAAGCTGCTGAGTGATTTTCTGCAGATTGCAGATTGTAAACTGGAGACTCTGAGGTCAGTTCACCTTCTTCAGTCTAGAACTTCTATCGGTCTTGTTTTTTCACTTCAGTTGTGTTGGAAATTCAATTTGCAGACGCTCATTTTTTGTGTTTGTAATGTATGAAACGTTCGTGAACGTATGAACGTTTTTTCCCTGACACTCTTAGCATCTGGCTACCATCACTGGCCAGTCTGCGCTAGCGCTAGCCATCTGTATGAACACCTGGTTCACTTTACTCCGCCACACAATTGGGTGTTACCTTCCTTCCTGTCTAGTTTCCCAGAAAATGGAGATGATTTACTTCCTAATATCTTTCACCAAAATCGCTGATAAATCCAGGTTGACATGGTGTGAATGAAGCTAGTAATAGCAACAATAACCATGGGGGGACTTAGCAAAAGGTCAAGTGTAAATGTAGGTTCAACCACTTAAGTCAGGTCAGTATTTATGATCAAGAATACGGAAAAGATTTCACTGCATTTCAGTGGTTGTCCCACCCCCTTGCCTCCGTATGTTTATATAAAAGAACCGCTCTAATGGAAGTTTAACCTAAGCTCTCTATTTGACAGTATTGATACCCTTACACAAATAGATTGACGCTAGTATATTAAGTGGCCACCAACAAACCCCGACAAATTTTACACACTGCATCTTTAAAACAGCATGAATGAAGAAAAAGCATTTTTAACTGATTAAAATCTTTCTAATGCACACTTTATTCAGATTGAGGGGATGCGGTTTGTCAGACACCAGCTGTGATTTGCTGGCCTCAGCTCTGAAGTCCAACCCCTCCCACCTCAGAGAGCTGGACCTGAGTGACAACGACCTGCAGGACTCGGCAGTGGAGTTGCTGAGGGATCTTGTCAACAGCAGGGACTATAAACTGGAGACTCTGCGGTCAGCACTGGTTTGAAACCTGCAGATGATGGTTTCAGCACCAAACATAGAACACATAATAACACATCAAAGATCCAGTAATCCCCCTGGTGGGGGGCCATCAGGCCAAGCAAGGCCTTCTCTGCTGGCCTAAACATACTTAGAAAAGTGCATTTTCCCATAAACATGATCATAAAGTTATTCTCCATTGCCTGTTTTTTCACATTATATAATATCTATATATTGTATATTATAGAAGCGTTTTTAGCCAATCATGTTCCAGCGAGCTTGTGTTGTCATGTTCTATGAATTCTGCCTCAAGCCTTCAAAATTGACATTGCAGGCTCCTATCCGCTGTAAATGAACAGACCAGAATCAGTTGTGACAGCCAATCAGATCTCGAGTCTGTAATGCCAAGACCAGCTAGCTGGCCTTACGCTGAGCTTCGAGCTAAGACTGAACTCAGCCTGTAGATTCGGCTGACACCATGACAAACCGACGATGGCTAAAGTAGATTTAATTGCCGAATCATCTGCAATTTATAGTGTAAATAACGTTGTGCTTTATTTTTAAGTTACGACAGTACCAGTGGCCTTCGTTACTTAGTCTTAATTGTGAATTTAAATGCTCCGGGAACTGGATTGCTACTGATACATTATAGTAGGAACATGGAAAATCAAATAAAAATGAATAAAATCAGATAGTACTGAAAAGATTTTTTTCCCTTGTCTATTTTTGTTTGCTGTGAAACGGGTGTCCCTTGTTTTTTCAACTTTTTTTCAACTTGACAGCATTTCAGGTATCTCATTCCAATACTCTATACTGCCTGAAACTCACCAAAATGGCCGTGCTATGATAAGTCTAGCATGAGCCGGAGTGGTACAAGGCAACGTTGAAAAATGAACAGCATCGACAATTGTACAGTGGGTTCGGAAAGTGTTCAGACCCCCGTAAATTTTTCATTCTGTCATATTGCAGCCGTTTGCTAAAATCAATTAATTAATGAATTTTTTTCCTCATTGAAGCGCACACAGCACCCGATATTGTCAGAAAAACACAGAGTTGTAGAAATGTTTGCAGATTTATTACAAAATAAACGCTGAAATATCACATGGTCCATCAGCGGCTGGCCGGGCACTTAAAGAACATTCACAGAGTTGTTCTGAAACCACTCCTTCGTGGTTTTAGCCGTGTGCTTGGGATCATTGTCTCGTTGGAAGGGGAACCGCTGTCCCACTCTGAGGTCGTGAACGCTCTGGAAAAGGTTTTTGTCCAGGACATCAATGTACTTGTGTACTCTTGCCCTCCCAAACGAACAAGCGCACTCCACATGGACGGCGGCTGTACCATGTTGCCTGGTACCACTTAGTCTCATGCTAAACTTTCATATAATGGTCATTTTGGTCAGTTTCAAGCTTCTTTGAGCGATTTTTTAAAAAGAATTTTTGCCAAGGAAAAACGATTTTTCAATTTTCAGACGTGTCAAGATTTTTTCATTCTGCCACTTCGTCTCATGCTAAACTATCATGTGATGGTCATGTTGATGAGTTTCAAGGTTTTTAAAGTATTTTTTGCAATTTTCTTTGTCCCCGAAAAAACAACACTGTTGATTTTTCCTTTTTCGGACATGCTGAGTGTTTGCCTAGTACCACTCCGTCTCACGCTAAACTCATTCTCATTCTCTCTCTCTCTTATTTTGTTAAACTTTCAAACATTTCAACATTTTGCCTCAACATGTGTGACAATGGAAAAATCAACATCCAATGAGCTGCACTGCTCCAGAGCTAGTCTATGACTGTGGCTCTGTCCCTACTAAGGAATACTTAAAACCCCCTTTCTGTGACGTTTCGGAGGAAATAAAGAATTTCAGTCCATTTTCAATTATTAGCTCGCCTTCCCAGCCAACAGTAATGTCCATTTCCAATGAATGAAAGGATGTTAGAACAGATATGCAGCCAATGGCTTACCTTGATAATAATTTACAGTTAGACTGACATACTACACAAAATCAACAAATGAGTTTGAAGTCTTTATTATAAATCATTTTACATTAATCACTTTCATGTCCACCATAACGTTCCATTGACTAGGCGCTGGTAAGAATGTTGTCGTTGCTCTGCGGGGGAGAGGTGGGGGTTTAATTCATCGTCAGAGTCGACTTGACACACAGGAGGACACAGACATCTGAAAACCAGTCTGGAAATGTTGTTTTGGTCGTTTCCCTGCATTTTCCAGGTTTTCACATTAGACACACACACACACACTCTCTCTCTCTCTCTCTCTCTCTTTAATAATCTTTAAATAAAAACATTTTATAAATCACCTACAAACCTACCAAGAAAATTACACCATTGTTCCAACCTGAAGGTCAAAGTAACGTTCGAAATTTGCCGAGTACAAAACTCAAGGGCAGAAAGACAGAAGAGGTGGGGGCAGGGGGTTCTGCATCCAGCAGTGACAAAAAGGTTCTGTAGAAAAAAGGACATCAATCTAACTGGAAACGGGTTCCAAAAAATTTTGCCAACGCGAGAGACTTTTTTTTTTTTTTTTTTTTTTTTTTTCAGACAGAGTTCGTCCGACCCAAAAAGTGTCCAAAAGTGTTGCTTTGCATTGGGTCGGAGAGTGTGGCGTGTGTTACTTCACGTGCGCTGCTGTACGGTGCTGCGAGGGGGGGGGAAGTGGTGGTGGTGGTGGTGGTGGGCGGCGCCGCGTCACTACGCTCGCGTCAGCAGTTCCTGAGCCCAGGTCTTGATGGCCGAGGTGGTGTGTTGGAGCAGCTGCCACGTGGAGTTGCTGAAGGAGACGGCGTGGCCCCGCAGACACGACACAGACACCTCGCCGCTGCACGGGGAGGGAGGGAGAGAGAGTGAGAGAGGTAGAGAGAGAGAGAGAGAGAGAGAGAGAGACGAGAGAGAAAGACAAGAGAGAGAGAGAGAGAGAGAGAGACGAGAGAGAGAGAAAGACAAGAGAGAGAGAGACAGAGAGAGAGAGAGAGAAGCCTTTGTCAGCCTCAGAGATTCAATTCCACGGATTAAAAAAAAAAAAAGCACATTAGCAGTGATAATTTGGTTTTCCTACCCTAAGGGTTCATATTTCTATATAAGAATATACACAGCTCAAGGGTCTTGCTCCCAGTTAGCTGCCATCTTGCACCACCATATTTCTAAGGAAGCCTGGTGTGGACAATCCAGCTGGCCTGACAGCGTGTTTTGTATTTAGGATGAGCGCTTGCGTCCTCAAATAAACCAACGAAGAAGAAGGCGAACCAGGTAACCAGGTTTGGGTTCGCAGGCCACCGTAGCTCACTGGCAAGCTCAGGGGAGGGAGGGTGGGCGAAAGTGGACTGCGATCTAAAGCCTAACCACTTGATGTCGCCGTTTCTTCTCAAAATCTCCAAATATTACACGCTTGACCTTTATCGTCGCTACTCAGGGTTGCTCCGAACAAAAGTCTTAGAACCAGAGAAGTGTTGGGTCGGGCGGACGCCTACGGTACTGACTTGCAGGAGTCCTGCAGGTGGAGCCACGCTCTCTGCAGCAGCTCCGACACGTACGCCAGCGCTGGGACGACGTAGTTGTGATGGAGGAAGAGGAGCAGCTCCCTCAGGTACGCCAGCGCCTGGAAGACGCTGTCTGGAGTGTTGGCGTACACCTGGGCGGCAGGGACGGACACGGGGGGGGAGGTGGAGGTCAAAGGGCGAGAACACTTTACGCCACAGTTTCCCAGGACCACTTTGGACCAGGCCTCACCCATTCCACGGCCTGCGGCGTCTTCTCTTTGGCCCAGAGGATGAAGTGCGTGGTGTTTTCCGCGACGTAGATGGCGGCCGTCTTCAGCTTGTCGCGGCTCTGCTCCAGCAGCGGCCCCACCACTCTGACGCACTCCGAGTAATAGTAGGGCGTGTTGGTCTCCAGCCAGCTGCAGGGGTTACGCAGACAGTGTTGTGGCGTTAACATGGGAGCGCTGCTGATCCGGGATGTTACAGCACCAGAATCTAGTCTGCTTTTATTTTCTGTTGTAGTTTTTCTGAGGCAGAGAAATAAAGATTAGAGTCCAATTAGGGTCACGGCCCTAAAGTTTCGCACAATCCCAATTGTTGTCATGTAATATTTGCCAGGGATTCTTTTTAAAAGGTGCGTGAGTTGCACACAAACAAATTTAATTATTTTGTTGTTTATTGCTGATATGACAAAATAATAAAATACATTCTTGCAGTCTTGTACTGTGGATGTCTTTCATCACGCAGTTCTGAGCTGGATGGGATGGTAACAGTGCACGTGCAGCACCTGGGTAAATGGGTTGGTGACTGCACTGGAATACACTACACTTGGAAACTCAAGATTGAATTTTTTTTTTAACACAATACACTACTATAACATTCATAGGGTGTCCAAAAACTTTTTCCCACCACCGTAGATTTGAGCAGCAAAGCTGAATTTGATTGCGACTTCAACAACCGAGAGTTTTCGCCGCTCGTACCTGAACCCCTGTTTGGTGTACACGGTTATTTTGCCCCAGGCCTGCTGACAAACACCCAACACCCCCGAGCTGTGAAGATGCCTGGCTGTGGCCGAACCTGAGGGTGGGGGGGGGGGAAAGGCAAAGAGGGGGACGGGACGGGACGGTCAAAGTCTTCATAGAAGCGATCAGAATGTGTGTTGCGCTCCCGGTGACGACAACCGACCTTCGAAGGAGCCGTGGGATCTGACGTCATGAGCGACGAAGCCGGCGGCGAACACCAGCAGCACCATCAGCAGTTTGGTCCAGGGGAACCCGCGGCCGCGCATTTTTACCTGAAGATTCTGGACACAGGGAATTTTTTTTAATTCATTTTGTTTTTTAAATTGCTCAGAAATGACACCACAGATACGAACGAGTGAACGAAACTGTTAGAAGAGCCTTTTTTTTTTTTTTTTTTTTGCATATATGAACTGGAGCGCGATTCGAAACCGATAGCTATGTCTATTTTTAGACGAGCACTTTTCTTTATATTTGTTCAAATTAAGAAGAGACGACTCAGCAGTTTTATGACCATTAGCCTTAAATGGTCTTTTTTTTTTTTTTTTTTTTTCTTCAAAGCAAGACTGAGTGCCTTTGGCCCGTCACAACTGATCCTAAGCTCACCGGACTCACACCCGTCTCAGTGTCAGAATCCCATCACCCACTGGAGCGGTCCTCACCTGGCAGAGGTTATTGCACTCCTGCAGGTCCGGAGTCTCCACCGTGTCTCTCATCTCCTCGTTGGTCACTTTGAAAGACTGGATGGTTTCCTCCAGGTTCTTCCGCAGCTGAGGGCAGAGAGACGGGACGAAGCCCGAGCGTCAAACCACGAGGACGAAGAGCGAGCGCCGCCGCCGAGGGGCACTTTGACTGGTGAGCGGCGCAACTCGTACCTTTGGTGGCAGGACATTCCAGGACTTCAGCAAGTGGTTCAGCAGCAGACTGGGGAGTTTGAAAAAAAGGCAACACTTTGGAATGAATGACTGACACAAGGTTAAAAAAAAAAAAAGTTTGGGGTCACTTGCTGCATTTCCACGACCCCTAGAATTGCGCAAAACCTAAATATCGCAATAAAAAACTGGTCATGTTAAAAACCATTCAGAACGCACAAAAAGGACTCAAGGGTCGTAGTCTATAAGAGCAGGGACACAGGAGACAGAAAATGAAGAGTGAAACCGGCAGACGATGACACTAAATAGGAGACAGTCAATACAGTACCACAGTACTACAACAGTACTCGTAACACTAGAGTTCAGTGCAGAAATCAGTCAGTGACCCTAAACTTTTGGAAGGCAGTGTATATTAATATATGTCCTTGTCATTACTTTACTATTACTTATTACTTCACTGTAGTAGTGAGGGGGCGATAACAGAGTTTTCAAATTCGATACGATAATCAATATTTTTTCGGGTCGATATTCGCGATATCGATATTGTTATGAATACACTTTTTGGTTTGTAATTTTTTCTTAAACAACTTAAAATCACAAAGCACAAGTGACCGTTAATATATTTCTTACAAAAAAATGAAAAACAGTTAAAGAAAACGTTTAGTGACAGAAAATTTAAATCATTAAGTATAAAGTGCTATAAATTAAAAAAGATTAATTATAAATAAACATAAATGTCAATCAAAAAAAATCAGATACCAAAATTTTACAAACTTTAAAGTAATAAATATAAATAATAAATAAGTATAACTTAAAATGTCAATGATCAAAAATAAATACATATATCAATATTTTCTTAAAATTATCGATACAAAATTTTACTCTGATAAGCGATCGATATATTGATAAAAAATATCCATATGCATGTCACTATATTGCACCATTATTCGTTCAGCTGGCCGACTCACCTGGACTGTGACAGGTGTTTGGTGTACAGCTGCCTCCACACGCCCAGACTCTGCACGTCCACGCACAGGCACTGTGTCATACTGCTGAGCAACTGGAAAACACCAGGGAGTGAGAGGGAGTGAGAGGGAGTGAGAGGGAGGGACCCAATGACAATCAGATTTGTGTGTTGAAGGCCTCGGGGCTCCAGCGAGCAGCGGCGCGGCGGCGCTACCTCTCTCTTCATGTCGTCAGGACAGTTGGGCGTGGCCCGCGACAGGAAGGACGGCAGGTACGTGTGCAGCGTGCTCTCGGGCTTGGCGCCGAAGGCCAGCGCCTTCAGCCGAGGGTAGAGACGCCTCAGCTGCTCCTGCAGACTGGACACCAAACAAGAAAGAGAACAGAGAGAAATGAAAATTCCACAAATAAATAAAGTTTCTAACATTCTCACTGAGCCCCTCTACATCATGGTGTGATACGTGTATTGACATATGAGGCCTTTCCCCATCGTTTACATGAGTACCAGAAAGAAAAAGTGTCAAACGGTGTTGTTCTCACAGTCCAAAGTCAGTTTCATAAGCTTGCAGTGTGCAATCGCTGCTTCCAACCCAGAGTCGTTCCCGTCCACACTTACACGAGTCCAAAGCCAATGGCAGAAGCATGTGACGGCCGTTCCCCTTTGTGGGCGCACAGTGTGTTGATGCACACGGCTGCATTTAGCTTGCACCTACCTTGACGAAAGGGCGTTCTTGGGCATGAAGGCAAAATCCAGCAACGGAAAGAATTCTTTTGGGCCCATGATGCCAAATCCCTTCGTCAGGTTTGCGTGAAGCCTGGAGGGAAAAAAAAAATAAATAAAAATTAAAAAAAATAAATATAATATATATATATTTTTTTTTGGGGGGGGGGGGGAGGGAGATGAGTATAATTTGCATATAAAGTTTGAAATATGCAGCTACGTTTGTCGTGAATATTTAGAGAAACACTGAGAGAATGAATGTGCATATTTCATATCATTTCACATTTGCATTGTATATGAAATCAAGAGGGGACTTACAGGAGAAGCCTTTCCAGATATGCAATGGCGTAAGAGGACAAGGACTTGAATCCCAGCACAGGCAGCATGATGCCCAACCACACTGAAACGCACAGAAAGGACTTGTTTCAGCCGCGAGGGAAGAACCTCCAGTTCCAGCAGTCAATGTACCAGCAGTCAATGTACCAGTAGCATTGCAGCCCGAAGCGTCCAGGCAGTTTTGTAATAATCATGCTTGGATGAATGAATGAATGCTTTGTTTCGGTTACAACATACAATATCTAAATAACACCAGGAAGAAAAAAAAGTACTTTAAATTCTTCTTCTTGATCCCATCACATTTCAATTATTTTTCATTGGAATTCTCTATCATTTTGCATTTCGATTTTTTTTTTAAATTTCAACAGAGATCATTTTAAATTCATCACTAAGCCCAGTCCACAGTTGAACTCACCAACATTAAACATAACTGTATTTAATTACTTATTCCAAAGACACTCAACCCTCCTTCATTATAAAAAATGTTGAATCCAGGTGGGAAAACCTTTATACAGGAGCTGAAATAATATTTCAATTCCAGCAATGTTTAGGATGCACTATATCTATGAATTTTTCACGACTCTAAAGGCATGGGCAAACTACGGCCCGGGGGCCATATGCGGCCCGTTATGCTCTTTAATCTGGCCCGCTGAAACTTGAAGAAGTGACACTAATAGTAAGTAAGTCATGAAATTGCTGGATTTCATCCATTTTTCCATTGTTTTAAGACATATTTCAATAAAGAGCTGAATAATGTGGGGCTTCAAAGACACTGATTTTGTTGTAACTTTGTTTTTGTTCATTTCCAATAGACATTAAAGCTACATGATATGTTTTCTACATATTCCTCATACATATTTACAGGCTCCTCTGTCAAATTATAGAACCCATTGTGGCCCGCCGGTCAAAAAGTCTGCCCAGCCCTGCTCTAAATAATTCATATGTGGTTTCACGATAAGAAACTTTATTTATTATTTCAATAGCTCTTTCCTGTAGTTTAATAATATGACCTATAAATACTATGTTGTGTAAACTTGGAGTAGTTCACAGTATTATGATCAACAACCTGGAGCCAGGAGTTCTAATAATAATAATAATAATAATAATGATAATGATCTTAAAGAAGAGCCTGGAGGAGCATATTGGACTCAACAATCATCTCAAGCTTTCTCCAAGTCTCATGACGTGACAACAAGAGGCTCAGGCTGCTGCCATTGTTGATCTGATTGGTCGTTTCTGTTGTCGTGACTGGGATTTTATTACAGAGCGCCCAGTGCTGCAGAACCGATTGTTTTCTGAACGGCTTTGTGAGCGTGCACGAGCTTAAGCCGCAGCAGAGAGGCTTTCTGTGCTTCAGGCATCAACAGTCTGGCTCTCCAAATCAGCCACCAACCTTTCACAACCTGAGAGCTACTTCATGGCTACTGAGTCCGTCTTCATGGCTACTGAGTCCTCATGGCTACTGAGTCCTCATGGCTACTGAGTCATATGAAGAGCAACCAGTTAGCTGCACTCTCCTGAAATAACACATTTTCTCAGATATCTTTTAGTAATACATCATTATTAATGAAACGGATCTATACGGATCGTTAATTTGTTCTCAATAATTCTCAAGAGTGACTTCACAAGGTTGGATAAAGTTGAATTTTAGAAGAGCAGTGGCCCCGTACTGACGCCTGCTTCTCAGCGTGGCACTGGACATGGCGCTCGGCGAATGCGTTTTTTCACTTTGGTTTGGCGAGACGCTCCGTTACCTCGAAGTCCTTGGCTGAGGTCGTAGAATCCCGCCTGGCCCAGGGCCCACATGATGGTCAAGCACTTGACCGGGCGGTTCTGAACGGATCGGAGCAGCTCCAGATACTACAGCGGAGGGGAAGGAGAACACTGGAGTCACTGTGGGTTCCCCGAAGCGGCTGTGTCGCTAAAAGCGAGGAAACAGGTGAGCAGCTTCCCTTCACGCTCACTGACTCACCGTTGGCAAGTTCTGTGTGGCGATTTTGGGTTTGTCCTGCAGGATGGCCTGAACGCAAACTCTGTAGCCGTGCAGAGGTTCTCCTGGGAAGAGAGAGAACACCGTGTGGTCAATTCTAATTATCTAGCGGAATCAGCGTGATCAAGGCTTGACAATAAATTTTTTTTATAGAGAATATCTGGACAGTTTAAGTATGTAATCGTTTTGGAATGTTCCAATGAACATAAAAATATAATATTTCCACAAAGGAATTATTATTGTTACATATAGAGCAGGGTAAAAAAATGTGCAATTAATCGCAAGTTAACTCAGGATACTATGCGATTAATCGCCATTAAAATGTTTAATCGACTGACAGCCCTAGTAAATATTTCCCACAATTAAACGTTTTTTGTTGGATTTTTTCCTCTTAAATAATGATTTATATCCCTCCTGCCAGTGACGTCGCTAACGCTATCGCTATCGCTATGCTATCGGGATGCTATTGGGATGCTGATGGTCACGTCAGTCACTCCATTGTCCCATATTCTCTCCGGCTGAAAGCGGAGCGGCCGCATTGTGATTTTAATTTGGCGGTCTTGCCCACTTTTTTCCCCCAACTGAGATCGCATGCGCAATTGCCAGCATGCGATCTCAGTAGATCACCCTCAACAGGCTAACCAACACGACGCGCACTCTCTCAGCCAGAGCGAGCAGTTTAGCGGCTCCCAGGCCCTGCATGTGGCCAGCAGAGCAGCCGTACCCGTCTGTCTGTCCAGCTCCCTGAGCATCGTGTAGATACAGTGGTCGAACAAATCCGGCAGCACGTCAGCGCAGCGTCCGATCAGGCCCTTGATGACGCCCCTGAGCTCCTTTCCCGCAAGGCAGTATGGGTAATCTGGACATGAGAAGAACACGAAATGAGAGGACATCTCGCTTTCAGAAGCAGGTCGCGGTCGCGGGGTTCCACAGACCGTGGGAGTAGCTGCTGAGCGTGGGCTCGGTGTCCGGGGCCGTCAGGTTGAGGTTGAGGTATCCTGCCAGGTCTTTCACCCACACGGAGGGGTTTTCTGGGAACATGGTCTGGCTGCGGGCCAACTGCTGCTTCAGATCGGCGACGTCCAGCTACGAAAAAAAGAACAAAACAAACAAATCAGAGTCAACAAACTGAGAAATGAAGATACAGCAGCACGGCACCATGTGACGGTTGGATGCTAGGATGCATTACAGTACTGTACTGTTCTTTTTAAAGGTCCCATAGTATACCAAACGAGGTTTTTTAAGATCCTTTTTTTTATTTTTTAGCTTAAGCGGAGAAACCTCAAATCAATTTTCCACCCAAATAATGAGTACCTCTCCAGAAGATAGGACATTTAGCACTCAGTTAATGAAGGAGGCTTCCTGTTCATTTACTTCCCGTTCTAAAATTTCGACAAAGTACAACTGCAATTTGCAGTTTCCATTGAATGGTGTAAGGTGCACGAGTTGTAATTCTCGTAAAATCTCGTCCTACATTTGTTTGTTGTCAAGAATACTTGTTATATTTTTTGCTTTGATTATTTGTAAAAAAAACAAACAAACAAACAAACAAAAAAATCATTTTCATTTGAAAAAAGTGTTCCCATTACACTTTTGCAATATTCCTCTATATCTATACGTCTGTGAAAACAACCTGACGAGAGCATCAAAAACCTGTTAGCCATATTTGAGAGGTGTCTCGAAACGTAGGCGTTTCCATTTCCAGTTTTATTATTGCAATACTTAGGTTTTGCGCAATTCTAGGGGTAATGGGAACGCAACTAATGATGCAGTCGGTGGGTGGAGCCAACACTGGCGGTTTTGCAGACATCGCATCGTCCGAATACACCGGCAGATCAAACGTTGCACAGTGCGGACCTTTGAAACCAACAGAGTTCTTTTCCGAACAAGCTGAACAAGCAAGCGCCTCCTCGGCAGCAAAAGAAAAGTGATGATCAGCTTTGGCCTGAAAAGTCACCCTCCGAAACAGTTCAAGAAAAAAGAGATTCTAATATTCAAAGCTGCAAAAAGATTGTAATACATGACATTTCTTTCGGAATATCAACGTTTTGACAGCTGCTGCTGCTTCACTCACAGCTTTGAAGGCTTCCTCCAGGTTCTTGCGGGTGGGCTGGCTGACTGTATTGCTGTTATTGGCTTTCTTGGGAGGTTTGCTCGACGAGGGCTTCTTGCTCTCCGTCTCGGCCGGCGGAGGGACCTGCTCCTTGTTCTGTTTCTTCGTCATCTTCTCGAAGCCCTCGAACCGCGACTCGGACATCTTCAGGGGCGCTGAGGGGGAGAGGGGCCGGGGGGGGCAGATCAATGGTCAGCACGGCCTCGTCCACTCCGTCGCTACAAGCCGTCCCATCTGCGGAACTCTGGCAGTCCCGTCCCAGACCCCTCCCTCCCTCCTCTCCCCCCCCGCCTCCTTCCTCTCACATTCATATCGTCAACCCTCCCTCTGCGTCTTACATAAGGAGCTGCTACAGCTGTTCACACACTACTCTGCAAATAGAGTTCTTTGAGAAATGGCGTTGAGAAGAAACTTGAGTTAGTTTTTACGACAGAGGTGATTATATCACACTGACACAAGTTCATCTCAGTGACCGAAATTTGGGGTCTCAGAGGGTGACAAACTACCTCTGTGTGTGTGTGTGTGTGTGTGTGTGTGTGTGTGTGTGTGTGTGTGTGTGTGTGTGTGTGTGTGTGTGTGTGCGTGTGCAGAGATATATCTTGAATCAGCGTTGACAGAGGTCACCAGTTGTCTTTCAGCTCAACGTGTTGCTGCTGACTGTAACCAAATCTAAATGGGGTCCTGGGAGAACGCAGGTGTGACGCACTGGAGGGTTTCACCACAGGGTCGGTGCTCATCACTGCCTGCAGCCTGCGACATTTCTTATTACAATACTGATCAGACAAGACCAGTTTCTTCTGATTGTAAAGAGTTGAGAGCAGCAAATGTTTAGCTAGGACTGTACTCATCCTCCAGGGCTCTATGTGTGTGTATGTGTGCGAGTGTCATCGCTGCAAAGTATGCAAGCTGCTTTGTCTTTCTTAAAACTAAAGTTTTTTGTTTTTGTTTTTTTTTAAGTAACTGGAACTTTAATATCCCAGAACGAAGATGTGTAAAATAAAGCCGATTGTTATTGAATTTAAAGAAGCGCCGCTGCCACCACTGGTCACATGGCGGAGTGAAGTATCAGCTCTAGGAGCAGCACGAGTTCTCCCGGTCACTACAGGATGAAAATCAAAACAGATTTTATTGCCAAGTGTTGACAACCAATAGAGAGAAAAAGTAAAACAAGAGACAGTGAAACGATAAAGAAGACGATAAAGAAGACGATAAAGAATGACACGAGTGAAGCGAGGCAGCCGGTTTGATCACCTGGCAACACTTGGAAGACTTTTGGACACTTTCATTTTGAGATAAAACAGAAGAGATGAAACTATAGGAATGTTTCTGGCAGTTTTTGGAGGCAAGAGCAAAAAAAAAAAAAAGAAGGTCCAAGCTACCAGGTTTTGATTTTCTCTAAAATGATTGTAGTATTTTGTATCAGGGAACTTTAAGAAATCCAGCACTCTCTCATTGGGAGAGGAAGCACATGTCACAAGAAAAAAAAACCTCTCACTTCAGTAACTGCTAAAAAAGAAGGAGAAACGAGTCTGGTGGGGCGGGGGGTAAAGAAGAGCGCCTGTTGTCATATGTCATGAGGCTACTAACCGCAGTTCAGCCCAGAGGGAGATTCCACAAGCGGGTGGTCGGAATGATTCGGCAGTAAAGACAGGGCCAATCGGAGCAAGAGATTTAAAGAGACGGACAGTTTGAAGTGATGACGCAGTTTGATGTATGAGAAGAAGGCTCACTTTCTTTCAGAAAATACACAATATATCAGAAAATACTGATCCTCATTACAATGCACATCACCTACACACACTACCAGTCAAAAGGTTGGACTCACCCTTTTCTTTCATTCTCATGACAATTGACATTGCAGTTTCTCACTGGAGGCATCATATGACCGCACATGGAATTATGTAGGGAACAATAAAATTGTCAGATACCTCAAATATGTTTTGTATTTAAATTCTTAAAAAAAAAAAAAAAGAGCCAAATTTAGAGCTATTTAACATGTTTTTATTTGCTGCATAATTACATATATTGCTCATATATTTGATATCTTCAGTATATATCTACAGTGTAGAAAGGTATGAAGATATTAAATAAAATGCATGAGAAGGTGTGTCCAAACCTTTGAGTGTCAGTGTGTATATATATATATATAACCGCTAAATATGTTTTAGCGGTTATTTACGTGCTTAAAACTAATCTACTTTAAATGTGTAAATATTTTTAAGGATCGTATTTTGGCTGATAAGAAGTAGAAAAATGTGTCATTGCCCATGTATACAAATGTACCCTTTTTGTAAATGCGCTCGTCGGTTGACACTCAAATAAAAAAACCTGAAATTGTCAACAACAATGATAATATTTTATTTAAAAAGAAACAAACTCATCCCTAGGCCATAGTTTTGGTAGCTTGCGATTTGATGGATTCTGACTTGTGACGCAGCCCAATAAACAAAGGGTGACTGAGACCTTCTTGCTTTACTTTGGAGCGCTCTCGTGTTATTCAAGCAAGTCAAAGACAGCGTAGTTGCCATCCACAAAACTGTCCCACAACTTTGCGCTATCTGACCTACCTCTATTTAGATCACGTGTTACGTTTATAATCTACAATTAGGTTGAAAGTCCAAAAAAAAGTCAACGTAGTGCATTGCAGTGCTCGTCGACGTGTGATGAACCGATGGAAATCTCATCGACGAGCGCAACGAGTGACCACTCAGAACGCTGACAGCTGTGCATTCTCCGTGGTGATTAAAGAACACATTGCGACGCAGCCCAGCTTTCCATAACACTTTGCCAACTCTGCGGTAACTGCACCACGAGTTGCGATTTAAATCGGCAAGGAAGAGTTGAGACAAAAAAAAAAAAAAAAAAAAAGTCGCTGAAACAGTGAACGTAGATGTAGCTCCTTAGCGATGACGTTGCTCATGTTGACACACTGCTTCTAAGGTGCTACTATGCTAACTAGCATTTTTCCTCAAAGCCGTTTGTGAGTTGAGGAAAAACATGTCAAGACCGTTATTTGACATAAATAAAATACTTTCTTTATTTTATTTTATTTTTAGAGGATACGGTGACGCAGAGGAAAGAATACGAGCTGCCAAACCGCGGGGCAGCTTCAAAAAGTAGCGTTACCGCGATGCTACGCAGCTAGCTGGATAAATTGGATGAGTTATGTTGTCATCGAATTTTATCACTATCATGAGGCTTCCCACATGAGAATTCCCACTTTAAAAATCGGTCAGGGTTTGTAAAGCGGACAAGACGCTTCGCTCCGGATGTAATTTAAACTCGTGCTGGGGGGGCTGAGGAGGCGGTGTCGCTCGCTAGCAGAACTCTACTGGGCCATGGTCACTTACGTCTGGTTGGCAGGTTCGATTCGCTCAGAGCTTTTCTCCCCCCGCCGCCGCTCTTCTTGTCAGCTGAATTCTTGGTTCCGGTCGAATTGCTGCTTTTCTTGCCTTTTTTCACGACTTCCCATTTCCCAACAGAACCATTATTCGAAGCCATTTCTACGTTATAAAATCGCGTGTCAGTGGCAGCTCGGGGGTTCTGTGACTTCCTACGTTACAAAGAAAGCTGACGGTCGTCGCATTGTAAGACTGCAGGGGGCGCTGCTGCATATTTTTTGGCATGTTTCGTAAAGGGAAATAGCGAAAGAAGAAGACCGTGTAGGTCAGCAGCGGCGTGACGTGACAAAAGATTACTTACTGTAAGTGTCTCTTGCTTTGCCAAGGAATAAAGTTCTTTGAATAGAATTGAAATTAATTAAATTAAGAGAGAAAGCACATTTGACCAAAAGTGTGCTTGCTATTTATTATTATTATTATTATTATTGTTATTATTATTATTATTATTATTATTATTATTATTATTATTATTATTATTATTATTATTATTATTTATTTTTATACATTGTTGTTTGGGTGTGTTTGGTTTATTTTTGTTTGCCAAATCTGATGCGAGTCATGCCCTGAGTTTTCTTAAGATAGTTATCAAGATAGTTGTCTAGTTGTTGAGACATTAAATTTATTGTTGTCTTTTTAAATCAAATGAAATGTGGGAAACAACAAAAAACATCACACATTCTGATCACTCTTTTTAATTCTGATGTGTTATAGAGCACAACGTTTGATGTTGTGGTGTAGATGAACTTAGTTTTGCTGCGTGAGCTATTGAAGACATTGTCAGTTGTTTTTTTTGTTTGTTTTTTTGCTTTGGCTGCCTGCAGTCACTATACCTGCACAAATCTAAACACGCAATTCATTTTGTATCTTTCACCATGACAGAAAATCTCTTGATACCAACTATTCACAACTAGGATTAAAAAAAAAAAGACACTTAAAATGTTTTTTTTTTTTTTTTTTTTTTTTTTTTTTTAATTTTCTCCAACCTCAGTACATTATTTCAAGAAGTCAACGAAGCAATAACTCCAAATGATGCAAGTTACTTACATGGCCTCAATGAATAAAAAATACAGAGTGGGTTTGCTGTTTGTTATTTCACACTTGTCTAGTTGCTGAAAGTCCAACTTAGCCTTGCTGTCATCCAGTATTGGCTATACTTGATATTGCTGTGACATACCATGTGGTGCAGATTTAAAATAAAACCCAATTTAATTGCAACAGAAAATTTTAAATAGCAGCTATGTTAAACTCAACACAGTAAAGCAGTATTCTGTAGTGCATATTTAGTATGTCCCCCCCCCCCATACCTTTATTTATTCATAAAATTCACAGCCTCGTGTTTTTCTTGCAAATTTTGCATCTTGACACTGAGAAATGTAATGCTAACAAGAACCCTTAAGTCTAAAAAATATAAAATAGTATCTTCTTCCTGTATCTCAATGCTACAGCCAGTCACTGCATGTCGGCATCTTAGATTTTTTTTTTTTCCTCCGCTACATTTCTTGCACAACCTCAATTTTCTCCAAAAACTGTCGATTCTTTTTTTTTTTTCTTTTTCAAAAAATCGTATAAAGCAGATGAAGATAAATAAATAAAAAAATAAATACACAATGCTGTCTCACATAAAAGACACTATTCCATGAGCAAACCCTCTCAGGTGGGACGACGTGATGATGAACTATACTGTATTTTCGTGGTTGATTGAACTTGGAACCATGACCTCTTCTGGTTCATCGTTCATGTGAGCAGTCTGTGATATGTCCGCGTGTGCAATGATAGGCCAGTCGTCGCATTTGCAAATTCCTCCAAAATATATCCGTCTGTTGCAGGCCTCACTCTGGTGGTGCTTTGTGTCATCTCTGACTTAAACTTGGAAAAGATTTGTAGCCAAAATGTGCTAAAGTTGATCGCTTTGCGTGCAAAGCAAGGTTTGTCTCTAGCCGTATAAATAAACTCTTATAAAGCCTGACGCAATATGCGCGCGTGTGTGTGTGTGTGTGGTCACGGATCAAAGTGCATGCTGCGAGAGTGTGACCTGCCCTTTCAACAGACAGATGGATAGCACCGGTGGCTCCAGGCTGCCAGTGCTGGATCCCTGTAATCTCATTGCTTTTAACATTAAACCTGTGACGGGCTAGCAGGCTAAACCGGAGTCGCTGGGGTCGGAGTGCCCCCCCCCCCCGCCTGCTTACAGGTTAAAGTAAGTCTAGTCAGTTGAGTCACACTGCCAGGCGCACCCCCCATCCCCACCCTTAGCAGACCTCCGTCTCTCCCAGACAGACCTGAGCACTCTCATCCCTCTGGAGGGCGCTGTTCAAAAAGCCACGGTGCGCATCGATCGTTACTCAACACGGCCAGCTGCAGATGAGAGCACACAGGTGAGGGAGGTGTGTAAAAAAACAACAACAATGCGTTAGGTAAAAAGGGGTTGAAGGGAGGGGGAGGGGCTTATGAAAACTCAAGATCAGGTGGGTTAAAAGAAGTGAGCGAGGAGCGTCAAAGCGGGGGCAGGGCACGCGCTGGATGAAGGTGGTGGGACCGGGGCGGGAAAGTTCAGAACTCCTCTTGGTCGCCCTGCGCTCCTTCGTCGACGTCTTCGTCTTCCGGCGGCGCAAAGCCTTCCTGGAGGGACGAGACGCAAGAGGTTGAGCCCCAGCGTGCGGGAGGAAAGGCTGTCATATTTATCTATTTATATGTACCACAGTTAGATCTCATCTGAATTTGGTAAATGCACCCAGTGATGACAAACATGCTCCATGCTGGTTGGACAATTAACTTTTGAATTTAGTACGTGGAAGCCGCATTTGGCGGCTTTTTGGAGAATATAACACAAGTCAAGAAGTTGTTGGCTAAGAAATCATAAATCTTCATGGAGGCATATTTTGCTGAAGGGAGAGCTGCATGCTGGAGACCTGGAAGCCAATCACTGGCATATCAATCGGGAATGTCCAGCGGTTGCGTCCTTCCAGACGGAACGTCATAAAACATTAAGAGAAATAAACACCAATCAACCTGTGCAGTTTTCCACGTTATTTCTTTTGAGGAATTTGGGATTTACAGGTCAGACGAACTGATGAATATCTATTTGGTATCTCGATAACCGCTGGACAAACAGCTCTCCCAATGACAATGACAATGTCGGTTTCTCCCTGACTCACCTCCAATACTGGTGTGGATAAACACGGGCTAATGACATTTATTATTTATTAGTGGAGAAGATGACCTTCTCCCTGCACCTGGTGCACCCAACGTTGGGCCAAGTGGGTTGGACATGGTGCTCTATAAATGGATGATCTGAAAGGTTGATTCTGCGATACTCCTTTTATTTTCTATTGTCAAATGTCTTGGTGAGCCCAACAATTTGCTTGTATTGCTCATATTTTTTGTCAAAACTCACTGACAGACCTTCATTCTGTCTTTTCACTCCTTCACATATGTCCGTCTTTCCTACTGTGGTGTAAGTTTTTAAAAAATAACAGAGCTGACTTTTTTGTATTTCGTTCAGTTTTGTTAAAAGAATAAAATATTGCGGCAAAATTTGCAAAACACTGCATTCTAATGCCCTCTCTAAATAAAAACTGCAAAAATAAATACATCTTTATGGACACATTGATTAATATTTGATCAATGTGTTCAACAATGTGGTCAACAAATATATGCAAGCTTCCAAGGCAGATTTACATACCGCGCATTTCACAGCATAGTTCAGCTTGTAATACTACGCATGTGACGGCTAAAAATCCTGAAATCCTCCACCAACCTATCCTTGGGCTAACTAACTACCTTCAAAAAGTAGCACAGAAATAATGCAGATGCTTGTTGTGTAGACGGAAAACTGGCAGGAAGCGGTGCAAGACTGCCAAGCTTTGAACCAAAACACTTAAGATACAGTAGGGTTAATAGGCACAGGAAGGAAGAGGAGAGGGTACGATTTGTAAACAGGAAGTTCATATAAACAACCTGATTAATGCTTTAAATAAATAAATAAATAAATAAATAAGAGTAGTGTGTAATTCTCCCTTACGGTGGTTCAAATGTGTTGTCACTGTGCGACTCTTCCTTACCTCTGTGGCATACAGTATGTCAATGATTCTGCCGACCGCTGGGTTCCCGTTCTCGTTGTCCTGGCAGATGAGCTCGATGTCTCTCAGCTTTCCAAAATAAAAGTCTCTCTCCTTCTCCAGTCCCTCCACGGTCAGCTTCATATCCAGGAGCTGGGAGCCAAACACAGCAATGAAGTATTAGGCACTTGTCGTAGCAGAGGAGGTGTCAAAAAGGCCAGCATTCAGTGCCATAACGTCTTTCTTTTTCCAATGCAGTGTTTTTCCGAGCAGATATTGTAAGTACAAAATCAATGCATGTTTTTCCTTATCATGAAGTCGCGACCCAAAGTTATTCCACAGCACTTAAATTTATTACAGAAAAATAAAAACGCTGGCCCACTTTCTGTCATGTCTAGTAAATAAATTATTGAAATTATTGAATTGAATTGAATTGAATTGTACTGAATATATATATTTTAAAATACTTTGGGGCGTGGGGTGGGGGGACTGCCCACGAAGCCGGTTGAGATGAAGTCCACATTGCTGTTTTAATATCAATCTGGCATCAGTCATTTACTAAGGGTGACACAGTGACCTTGCACTGTCTCATCTTCTTTAGAAAGAAGTACATGGCCAGCGGGGACCCGCTTGCTATTCTGAGCACAAAACTAGATTACTGTCGCTGCACGAATAGAATAAAGTTTCAGCTTTTCATCATTTTATAAGACGCAAAAAAAAAAAAAAAAAAAAAAAAAAAAAGGGAACAGCTAATCGTGTTTTCTTTATTCTGACTTCTGACTGGCCGCGGCACCGGTACCTGTTGGTTGAGCTCTACCAGCTCGGCATCTCCACCGTTGCGGGTCACCTGGGGGGTCCGGCGAGGCGCCGCTACGTTGATCTGCCTCTGGGGCGTCGGGACCTTGGGCGCCGTGGGAGACGTCCTCACCGGGCCTAGAAAAACAAAAAAACATGCACAAAAAAAAAGAAGCCCTGAGAGTCTTTTCCTGTTTCGAATTGTGCCGTTGTCCTGTGGCTGAACTGCGCAACGGAACAAATGTGTTCGGCTTGCCCGCGGCTGAAAAAATATGTCTAATTTTAACGCAGCCCGGGGCTAATGTGCCTTTAATAGGAATGAAAGTTTTCAGGCGGCAAACAAACCACATCCAAAGAGGAGGAGCGACCTCGTGAGCGAAAAAACACTTCTCAGCCTCAAGTCTCAAACAGGTGGTTTTTACAAGCAACCTAAGCAGGGAATAAGGAAACACACACACACACACACACACCACAAACCCGCTTCATCCTCAAAAGGAAGTATTTGCCGTGGGCTTTGATTGTGTAACTTATTTTTAAAAGAATAACCCTTTTGTTCTGGTGCTATTTAGCTCCACTCTGGCCCGGACTTCCCTTCACAGCTGCGAGTGTTTGAGGTCGGCGTTACTGTGTTGTGTTGTGTTGCGTTGCGCATTTGTTTGTTGAGACTGGAAAATCAGCGCTCGCACCAGTCCATTGTGATAACATCAGAGAATAATTGAGAACTTTTTCAAATTAAGATTGGAGGAGGTCAAATGGAAAAAGCAATACAGTGATAATAATCACAGTGGACTCGATAAAATACAATGGATTAGAAAAAGAGCTTGCAAACACACAATTTCTCAATAATAATGTGGATCTCGCCTTGAAGTCCCTTCAATGCTTCTTTTACTTGACACATTAAAATGCAGTTCTGGAAGTCATCCCTTTATGATGTCACAAAGGCGGCTGACACCACTTCCAGCTCAGGGGGAGCACCTCAATCAGCGACTTGTTCCCTCTGGCTGCGTTCAGACTGCAGGCAAATCCGATTCCAATCCGATTCCTTCTCAAATCTGATTTTCAGGGCTGACTGTCCACACTGTTTTTTAGCAGGTGTCCAAATCTGATCTGGCTCTGTTCAGACTGGGCCACATTATTGACCCATCTGACAGGTTGCTGTAGCAACGACGTGGGAGCGGAGGCGTCGTCCGGCGTAGCGTGTAGTGTGTGACGTCATATAACTGCGATGGCGGCACTTGTTGCGATGCATGGCCCTGGAGCTTGGCTTGAATGGAGCTACAGTATCTCCCCACACACTGATGAGCCAATGAGTTTCCTCCTCTGTCCAGGGACTCCTATTTTCTACTCCTTCTGTCTGCTCCATTACGTTACAGCTCCGCACCTGGAATGGCGCCCTCTGGTGTGGCACATTGGGTCTGGCGTCACGGACAGTCCAAACCCATCGGTGTGTTTGGAGCCGTTCAGACTGAGACGCATCCGTCCAAATGCGATTTGACAAAGGTGGTTTCAATCCGTTTTGCGAAAATCAGATTAATGTTATTTGGGACTGTTCAGACTACTAAAGAGCCATCCGGTTTCAATCTGGATGGGCTAAAAATCGGATTTGGGCTGGCAGTCTGAACGCGGCTTCTGACTTCTGTCTCTTTCCAAACAGCTGGACAGTACAAAAATTTTAGTGGCAAGCTTTTGTTTTCTACTGTTTAATGGAAATCTTTTTTTTTTTTTTTTGAAAAGAAGCATGCAAGGCTGCTTGGAACTGAATTCCAGGATAAAAAAAATTGAAAAATAAAAATCTGAAGCTTCAGGGTAACAAATCTGATTCTGATTCAAAGGTGTTGCAGTAAAGAAAACAGAGAGATTTTAAAGCTCCTAATGTCACACACACACACACACACACACACACACACACACACACACACACACACACACACACACACACACACACAAAGCCTGCTGTTCACCTATTCACTCCCAGCAGGGTCTCCAGGATCTCAGGCTTATCCCAGCAGACACTGGGTGATAAGTGGGCTAATCCAAATGTACTCACAGTTTAATTGCAGGCAAACCACTCTGCAAGCCAGAAAAAAAAAAACCCGAGAGTGCACAAAGATGCGAGGTTGCCGTTACCTGAGGGAGGGGTTCTTTTAGGTTTGTGGAGAATGGCTTTGCCTGGGGTTAGAGGTGAGGATGGGGTTGCAAGTGGAGGTGATGAAACAAAGCCGGTGACTTGAGATAAAGCTTGACGCCGCGCGCGAGAAAACGTACCTGGGTTGGGCGGAACCGGCGTCATCTCCTGGCCCTGTCGCGTCAGGATGGGGTCGTACTCCCGCCCGTCGTAGTTGGCGTCAAAAAACTTCTTGAACCACTGGAGGAACTCAAAGTTGTCCTGGAATTTGCCCTTCACCAGTTTCTCCACGGGGATAATCTGAGGAAGACGGACGAGATTAAACGTGGTCAACGTAGGTCAACATATTAGGTCAACTCTCCGCTGAGTTGACCTAATATGAAAAAAAATAATGTTCTTCATGTATGAAGAATACAGTACAAACCGTTTCAGTCTTCTCACCTTGTCCACGTTCATCCTCTTGAACGAAGCCTGTAGGACCTTGAAGTTTTGAATGTATTCGTGCTCCAGCTTGGCGTTGTATTTGATTTTCTTTAACAATATGCACCCGGGAAACAGCATGTCCATGAACTGACAGTAAGCGGCCCCTGAGAAAATGACAAACAGCATTTTAATTTTTTTTTGTGGTAAAGCAGTTGTGGCAACAAAAGACGTGTGTCAAATTGCACACCTAACATTTTCAACGCGTAGTGTGCACAGTGACTTTACACTAAGCATTTACAACACACCGTGTTGGGTTCAGGGCACCACACAAGTCTTCTTGATTAAAGTGAACTGCATAGTGGAAAATTAACCAGACTGAATAATTTGTGCTACGACTTATTTCTTTTGCGTTTTTGTTTTTTGTCACATTAAGAAAAGTTTACAACAGTTTACAACTCAAACCCCACACCTGACTTTTTGCTTTTGACAGAAAATATGCTTCCTGCTAACAATCCACTACAATGAGTGAGTATATGACTGCTGATCGTTTGAGCATGTTCGAGAATCATCAGCTGATCAGGAGTCGAGATGCCTTTGGATGTGAATTAGCACTTTATAAGTAAAAGTTAACAGTTAAAAAAACAAAACATTTACCATTTTATATATATATATATATATATATATATATACATACATTAATGTATATAATGTATATATTTCCACATTTTTGGGACGGGTTCTCATATGTATTGTTTGCCTACCTGAGCCCAGGTGCTCGATCTTTGTGTAGGTTAAATGTAATGAGTCATTGACCCAGGCCAACATGTCATGGCGACTGAGGTTCTCTATGGTCATAGAGGTGGAGTAGACATTCACCGCCATCCTCCTGCTGGCACATGCACACACACACACACACACACACACACACACACACACACACACACACACACACACACACACACACACACACACACACAATTGCAAGTAAGGTTAAGATTTGTGAGATTTTCTTGACTCACTACTTCATGGTCTCACAAATAAAAATGAAAATTAATACAAGGGTGCAAGTAAACACACACACTCACCTGTGCCGGGTCTGTGTTGTTGGGTTCAAACTGTTCAAACCTGCTTGTGGTGGACCACCTTGCAGAGAGATCTAGAGACACACAGCAAAGAGGAAAAGATAAAACAGTTGGCAACTCAAGCAGACTCTCGCGGTCCGACTGCAGAGCACCTCCGCAGGACACACACACCACAGCACACAAGCTAGCAGGCACTCGGCTCTGGTTCACCTGCCACAACTCTAATCTTTGTCTAAGTTAATCCTTTTAGTCCTGGTCCAGCGTGATGTAACCCGTCATTGTTAGTGGAGAGCGGCAGCCCAGATCGCCGGCACGTGCTGATGAAGTCCAGTTCCATCACAGCGATGGAACTGAAAAATCCAGCCTGGATAAAAAGACGCTGCGAGGTTCAACTGCCACCAAAAGCAGAAAGCAGACGGCAGACAGGATGTCGGGGGGTCGCCCACAGACTGCAGAGCTTTGTGATTTGGGTCCCTGTCTAGTGAAACTACCGGTTGTGATTCATTGGTTGACGCACAGTGTTACAGATCAAGCATGACCAGACTAAAGTCACTAGACTAGATGTGCAGTTATGAAGCAAACCACAAACTCAATTAAATAGGCAGTTTTCAGGATCTCAAGGTAAATCTGATTGAAGTATTAAACTGTGCAGTGCGAAACTGTTAAAAAAAAAAAAAGTACACACACTATTAGAATATGAATTATTTAACAATGAATTATTTCAATAAGGTGCATTTGTACAATAAAAAATAATAGCAGTAGCAAATAGCAATAGCAAACTGTAATTCTTTGTCTCTCTAAACAACTAAGGTAGATGCTTGATTTAGTAAATACATAACAAAAATATATTTACAGATTTTGCTGAACGCACAGTTTGGCAAAGCGGTACTTGCATGTTGCAATGCAGATATGTGCACATATTAAAAAAAAAAAAATGTTGCACATGTATCATGTCTTATATACACATTATAATGCATTTATCTTGAAATGCTGGTCGCAGCAATTTTTTTTTTGTTTATTTTGAAAATCTGAAAGTTTTCTATGAATTGCACAACACAGCGTGTCACTTTGGAACGCGGTAATAATTTGACAGAGGATTCAAAGTTATTTGAAATCTATTTGGAAAAAAAAAAAAAAAAAAAAAAAAAAAGATTAAACGTGTGTATTCGTGCCACAAATAAACCATCAATCAATCTACCATTCGCGACGGGAAATTGATGTTAAAGGGTCATAAAAGCGCACGGAAATTGCGCACGCGTTTGAAATGTATTGCTTTCTAACATTGTAAAAGCCAGAGGAGAGAATCACATAGTGCGCAGACACGATCCCACCGTGCGCACATCTCTCTCCCAGGAAATCCCTGCGTGTGTTTACCTCACGCTGCCTGGTACCAGTTGCTGTCAAGGGGTCAGCCTGCGTGTTTTGACAGTTGATCGGTGTCGCTACGAGGTCTCTGGTTGTAACGCTGCTAGCCGCTTGCTAACCAGTTAAACCGCTCAACGTCGGTCCAGCGTTGAAAGTGCGACACGCTGGATACTGAGCGCGTCGCACTTTCAAATGGGGGTGGTGGTGGGGGGGGGGGATAAGACTTTTCTCCCCCGACCTGCTCCCGTTCCAAGCCTGCTGGACACTCGGGCGCGGGCCACTCGGGAATTCCTCCGAGGACACCAGCGACTGAAAGCAGGGAGACTTTCCTGAAGCCGCGACGACGCCCCCCCACCACCACCACCCCCGCCCACTTCCAACTCCCTCTGAAGGCCTTCTCGAGAACGCTCGCGCACATCACCCCGGTGACGAGGAGAAGAAGCGTGACGCCGAACGTCGCTCGGACAAATTAACCCGAATCATAAATTAAACACGCCGTCAAATGAGCTCATTTCGAACGCGACCGCGGCCGTTTTCGCCCACGTTGACTTGTTAATACTCACTGAAGTGCGTGCTCGCTCAACAGTCGCCCCGTTGTGTCTGCTGCCGCTGCCGCTGCTGCTGCTGGTGATGGGCTTCTCCGCTTCCCGACTGTTTGCCCCAGCAAAACTCCGCGAGAAGACCGCTCCGGCTTAAAAGTAGACGTCGAGTACGCATGCGCCAGGGAGTTGCGCGATTTTCTATGGCTTTGATCGCAACTGGTCTGCCCGTGGCCAGCCATGATGGGGGGGACAATGCGACAGCCTGACTGCGGCCCATATTTGACTGATTAAGGGATTTTGTTGTTGTTTTTGTTTTTTTTACTACGTCGTTCGCCGCCCGCTTTCAGTTTTCACACGACCTTTACATGATGTCAGCAGAGTGCAAGAAGTGAGCCGCGTGTGTGTGATTTACCACGCGCCCGTATTCGTTCTAAATTACAGGCATGAGATATACCTATAATTTTAGAAAATCCTAGGCTACAACGAGGCCTGTGTCCATGTGTTATTTGTGCCTCTTTTTGCACAGAAGAACTGTAATGTGCAAATCTTCCCAACACACATTAGGAATGATTAGAGAAGCGGTCCATATTTCGAAATTTCTTTTATTTTACTACAGTATTCTAATGTTAGGTTCCAGTGTTTCTGTCAAATTAAAAAAAAACAAAAAAAAAAACAACATTATTCCCATGCTGCCGACCTTAAATTGTGTTTTTGTAGCTGTTGTCTCAAGCCAAACTGACGATTCATTGTCGTCTTGCATAAATAAGTTACTGTTTTTTTTTTTTTGTTTTTTTTTTACGAGTTTCCCTCTTGATTTAAGTATGTACGTTATGCTGCTTTATTGCCCACACGACAAATGAATAACTTCACCGACTGCTCTTGAAATCATAAAATCGAATTATGAGAAAAACAAAACAAAAACACCATCCTTTCTGTTTTGATTCCTTTATTCTTTTTTTTTTGCCAGTTTTGCTGTGGTAAGAAACAAGCAGCCACTTACAGTCAACAGGTTCACTGTCCAACACGACGAGAAGAATCTACAAACACGCACACACGCACAGGGCACAGCCGCCACTGCTCGGTCACGAGTGCCTTCGAGACGACAAAACCATCCAACAGTAAAGCGATGCCATTTGCAGGTGATCGTTTTAAAAAAAACAGCACCAAGTTGTTGTGAACCTGTGGCGTTCAGAGAGATGAGCCGCTCCTCCTGCTTGATGCGGTGCTCCTCATGCATGGCGTGCGGAGGGAGGTGGGGTGGTGGGGTGGTGGTGGTGGTGGTGTGTGAATTCACATTGGCACGTTTATTCTTTCAACAACAACAAAAGAATGGAATAACAAAGCAAACATTCTAAATATATAGTTCACAGACAAAGAAGATGTGGTCATATATAAATATAATACTGCTATGCAGGAATGAGACATCGTTAGAAGGTGAAAAGGATCAGTAGTTGGTTGTTTTTTTTGCAGTCTGTGCAGCTCAATCGTCCTGCTTCTCATTGACACACTCACGTTGCCTCTCACGTGCCGAGTTCTCGTTTAAAATTCAACCTGCCGTCGCAATAAACAATTATGTTCATAAGCCGAATTATAAAGGCGAGATGACAAATCAATTCATAAAAACTATGATGCAAGGCTGTTATACACCTTGTAGAGGCGCCAAATCGGCATAAGTCACATTTGGATCAAGCACTAATTGGGTTTTTGTCAGTAGCAACATTTTCTCACTATTTAAAATCACATTGTCTTCACTTCCAGAAGCTGAACCTTCACTCGCAAGTCTTCCGGCCACTTTACAAGATCTGCAGATATTCCAATAACCGTAACTCCTATATGTACCTAATAGTGTTAGCAGCTTGGGGGCAGGATGTGTGCCGCTGCCACTAAAGTCTATAGAACACACGTGTCTTGTGAGCCAGGGGGAGGGAGAGGAGGAGGTGTTTCTGGTCTACTGCGTTTCAGTCAGAGGCAGTGAGAATGTGGAGGATGGATGTAAGGTCAAGTCTGACTCCAGAGAGTGTCACTGTCAAAGCAGTTGGATATCACCACCACACAGCACGGTTTCCACTGGAAATAAAAACACCATTAGAGGGGCCCCGTGTGCAACGCGAGGCGGAGTGCACAGTGGGCGTTTTAGTCACAAACAGAATCAACGGCACGTCTTCAAATCTATATCAATGTTGTCTACAGCTAACGCTTGTGTTCGTGTGACGGGGGAGGGGGGGTATAATAGATACTTCACTGCGTCCAGTGTTACTGTTTTTTTTTTGTTTTTTGTTTTTTGTTTTTTTAGATAATTCAGTCGACATCACTTCGGTATACAAACCACCAAAAACTGTACTGGTTTTATTCTTTCACAGTCTGTACTTCATTAGGGAACACGAGCAGGGTGATCATGAAGAGACGTCAATGTTAGTCATGGTCAGCTTGAATTTGGGAGACACTTCGTATCCACAAATAGCCCTTAACACTCGTGTAATCGTTATATAAATCGGGGCGTCGTTTTTGTTTTGCAGGGACTCGCATTGGCAGACCACTGTACACCAGTTAGGGTTTTCAGATCCAAAAATCAGAGGCGTGTGCTTCAATTCAATTGTTTTTCCCCGTCTTTACTTCGTTCCTGTGATTAAAAATCAGTGCAGTTTTCCTGGTTGATCGGCGTTGTACAAAACACAAGAGGGTGTTGGACGGCTGACGCGGCGGCACCAGTGGTTACCAGATGCCGCTGGAACGGCCACCGGGAGGGGCCAGGATGCGAGCTGAGGACCTCTTTGGAATGTGGTCATCAACTTGGGACCCTGCGTGAAGAGCACAGGTGCTTTCTTCAGTTTGATTCTCATTTTCTTTACTTTTTTTTTTTTTTTTTTTTTTTTTTTAAAAAACTTCAGTTTTGAAGGTGTTGCCCTCAAAGGTAACTGTGTGATAGTTTGATATTTTGAAGAAGAAACAGCATCATCGTGTGGTTACATTTCAGACTGCAGCATTTTTCACTCTCCCTCCCTCCCCTGATCATGCCAGTGAACTACAGTGCGCACCCAAACCTGGATCCCTCGTCAACGTTCTTCTTTGTTGGTTAATGTGAAAATGTATATGTATGTATGTATGTGTGTGTATATATATATATATGTGTGTGTGTGTGTATATATATATATATATATATATATATATATATATATATATATATATATATATATATATATATATGTGTGTACATATACATAAGGGTAGGAAACCCAAATTACTTACTGAATACATATATATATATACATATATATATATTCATATATTTAAACACACACACACACACACACACACACACACACACACACACACACACACATATATATGTATATGTATATATACACAACAACTTCTCCTTTGTTGGTTTATTTGAAAACGCGAGAAGTTACCCTAATTACAAAATGTGTCAGGTGGGCTGGATTGTCCACTCCAGGCTTCCTTAGAAATATGGTGGTGCAAGATGGCAACTAACTGGGAGCAAGGCCTGTGTCTACTGTATGTATATTCTGATATATACATGAGAACCAAATGACTTTTATTGTACTGCAATTATACACTGTAATTAAAATATGTATGGGAAGTATATCAGGCTTTTCCCAATGTGAATATCATAAACCAAGCCAAATATTACACTCTGGACCTTTAAATGGTTACATCAGTTGGATTTCTTCCTACCTGAGAGGCTAAAAGAAGACTCGTGGAGGTCTCGGACACCCTGGTGCCCGCGAGGGACAGCGGCACCTTTATTGGGTGTTTCTCCATCGATGGGGCCTAAACCGAGCTCCTTCTTCATTGAATTAGCCACCTTGGCCACGTCACCGGAGTAAGGATCCCGGTCGACTCCTTTATAAGCTTGAGCCTGAATGAGTGATGAATAAGCACAGGAGACACAAAAATATAGAATTATTATAATCTGTTTTTTTTAAAAGTAGCATTCAATGAAGTGAGCACAAAATATCTGGTGATTCAGTCAATTGCTATAGAGCAACACATTTGTTGAATAAAATAGGAAAAAAAGGTTAATGTCTATAATGTCTGTGATGTCTGTAATAGTCTGTTTATGACTAAATATCACAAATTCTGACAAACAAAAATCCGTTTCTAAGTATCTGCTTCTATCTGTAATATTTCAACAGTTTGTGTGGATGCTGCTTCTCTTTTAAACTGGGACCGGATCAGAAAAAAAACCTCAAATCCTGTCTAAGCTCAGTGGCTGCAGCCAGCTCACTGTCAGCTGACTGCAGGCAAAGAGAACAGAGCTGGCCGCCGTGCGCTGCGACATCTATATATTTTTTTTTTGTTGACACGTTCCAAACCTCATTCATCACACCTTTTCTCTCTGCACCATCTTCTTGTAGAGGTAGTCGGGGAACATGCGCTGCGGGTAGAACTTCCCGGAGCCCTCGGCGCACATGAACACGCCGTTTTCGCACACCAGGCGTCCTCGGCTGACGGTCACCAGCGGAACGCCGTGGCAGCGCGCGCCCTCGTACAGGTTGAAGTCTCCACCCTGCACCTGGGTGCTCACAGAGATGGTCCTGCGGGCAGAGAGGCCGTTTCGCACCATTTTTCCCCCCGTCGATTTCTGTGAGAATCACGCTTGGCGTGCCGTCCTTATGATGCAGCTACGTACCTGGTTGCATCTGGGTCCCACACCACCACGTCGGCGTCGGCCCCGGGGATGATACGGCCCTTGCGTGGGTAAAGGTTGTAGATTTTTGCGGCGTTGGAGCTCGTCACCGCCACAAAACGGTTCTCGTCCATTTTCCCCGTCACCTGAAAATATATTAATGCAAAAAAAAACAAAAAAAACAGGTCAAACAGGTCAAAATGTGTGTATGTGTCTGTGTGGAGAGGCGGGTCCATTTCAGGGGGTGGCAGGGATGAGCTTTTATTTGTTCATTTTGTTGTATGTTTTGCCATTTTATTTTTGTTTTAATCTGTGAAGCACTTTGGGTGGCATTTTTTTTTTTGCATGAAAAGTGCTTTACAGCTCTGGAAAAAATTAAGAGAGCACTGCAAATTTCTCTGAAATCAGCATCTCTACATGTTTGACAGCCATTCCATTCCAGTGTCTGTTGAATTCCAACACAGGCACACCTCATTCTACTTAATGAAGTATTGATTAGGTGATCACCTGCACAAAATCTTGTTTAGCAAGGAAAAGAATAAAAACCACCTGCTATGGTCATCACTACCCTCTTGCAATAGGACCAGCTGGATGGTAAAAACAGTGCTAGTAGTGCCTCAAAAGTAATTGGAATAAAAAAAAACAACTACTGACCATGCCAATAGAGTTGGAAAAAAAAGAAGAAGAAGAGCCAGGCTGAGGTTTGCAAAAGACCGTAAGGATTGGACCATAGAGGACTGGAGTGAGGTCATCTTCTCTGATGAGTCCAATTTTCAGCTTTTTCCAACACCTGCTCGTCTAATGGTTAGACAGAGACCTGGAGAGGCCTACATGCCACAGGATCTCGCACCCACCGTGGAATTGGGTGGAGGATCTGTGATGATCTGGGGGAGCTTCAGCAAGGCTGGAATCGGGCAGATTTGTCTTTGCGAAGGACGCATGAATCAAGCCACGTACAAGGTCGTCCTTGAAGAAAACCTGCTTCCTTCTGCTCTGATAATGTTCCCCAACTCTGAGGACTGTTTTTTCTAGCAGGACAAGGCTCCATGCCACACAGCTAGGTCGATTAAGGTGTGGATGAAGGACCACCAGATCCAGACCCTGTCATGGCCAGCCCAATCTCCAGACCTCAACCCCATTGAAAACCTCTGGAATGTGATCAAGAGGAAGATGGATGGTCACAAGCCATCAAACAGAGCTGAGCTGCTTGAATCTTTGCGCCAGGAGTGGCATAAGGTCACCCAACAGCAATGTGAAAGACTGGTGGAGAGCATGCCAAGACGCATGAAAGCTGTGATTAGAAATCAGCATTATTCCATCAAATATTGATTTCCAAACTCTTCCTAAGTTAAAAACATTTGTATTGTGGTGTTTCAAAACAAATATAAACTTGTTTTCTTTGCGTTCTTTGAGGTCTGAAACACTGAAACATCTTTTTTTGATTGAAAAACAGGGGGAAACAAATACATACTGGACAATATGTTTTGAATATGTTTTGCAATAAATAATGATCCAAAAAAGAACCATTAAAGCCAGTTTGTTCAGGAAATATTATGAAATATGTTGGTTATTGCCATCCCTATTGTTGTGAAAGGTATAAACAGTTTTGATTGTATGAAGGGTATTAACTAAATTGTAACTTGGGAACTAAAAAGCAATGTGACTGCCTTGTTTATTTTGCTTTACGTTTTTTGCTAAACGATTTATTGGGATAAAGGGGCAAATGAAATGAAATGCGATTATTCTTTTTTCTGCTGCTTTTCCTTCTATATTCTGGGAACTTTTGATTTTTTTCACATTAAATTGTTCTTTTCTTTCACAAATGAATGAAATACAGATTTTGAAGTGAAAATAAAATGACACTGGTGTCACAGGTGCGCAACACGGGCGGCACACGTACCACTCCCCTCTCCCAGATCACGCTCATCCTGTCCTGCACGCCGGCCACGCCGTGAGGGATCTTCATGAAGTCCTCCTTGCCCAGGGCTCTCTGCTTGATGCTGAATGGACGGTGCTCCGATGCCACAACGCTCAGTGTGTCACTGGGAAGAACAAAATATCACCAAGAGTTGCAGTGAGAGGCAGGTACGGCGCACTAGGAGCAATTCCAATGAACAGGGGGGGGGGGCTTCAACGAGCACATACTTGGCCAGAAGACCCATGAGGTACCCGGGCGTGTTGGGGTCGATGCGCAGCGGGGGGACGATGACGTGGGCGGCGGCGTGAGACCAGTCCTGGTGGTAGTACTGAGAGCCGTTGAGCACGGCGTGAGCCACGGTGGTCTCTGCGTGGACCACTTTGCCTGCAGAGGCGAGGAGAGGCGTGTTGGTGTGTGTGTGTATGAGACGTGCAGCAATATCCCTGCTAATTTCATATCGACGGCGCTCATCTCATAGCGGGGCCCCCACCTTGCATCTTAGCTGCAGAAATCATATCTCCCGCAGACATGCTGGACACATTGACCAGGTATATTGGACAACGGGCCTGCGTTGACAAAGAGACGTTCATTATTCAACAACACGTGCAATGCACAATGTTAGAGTAAAGATATCAAAGTGTCTTTACCCTGTTGGCGATGGTGACAGCTCTGTGAGTAGCCTCAGACTCCAGCTGCAGACAGCAAAACAAGGATATTATATATTGAATAGAAATTTCTCTACACATTCGTAATGTTCATGGTATTTTTTACAGGAAGATTCAAATTTGTGACATTAAACATTATGCACACACCAGATTTCGAGTTTAACTTAAAGGTGGTGATATATTTTGCACTGCCAGTGTGGGAAAGACACAAAGCACAAAGCCCAAAAACCCGCTCTAACCCAGGGTTGTCAAACTCAAACACACAGTGGGGCCAAAGTTTAAAACTTCCTCCACTAGAACAGTGAAACCTCTTTATATGGACCCAGTCAAGTTTTGCTTCAACACTGAATATGGATCAAGCAAAGCTTGAGACTATACAATGAGTTCATATCGCAGATGTGCAAAATTGAATTTCAAATCAAAAAACACTTCAAAATAAAAGTAAAGTAAAGTAAAAATCGTACACCTTTTTTGCATGAAAAATAAGTTACTTATACTCTGTAAGTAGTCTGCCTGAGTACCAGCAGAGAATTCTGGGATTCGTAGTATTAGCAGCTGTATAACACCGGCGGCCATCTCTAGTGTGCACTAAATATTCCCTCACGGGCCAAATATAATTAAACTGCGGGCAAAATTTGGCCCGCGGGCCAGAGTTTGACACCTATGATCTAAACATAAATGCTAAAAAGACAAAGAGACAAACAGAGCTTAGAGGAAAATGCACCTCTTCTGGTCGACTGATCTCGATACCCTCTGGTCCAGAGATGCCCAGGTCCAGTGTCTCCTTGGCGCTCTACCAACACACACACAGCAACACTTCAGAAATAGTTCTTAAAAATCCATTTATGCAAATAATGAATTGCAGTCGATAAATGAATAAAATTATGACCGAGGGATGCACCAATACCGATACCAGTAAACTGGGGTTGAGGACTCTACTTGTACTTGTAAAATATGTGCTAATACTACGACACAGATACCAGTTGTATATCAATGTATAAGACAATTTTGTGAAATTTGTGTGGAAAAAAAAAAAAAAAAGAAAAAAAAGAAAATCAAAGTAATTCCATATTGTGTAATAGTTATAATAAGTATTACATATATTGGTATCGTTGAGTACTAAAACGTAAGTACTTATACGTAACTTGCTCTGTAAAAAAGTTCTATCGGTGCATCCCTAATATAAACTAAACAATGTTACAGTAAATTTGACAACAAGTGTGCTGTGGGGTCTTGAAATATGTGTTTGTTGCCGCGAGTGTGTTTTGCACTCAGTGCGGTTCTGGCACCTCGGCCACCAGCTCTCCGTTCTCGGCGTGGACCCGCGCCACGGCCCCGATGTCCTTGCAGGTCTGCAGCGCCTGGTAGAGCTCGGCATCCCTCAGCATCATCATGTCCTTATAGGCCATGAACATCTGGAAGGAGTTCACGCCGTGCTCCCGCACCAAGGTCTCCATCTCGTTACGGACCTGGTGGCGGGACAACAGTCGGTGTCAGTGATATGAACCCAGCCTGGCAGCCGATGATCTCTCCCCCCCCACCCTCCCAACCCCTCCAGACACTGAATGTTGGCACAGTGCTGAGAAGAAAAAAAAAGAAAGAAGAGGAGCCGTGTCTCCGTGTGAGCGTGTGTCTGTGTGATATGGGGCATGAAATGAGTCTGGAGAGCAGCCAGAGTGGGATGACGTCGCCTTCGCGCTGGCGAACGGCACCGTCCCATGGAGACGGCCACCGCACATAAAAGTCCAGTTTGATTCAATCAAGCGGCAGCTAGCAGCAGCGCTGCAGCATTTGGGAGCTAAAGAGGGTCGTGAGAATTAAGAATCAAGGAAGGAAGAAATGGTCGGATAAAAGAAGAGCCGTGCTTACAGCATCTTCACTCATTTAAATGGCCGCAAATATGACGAAGCTAATTTAAGAGTGATGGAAAATATGAACGATACAAAAAAAAAATGCAATTGTTTTATTTTGTGCCAGATTCATTTGCATAAATTCATAATATTAGAGCAATTTATTTTAAACATATATAGATATATTATATATATAACATATTATATATGACATATATATATATATATATTTATGTATGCATGTATGTCAGAATGTATGTATGTACAAGATAGCTTTGTTGGTAAATCATGAATTTTGACAGACTTTGGACAGAGAATTTAACAAAAATTAAAGGCTCATTCATTAAAACAAAAAAAAAAAAAAACCTTTCTAATGAACAGAAACAAATAATTCAGGTATAATGACTAGAGGATGAAGTAAAAAAAAAAGCAAATCATCCTCAACTGGCGCCCAATTTTGCAGCTCTGACAATGAAACCACGCCACAACGTGGGGTTTGTACATTTTACACGGGTGACAAGACGGGGCACATGCAGCGTGAAGCCTCCAGATGATACAGTACGGTTATTAAGGCCAAAGGCTGGCTGGCTGCGGCTTGTTGACTCATAAGAAGAAGAAAAAAAAAAGTCAGCCCTAACATGCTCAGTGAGCATGTGTTTCAACCTAGTTCTGGTGCGGTTCAATCTAGGTCATCACGCATTTCACCCAGAAATCAGACGGCTTTGGGCTCCGTCGTCGCTCCATCAGGAAGGGCGAGAGGAAAACAGTAAAGACACTGTTGGCGTTGATATTTTCTTAAGGTTGGACCCCCTCCTCACCCCCACCCCGCAGCCTCACACCTTCATTTCTTACCTTTGCTCCCCACCAGGTCACCCCGACGTGGAGAGCGTAGTCGCAGCACACCTTGGCGTCGGCCAGAGCTCGGCAGTTCTCGTAGGCGTCCACTAGGGAGCAGTGTTGCTCTGGGAGGACCATGGCCATCACCATGGTGGTGCCGCCCATCAGCGCGGCCTGGGTGAGACGACACAAGTCGCGTGAGGGAGAGAGAGAGGTGAAGACGGGGGAGAGCAAGGGAAGAGGCGGAGGAGAGCAGACGACAACTTTTAAGGTTCAGTGTGTAGAATTTTGAAGGAAGTTTGGCATTCAGGTCACTTTCAAGCATGCTCCTTTGAAAAATAGAGGTGCAAGATGACAGCTAACTTGGAGCAAGACCCTTGCTCTGTGTATATGCTTATGTATATGGTCTAAGGATAGGACATAAGGACAGACCTTAGGACAGTCCTAAGGATAGAAAACCCAAATGACTGTTTCTGGACTCAATGGCAAATAATGCACAAATGGTTGATACAACCTTGCTTATCACTGCCTCTGCACACCTGCCTGTCTTTGGCACATCCTCCCTTGTTATGTTTATATCTATATATTATATCTATATCTATTCTCTTTTATTGTATTTTATTTTACTGCGAGTATACACTTTTGTTAGCGTAGTTATGTGCATTTATGTTTGGCTTTACCAATACAAAAATCTTAAATCCAGCCAAATTTTACACACTGGACCTTCAGCTCTCCTGTGTTTGCACAAGTGATGGAGAGCCGTTGTGAACAGTTCCCCCCCCCCCCCCCCCCCCCCCCCGACGTCGCTGGTCTCCGCCAGCGACGTCTCACTCCGCCGAATAGTAAATGCACTTTTTTTTTTGCGTCGCCATGACAACGACTACTGCTCAGCCACGGCCACGTCTGTCGCATGGTCCCTCCCTTTCTCTCCCCCCCCCCCTCCTCTCCTGCTTCACGAACTGCACCGTGGACGCTCATTCGATATCCTCCATGAGAACCAAGCAGCGATATCGCATTGGGAGTCGTGTGGGGAAAAAAAAGGGCAGGAAATAATCCAACAGCGATGCTAAAGGAACAGAGAATGTGATATTGCAGCATCACTCTGGTGCTTTTTGCTAATATTTTCCCTGACACGGGCGCGTGCGAAAGCAATGAAATTTATGGGAGCATAAAAAAAAACAGTTTTTTTTTTTTTTTGCGCCAGCGCTGAATCATTCCTTCAGACGGCAGACGTGTCGCAGACGGGGGTGTGGGGGGGTTGTTCACAGGCCTTTAAGTGACGAGTCGACGGGCCAATGAGCTAGCAGGTTTCCCGTTGCCATGGGAACACCTCTGAATCATCTGCAGTGTCAGCACCTGAGGTCCCCCGCATGCATGTTTGGCAAAGAGTCATCGATCACTGTCAGTGTTCTACATATATCATATATGTGTTTCCATCAAGACTAACTGTGAAGAAGAAACAATGGTGGATTTGTGGGAAATTTATTCGGAGAACGCGTTTTCCCAGTGTGACAGATGCAGAGCGAAGAGGCCAGCGGATCTTTTTTGGGGGGGTTTTGTTTTTTTTTTTGTGGAAAAACTCTTTGAAGATTAAAGTGTCTGAACCTGCCCGGCTCCTGTTTTTAGGCTTCGTCTCACACCCCAGTTACTAAACATCTAATTTTAGACGGCTCCAAAACAGCAATTCTGCTGGGGAGATTCAAGGAGTCGCACTTGAGCTCTAATAACACAATGGGCCACAACTCCCTGTTTAAGACTACACAGCAAGTTATGTCACTGTTTGAGGCTGCCTTCCAGCAATGTACACAGCAGAGAAATATCACATTCAATATTTCATCTAAATCAGGCAGCAATTCCATCAAAGAAAAAAACAACAGCAACAAAATATAATGCATTTCATATCATGGTTACAAATTCATGACAGTTTATGATGATTCATGACTGTTGCCTTAGTGTTACGGAGTGACAGTGGCTCCATGCAACTGCTTAGAGACTGTCATCTACACACTACTGGTCTGAGCACTTAATATTTTGGCAGCACTGTGCGGCAGAATTTAAAGAATCTATTATGAAAAGCAGAGTTTTTTTTTTTTAATATCTCTAGTTTGAGTTAAAGTGACACAGTTCGCCAGCAGTCACTGCAAATGCATTTGCAGAGGCATGAATATAGATATTGGCTGGTGTGAGAAAGAGACAGCATGAAAACCGGAGGAAATAAAAATAAAAAAGGTCAAATGTTGTCTATGTTAGATGCAAATGATATCTGACATTTAATTTCTATAATTTGCACACGCAAAGTTCTATACGCAGCTGATTGCACCGCACTCATCCTCTCATATTACAAAAAAGAGCCCCCCCACACCCCCCCCTTTTGGCTTCTTACAACTGCACTGATCCTTGACAGCATGGCTAAAGTGGACGGTGACACACAAACACCAAACAGTGTTCTAACGTGAATTCTCCAGTCTATTAGAGCTCCCCACCGACCCCCTACTGTGAACATAATCCCTTGAAAAGAATCTAATGCGGACTGGCAGGGTGGGTGGGGGGGTGGCAGGGGCGCGAAGACGTTAGCGGCTAAATGTGACGCGAGCGAACGCACGCTGCGATGGAATCGCAGGTAGCGCTGGGAGCGGAGGGAGGCGTTATTTGGCCCTCAGGCGCGAGTTAAAACAGGCCGTCCATCCCCACGCAGGCGTGGGCGGCGTGCGAGGATGAGAGGGTCCCTGCACGTCGGACCGAGGGAGAGGCTATCGGTGTCGGGGGGCGGGGGGATTACAAGAGCGGCGCCCCTCGTGGCTCGCCCCGGCACCTCCCTCCCTTTCCGCCCTCCCTCGGCATCGCTCGCGTTCACGCTGCCTGCGTTCAGCACAGCGCTGCTACTGCGGTGCCGGCAGCGGCTCGTCGAGTCTTTTCCTTCTGCGCCGGAATCAGAGAGAATGTTGCTCGGGAAACGATCGGAAGCACCTAAATTTAGCAGGTGAAAGGCGTCTGAAGAGCACGCGGCTGCAATGCCGAGTGTGCAATTAACCTATAAATCATGACGGAGTCCACTGATGAGTAATATATATATATGATTAGAGATGCACGAGACCACGTATTTACAGATTCCGTTGTTTGTTTGTTTTTTCCGAGACAAGGTTTTTCGGAAAAACATCGAAATCTATCAACAACGAAGACGTAATGAACGTCATCACTCCACAGAACGGGTAGAATACGAGAACTTGCATTTCAGCACTCACTGATACTCACACTGAGTACTTATAATAAGGCCGTTACAAATGACTTTTTTTTTCGCAGGTGTTCTGTTATTTGAACAACATTCCTCAGCATGCTTTTCTAGAACATGGCTGACTGTCACAGGTTTCACTGCAGCACAAACACAAATTTAAGAAAATTTAAGAAAATTTAAGAAAACCAGCAACATATACAGCTGGTCCTGGTGTCGCAGTACCGGCACATATTTTACAAGTACAAGTGGAGTCCTCAACCCCGGTATTGGACCGATACCTGATACTGGTATCGGTGCATCCCTCTCCATCATGATAATTGATTGGTGTTAATTAGCACCGACCCTGAATGTCCTTTTGAATCTGAACAACGTGTTTTTATTCCCTCCTAAACGAGTCAACACTGTTACGTAACTCTCCCTTCTGCTGCTGCGAGTCAGCGTGAGCAGGCACGCAAGGTAGAGTAGAGAGTGAGACAGTGTGGGACACATTGGGAGGAGGGCCAAAGAGGGTCCGGGTGCCAGGATGGTTGGGAATGACAGGAAGGAGGGAAGCGCGGGCGGGAGGAAAACAGCATTGAGGGCTCATCACAGTTGCCAGAGTGGCTGTGATGTGTGCGGCCATTCTCTGATTTACACATTAAGGAGACCGGGGTGGTGGTGGTGGTGGTGGTGGTGGTGGTGGTGGGGGGGTGTAGTTGCCACGTTGCTATGGTAGCGAGGTCAGTGGGTGGGGGGTTGGGTTGGTGGGGGGTTGCTGGGATAAGGCTGCCAAAGACGATTTTATCCCCCCCCCATCCCCCTCAAATTCCTCTTACCCCACTTTGGCCGGGATTCCATGAGACTCGCTGAAAATGCTGCTAATGTTGCTTAGAACAAAATGGGAAACATGCACAATGCCACTTCGGTCACGCTGCGTTGGTAAAAGGACAGTCAGTGGACGCAGGGATGAAGATGCGTCTTCAACTGCTGCACGCGTCAGGATTTCAGCTGCAGTTCAGTGTTTCTGTTGAACTGTTAAGCCCAACTGCAGAATATATACATGTATATATGTACATATGTATACTTTTACAACTTCACAACTTAAACACACCAACGTTGTATTATTTTCTGTCGAATTGACGTCATCTGTCAATTTACCTCGCATACTGATCTTATCAGTCATTAAAATTGAATGCATCTATCTGTATTTCTACCAGTGGAGCTACTGGTTTTCTTTGCACAAAAACGACTTCCTGCTTCGCAGTTTAATCTCATTTCTGCAAAAACCTGCCCAACCTCTTCTGATAAGACCTCCCTGACACCCCGGGGCATTCTTACTAATAGACGCTGGTGAAGTTGAATTCATCCAAAGCCAGGACAAATGAGCAGCCAACAGCTGAAACCCTCTTTGCTTTGGAACGTTTAAACTGAGGGCTCGCCACACCTGTCTTGGTTTGTCTCCCGCAGCCGGCGCGGGACGTGCGTGGCCATTAGTGTTAAAGGCACGAAGCTGCGAGTTCGAAGCGGGAGCAGGTGTGATGAAATGATAAACATTGAGAAAGAGAGAGAGAAAGAATGTGTGTGTGTGTGTGTATATTCATGTGACAGCTGTCTCCGTTTGATCACAAGCACGATGCTGTCGAGGTCCCGTTGTCAAAACACAACGCCACGTGTGTGTGTGTGTGTGTGTGTGTGTGTGTGTGTGTGCACCTTGGTTCCGCTGTAGAAGTCATCTTGAATGGCCGCGTTCATGAACGTGTCCTGCACATGAACGCTGGTGTCGATCCCACCCGGCAGCACCAGCTTTCCAGAGGCGTCGATGACCTTAGCGCCGCCAGGTATCATTAGCTCCTTTCCGACCTGCCGGCCGCACGCCACAGCAAAGACACACAGCTTTAGATTTGAAACGTGCGTGCCAAACAGGTTTATAAACTCCTGAGCTAACGTATTTATTGTCATTGCTACTTGATTTCGTCAATCTTTGAATCAAAAGCATGCGCATGCTACATTAGCATTCAGCGTTTAGCATTTAGCTCAACGGCGCCTAGCGCAGCTGCACATCTCGTTGCTCTGGATCGCTGTGAAATTAATCACAACAGCTGCAGATGCACTGGACTGTGTCTATGTGGATCACATTTGGAGTGTGTGTGTGTGTGTGTGTGTGTGAATGGGTCAGGAGGGACAAAGGATACACATCACAGCGTGGTTGTACTGGTTGCGGACCTGCTGAATGATGCCGTTCTCGATGTAGACGTCGGCCTCATGGGTGAAGTCATCATTGACCACCTTCCCTCCCTTGATCAGGATACGCATTGAGCCCATGTTGGCAGCTAAAAGTCCTAAGGGACAAAAAGAAAGCAAATTAGGACAAAGAGAGCAGGAACCCAACTTGACATAACCTCATAAAGGTGTCGTAAGGTGAAAAACGTGCAGTGTTAAAAATGTAAATCACTGGTTTTACTGCGCTGGACACCAACCGTTGTTGTTCAGTCATTCATGAATAAATGCATTTGAAGAAATTGCCTCGTACGAGCCAATATAGTCTTAACTACGGGATGAGGACGGACAAACAGGAAATTAAAGCGGCGGAACACGGTTCTGATTTCTGGAACATACTGAGACAATCAGCTAAAGTTGAGCGCTCATTAGGCTGAGAAAGTTTCTGCTCCGCCTTGAAGTCGACGGACTGGAGACCTCAGTATCTGCTTCTGATGAATTACCCTCGTCTTTTCAAAAATGACGAGAGTCAATAGTCAGTTTGGGAACCACTGAATAAAAAGTAGAGCAAAACTTGGCGGGGGGGGGGGGAAACTGAAGACAAATGAACATGTGCTGTCAATTTGAATAACAATTCCAATCTAAAGAATTTCAGTGGTTTTGGTTAATATACGTTGACGAACACTGCACCATGGAGAAACGGTCGTTTTTGGCAAACAGCGGAAAACAATCTGTGAATAATTAAATGGTAATTTTTCTCAGACTTCTTTCCAAAAGCTTGTTCTAAAAATGGCACCACCACCAAACTCCTGGTGGATGAATTCAATTTCAAATAAGCGGGGAAGGCTATGCCTCCCATATAGCAGCATCACTCTAGGCATATGGATCCTAATTAACCTCATTTCAACCATTCCTTTTATTATTTGCTGCACAATAAGCACTTTCAGAATGCCTGGAAGCCGCTGCCCCTCCTTTATGGTAGATAATTATAACTCTTGGCAATGGAAATCCCTTGTTGTTGTTTTTTTTTACAGTTAACATTCCCCCGATCTACTTTCCCTTGAATATCCTCAATGCATTAACACACACACACAAAAAAAAATGTATGTATTTTTTTTAAACAACCCTGATTGACACGTAAGAAAAGAAAAGCTGCTTGAGCAAAACTTATGGGTCAATGACAGCAGGCTGTTCTACAAACGTCTCTCTGTTCGCATGTGTGTATTCTGCATGGATGGCTGTACGCAATGTGTCTGATGGCCGGTCACAATGGTCGCCCAGTCACACAGAATCAGCTCAAAGAGAGTGAGAGGGGCAAAGGAGGGGGGGGAACGGAGGGGAATGACGGGAGAAGAAAGGAAATGGAATGGCCATCGTTGGGAGACGGGACTGGGAAGCCTCGACAGTTGAAAACGTTTGACTGACCAAACACTACATGGTGGGTACCAGAATATTACACACGCGCCTGCAACGTCACTGGTCATCGCTCCGGTGCAATAGCAGGGTGTAATCAAGCCCCAGAGCTGCTTGCAGCATTTATTGCTCTAAATGCAGGGATGGAAGTAAATTACAGAGATCTCTGAAATATATGATTAACCGAGGAGGGAAAGTCAATGTCAGCACCACCTGGCACCGGTTGGTGCAGGCACGAGGGCAACGATTAGGGCACAGATGGAATATAAAATAAAGAGAGTAAGAGCAGTAACACAGATTAAGATGATTAGATTGGACAAGGTGATGGTGGTGGACGGTGGTGAACATGGTGTTGGGTGTTGGGTGTTGGGGAGGGGTGCCGTATGGAAAGTAGTGCCCTAAAGGCCTGCAAGACGGAATAATAGATTGGTTTCCCTGGAGATGGGGGCTGGAGTGGAGCTCTCAGAGGAAAAGTGTACAAAGAAACCGACGCACACACACACACACGCACGCACAAACAAGTGCACGTCACGTCATGGTGGCGCATGTTAAAACTGTCATTATCTGTTGAGCCCCCAAAAGCAAAAATGACAATGCTTTGGGATGATTCACATGTCTCACTCTAAAATTATTGGACAACTATTCAGTCCTCTTTTTATATTGTTATTATTATTACAGGTTCAAGGTCCAACGGCGTCAATTATTTTGACTGAGATGGCTCAGTGGCAGTGCAGATACATGGCGACAGGGTGACATCTCCATAAAACCCTGGCCTTTCCGCTCGGCTCTGCTGGTACCCACGCAGCTCAGCGGCTGCGTGTGGGAATGGAAACATTGGCCCAACAGGCGTCAGTGCAAAAACACTGGGAGCTTTGTGAGGCTTAGGAAGTTAAAGAGAACCGGTGTAACTGATCTGTTACATTCACACACGTATATCTACTGAATGTGACCTAAAAACCCTGGAGTGTATTTTTTTTTTTTTGTGGTTTGTTGGTTTTTCACTAAGAAAAATCAATTAAAGGTTAATGTGTACTATTTGGAGGGTTTGAAGAAGAAATCAGTTACATTTTAGATTGTATTGTCTTTCATTCTCCCTCCCCCTCCTGAGCTTGCCAGTGAACTACAATGACCTGTGCACCCAAACCTGGATACCTCATCTCCACCTTGTTCTCCGTTGGGTCACCCAAATTATGAAACTCACTGTCAGGTGGGTTGGATTGTCCACACCAGGCTTCCTTAGAAATATGGTTGTGCGAGATGGCAGCTACAGTAACTGGAAGCAAGACCCTTGATCTATGCATATTATTTTATGAATAAAACTTGACGGGTTGGTTCAGAATTTTGAATGTAGGATCTCATTTCCAAGTTACCTAGTGTGCTATTTATAATCTGAGACCGTTGCTACAGACTACATCCAGCCCTCTAGTTTAGCATAATTTGCTGGTGCTAGCCTGCCAATACAAACAATTTTCCCCAGTCTACGGTGCACACAAGGCAAATGAATTTTAGCGCCAGACTACGGATGTAAATATCTGTGGTGATGGAAAAATGTTATATATAAAACTACCATGGCATTGCATTGCATTTTAGGGGACTAGTGTCTCGGCAATGTAGTTATACTTCCTGTAGTTGGTAGCAGGCTACTCGCTCTTTTATTTACCTGACGCTGTCATTGCTACAGAAGTTAGTAGCAAGTTACAGTGGATTGAAGAGAAAACCCCACCATTGCTGCATGGGCTATATTAGCACACTGCCTAACTTGGAAATGAGGTCCTATGTAATAAATTCTGAACCACCCCTTTAGAAGGTAAGTGGGTAATATTTGGAGATTTTTAAGAAGAAACAGTAACATCAAGTGGTTACATTTTAGATTGCAGTGCTCTTTCACTTAAGTCCCCTTAAAGACTCCGTGCCTTCCCTCTCCCGAGCTTGCCAGTGAACTACGGTGACCTGCGAACACAAACCTGGGTACCTCATCCACCTTTCGTTGGTTTATTTGAGGATTAGAGCATTCACCTTAAATGCAAAACGCGCTGTCAGGTGGCCTGGATTGTCCACACCAGGCTTCCTTAGAAATATGGCGGTGAAAGCTGGCAGCTAACCGGGAGCGAGACCCTTGATCTATGTACTGTATATTCTTATACACATATAACAATCGTTCTAAGGGTAGGAAAACCAAATTACTTTGAATGAACTCTATTATGAGCGTATTTATAGGCTGCGTTTTATAATCTTTCAATATAAAACTCACAAATTAACTTGTTGGCTTGAATGACGGTGCGAGAGAGGACGAACTCGGAGGGACTACAGGATGTGATGTAAAACGTCAGGATGATTATGCGGCCGTCAAAAGAGGCAGGCTGTCGGTCTGTATTACAGCCGCTCCTTACGTTTGCTCAGTGTGTTGCTGTGCCCGAGTGTTCCTGCTACTGAGGTGGTTCAACAGCAACATGGCATCAGTCCTTTTTCTGTCAGGACGGCTTCACTGACAGCCTCGCAAATAACTCCTCAGATCTCCTCAAGGCATTAATATAACAAACACCCTTTGTGCGTGCGTGCGTGTGTGACTTTCTGCTGTGTCACAGCACTTATGACAACCTGCTAGAGGGAGACACTGTCTGGCAACAGGAGTTTGAACTTCAGACAGCAGCTTTCAGCCTTTGTGTGGCTCACGTTTGGCACGCATATTCTGTGTACATGTCACACTCAGCAAGCCGAGCTGAGACATCCTCAACGCTTTGACAGAATACATTAATAGAAGAGAGGGGAGCAGTCTGATTTCCGCCGAGCACCGCTAATTACAGCGTTGGCGAGCTTAGGGAATCAGAAACACTTCCAGCTCTAGAGTTAGGGCACGGCTTTTTAATTAAAACAAGGGGATTTTTTTTTTTTTTTTTACTTTTTGCTGTATTAACAGGTTGTATTCACAACTACTATTTTTGATTCCGCTATTAGGTGATGTCATACATCACAGTGGGCTGAATACACAGCAAATAGCACAGCTACAGATTAGCAGCTAGCATACACGCGTCCACAATGCCCTGACTAGAAACTGACTTCACATTAAAAGAAGAATGAGTACAATTTTGTATAAATACAAAATACAAAACTCTGTGAATATGTTCAGGTGACATGTGAGCAACATATGTGGCATAAGATCAGTTTGTGTGCAAACGTCTTCAGACGACACCGTCTCTCTCTCTCTCTCTCTCTCTCTCTCTCTCTCTCTCTCTCTCTCTCTGGCTGTGTGAATGCTGCTGCTGGAGCTGCAAGGAAGGAGCGGCACAGCTGCTGACGCCTGCTCCATCTGCAGTGGAACTGCCACTGGGTGGGACTGAACAGAGTGTGTGTGACAGCGTCCGTCTTTCCGTCTGGGCACAGGGAGTGCACACGCACGCACGTGTGTGTGTGGGTGTGTGTCTAAAACAGTGGGGCTATTTAAAAAGAAAAAAGGCAGAGCAAATGTGCATCAGACGGCTTTACATTGTCCGATGTGATAAGAATAGACGTCGCCCACACATACACGTGTGTGCGTGTGCGTGCGTGTGAGCGCGCCAGTGGAGGATGTGCTTTAAACAGTTGTGTCACTCGGTTGCGTGGTTATTACAGGGAGGTCCATGGATGAATGAGCCATTAGTCAATTACACACAGATAAACAGAGAATAACAACAGTGGGAGCGTAACAAACTAGGCCATCACTCAGAGGATTAGGGTGCGTCTCCGTGTGCACTTTCATCGCGGTGAAATTCGTGGAAAAAAAAATATGTATACCTCCCGCAGTTTCACACGATTCACCGCATTCATCCGCTGCACAGGAAGCAGGTTTGTACCCCGAAACACTGCGGGGAATATCGGGGAGTTGACATTTGTGCCTTGTAATTAATTCCGCCTCTTTGATGTGTTTTGCAGTTATGCGAAAGCAATGGATTAGCGCAAGGTTTACGGATCTGTGCTCAAAGAGCATCCAAACAGATTTATTACCCCTAAATAGACCATAAAACTCTCAAATCCACCCAATACTGCCTTAAATTGCACACAGGGTGTTGGTGGGGGATACATGCAAACTCCAGTGGGAAAAAATATATAAATAAATAAATTAAAAAAAAAACAAAAAAAAAAACAAGTAGAACTTGAAAAAAATTGATTATCCCTTACTGGTTGCTTTGCATCTACTCTTAATCAAAGAGCGTATTTCATAGGTGTCAAAGCTCTGGCACGCAGGCCATTGAAGGATATCATTATAACGACTTCATTGGTTTATTGTTGTTATTTTATTTTTAAATGTATAATTAGCCCTTGGGGAAAAGGTCACTGTTGAAATGTAAAGGCCCGCAAACAAAGTCTTTTTTACATTTGAAATTAGATTTTGCACCTGTGCAATATGAAGTTATTCATGGTGCAGAATTAAGCTTTGCTTGCTCCACATTCAGGTTGCTTGGGTCCATACAAAAAGCTTCATTGTTACATCTTGCTGAAGATTTTTTTTTTTTTTTTCTTTCAATAATCATCAATGTTGGCCCGAGATGTTTTGACATTTCTGGCCCCACTGTGTGTTTGGCTTTGACACCCCTGCTCTATTTGAATGGGGTGCGCCATGTGTGAGGAATAGATTACATCATCATCTCATTACGACGCTTTAACATGTTTAATTCATGTGAAGGGGTTTGGGGGTGGAGCGGGAGGGGACGACGGCGACATGCAGATCCTTTAATGAAATGATAACACAGGTTCGAGCGCAAAGATCAGACGTATTAAAAAAAACAAGAGGCAAGGCCTCCTCATTGCGCAAAAGACGGGAGGGTTGGCAGGGGATCAGATCACCTGTTCAGCCACATTGTGTTTCATCGACACCAACAGCATCCAGAACCCCCGTTAGAATGTAACGACCTGCTCGACAACCAGCAGCAGCAGCGGCAGCAGCGGCAGCAGCACAAGGACTGCATATGTTTTGGAGAACGGGCTTTTTTTTGGGGGGGTGGGGAAAGGAGACGGGGGGTAACCTATAAACGAATCACACGCTTATATAACACGCATACACGCACGCACGCACACGCAGGCAGGCAGGCAGGCACAGAGGGAGACACGCACGGCGTCTCACCGCACTGACACGTCGAACACACGCCACCCTTGAAATCTTTGTGTCTCCCCGGCTGCTGCCTTCGCGTTTCGACCATTTTAAACTGTTCCGTTTCTAATTCACGTCCCTCTTTGAAGTCGCGAGAGGGGGGTGGGGTTGGTGTTTGTGTGTGTGTGTGTGTGTGTGTGTGTGTGTGTGTGTGTGTTGGGGTGGGTGGGGAGGAGGGGGTCTTGCAGTCAATAATTCCCAGTTACAATAAAACATTTTTTTTTTTTTTTTTAAATAGCACCGCTTCAACGTGACACTAACATATTAATTAACGACGGTGCAAGCTTGGGAGGTACTTTGAATTTCGGGGGTTAAAACATCGAATTATTTATGATTAACATAATTTTAAACGGCTTTCGTGTGAAAATGGTGCGTTAATTAACATGGCACAATATTCGAAATGTCTTCTTGAGAGCACCGGTGACAATATTCTTTTCAACAACGCCCAGAATGCAGCATAGCGACCGCGGCTGAACACTATATCGGCCTCTTACCGTGTTTTTTTTTTTTTTTTTTTTGAATTCTCCCCCACAGATTCCACCGTCCACCTTCGGCCGTCAGTCACCTCCTCCTCCTCTTCTTCTGCTTCTTCTTCTGCCTTGCCCAGCACCGGCTGAGTGAGTGCGCGAGGACAGCTGGCGGCGCGCGAGCCAAAGATGCTTCGATGCCGCCGCAGCCAATGAGGCGGCTGCCCGGTGCGAAGCGATGGGAGAATGAACCAATGAGAGGACGAGATGCTAACAGCGGAGATGGGAGGGGATGGAGGGGAGGTGGGGAAGGGGGTCTCTCCTCTTCGGCAGACAGGGGCGTGTCTCCAGCCTGGCCACACTAAAATCCTCTCATAAAAAAGAATATTGCGGTTAGCGCTGAATATGTTTAGTGGTACAAACGGATTAAAGGCAAAAGTGTTAGCATTAGCAGGATTAACATTCTTCGTCGACAGGGGGCTCTGTTTCCATTGCACTGTTAAGTCACATAACCGGAAGGTGGTTGAGTGCGTCGCCTTAATTTGTTGTCACGTTAAATAATGCCCACACAATATCAGAAGATACTAGTAAGAATGCAAGGACCACAGCAGAACCGTGACACTTTGCACAGAACGCACACAAAAAACACCCCTCTCCCCTCCCCCCACCCCACATAAAAGTAAGCTAATCCCTGATGAAATATATAAATTCACTCGGAAGTTATTATTATTCATAAGAATGTGGCCTCAGATGTGTAAACATTAAAACACCGGTATTGCCCCCAATCGAAAAAATTTGAAGTCGTTATTAACATTAATGAGCCTTCTCTGTTAGTTTAACAGCTGTATGCTCAACCACTTGTCCAAAACTAACAACTATTTAGACCAAGAGTAGAGAAGAGAATCTTTAGTGGTTGAACAGTTTAGCACCAATGCTTTCTGTTCAACTGTTTGTCTTCGCCTTTTTACAGCAGAAGTCTGACCGTAATAACTTGTTGCTTAATGTCTTGTTTAACATATCAACTCATTGCAATTCACTACAAAATCAGCTGCTCGACGCAAAGATCTAAAAATGAGGAAAGACCAAATGGGCTGAATCACAAGAAACAGTCTTTTTTTTTTATTCACGTTTCATTTCTTACATTGTTCAAGTACAAAGTTAAAATGCCTTTTTAATTAGTTCATATTCATACAAGAGTAAAATAATAATAGTGCCTTTTCCTTACTACGACAAACTTAAATACAGTCATTGTAAAGACAAACTTGATTTATACTCCTAACAATATATTTTTTCTTATTTTCAGATAATTTTTTTTTAGCACCTTTTTGAAACTCCACCAGGGTTCTCCTTTTCCTTTAAAAACTCATCTTTCATTAAGTCCATGAGATGAGTTGTCTGAATGCGGCACAGCATTGTATTTGCAAGGTGTTGTACATGCGTGCGCTCAGCGTCTGGGCGTCGTCGTTCAACTGTGTGCGTCTGCGTGCGTGTGTGGGTGTGCGTGTCGAATGTTTTGTGTGTCGGTGCGTTTACGTGTATCAGTGTGGGAAAAAAAAACAACGCGTCATTCAGCCTGACAGTTGTCTACAGGCGAGCAGAAACATCATCACCGTGTCACCCGCATCGTTCGACATGTACGTCTCTGTTCCTCTGCGCTCTCAGACAGAGGAGGCCTGTTGGAAATGATGGAGCGCGTCACGTGCAATCTAATTATTATTGTATTGTATAATTAGAATGACTTATTGGCTTAAGACCAGTGTGCGAAATACCCGTCAATATTCAGGGGGCGTCCCATTCTCCTGATTGTTACTCAATATCAATCTAAAGGCCTATAACAACCCTACAATATTTCATGGATGCAAGCCATCACAGTCTAGACCAGGCACGTGCAAAACTACGGCCCGGGTGCCATATGCGGCCCGCTGAGCTTTTTAATGCGGCCCACCGAAGTTGAAGAAATTATATTAATATTAAGTACGTCATAAAATTGCTATATTTCATCTTTTTTTTCAGTCTTTTAAGAGTCATTTCAATAAAAAGCTAAATGCTGTGCCGCTTAAAATACATATTTTGTTGCAACGCTTTTGTTCATTTTCAATTGACATTAAAGCACATGTTTTCCACATATCCCATGACATATCCTTTCCTCCTATGAGGTGGGTCACCAAAACACTCCCATCCATCTGCTCCTGCACTGGCCCCCACAATGTCAAATTTTAGAACCCATTGTGGCCCCACCCGTCAAAATGTTTGCCCACCCCTGGTCTACACTCTACATAATAACACAGACACACTCACACAATTGTAAATAATATTCTAAAAAGTTAATATTAGATACTTCAGTGACCATTTGTGACAACTATACATATATATGTATATATATATATATATAGATTTTGCATTTTGAAAAAATATGAGACCCCCTTGAAGTTTGCTTTGAGGCTATTCAGGGGGTCCCACTGGTTAATCGGGGGGTTCCGACCCCTCGGGCCCCCCTTGTATTTCGCACACTGCTTAAGACTACATGTTCACCACAGGAGACAATCAGGCCCACAACTACCACCAGAACATACATTTCCAACAGAGATCTACAAGATTGTCTGGCTCTTTATTTAAACATTTAGTTGATAGTTTTTGGTTTCGTCTCAACTGCACCAAACCAGCCATCTACAGCGACAACTCCGCAACACGTCCCGGTCATTCCGGCTGCCTCTTGTCTGAGAGCGTCCGTTAACTCTTTGAATTTGTATACTTCTTCAGGACATCCTTGGGTACAATAGAACAAGTCACTATACTAACTGTAATATATGCTTTCTCTAGCCTCTCGTGCGCTCTCCCTCCTCTAAGGCCGAGACTGAACAGAACTTGAGCACCAACCTGAAACAGTACGCACACACACGATAACAGATTATTATTTTAACTATTATTACCATTATTATTATGATCATTACTCCCTAGTCTAACATGGAAATCGGAGATTACACTGACTGACTGACATGCAGCACCGGGGGGAGGTGAGGGGGGGGGGGGGGTGTCCAGGGAGGCAGGGAGAAGGTGGGGTGGGGTGTGGTCAGGTGTTTTTTTTAATGTTTTTTGGGTTGGAGGAGCACCGAAGCGACACAGGGGTGTTGATATCACACCTGGCAGCGCCTTTGGCAGCCTGATGGCCGACAAGGCAGCCGGCGAAAAACACAGTGTGTAAGCATACGCGTGTTCTGATCTCCGGGTTTTTTCCGTAGCAAAAAGGTGTTTCCGAGAAGTGTCTGAGCCGCGTCTTCGGCATGAAACGCGCGCTTGTGTGTATGTGTGTTTAACCTGTAAAGAGCGCTGTAAAAAAGGGTTGATTTGTAAAAAGCACCTGAAGGTTGGTTTTATAAACAGAGAAAGAGAGAGACAGGGAGAGTAAACACGATGGAAAAAAACTTGAACCTGCTGGTTTATTGTTGCTATTTTTTTTTTTTGTTGTTGCTGTATTTTCATGTTTGGGTGTGTGTGTGTGTTTCTGTGTTTGTGTGTGTGTGTGTATGCCTGTAAGTATAGAGTGCATGTGTCCAGTTTTCAGCTGGTATGCGAGGAAGGTTCAGAAGATTTGGAAGGCTTCCTGAAATAAGGAGGTCGCGTTGACGACCAAAAGCACCAGACTGAAGAGATGTTTTCTCAAAGACGGCCCTGTCTAAATAACACAGCCAATCGGTGGAACTGGGAGATTTCACTACACCGTTCCTGTCTGTATCATAACCGTGGAATTCATTTTATGTATTTTTGTTTTTTAAATTTGATACAGCATTTTAATTTTCTGCCCGTTTGTGTGTAAGGGCACAGCTTGGCTGGGTTCGGCAGGAAGGATGAACCAGACAGGCGGCGTAATCTCGCTATGCAGAAGTGGCCGTTATTTAAACAGGGCTCTCCGTTTCAGTCGTAGGAAGTAGAAAACCAGCACAGCGTCGAGATTAAAGGTTTGCATCTGGGTACTTGGGGGTGACAAGCAACAGCAATAACTGGAGGACATTTCAGATCAGTATGAAACAACATTGGAGATCTGCTGCAGGGGCTGGTGGACCGTGACTACCTGATCATCTTTCACCGGAAAATTAAAAAGAGGCTAAAATAAAAGGCAAGACTTGAGACAGGCTGTGTGGAAAATGAGAGAAGTTCTTCCAGCTTCAAATGGTGTTCTAAGCCGTCGCTCCTAAAATGTGTTTTGGACCCCTTTTTCTCAAAGACATTGCTGGTCTGGAGGTGCAAAGATAAGTCAAACTAAAAGTCAATTGTGAAGCTCAAAACCGTTTTGAAACCTTTCAACTTGAGTTTAAATCTTTTAAACCGATTATTTATAGAAAACCCATTTAAAGAGCTGTTCAGCTCAATAAAAATACTACTACTCATACTACTAAGTATGGGTGTGACGGTAACATTTGCTAGCACCCAATGTGTAACTCACACTGGGTGTTCGTGATTGGACATTTAATGATGTGAAGTGAACAAAATCAAAAACACACAGCACTGTATATATATGTATATATATATATATATATATATATATATATATATATATATATATATATATATATATATATATATATGTATATATATATATATATGTATATATATATATATATATATATATATATATATATATATATATATATATATATATATACATATATATATACATATATATACACACATATGTATATATATATATATGTATATATATATATATATATATATATATATATATATATATATATATATACATATATATACACACACATATGTATATATATATATATGTATATGTATATGTATATATATATATATATATATATATATATATATATATATATATATATATATATATATATAAGACTGTACTGTAAAAAACACTCCCAACTTTCTGAATGTCTTCATTTCTTAATATTTTGTTATATATTCTTGTGCCTAAGACATTTCCGACATTTCTGTTCGTTGTTGTCAGACCTATCATGATTACTCAGGTGTCACCTGGTGATATTAACTCGCTATTAGTATTAAGTCCATCGTAACGCATTCATCGTATTGATTTACATTCAGCGCTTTAAAGACACCACATTTTGTAATTAAAAGCATGTGAGGCCGCTGCACAGTGACAATTCTGGAGACACATGATACAAGCATCAGTAATGTTTAGGTATTTGATAAGACACAATGTCTACATAAGCAAGTATACTATGTGCATGTTTTCTTGATACTGTTTCTATTAGGTGCAGCTACACTAAAGGCATCCTAAAGCTTTCATTATCTGAATTCAGTTAGACACAGTAAAATTAGCGTGTTCATTCCGATATTTTCTTTTTTTTTTTTTTTTTTTTTACACGTGTTTTGATTTAAAAGAGTTGCCAGCAATACTGAAGTGTTAGTTTGTTCCAGTCCACCTTTTTTTCATGTTCAGCTTTTGGCAGATTGAAGGAGGATCAAAGAATAAGGACTGAGTGTTCATTCTTCTCGAAGGATGCTGATATGTTCCGTGAGAGAAAAAGCTTCTGATTGGGAGCCTGGCAAGATGGTTACGCCTAAGACCTCAAAACTGAAATCTGAATGTTCCAGCTGCCTTTGCAAGGTTAGCCTGCCCTTGCACAATGAAATCATGGATCAGTTAACGTTAAAAAACAAACAAAAAAATGTATTCATTAAAAAGCAATCTTCTATTTCAGCAGTAAATTTGGCTCAACTGCTTCAACCATTTGCACCTCCAGAGCAGTATCAACTTTGCGCCATGCACGGGTAGCATGAATTACAAAGATCGAAAATAATCGCTTTTCTTGCCCTCACCTGCTTGAAAGTCTGCAAGTTTTGCTCGTTGAAGAAAATGTCTGTGGCGACTGAAAAAAAAAACCAACCAAAAACCAAAACAGAGACGGCCGAAGTCTCTAAGAGCACCGAAAACATTCACATCCTGAACAGCACCAGTGTTAAGGCTGTGCATATACAGTATATTGTATGTATAGATATATAGATATGCAACAAAAAACAATCCATGAATAAATAAATAAAACTGGAGATTAACATAGAATGTTGTCAAACGGCTCCACAGCCAGTGCTGGGACATTTTGTCTCGAAATATGAACTCAGTGATGTTCAGCAACATGATTGCAGCAAGGATGGCTGCATAAGTTCAATACTTAATAATTAACTACACAAGGTATTAGGTAATTAGGTAATGTAGGTTGGGGAACGTTAAATCTATAGCTACCGTGTAATCCACTAACATGTATCTTAGCTGGTTCCACTGAGTTTATATCATGAGATGATGATCCCGCCTTAGCAGTTATGAACGCTGGCTAATTGAGCCACTTGACGTTTCATTCTTATATTAATATTAGGATGCCTTCACACCTGGATTGTGTTTCTGAGTTCTGAAATACAAAGGGCCCCCTCACCCCTCCAAATCAGTTTGCGTCCTTCCATTTTCTCTTCACATAGAGTTTCTTTTGGTTACAGGGTCAATGGTTGTGAACTCACTGCGAATTACCCGCTGCGGGGTCAGAGTGTGGTCATTACGGTAACATACGTCCTACCAAACACAGCCAGAGGAGACGCAAAAGTCCCATTAGTTTCAGAACAACTTTTCGTGCGTTATCCAGGTGTTAAAGCATCCTTTGGTTTTATTCTTTTTCTTTTTAGTCTCCACAGTAAAAGTACACAATCAAATAAATTCATTGGTGTTTGTTTTGTTGTTGTACTTAATTTTGCACCCTGCTGGAGGTTGTCGAAACTCCAGCTGTTGTAACATAAGAAACCTGTTTCAGGCAAGACAGGAAGTGTGTGTGTATGAGTGTTTGTGTTTGCGCGCGCGCGTATGTGTTGAAAAAAATACAGTACCGAGACGATGCACCTACCAGATTGTGTTTGTGGGTGACGTTAGTGTGTGTGTGTGTGTGGGAATCAGCACGGTATAGCACCAGGGGACTCAGGTCAGCTCTTGGTCTACATGGGGTGGAGGGAAGCAGTCTTTACAGTGGTCATGTGTGTATCTGATCATCCAGAGAGGCATCCAACCTTCATGTACTAGCTGTCAGAGTATGACTGCGTGTGTGTGTGTGTGTGTGTGTGTGTGTGTGTGTGTGTGTGTGTGTGTGTGTGAGAGAGAGAGAGACAGAGAGAGAGACAGAGAGAGAGAGAGAGAGAGTTGGTGGTGTGACTATTTGCAGGCAAAGAACTCCTTGAGCGGGGCGAAGAGGTGCCTTATGACCGGGACACTCCAGGAGCGTCCGAGCAGCCTCTGCCTGGCCAGACGACTCATGTTAGACACGTCGGTGTAGTGGACGGGGAAACCAAACACCCTGAGAAGACACATGGCAACAAATGATCTGTCAATCCAGCTCGGGACTGCTGGAGAATGCGCCTGACGCCCAGCAGGGAAGAACACACAGATTTACAGTAAGTGGGAAATAAATGTTCAAGAATTTTTTTTTTCTCGATTTCACTTTCTTTGCGTGTCTTTAATTAATGCCGTGTGTGTCTGTTTACATAATTTACTACATAACTGTTTTTATACTTTCAAAAACACTTAACATTATGGAATCAGAAATTAAACAGGAACTAAACCACATGCTTTTCCTGGGGGTCTTTTTGGTCCAATTTTTTTCTTAGGCATTAATACAGAGTGAATTGTGAGGGACGCAAGAACTTTACCTTTCCATCTCAGTACACCAGAGGATGTCCTCCTTGTTGTCCATAAAGACGGGGAAATGCTCATCTTTCCCCTGCTTCACAGAGTTGGAGCGTGTCGTTATCGTACGCAACTTCTCAAACTGGAATTAAATCCAGAGCCAAACACACAAACACAGACGGACAGACAGACAGACATACGTACACACAAACAAACACACACACAGGCAAATCCTTTTTAATCCTACGGCTATTCTCCTTTTGCACGGGATGTTTTCTATGACATTTTGCTGGAGAACAGACTGACTTAAGACAATAACGGGACAAACATGCAGTAAGGAAACACATGCTCATGATGAAACGCGTCTATTTGTCACATCAGGCATATGATCATATGTTTTTGTTTTTTGTTTTTCCCATCAGTCAGAATGCACTACTGTGAAAGACTCAGACACACACATGCACACATCCAAAGGGCAGGTACCTTGGCTGTACGTCCGTGCTCAAGGCACTCTTGTAAATCCAGCCTGTCATTAGACATGGGGGCGAGAGGTCTGCCATGAACCCAAGTGGGAGCAAAGGAAGGGAAAGCAAACTGATTATCAATATCTATTGTGCTATGAGTACCATTTTTGAATTGAATTTTTTCTTTCAGGTTAGCATAAGGCAACAACTGTGGTGAGGTTAGCGTATTAGGGATTGCATTGCTGCAATTGGAGGTTGTCACAACAACAGAAAGACACGTGTTTTTGCGCTACCTTGACATTCCCGGGAGGTTACCCCAGAAGTAGCGAGCACGATGCGCGGCGGAGACCTCCTTGGCGTCGATCATCACTGGGTTCGACTGAAAAAGAAACAGTACTTTACCACGGGTGCTCCGGGGTAGCCAACTGAAGCAAACAATGAAAATAACTCAGCTTAAAGGTCCAGTGTGTAACAGTTGGAGACTCTGAAGAAGAAACAGCGACCTCAAGTGGTTACATTTCAGATAGCAGTGTTTTTCTCTCTCCTTCTCTCCTTCCCCCTCCTGGGCTTGCCAGTGAACTACAGTGGCCAGCGCACCCAAACCTGGATACCTCGTCAATGTTCTTCTTTGTTGGTTAATGTGAAAATGTATATGTGTATATATATATATATATATATATATATATATATATATATATATATATATATATATATATATATATATATATATATACACATATACATAAGGGTAGGAAAACCAAATTACTTACTGAATACATATATACACACACACACACACACACACACAGATATATATATATATATATATATGTATATGTATATATACACAAACACACACACACAGTGGAAGTCATGACTTCGTTGTTTGCCGTCGGTTCGCTACTGTACCTCCAAAAAGCGGGAGATGTCTCGTTTGTCGCTGACCCCCATGGCGACCACGTTTTCAAACAGCCAGAAGAATGGTCGCTCGTCGCCAGGCTTTGGCCGTGCCTCGTGCAGCAGGCGGTAAAACTCGAAGAACAGCCGGCCAGTTCCCTCTGTGGGACAAGACGGAGTCTCCGTGTGACACAGATGTAGCACGCCACCACTCAGAGCCATCTCAAGTGCGACCGCATGGAGTTTTCTGGAGTTTGTTTGCATGGAAAATGTCAAATCAGGGTGTAATTCACCAGTTTCATCGCAATACAATATTATATTGGACTTGTTGTTTGGATGAAGATACAAATTTTGCCAATATCACAAAGTCTATTTTTGATTTTTTTTTAATATAATTTGATAATTGTATTTATTTATCATATATTCCAGGCATATTTCTTTTTTTTTTTTTTTTTTACCAATGAGAATTTAACCACTGTCACTGAACTTATTTTTTAAAATGCAAAAATCAGTAGAGTCAACCTGCATAATAGTCAATGTATCCAGTATGCAGTACATCTAGGGATGTTTTTCTTAACCCAAAAAAACCCAAGCAATTTTAGTGCCTTTTTTCTGCCTTTTTTCTAAAATACCAAATACTTTGAATACTCTCTTTTTCTTCACTGCTAGTCGTGACCTGCCTGGAAGTGGAGACACAGCCGTGCTGTGTGAATTTCAAAATAAAGGTGCATCTTAAAGATGACAATGTGGATCGATATTGTCAGTATTGTACATATCATCATCATACAATGAAGTCGTTGCCTTTGCCTTATGACAGCTTGGAGCGGCTCCAGCTCACCCCCGTGACCCTGAGCTCAGGAAGAAGCGACACAGGGGTGTTGATATCACACCTGGCAGCGCCTTTGGCAGCCTGCTGGCCAACAAGGCAGCCGGCGAAAAACACATACACACAAACGTGTTTTCCATCCATGGATGGAACATAAAGTTGTTAATCAATAAATAGATATACTGACAGTGACCCATGTATTGTTAAACCCCGAACATCTAATGCTTTTTACTCAAACAAAGTCTCACCGTAGAGGCCTTTTCTGGCAGGGTTGACTATGGAGAGGTCGTTGCAGGGACTTCCTCCAATCACTAGGTCAAACGGCCCCCACTCGTCAATCTGGTCAAAGCGTTAGTTAGATCAGGTATCAACGAGCGGAACACAGGTGGCAACATGTGACTGAGAGGAAGCCCACTCACGTGTTTACGTGTCACATTGCGCACGTCCCCCACGTACATGATGCGGCCGTGGTGCCGGACCATGCCCACGGTGATGGAGTCTTCGCACACCTCGGACGCCACGTACTTGTCCACCAGGATGCCCAAATCCTTCAACACCAGCAGACCTGGTGTCGCACACACATTTACGTCACGGGCGGCGGCGTTAGCGGGTGCTAAATGACGGGTTGCAGAATGCTAACGGTCCAATTCATCTTTGGTGATGTCACCTTACTTGGTTCCTTCCCCTTAATATTGAACATTTCAAAGATCTCTTCAAGGTTAAGTGTGTAATATTTGGAGATTTTGAAGAAGAAACAGCGGCATCAAGTGGTTACATTTCACATTGCAGCGTCTTTCACTCTCCCTCCCCTTCCTTAGTTTGCCAGTGAACTACAGTGGCCTGTGCACCGAAACCTGGACCCCTCATCCACCTTCTTCTTTGTTGGTTAATGTGAAGATGCGACTGTTCACCCTAATTACATAGGCGGGCTGGATTGTCCACACCAGGCTTCCTTAGAAAGAAGATAACTGGAAGCAAGACCCTTGATCTGTGTATAATCTTTTATATAATTAAGGAACGTTCTATAGGTAGGAAAACCAAATTACTTTTACTGTACTGTGATTGTACGCTTTTATTAATATATTTACGGGCAGTATATCAAGCTTTTACAAATATGAAAATCATAAATCAGGCCAAATTTTACACACTTGAGCTTTAGGTTTATGTCAACCAACAGGTGCACTGACAGTAAATATACTGACTTGAGGTCTTGCGCATACCTGTGGCAATGCCATCAAACAGGGAGAGAACTCTGATTGGTTTCCTCTTCTCCGCCGCGACCGGAGGATACAGCTTGGCCGGCTCCTGGTGAGTGAATGACGAGAGGAAGAACGTATCGTTTCACAGGCGTCAACCTCTGCGGGCAAGAATAGAGGCAGCTCTGGCCCACTAAAGTCAACTAAATGCACCCTGCAGCCACCAGGGGGCTCCCAAGCACACGCAGGAAGAAATGTTGCCCTCCTGTGGCTGTTGTTTTGTTCTTTCTCTGTTAAGGCAATGCTGCATTTAAGGGGATGACGAATCGTGACTAACAACAGAATAATCTGCCCCATCAAATGTGAAATGATGCCTACATTGTTTCTTTAATCGCTGCAAAGCATATTAAATAATTCAACGAAAGAGGCTATCACTGAGTCGACTTTTTTCCTGCTCTAATAGATTTGTGTCTGAGATTCGCACTGCTGCCTAGTTCATTTAATGGCCAAATTACACTGAAGAACAGGTGTTATACTGTAGAAATAAACCCCCCTACTGGTCACCTGTGGAAAGGGATGGGATATAGTTGAAAGTAGGCTACACATAAAAGGCACAATAATAATGTTGTGTTATTGTCATAGGGTTGTTTTACTACTATCTAGCCAAGGGGTGGGCAATTTTTCTGACTCATGGGCCACAACGGGTTCTAAAATTTGACAGAAGGCGCCCGACCAGGGGCAGATGGAAGGCGTGTTTTGGTGACCAACCTCATAGGACGAAAAAATATATATTATGAAATATGCAAAAAAAACCTGCGCTTTAATGTTAATTGATATTGAACAAAAGCGTCAGAACAAAATATTTTTCATTGAACACTGAAAAAGGGGATAAAATACAGCTGTTTTATGACTTACTTACTATCAATATAATTTCATCAAGTTCAGCAGGCCAGATTAAATATCTTAACAGGCTGCAAATGGCCCCCGGGCCGCAGTTTGCCCATGCCTGATCTGGCCCCTAAATGTTTTCTTGCTAAGGGACCCCAGACCTCTGGTGCAGGGGTCACTCCCGAGCTGGTGTCATGTTAAATGTAAAAGTAAAATGTGCGTTAGAATAGTTCAAGAATGTACAAACAAAGGAATGTACAGAGTGAAAATGAAGAAAGTGGAGGGTGCCGGGGGTGTCATGGATTAAATAAACATTTATGTGGCTGCCTTGGGCCAAAAGATTTTGGGTGTGTTGTGAACCGGCTGAATGTAATGGTGATTTTGGGCCTATCTCACAAGTAATGGAATGCATTTTGGAATTAATTGGAAGCAAATGGATTAATTGGATTTAACATCAGTTCTAGTGAAAGGCCCCTGAAAGAACCCTACTTGTCTCTTGGCCTCTTTGTCAACGCAGTCACAAACAAAACGCCGTTACGGAGGAGCGAAACGTGGTTGACTGTTGACACTCACAAAGTCCTGCTCGTGGTTGTTGGCGAAGAAGTGCTGGAGCCTGCTGGGCCAGTCGTCCCGCCGCCGCAGTAACCCGTAGGTGTTGCGGGGTCCGCACATGTAGCAGTTCCAGGGGTCTTCTTTGATGGCTGTAGCCGCCGAGCCGGCGCCCACCAGCAGGTCCACGCACTCCACACAGAAACACCTGCACACACACACACACACACACACACACACACACACACAGGAGAATGTGCTATGTGTTATATCATGAGGTCACACCTGAATAGGTAATTATTGTAATTGCACAAATTTATCACATGTAGTTTTAAAACAGTATTTAACTGTCTGCAGTTTATTATTATTTTTTTTTAAAGTGATCTAATGCATTTTGATGACGACATCAGCTCTGCTGCCTATCTCTGCATATCAGTAACTAAGTGTCCGAACCCTGTGACTCATGGTTCCACTTGTGGGATTATTGAAGCATGAAGCCAGTGTTTGGTCAAGCTTAGACTGGATTTCTGTCTTGACGCAACTCCCCAACTTCATCTGGGCTCGGCACCGGCGTCTCAGGGATGAAATAGTTTGTTTATTCCTGGCAGCTGAGCAGCAAACTGGACACTTCCAAACAAGCTGCGGCCGCCTTGAATTCTCTCATGCAAAACAGAGATGTTAAGTAGCTGCGATCATTCTGTCCAGTAACCATAAACCAATGTGTTTGTGGTTTATCAATAGTTTGTGTTGTTTTCTGAACTGGTTTATTTTAATTTGAGTGAGTAATAATTTTATATTAACATATTTACCGTCATCTCTAGCATCATCTATAACAAACTACGGCCCGGGGGCCATATGTGGCCCGTTAAGCTTTTCAATCCGGCCTGCCGAACTTGAAGAAATGAAATGAATAGTGAGTAAGTCATAAAGTTGTTGTATTTCTTCTATTTTTAAGTGTTTTCAGAATCATTTCAATAAAGTGCTAAATACCGTGGGGCTTCAAAGAAAATATATTTTGTTTTAACTTTGCTTTTGTTCATTTTTTATTTGACATTCTACATATCCCACCATGAGATAGATATTTTTCTCCTATGAGGTGGGTCACCAAAACACTTCATCCATCTGCTGCTCCTGCTGCTGCTGCTGCTGCTTCGGCCCCTCTGTCAAAATTTTTGAACCCATTGTAGCCCCACCAGTCAAACAGTTTGCCCTGATTTATGGTATAATATGCTGATAGTGTGACTCCCTCTGCCAGAGATGTATGTCTACGGTTACAAGCAAACAAACAACAAATTTGCCTCACAAATCGATGGCTGTCTGACTGGACGGGTCGTCAAAGTCTGTTTTGACATTTACGGTTGATTTGCTGCTGTTGCTACAAAAAACGTGCAACCTCGTCTTGGCTGCAAACTGAAGCGACCGCCGCCCGGCAGGCTTAAAGCCGGGCAGCGTGTCCCAGGTTTGGTACCGACCTGCAGCAGTTGTTGTTGCCACACATGAGCACTTCTCTGCCTCCACAGCAGATGGTGCAGTAGGACTGGTAGCCGTCGTCGTCGTACTGGTAGGCGCACTCCAAGAAGGAGTTCTGCCAGGGCAGAAAACAGAGTCAGGGGGGGGGGGCGGGCGGGGAGTCTGCGATAACAACATTGGGTAAATATCTCCAAAAATTCCACCGTGCTGAAGACACTTTGAGGCAATTATTTGAAGGCTTTTAAGATGAGTGAGATATAGTGAGACGCGGTGTTTGGAACGTTTGGCCACACTTGGCCAAATGGTCAATTTGTTGGTCTAATTTGAAGCTAGTTGAATTGATAAAGTTTGAAAATAAGAATTTGAGAGGTTTTGGTCTTTCAACAGAACATAATCTCAGAATATTTACAGTTTTGATGGCTGAAGAGAGAACTTGAGCAACATGAAGGCAGCATTTCCAACTCTGAGAAGCTGTACAACTGCTACTGTCACTTTAAATGGATAACTGTAGCAGATGTGTGGCGCAATCTACAGTGCATTGTGGCCCGTTGTATGTGTTGGTAGTACTTCATTTTGTCTATCTATAGATGTTGCGATGTTCAAATGTAAAACCATACCAAGCAGACACTGTTTTTTTATGCACATTCTCATTGATGAAAAAAATGATCCTATCCCAGATAAATTTAATAGCAGTAATAATAGTGCACTCTTACTTTGCAGCCCTGGCACATGGCTCCCATGAAGAGAGGATGCTCCAGAGAGACGTTGAGGCTTCCACAAGAGATGCAAATATCTAAAGAAAACACACACGGATGCCTTTACATTTTTAGAATCAACACGTTGTTCGGGTATTGCACTGCGTGATCAATGCAGAGGATGGCCTGTTAGTCCCAAAAGATCCACAGTGAGCATTATAAAAGGACTAATTCTGGGGGGGTGGGTGGCAAACCACCTCCTCAACCCACCAGAGAACATGTCGTAATTATTATAATTTGTGTGGGTCTAATTACACAAATCCAATGAAAATGTCAAAAAAAAGGACAAGAACCAGAGCCCACAGAGATGTTTTGCAAACAGTGGAAGACCGAACCTAGAATTTGAGCGGTTTGAAGGGTTTCATTTTAGCAACACCCACTGGCGTATCTTACTGAGAGTATTTCTACATCAAAAATACAGCTTTTTAAATAAGCAATTACTGATCATTAATAAATCAAATAGTCAATGTGGTTTATCACTGTAACCAAGTTCTTAGATTGTAAAAATTCCAACTGAATACTTTTCAGATACAATCACAAGCACCAGCAATTAAGTGAAAAACAACATGTGTAGATTAATTGCTGGCTGTATCAAAAAAAATCCAGCAAGTCTCACAAAGGAAAAGAAGAGATTCCTTTTGTCAGTTCTTTTTGAGTGGATAGTCTATTGATTCATCTACTTTGTCATTTTCATTCCTGTGAAAGAATTAGGAGATATAAGTGATCTTTACCTTCTATGTTTCTCGTTTTCTTCTTGACTTCAAATATGAGTCTCTCTGGAAATGGAAATAAAGCAAGACGATAAGAACTGTGAAACACACATTTGATGGTTCTTCATTTAAATTTTAAATTTTCTCATAGAACCAAAGATACAAAAAGATACAAATCGTTTTTTTAATTTTTTATCACTTTTTTTTGGGAGACAACCTGGACACATTCTTAACACATGACAAATAAAGAGGTATTTAATTGTTTGCAATACGCTTTCTCACCACTAGATGCTACAAGATCTCACACGCTGTGTTTTGAAACACTTTACATTCTGAGATTATTGTTTTCCCTGAGAAGAAATGCATAAATAACAAGTTTTCATCGTGTCCCGTGGAATTTCTTTCTGCAAACTGTCCATTGCGCGCATTGAAACGTGTATTGTATCGTTAACTAAACCGGCGAAACAAAAAACAGGTTCAAAATGTTTTGGTTTGATGTGAACATGTTTCTCCAGTCCTCCAATTTCAAGATTTATTTTTTTTTTTAAGTAAACCTCGAGATAAGTTGTAGGTTCAACTCTGGGAATAAGCAACTTTGGCTCAAACTGCGTAATGACTTGTTTACCTCGGGTCCCTTCGTCAATCACCTCCCGGATCTTTGCCTTTTCTGCTGCGTTCTTGCGGGGCTTTTTGGCAGGTGGGGGCGTGTACGCCGCCTCGGGTTCGGACCACATCTCCGGGTAGACTTCCTTGTATTGGTTCTGCTCTCCTGAAGGGATGGTTCACAGCCGTCATTGGCGATCGCATACGTTGAATAAAAAACTTAAAGAAAAATAGCAATGGGTACTCGGCAAGGCAGGGCTGAGACACGGCGACAATCTGTTCCACGGCGAACACACTTAACTTGGGGTTTCCCAAGACATTAGGGTCTAATTTCACATGTTTACCCTCTGGGGGGTCCAGCGCTTGCGGACCACTTGGAAGGAATCCGGTCATCGCCCACTCGATCATTTGCCGGGTTTGGATCTCCACTCCGTCCGCATCATCGCTCGCATCGCAGGAAGGAAACGGTCGTCCCGCCCGTACACTGGCCACCTACGGGAAGAAGTAACGTGCAGACCCACATGTTCACTTTCTGGTTCAGCATCAGCAGATTTCATATGCGGTTCCTTTATTCAACCCCTGTGTTGTTGCAAAGACGGCTAAATGTGCGCTTTGACCGAAAAAAAAAGAAATTAAAAGGCGAGCCACATTAAAACAAGACATGAAAGCAGTTCTGTGGAACTTAATCCAATGCAAGCTTGTAAAGCATGAGAAACAAAATGAAATATCTGCATTCACACCACCATGGGATCTTTTCAAAGTGAGAATTTAATGAGAGGCAAGGGACTTTGGTGTTGGTGGGCATTTGTACTCATAATTCAGTGAATGAATGAATGAATGAATGAATAAAGGCTTTATTTCAAACATGTGCGAACAAAAGACCAAATGAAAACACTTCAATCAGTCAAGAACAAATAGACATAATATTAGGAATATTAGCAAGAAGGATTTGCCTATTTAATTGTACCACTTCTGCACATAATGACCATACTAAGGTAATGATCTGTACAACTTGTTTGTTTACCAATGCCAATGATAGGAGAATAAATACAATAAATTACCATGTAAATATTCCCAATATATTATTCACAATTTCTACCGTGAGAACTACAGGCCATTCAACCACCAGAATGACTCAAAGGAGTTGAGAAGGTGGAGCCGCTACCTGCAGAGCTTCGAAGATGGCCTTGCGGTACATGGACTGCTTGTTGTAGGTGGGCTGGTGGAAGGCGGACGAGAACGAGCTCAGAGGCATCAGCTTCTCCACGCAGACCTGCGAGCGGACGGAATTGTAACGTCAAGATTAAACAGAGACACAGGAAAGGGGAGGGGATGTGAATCAAAGTTGAGGCCGCTGCGTGAGTCACAGGAAGTCGGTCTATTTTAAGGGCAGCTGCTTCGGTGTCAAGGGTTTTTTTTTCCGCAAGAAGTTTTTATATTGTACCTGAAAAAAAGCCTTTAATCTCCTCATAAAGGCTTCATCAAACAACAAATTAAGAGCAAGTACTTTTACCTGTAACAGAATAATTCTCCCATTTTCAGAAAACATCGGGAGCATTCTCATTTTTCATGGAATAATAAAAAGGGATTAACACGACAGAGAAACTCACCACAGAGAACTTGCTGTCACCGAACCACATGACCCAGCGGGTGCCGTCCGCGGCTCTACTCCGGCCGCTCATCCACCAGGAGACGATCCGGCCGGGCCACCAGGAGAACCCCCGCAGCTTCCCGAACACCAGCGTGCCGATGTTAAAGCCTCGGCCATCCTGTGACGAGGCCATGGACAATGAGTCAGAACCAACTCCAGGCAAGCAAAATGAAATAACGCGCAAAACAAATAAAGAAATTCCAAATTTACACCTGTCTAATTTCCACAACCCTGAACAAAGTTTAACAGAAGTCAAACTCTTATTAAAAAGCTTAACGGGCTGTATATGGCCCCAGGGCCGTAGTTTGCACATACCTGCTCTAAAGTTTACCATTAAGAATATTAGTACATAGATTCAGGTTGCAGGACTAACATCTAATATCTCTATGCGAACTATCTTGAGTACATGTTCTTGGTATTGTTTTTATTCTTTATTTTTAGAACAAGGAACGAGTGGACAAATGTATGGCGATCCTGGGGGTCCCTAGTGTGGGCCCCCAGTGGGGGCGGGCACTAAGAAAATTGGGTGGGCTAAGTTGGTTTTCCCAAGAGAATCAAACTGTGGTTTAAGGGGTAGGAGCTGAGAGGATGTGGCACAACGTATGAAGAGAATTAAAACATTAACAACTTTTCAAAAAGCCGCATCTCTGAACATCCATGACGGCATTTCCCGATGGACATCAACCAAAGGTTGCAGTATTTGTCTACGAGCTCTCCTGATTAATGCCGTTTCTACAAATGGATCTTCTGTTCTTCATTAAGATTTTTTTTTTTTTTTAAAGTGAGTCTCTTCCTGGTATGAAGCCAGCAAGCCAGGATCTGCATCTGACAGGTCACGCAGGTTTGTTTTTAAAATGGAGCGACCAGGCATTTCACCTTTTGACTGGCTGGTCCGCTGTGCACTGGAACCTACAGTCACAAGGTGATGTGCATATTTTACTCATTCTTGTTTTGCAATGCACGTGATCAGACATTGCTGAAAATAGAGAGAAGATCGTACGGCTAAAGGAGCGTTTCTCAACTGGTGGGTCACAAACCAAAAGTGGGTCGTGGAGCCGTTTTGATAGGGTCGCGGCATCAGGGAGAGTTTATATATAATATAAATATATATATTTAAAAAGAAATATATATATGTATATATATATGTATATATATATATATATATATATATATATATATATATTCATATATATTTATATATATATATATATATATATATATATATATTCATATATATATGTATATATATATATATATATATATATATATATATGTATATATATAAATATATATATATATATATGTATATATATATATATATATATGTATATATATATATATATATATATATATATATATATATATATATATATGTATATATATATATATATATATATATGTGTATATATATATATATATATATATATATATATATATGTATATATATATAAAAGAGTTATGGTGTACATATATATCGCCTCACAGCAAGAAAGTCGTGGGTTTGATTCCAGCCTGGGACCTTTCTGTGTGGAGTTTGCATGTTCTCTCCTTGTCTGCCTGGGTTCTCTCCACGTTCTCCGGCTTCCTCCCACACTCCAGAAACATGCATGGGAGGTGAATTGGAAACTCTAAATTGTCCGTAGGTGTGTATGTGGGTGTGAATGTTTGTTTGTCTCAATGTGGCCCTGCGACGAACTGGCAACTTGTCCGGGGTGTCACCCTGCCTTCGCCCTAAGACAGCTGGGAGAGGCTCCAGCAGAGCAGACCCCCATGACCCTGAGCTCAGGAAGAAGCGGGTATTGAAAATGGATGGATGGATGGATGGATGGATATACATAGAGAAAATCAATTTTGCAGGACATATAATTCTATTCAATAATTTCAACAATTCATTTACGAGACATGATATAAAGTTGGCGAGCCTTTTTCTTTTTGTGGAATAAGTTTTAGTCACAACTTCATGATAAGGAAAAAAATGTGGGTCCTACTGAGTTAAAGGCCTCTTAATTGTTTTGGGTTCATAAGTGTGCTTCTTTTTAATTGCACTTTATTCCAGCTCACATGCGCTGTTATTACTTATATTGTGAAATTTTGGCCAAAAAAAGTATTGCATTTGTCCACCAGCACACTGCTGTTGGCGGCGGATCACAGGCTTACCTGGTGCTCTATCTCACTGGGCGTGGCCTGCTCCCCTCGGACCACAGGCTCAGGGGTGACGGCCACCGTCGGGGAGGCGGGGTCCGTGTGTTGCTGCGAAGGCGGAGGGGCGGGGCTGCCCGGGTCGACCGGGTCGTCCTCCTTGTGAGAGCCCGCCTCCGATATGTCGTCCATGACGCTGATCTCGGCCTCTCTGTAGGCCCGTCGCTCTGCCTGCGAGCAGAGAGCAGAGACTCGGGTCAAAATGGTGAGAATTAAACAAAACTTCACTCATGCAACGGCACATTAGATAACAGAACTTATCTCACGGCTGGAGCTTTTTTCGGAAAACTCTTGAACTTCAGCAAGTTCAAGGCAAGTTCAGCTCGCGCAAAGGGACTTACAAAGAGGTGGCGCCATGGGAAAAGCACTTTAGATTAGAGCAGCGAAATCACAGTGAACTCAGTGAGCGTTTACAAAAAAGGTAAAGAGACAGATGAAAGGGCTCATTGGCTGACGTAAAAAAACTAAGAAAGTTTATTATCCTCGTAATTTTTACGACGTCATAAAGTAATTAGGGATGCACCGATGCCACTTTTTTACAAGTACAATACGAGCACTTCATAGGGGCAATACACATCATAGAATTACTTCGATTTTTTTTTTATTTTTCCAAATATGTTTTGTCATTTGAACAACATTCCTCAGCATGTATTTCTAGTACATTGGTGACTGCTTCAAGTTTTACTGCAGTACAAACACAAATATAACAAAATTGTCATCGTACAGGTATCGGTACGATACCGGAGTATTCAACTGTGGTATCGTACCGATACCTGATACCCCAAAAGTATTGCTTGAACTTTTCAAGCCGCTCTTGTGTGCAGTTGGGCATGGCTTCGCTACGTGCTGTCTGAGTCTAACCTTCAGCCAAGTTTTAAGGAGGAATAATTGGTTGTCAAGACTGTAACGCATGGTATCACTTTTAATTGGCGCCTCGGCTGTGTTCGTCTCACTGATGATCACGCCTGAGCCACTGCTGCCTGGCGAGGGCACCGTCCCTTCCTGGGTGCCTCCCTCAACACGGCTCTCCGCGTCTTACTTTGGCAATCGGACGGCAAAACCCCTGCCTCCCCAACTGGGTCACGTAATTGTTGCTCTATGTGGCTCTTTTTCGCACCGATGCGGTGGCTGTTTTAGATCAAGGCGCCTGATGCCCAGGGCTGTAGGAACAATCCTTTAATTGTTACTCTAAACAGGAAGTGAGCGGGGAGAAAGGGTGCGGTGGTGAGCCAGTTCAGCGGGTTCGCCCGAGAGAGGCAGAAGAGACGGAGAGCAGGGAGAGGGAGAGAGACAGGGGAGAATCAAAGATAGAGTTGTGGTGTAAACAGATAGTGGACCTAATGAAATGAAACAGAGGGAGATACGGAGCATGAGTTTGCCGACGTGAGGAGCAAACCTGAAGATTTTTAAACTTTTCGCAACGCAGTGTTTGACCATACAGTATAGAGCTTGCAGCATTACAAGTGAGTTGTTTGATTGAATGTCAGTGAAGCGCACCTACAGTGAAAGTTTGGGAGACACACATCAGCAGCTTCTGTTACTTGAACTAACATAGAGTTCAGCCCAGATGCTAAGCTAAGTTAGCGAAAACAATCGGCTTAAACAATCCAAAATGGTGTTTAAGTGCTCAAATAAGCCTTTATTTTTCATTCCAATGTGCTCCAGGGAGATTTAGGTCAAATTTATGATGCATAGAATGCAACAGTTCCAAATGAGAACTCAACTCAACACTGTTGCAGTGAAAGAATAGCAGAAACAGGCGAGAGCTTCTGGAGAAAACTCCTCCTTCAATGTCCCTCTGTCCTTTCAGTGTGTGTGTGTGTGTGTGTGTGTGTGTGTGTAGATTGACCAAGAGGGGAAGATGAGTCCCCCTTCCTGTTAGCAGCCTGTGCAGAAAGTGGAGTACACACGCAGTATCTCTTTAAAGCCTTTGATTAAGGTCATTTCGATGCACATTTATCTTACAATTGTTTCAGTATGTCTTTAGTTCTTTCATGAGCTCACAGTGCAGTGTAGAATTATACCAGACGGATCAATGGAACTAAGGAAAACAAATTTTCCTTACTTTTTGAATTTATCTTTATTTTTTTATAAATGATTTCCTTTGTGTACCTGAGTAATTCCAGGTACTTTCAGCCCTCGACACGGCACTAACTGTGAGACCCAGTCAGCTGGAAATGAATTGATATCGGTTACATTTCAAACGGCAACAAAAACAAAGAGGAGCACATGGGAAGAAGAGGTGAGGAGAGTGAGAGACAGAGGGGTGAGAGCTGGGCCATGAGTTCACACTCCTCCGCTCAACCCCGGGTCGCAAGTTCACTTTTCCCTGCTTCTGTTGACCTTCGACCCCATAAAATCCCAATCAGCCTGTGACATGGCTCATGGGGAGGCTACGTGCACGCGCACACACACACACACACACACACACACACACACACACACACGCAGACACACACAACACACCCACACACTCCTCGCACTGTAAGCGTAAACTCCACATGTTGCAACGCAGCTCTCGATAAATGTTTGGATTTTCCCCTCGGCCCGTGTAATCGCGTACCCCACAAAAAGCTGGCAATGACTGTGTGCAAAAAACGTGTGTGGTCAAGCGTTGCTTTGGTTGGCACCGCTCTGACCCAAAGCAGTGCCACGTGGATCCGGACGACCTGCTTGCAGCTGGTACAGATTTAAATAATTGCTCTTTGAGCAGCCCGAGAAAAGATGTTCGAAAAAGCAAAAAAAAAAAAAAAAAAAAAAAACGATTTTGCCCCCATAGAGGTTCGTTCATCGGCGTTAGGTCAGAGTAGGTGACTTGCTGTCTACTTATGGAGGAAGAGGTACAACAGAGCTGCGTTATCGGTTGGACCTTCTGATGTGGTCTCTCTGTGTGTGAATAGGAGTTTTGTGTACGGATGCATGGACAGTTTTCATCGTTCCAATGAATCCCGGCTCAATAGACGCACTCGCGAAGTGTAGCCACGAGACATACGGATGAAAACGTGTTTGTTGCTGGGCAACATCACCTGACAGACGCGGCCCATTCCAAGAAAAGCTAAGTGAGCCACTATTCTGAGTAGCAGCTCCAAACTGGAAGTATATTTTACTCACCGAGCCTACCGGGGATTGAATGGTTGAACGATGGCGCTAACGAGCTAACGCGGTTCGTCAGTCATAGGTTAAAAAACGGGCGCGATACAGTCTTGTGAAACAGTTTTCAAGCAAAAAAAAAAACAAAACTTTTTTTGGGGGCAAAAAAACTCAGATGCATTTTTGGCACCTTAACCAAAATCGTAAGCAGCAACGCAGGCGAAGACACGTGAGCAATGTAACACAACAGATGTGTGAGTAAATGAACTCTTACAATCTCATAACGTCTGCGACAAAAAGGTCCACTCACTAGAGGAGGAAAAAAAAACAAACAAAAAAACAACTCAAACTCAGCGAACTGAAATTTCTGCCCAAAATTTGTGCTTCACCCTCCAGTTAATGAGGCATGAAGGACACAAACTTAACACTGCGCAGCAGTGAACAAGCCAAACTGGCAACGGCCGCTCTCCTCAGACGAGGGGCGGCGCAATCTGGAGACATAAATATCTCATAAGATCGGCCTCACGGTGGAAGCGCGGACAGCGTCGATGGCAAAGAGAAGTGAATCAGGGCCGCTGCAGCAAACAGGTGCTGGACAATGAAACGCTGGAAAGTTTGGAGAAACTCTGAATGAAAACATTCAAGGCAGAGCAAAGCGCAAGGAGTTTGTTTGTTTGTTTGTTTGTTTGTGCGGGGGAACATGCAGGAGTCAAGCGCACCCAAAAAATGACAAGAAGCGCAACTGAGAGAGAAGCAGCAAACAGCCATAAATCTACTCAGCGGCTGGAAAATGAGCGACGGTGACAAAATCGTCACACTCGGTGGTTCCTCGTAAAAAAAAAAAAAAAAAAAAAAAAAAAAAAAAAAGGCGCGTGATACTTGCTCGACAAAGGCAGAGGTTGTCTTGCTTTTTGTGTGTCAATATGTTGGCAGATCACTTGAAATGTATCTTCAATGAGATTCAGCATCATAGCATCGAGGAACAACAGCTTCAGCTGGAGTCTCTCCTATCAGTTGGACTGGTCACAGTCACAGGCAAAGCAGACCCTTAACAAGTCTCCCCTCCATCGGACAGGGATTCAATGTAATGGTGAGTGGATTTTGAAGCACACGTTTTGAAAATATGCTTCACAAACGTTCATTTTCTTGCACCGCTTGTCCTGCATTGAGGTTTAGCAGTAGGTGCCGCAACCCATCCCGACTTGTCTTTGAGCGATGGCAGAGGAGACTTTGGGCAAATTGAAATCAAAGTTCAATATTTGAAAAAAAGAAAAAAAGAAAAAAAAGTTTTCATAAAATCGATTTGATGTAAATCAAACGTCCGAGCAGCTTTAATATCCATCATCCCTCAGAGCGAGCGCAGGTGTTTTTCGCATCACTCGCTGTGAGTCTGACATCCCCAGTGTGACCTCTGGCGCGTTAAAATAAAAGTGATGTATGGAACGCAACGGCATTGTCGCAGAAAAATCCCGGCGCGGACAAAAACACAGCGGGCATGCGTAATTTCACCTGAGGACAAAAAAAAAAAAAGAAGAAAAAAAAAAAAAAAAGGCAAAGAAGGGTCGCAAAGTTGTGAGTTACGACTTTGAACTTTGGCGCCCTCCCCGGCCTGGTCAGCGCGCTTTCACTCTGCTCGCTCTGGCCCCCCTTGACCTCCCACCCCTCCCTCTGTGACATTTCCAACGAGCCCTTTCTCAAAGCCACGCCCACTTTATGAGCGTGACCGACCCCGACCCCGGGATGAACCCCAACTATTTCCCCTGCCAAAAAACACCCAAAGCGCAATTTAAGAGAGAGCGGTAAACTACCACAGTCAACGCATCCCAGTCACGGCTCATTAGTCGCAGCCGTGGGATTTATTGGAGGTAAATACGGGTGGTTTCCCACAAAGGCTCTCCGTATAGTGAGGGCACGGCGGTTTTACCGCCGTTTTTAATTGCTAGCACAATTAAAAAAAACAATTCTAAACCGGCAACGGAGGAACACTAACGATGCTAACTGACGCCGTTTATGTATCGGTGATGGGAAAAAAAAAAAAAAAAAAACATCTCGAACTTCATAATGACACAGTGACTTGACGAAGTCAAACTCAGACTGTCTATTACTCTGGTGCCTTTGTGTCCAGAGGGGAGAACAACAACAACAACAATGGAAGGAAGGAACCACCACCGTGGCCGCTGTGGCCCGAGCAGGTCCGGAGCTCTCAGCTGTTAACTGTGATGTCATCGCCCTGTCGGTCATGACTTCATGCTCCACCTTGACGTTAGTTCAAGAAGCCGCGGCTGAACACATTCTAATGAAAGACTCCCCCTGTATGAAATAAGCCCTCTCGGCCTGAAGTCGGCCTCCGCCGCTGCGAGGGAGGACTTGAACAGCCCTCATGCACTTGAACGCTCCGCTCCACGTGCACACATTGAAAGAAAAAAAAAGAAGAAAAGAAACAGAAATTAAATTACTCACAGGCCGGACATGGCAGCTCTGTAACTGCAACCCTTCCTCCTCTCTGGCTCTCTTCCTCTCTGTCATTTTCTCCATCTGTCTCTCTCTCTCTCTCTCTCTCTCTCTCTCTCTCTCTCACCTCCTCTTCTTTCTCCTACACTTTCCACTCTGCCTGCGCCTCACCCGGGGGCCGCACTCAGCCCCCAAATTTTCTTTAACCCGCTCCACCCCCCCACCCTTCCGCTGATTGGTCAGCAGTCAACTGTGTGATTTAGAGGCTCCATTGCCCAACAGATGTTTATGTGAACCACAGTGACACGTGCAGTGTGAAGTTCTTGCCTGGTAGCCCGGGAGCTTGGCGCGGCCACGGCAAATATGCCCTCGTTGCACGCGCAAGCGACAACAACATCCAAGCCGAGTGTTTACATGAGGTATGTGCCGGCGCAGAGGTCGGAGGTTATGCAAGCCTGAGGACTGATAAGGGCGAGAGGATGCGTCAGGGTCGGAGCTTGACATATGTGTCGCTGCAGCAGGTTCTGACAAGGCAGCGTCGCACACATGAGGGGATAACCCTCTCTTTAATCCCCGGGGCAACGATCGCAACCGGAGGGTCCAGGGAGATTCAAGGAAACGTATTGATTCACATATGACTGCTTGCCCCCGGACGGCGAGAACCACCAGGTTCAGGAACAGCATCCTCTACACAGACGACCCTCGACCCTCAACACCCCCCAAGGAGGAACTGGACTAGGTGCCCGCTAATCATCACTACTGTCAATACCTCCGTGCACTCATGTACACACTGCAGCCTTCAAAATCTGTGTAAATCCTATAATCATCCGCATCTCATCCGCAATTTTTTTTTTTTTTAACCTGTTATATTCTGTTTATATCTGTTTCAGTAGCAACAATTAAATAATTAGAGTAAATATTTGTTTTTGTTTTTTTTTTTATCCTTTCTTAGTCTGTAAATATTTTTATGTTATTTCTATATTGTATTTTTTAATTAATATAATTTTCCTTCTTTTGCACAGTACTATTGCTGTAATTAAACAAATTTACCCAATGTGGCAATGATAAATGCTGCTTCTTCTTCAATTACCTGTTAATTTGCACTGCACACACACACACACACACACACACAAACACACATATATAGGTGTGTATATATATGTGTACATACACACACACACACACACACACACACACACACACACACACACAGTACATGTTTATCATATAATGTGTATATATACTGTGTGTTTGTTTTCAATTTACTGTCAAAACCTTCCGGTTAGATGCTAACTGCATTTCGTTGCTCTGTATTTGCTGACATGTGCAATGCCAATAAAATCTAATCTAATCTAATCTAATTTCATCTAATCTAATCTAATACTGCGACAGCATATAAATTCATGTGTATCGACAAGGCGGCACGTGAACGAGCAGAGTGTTGTGCGTGAGGTGCGGCAAAGCACTGAGCTCAAGCTGAACGTGGACGTCAGAGTCTGTGAGTAAAACGCTTGAATGTATTAAAGTGCCTTGAATTGTTCCCATCGCCTGGCAACACATTCACACCAATGCCCTGATTACCCAGCTAATGTGCTTCAAGTATTCCTTGAGGCTCGGGTGCCAACTGGTTAAGTCAAATATTCAAGACGGATGTGAGAAACCAGACTTGAAAAGTTGTCCAGTCCAGGTGCCATGACGATAGAAGCTACTAACTATAAAATAGCATCTATTGGATCAGCCACCGCTAACAACATTTCATACAATGAGCAGCCACAGGTCATAATAAAGCCACAACTGTGTGTGTGTGTGTGTGTGTGTGTGTGTGTGTGTGTGTGAGAGAGAGAGTTCTGATGTTTAAGCCAAACACATCCTCACGCCGCTAAATACTGTATTATTACCTCAGTATTTGTTGTCTTTGGTGTAATGTTAGCCTCGAGGCAAAAAGACACCAGCTTTATCCTCCCTCCAAACTGCAAAAAAAGGTCATTCTAGACTAGCTGCAGTAGTGAGTTGGGATATCGACTGAAGGGTCACCAGCAGCACAGACACACAAAGAAACCTGCACCGTTGTGGAGAGCCAGAGAGGATTGATATTATAGGCTCACCGCCCAGCACGAGTCGCCGGGGTTTTGCATATGAGAACGTATTAGAAAATGGCAGAAGGGCCAGTGATTGTTTTTAAAGGATTGCACTTGTCCAACTCGTTCTTGTGGAGCCCCACTGAGAAAAGAAATGTGGTCACAACAACCAACCGCACAATGAAGAAAGAAAAGAAAAAGTCCTGAGGGTTAAAACATATGAGCCTGATGTATGATTGTTGGTTGTTGCGCCAAAAAAAAAAAAAAACCCATCCGCGGCCATTGCAGTACCACTATATCTTCCCAGTCTGAAACGCCAAGCAAGCCCCATCACAACCAATAAATAATAATAATAATAATAAAGCTGACACTGCTGTGGGTTGAAAGACAATCTTGCCATCTTGGCTGAGATTGTATCACTCCAACACCACAGGACCACGCAGTGCATAGCTAACTGGGGTTATATTATCCAGTGACATACGCAAGTGTCGATTCAGTGTAACATTGTTCAGCTACGTATTTGTCATTTTCTCATTTGCCAGCTTATTGTGTCTTTGTGAAGATGGGAAGTCCACTCCCTTCCAGTGCAAACGAGTACACTTGAGGTAAAGAAAGGCAGGAAGTCTTGTTCACTTGACTATGATACATTTTAAATTGAACAAATTAAAGGATGATGACCGTTATTCAGATGCAGAGGTTGATCCAATTATTCATCTTACTTTCAACTCCCCCCCCCCCCCCTCCCCACACACACACACACACACACACACACACACACACACACACACACACACACACACACACACACACTCAAAGTTTGAAACCACCCTGAAAATCTGCTTGGTTTTTTTCACCAGTCAGAACGTAAACTAAGCGGCAGAGTTTAGCTACGATGAAAAACAGGAAGTTACGGCCAACTTATAAACAACGGCCGTGGTTGGAAAGATTAGCATTCAGGGATTCTCATGAAACATTTACAAAAAAAGGGGTTCATCATGAGAACTATTTAACTGGTCATACACTGCAAAGAACACACTAAGGGAATTCTCTGTGCGGGAAAGATGCTTTCCCTCTGCTTCATATTGTCTTTGGCGAGACAATTTGATTCAAATTGTCTCATACGCCACGGTGCCAAAACACTGACAATTAATTTATGAAGGAGCTCCGGATTGTTCCGGATGCGGCCGTTTCCAAGATGAACATGGGAAAGCCCATATTCATTGGAAATCTGAACCACTGGATCGGCCAGGTGATATAAGAATGTGGGTTTTGTCTCATGATATTTTGAGGGATTTACAACTGGACTTAGCAAGAGAAAAAAGAAAGTTGGTGTAACTTTAACTGCTGCAACTAAGAGGACTGGAAAGATGCTACTTAAATTTTACTTTGGGCCTCATGATTCACAATCTTCAATAAGTTGTTACTTAAGCTAGTTCCCGCTCATGAATGTCGCTTACAGAGTGTGTGCTTGAAAACACGGGTGCCACTCAAAGAGAGCACTTTGTGTCCCATTTGTGTGAGTTTTTAGTTTTAGGGTTGTTAAAATTAAATTTCTCCAAAAATGTAAATGTTTAAGAGCACTAGTTTTATTTGCAAAATAAATAAAAGTTACAAAACATAAAACAAAACAAAACATGCCATCATAATTATCAACATGACCGAGGTAAGCGTGCTGTTTCTGTTACCGGTGATTCATTCTGATCAACACAAAAGCCTCCATTTTAGCCAAACTTTAAATTCCTTTTTCTTTCCCACCTCCATCTTCCAGCGGCTCAGCCACTCGTCTCTCTGTCTCCTGCTGATGTAGTATGGATCTCCAGCCTGGTAAGTCACTCTGGGGACGGGCCTCCTACGCAGCCTGCCAGTCTCTCCCTGCGCACACACGTACACGGAAACAGGCGCACACACACATTCGTGTATAAAAAAAAAAAGAAGAAAAAAAAAAGTCACAGATCTATTCTTATATCTGCTTGTATTAGATTCAGTGCAAGATTCTTTTGTTTGTTTGTTTTTGGGTGTGAGTGTCAGGACACGCACCGCGTCTGGTTTCCTCACCTCTCGGGGCGAGTCGCAGTTTCTGTCCTCCGGCTCGTCTGCAGGAGAAAAGAAGTTACACAAAGTGGCCATTTTGAAGAGATTTCCCCAAGATTGTTCCCTTCGCCAGTGATTAGTTTTTCCCCATGTATTGCAAAGACAGGAATTACAGGTAAACTATATCGGGAAAACGGGAATTATAACTTTTTTTTTTTTTTTAACCATAAACCGAGCGATGCACCGATACCACTTTTTACAGAACAAGTAGAGTACAAGTACTTGCATTCTCAGTACTCTCCGATACGATACTGAGTGCTTCATAAGGCCGTTACACATTATAGAAGTACTTTGATTTTTTTTCCCCCCCACAGATGTTCTGTTATTTGAACAACATCCCACAGCATGTCTTTCTAGAACATGGCGAGTGTCACTGCAGCACAAACACAAATTTAACAAAATTGTAACATACATACATATAGAACTGGTAACGGTGCTGTGGTATCGGCACGTATTTTACAAGTATGAGTAGAGCACTTAACCCCGGTATCGGTACCGATACCTGATACTGTTATCGGTATTGTGTATCCCTACATAAAACACTGATGTGGTAGCCATGGCTTTGGAGACATTGTTGGTTTATTTTTTTGCATTTTTTTTTTTTTTAGCAGTACCCGTCCAATTTGCAGTGCTTCAAACTTTTCAGTAAAGCAGCATTTGAAAAAAATAATAAATTAATAAATAATAATAAAACCTTGAACTGTAAAGGCCTTATGGAGAAAAGCTGAGAAGTTTAACCACTGGGTTTCAGGCGTCAGAATACTTACCCTTATTTTTCTCAGTGTGTTCTAGTTTCCGACGTCCCCGTTTCTTGCGGGGAGTCGGGGAGGGCTCTAGTTCCTCTGGTGGGGTCGGGGGAGCGTTTGCGCAGGGGTCAGAGGTTGCCATCTCCTAGGAGAAAGACCGAACACAAGTTAGGCCCAGAAAAGCAGCGCACTGGCTGCTGTCTTCAATCATCAAACTCAAGTTAACGTGATGCGTACATACAAATAAAACAAATGAACGCGCAAAAGAATTTTAGGGCTCCTGTAATACAGCAGCGGAGATACCTACTGTATTGTACGCCAACAGCAACGATATTTATGCTGCTCCCACAGCCAATAAATTATCCAGATGAGAAATGAGAATGAAAAATTCTGTTTTTCACTCGAGGCTGAGTATGGGTAAAATTACAGTGTAATCACACTTCATGTATAACAACCTAATAACTTGGAAATATCAGCCTTTTAAAACATTCATGCTCCAAAGTATTGGAGCTCTCATATACTGCATCCATTCCCCTCGCTCACCAGCATTAATGATGCAACACTTTATGTCCCTGCAACAAGGCCCCCCGCTGGATTTTTATGTGTGTGTTGCTATCAGGTAGAAAGACTTTACAGATCAGTAGTTTAGACGGCTCGGACCAAGGGTGCATGTAAAACTCAAAGGCCAGACTAACACTAGTTAGGGTGAACAAGCTCACAAAGGCTGTAATGAGCAGGTGAGAATGCCCGTAAAATTCTAAACGCACTAAAAGGTGACCAAGTGCCTCGGGGGCAACCTTCATGACACCAGTGTGCACATTTAACGCTGTTGGAACAGAAACAATTTGGGGGTTGAAGTCTTACTTCTTGACCTCTTGGGAAAGAAGTGCAATTATGTAAAGATATATTATGATTTTTTTTAATCACTCCATTTACGAGTTTGTTGGTGACAAAGAAAAGCGTCGAAAAACGGCTGGACTTCTCGCTACCTACGGCTACTGTTAGCAAGAATTAGCAGTGGGGCTAACGATTTTGCAGTTGACCAAGGATGAATAGTTGCCAATTTGATAAAGGTGGTATGAGTTGAAGACAATAGCGCATTTGTTATTGATATGAAAAATAACGGGGGAAAAAGGCTCACGTCGCTGAGTGTAAAATTATTTTTGCTTTATGCTAATTTACCAGTGCAAATAGACTTGCCTCAACGAAGTACATGAACGTACTGAACTGTAGCACTGTATAGCTGGGTTTTGTTTTTTGATAATTCAAAGGTGAATAGTTGCCAATGAACAAAATATAGGTTGACTTGGCTTGAGCTTGTTAGACTGTCTAACCATGCCGCCACATCTCTCAGCTAAAACTAGAATGTGCTGCTAAGCTAAAGGCATTAAGGCAATGGAAGCACGAGGGCATCCTTTGCAAGAGGGTAAGGGATGTTGAGAATTTTAACCCCAGAATATATCATTGCGATGAAGTAAAAGACGTTTTTAACACATTTTTTTCTGTGATTTTTTTTTTCTTTTTTCTGATAAACGTCGATGACAACCTGTTGGCTCTTAATTTTCTCCATGCGTACATTACAAATTCTCTTCTCAATAAAAAAAAAACAATACATTTGTCTTGTATGAGTGAAAATCAACTTGCTCTCATAACAGTGGGAGACAAACTGTAAAAAGGGTCATGTAACACGTCTAGAAAATTACATTTCCGAAGATAGCGTCTCATCATACACGGCAGGAAGCATTAAAAACTATAGTCAAACTTAAAAACAGATACAGCATACAGATTAAAAGCATACAACTCATTTCCAACACTTTTCAAGTGTTGGAAATCAGTGTAAAAACTTAACACAATGAGCACGAAGCAACCAAACATAATGGTAGCATTTACCCGAGATGAAGCTTTAACTTGAATTAAAACAAGCACATATGTGGCAGTTTTTGGGAAAAGCCACACACCCTCGATGTGATATTAGAATTCCCGAACGGAACTTAAAGCTGCATTAAGCTTCTTTTTAAACACAAAGCGCCTGAAAAGCCTCAAACTAAATCGGCTACTACTTGCTAATATTTAAGCAAACAACTGACTACTTACACATTCAGCCGAAACAGAGGAATCTGGACTTGCAGTCATCTTTTAGGTCACATGTCGAATGTAAATCCAAATCAGCCTCGGTTTGGTCCGCCAAATCCTGAGAGAAGTACCTGGATGTCTTTGGATTTTATGTTTCCACGTTCTTCAGGCACTTTGCCTCTCTACCATCTAGCACCAAACAGGAAATGTAGAGTCAGCTTGTGTACGCCGCTTGTACACTTCCTGTTGAGAGTGCAGGTGCATCAGTTCTGCTTTTATTTAAGGCCTGACAGACCAAAGTGCTGATTTGTGACCGCCAAGAGCGTTTCACTCGGTGCAGCTTTAAATTCCGTTAAGAAGGAACTTTACAGTGCTTCACAAAAAAAAAAAAAAAAAAAAAATCAGGGTTGGACTCACACAGACGCTCCTCCGCCACAATTGGTGATTTTTGTTTGTCATTTTGGAACGACTGCGCGTTCTCTCGACATCTAACCCTAATCTTGCACGACGGGGCCTGCGGTGTGTGGAAAGTACCTGGCTTCACCGACTCCAAGTCACGTTCCAAATTCCTTGCGATACCCGAGGGGTGGCTTTTATAGAGAGCAGGATGTGGCAAACAATAAAACAATAACACGCTGGAAAATAATGATACTGTATGAGCAGTCACAGCGGCTTTACGTACAGCGAGCATCCAGCGTGCGATGCGCGAAATGCATCACGGCCGTTGTAAAGCCAGTGTGACAGATTGCACAGGGTGTTCAAAATAATTGACGTGAAAGACGACGTGATAGACGGAGGTGTGAACAGTGATGAAACATGACTGGTGCACTTGCAGCCCTCAGGGGTTCGACATGGGAGTGCAATGTATGTCACAATTGACTGGAAAAAAACACAAAATGCAGACTGAGACTGACACGAAAAAAAATATAAAAACATATCTTGCAAGACAGTGCTTGCAAAGTAAATAAAAAAGTAATTCTCTTCAATGGATGAACTGACTAAATATATTTATTAAATATTCCCTCGGGAAGGTATTTCTAGTGGAAATCGAACGACGGCAAAAATAAGAAGACAGTCAATTCTTCATTTCACGTCTTCAGTCGCTCTCACGACCAGTCACACACACACACACACACACACACACACACACACACACACACACACACACACACGTGTGTTCACACACTCACACTCATTCACATTCGTGTTCACGTGATTTGGGTTGATTTGCTATGAGAGTGCGCTGAAGTGAGAAGTCATATTAGTTGCTTTCATTCTATTTAGTCTGTGGTTGTAAAGTGTTTTTCATGCGACCTCCTCACCGTAAAATGCCGAGAAAGCACTCGACTGTACTCTCAACTGCTTGGAAGTGTTCAAGGAAAAGCCACACACACACACACACACACACACACACACACACACACACACACACACACACACACACACACAGACGTACACACACACATGCTCCCTTTGAGTCTTTGCACAAAGGCACATCAGCTGTGATGCAGATGGGGGGAGGAAAATAATAATAAAAAAAAAACTCAAAAAAAACTCAAAAAAAACAAGAGGTGGATCATAGAATATTTATGGGTAACTCATCCAACCCACTTTCAGATGTCACTCTACAAAGCCTTTGCAGTAGCTTTCATCACAACTGGTTCTCACCCTGTCTGTCCTAATATGACTTTCAACACCGCGCTAACGCCTTTCTCTGGACAGGCTACAGACTGTGCATGCATGTGCGTGTGTGTGTTTCTTTGTATGAGAAGCAGAAATGGCACGTTAGCAGGTAAACGGATGACTCTGAGATAATAACGTGCTGTGATGATCCTGCGTCGTTTGCACTGCCATCACAGTGGCCGACGCACGTTTACAGGCTACATTAGTATTCCTGCAACAGACACAATATACACTTTTCTACGATGATAATGAGATACTATGTTGATATTGATAAAATAGTTCAGTATCACCACTTTACTGACTATAGCAGGTAATGGGAACCCTCATCATCTCCTAACCTCTAGTACATTAGACGTACTTGTTCTAACAAATTCGCATTCATAGTTACTATGTTTTGCCTTTTGGATTTTTACATTTTGTACAGTTGTACTTATTTTTGAATTAGTATTTAATATCAACAAATTGGAATAAAATGATGAATCCTACAGTTTGTGCTCGTTGTTGGAGATGTGCATACTTTTTGCACAGCTTGTGTATTGACAACAAGGCCTTCTGTACCACTCGATGACTTATACATCCCTGAGTAAAGCTAATTATGGTAAAAAAAAAAAAAAGTATAATAATAGGGTGACACGGAGGTGCAGTGGTCAGATCCTCGGGCCTGGGGCCTTTCTGGGTGTTGTTTCTGTGTCTGTGTTGGGTTCTCCACACAATCCAAAAAACACACATGTGAGGCAAATTTGGGAACTCTTGTGTGTGTGTGTGTGTGTGTGTGTGTGTGTGTGTGTGTGTGTGTGTGTGTGAGTGTGTGTGTGTGTGTGTGTGTGTGAGAGAATGTGAATGGTTGTTTGTCTTTCTTTGAGGCCCTAAAATGAACTGGCCACTTGACAGGGGTGTCACCCTGCCTTCGCCCTATGGCAGCTGGGATCGGCTGCAGCATATACAGAAGATTTAGATATAGAAGATGGATGAATAATGATAATAATGATCATGATAATAAGAACAACAACTTCCAGATGTTCAGGAAAAATTTGTCTCAAAAGTGATTGCATAAGTTGCATGAATAGTGTCAAGGGATACTGGACAGCACATCGTCTGTAACGTAGCCAGTTGTGTATTTAAAGCCCCTTGACTGCCTGTCTGCCAGCACTCGCTACACACTCTGTTTCTCTTTCCACTTTTTTTTGAGCTTACATTTACTAGCTGGTGTCCAGTTTCCTTCCACCAGCGGTCGGCCAGGCAGTCCGTGCCACACCTCTTTAGTCCGCGGCTCTCTGAATTCAGGCGGGTTAATACTGAGGAATTACATCCACATGAATCTATTTTTGTCCTCGGGATGATATCAACCAGAACACACGCAGGTATGTGGCATGATGCACAGCTTTTTTTTTTGTTGTTTTTTTTAAATCCCCCCCCCCCCCCCCATGGACACAATTTGGGACATGTGCTGCAAACTAAACACTGTTGCCCACCGTGCTGCTAAAAAAACAAACGTGATCGGCAGGAAGTGCTGCGTCTCCGACTGCAACTGTTCTCGCTACTATTTCTAACACTGGCCTGGCTATTTGTTACTAGCGAGACAGTTTATAAATATTTGGACTTCTCCCGACACACGCTACAACACAAACACGCCGTCGTTTCGTGTTGCCAGCCCAGTGTGTTAAATCTGTGTGAATGTGTGTATGTTGGCGAGTTGAGTGCGTGAAGTTTATCAGATTGATTGTGGGCGCGCCGACCATGTCGGGATCTGCTTCACTCAGAAACAGAAGTAGTGAACTGCAGTACATGGTAGCTGACTCAATAATCTCATCTGCAAGGATTTGTGTGATCAGCATAAAATACAAAAACACACAAACACAAATGGTGAGTCACTGGAGGATGGAAGAAACAAGAGAGAAGCAAGGAGAAGGAACGAAAGGAAATAAACCAATATGGTGTGACACATGAACCGTGTTAATGCTGCTTTGATAGCTGATGAAATTGGACATTTGTCATCATTTTGAAGTGAACTTTATCCAGAGTGTTTGACCCATTATCTTCTAAGGAGCAGTGAAGCAGTGAGCGACCAACGTGTGGCTGCCATAGGACCAGATTCAGATCTTTCTGTGGCTGAAGATGCAAATGATACACAAAAAGGCCATGAGGCCCGGATTCAAACTTGGGACCTTCTTATACTCTGAGGAAACTGGGCTAATGCCGCCAATAGCAATACGGCTCTGACAGTAGAAGAACAAAATACACATAGAGTAACAAAACTTGCATGTAAAAAATGTCTGAGCGGGTCCCTGACTGACTTCCTGACTTGAAGGTCCAGTGTCTAAGATTTGGTCTGATTTATGATATGCCCATAAATAAATGTATAAAAGTGTATAGTCGTGGTACAATAAAAGTAATTTGGTTTGGTCATGTTTCTAAGGAAGCCCGGTGTGGACAATCCAGCCTGCATGACAGCACGTTTCATAATTAGGGTGAACGCTTGAATCCTCATATTACCCAAGGGAGGTAAAGGTGGATGAGTTATTCAGGTTGTGTAGGCAGGCCACTGTAGTTCACTGGCAAGCTCGGGAGAGGGAGGGTGAGCAAAAATCTAAAATGTAACCCGTTTCTTCTCAAAATCTCAAAAATACATTTAACCTTTACTATTACTAAATTAAAATGATTGATATTTTCAAAGACATACACATCAAGCATAAATGCATGTGCTGGAGAAAATGTGATCTGCAAATCATTTGTCAAATACTGATACAGCCATTATGTGTCTCAGCTTAGTGGCCAAAGCTGCGTTAGCTGTGTTTTTTTGGATGCATGAGTCATGGATGGAGTGCGTCTCTATACAAGAAGCAAAGGCATGCAAAAGGTGCCCAAGTTTATCGACCAGGGGTGGGCAAAGCTTTTGACTCGTGGGCCACAATGAGTTTTAAAATTTGACAGAGGGGCCGGAGCAGGAGCAGATGGACGGAGTGTTTTAGTGACCCACCTCATAAGAGGAAAAAAATATACCGCAGGATATATAGAAAATGTGCTTTAGTGTCAATTGAATAAGACACCTTTTTTGTTTTGAAGCCCTGTGGTGTTTAGCTTTCTATTGAAATGACTCTCAAAACGTCGTAAAAATTGCTGAAATACAGCCATTTTATCACTTACTTGGTATTAATATAATTTCTTCTTCTGTGGGCCCGATTAAAAACATTTGACAGGCCACATATGGCCCCCGGGCCATAGTTTGCCCACGCCTGTTATGTGCTGTAACATATTGGAAGCAAAAACATAGACGGGATCGATAACTCTCAAGAAGAAGAAACGAGCAAGGCCGCTCGAAAGGGGGACGGCGCTCACGTATCACACCTCAAACCAACCTCAACCTGCGTCGTCGTGATTCGAGATCTGAGCTCGCGTTTGTTTGCCACATGGCGACGAGCAGGTGCACGTGCATGTTGGAGGTGTCCGGCTCGGGCGGAACAGAGTTGAAAGGGATCGAGGGAGAGGCGTGTAAATACCGACACCGGTCTGCAAGTGCAGGACTCACAGGAAGCAGCTGTTTGCGTTTCCTGCCAGGGCGACCTACTCTGCGCTTGTTCCGGGGGCTGGCGGGAGTCCCCTCCTCCGGACTGTCCTGGTCGGCTCCATCTTCACTCTGGGCCAATCACACACGGGAAACACACTGTCAGGTGGCACCGGTAGCGTCTGGAAGCCTGGATGCTGTGTTACAGCACCCAGGATCTCTCGAAGATTTTCAACATTTCGTACGACAAAACACGTCGATAGGAAGCCAGTGACGCATTTGTAGACATTAGACGAAGCAACATTACATTTTTTTAAACACAATGTACAGCAAATCTGCATAAACTGCATATCACTTTTATAACACACGACATCATCACGATCATGCTGACAGACGGCGGCGGCGCAGTTGGAATGTTTACTTTGGGTTTGATCGGTGACATTTTGCCTAAACCTCTTGAGAAAAAGAAGAACAAGTTTGAAACAAACCCATTTTAGTGCTCACTTTCTATTTTTACACCAGCTTTGGGCAACAATGAATCACGGAGAGACCCAGATCCATGCTAAATATACACTGGGTCAAAAATAGAGGGGAAACATCACGTAAGTATTTGAATTTTATTCACTTTATCCATATTTTAGCTCTCCCTCCCTCTCTCTCTCTCTCTCTCTCCCTCTGTCTCTCTACTCTGCTCCGCTGCCTTAACACTGATTTAATAAATGGGCCGCTGAGGGTAAGTTATCAGACTCTTGTAGTGCTGACGGGAACAGGGAAATGTCGAATGCACAGCAGTGGTTAGTGCTAATAGAGTGTGTGACGGTACAATCAACTCAACTTGCTCAAGTGTTGGTGGATTCAACAGAGACAAGATCCAGTTTTTTGAACAGATTTTGAGTTTGAGTTAGTGAGACTGTAGGGTTGTTGCAGTTGGGTTTGGGTTTAGTTTAGGAGAGAAGGTCCTTTTCTGGGCTTGTTTTAGTCTCAAGAAAATAGAAGGAGGCCAAAGATTACAAAAGAGTGCAAAGAGATCTGAGATGATTTTTCAATGTTTTTGTTATATTGGGGACATTTCAATTTCTTTTGCATACACACTCATATTTTAAGATATTTCGACTTTCATTTTTTTTCTTATACGGTGGAAAATCCCCTTTATGTCTTTGAAATAAAGAGGAAATAAAAATCTTCACGTCAAAGATGTCAGTGGGTATTATTCACATACGATATTCCCTCTGAGCCGTCTCATATTCTGCTCATTTTGTGATACTGAGGTGAGTTTAAAGCCGTTGATACGTACAAACTGAAGGCTCTGCCACACTCGGTTGAACTCCAACCTTTTGAAGTATAATTAACTGCACTTGTACGCCGAGACTGACAGCGTCTTGTCTACGTGGCCGCGGTGTCATTTGTAAAATAACAACCTCACAAATAAAATATTTGTTTTTGCCTCACTAATCGCATCTGTCCGTGTCCTCGCTCTCCATTTTCAACCTCTGGGCCTCCTGCAGTCTTCAACCTTCCCCACTGAACTGCCTGCCTCCGTGACAGGGGAGCGGTTACCAAGGCACAGAAACTGCTTAGCAACTGCCTCTGATAGGGCGGCCGTGCTGACAAAACACTCTAAAGTCATTTGTGTGGTGATCAACGTGGCACAAGACGCTGGGAGGACTGCGGCCCATGCGGCTTCCGCGTCTGCTGCTGGGGCGAATGACGAAATCAGCAATGTTACTCAATCATGGGAAAAACTATGTATAACAAAAAACAGTGTAATTGAATTAGAAGATCAACCTAGATAGCATGGACTATCTCTGGTTTCGAATGACTGGGAGGATAAGGTTCATCATACCGAGTTTGGATTGCTGTCTTCCAATGTGTGATTGTACAATAAAACCCTTTCGAGAAAAGCTGTCGCCGTCGAAAACAATTAAAACCAAAAGTGGTGATTTCCTAAATCTTTTTCCTGGTGATTTTTTTCCATGAATGAGTGAATGATACAAAAAAAAAAAAAAAAAGCTTCCGGTCGCCTCCAATATTCAGGTTTTGTTTTAGAAATAAGGACGAATCCTGAATGAAACGATGCCAACATAATCACATCATGCGAAAACTGCACAGTGAACAGAAAATGAGGTAACACAAACACCCCCCCACCCCCCTCCCCCAATGACGTATTGCAGCAATTAAAACCTTTTTATCTTCCCACCAGCAGGCCTCGTCCTATTTATGCCAGCGTGGGTTTGCTAAATAAGAAGATCCCAGTATGAATGAGCCGACGTACGAGCGAAGCCATCACGCGGGGAGACGTTCTGTCTTTGTGAGGACCGACGTTGGCTTTCATTCGTTCTCCATTGGCCAAAAAACATTACGCTAGCCGCCCCCCACCCCCCTCCCCGGGGGCTGACCTTAGCCTGACCTCAGTTCACACCACCTCACCCTCACACAGGGGCTTTCAACCTCAACTTTAATGAGAAGGTGGAGAGGAAAACAGCCAAGCTGTTCTCTCTCTGAGAAAATGTCCTCACTGTGGTTTAAAATGTATCCCGGTGCTTATCATCATGCTCATCATGCCATATTTGCAAGACACACACACACACACACACACGCACGCACACGCACACACTAGCTGCTCTGGCCATACTGTATATCTTTGGTCTATTTCTGTCTCCGGGCAGGTTATTTCAGGCCACTGCAGTTGCTAAGTAACCAGACTGGAAACGAGGCAGGCAGAAGAAGATCCCATCAGCAGCAGACGGCTTGTCCTCTTTCTTTTAACCCCATCTCAACATCCCCTCCTCTCTCTTCCTTTTTTCCAGTCGTTCCAAATGTTAGGGTGTTTTTTTTTTTGTTTTTTTTTTAAATTGAGTTGTTACCAGGCAAATTCTGGACTTTTAATTCATGCGGTGTGAACGGTTCAGTGAGTAAAAACACCTTTTCGGGATCGAGACGTTGTCAGAGGATTTCTTTCGTGGTGGGATTCTTTTGGAGGAGGCGGTGAAGGCAAGCAGTTAGGAAGCGGCTACAAAGGGGACGTCGGCTTTGTTTTGCTCAGCTCAACGACTTGCTGGCTTGAGATGATGTATGCACACTTTAAGCTACGCAAGCTACGCAACCGTCAACCTTAAGGCCTATATGATGGATTAAATACATGACAATTGTAGCAACACGTGCAGGTTAAGAGGCTGCCACCTCCGGTGCACCTCGTGGAAACAATTCTTGAAAACTTGAGGATTCAATTTTTTTCCCCGTAGGTGTTTAACGGCTGAAAACACACTAGTACACGCCCTCGAGAAAACTAAAGGCTGGATGTAAATGTAGGCAATACTTTGCACAGAATGCATAAGTTCAATTGAGGTCACAGAGAAAAGGAAATTGAGGTTTTATTTTTCAGATAAGATTTGTTAAATAAGATAAATGTTTAAAGATCAACGTCCTACTTTGTCGCCGCAGCAAAAACACTCCACTTTGACAAGAGGTAAACATGCAAACGCAATCTGTTAAACCACCGTATTGTGCACACAAATAATACGAGCCCATAAAAAGCCTATATGAGACTTTTAACTCTTGAACCCTTCAGATAAGAAACAAAAACAATCTCAGATAGAGAATTTTCCGCAAGTTCAGTTGAAGCGTCCTCTGAATATACAAACCGTATTATCTTATTGCATTGAAGCCTGCGGTCATGAATGCTATTAGGAAACTGGTCCTTCAAACCTGTCACATTTTAGCTTGCAGTTGTTGCTCACCAGCTTTATTTCTGATCCAATAGCCTCGCAGTAATTCGACACCAGAGGGAAAAAAACATTCCCTCGATCTGCTTGATTTATTTGACGCATCCATCTGTTAAAGACTCCATTCATTTTTGGAAAGCAGAGGCTTTTGGGATGGGACACTGCTATAAAGCACAAAGCACAGTCCAGCGTCACTGCGGTGCAGCATCGATGCAAATCTCTTTAGGAAGCTCGCCGTCACTTTGCGCTTTAAATTTTTGTCCTCGTTAGGGGGATTTTTAAGGCAGCTCGCAGTAGTTGTAAAAAAAAAAAAGAAAAAAAAAAGGCTGTTTGTTAGTTTGGAATCCGTAAAGCAACAGAACAGAAATCTCTCTTAGCGAGGATCTAGAGAGGCTCATCATCTTCTTACTTACATCTTCAGACAGCTCAAAATACCAGCACTGAGGCCTGCTTGTGGATTTCAGTGAATCGTCGATGAAGTGAATTTGGGGGTTGGAGGGGAGGAAAAAAAAAATTTAAAAAAGCTGATTGAAGAAACAAACTCCAGACAGTTTAGACTGGTGGTCACACTTTCCCCAATCGTGTGCAGTCAAAGAGGCCCTGTATTCCTAAAGTGCGTTCAAGACTTGGGAACCATGGGCGTCATTTTGGGGGGGAAAAAATTGTGTTTGTGATAAATGAGGCGACAAAGAACGACCGACTCGCGCACACGTATCCACTAAGGCTGCCTGTTGCCGTCAGGAGGAAACTTGTGTCTTGGTTAAAACAGGTAGAGGTTTTTTTCCGACGGGCGCCTGCTCCGTCATGTTCATCATCAACCCGGCCACAACATATCCGGCGCCAGACGCGGAAAACATCATCCTCTCGGCCGCAGCCGGCGCAACCTGCCCTATAAATATCTCTCATGGCGGAAAGCGGTGGAACTCCGCTTGGGCGTTTTGCAATTAATTATGCAAGCGAAGCCCGGAGCTCTCCAGAAAACAACACGTTTAACCCTCTGTTTACAGCATGGACGGTGCAAAAACACTCTTCTGCTGGAACCGGCGCCGCCGCAACTTCCACGTGTCTGAGGGCAAAAACAAGATGGCGGGAAGACGGGGGTGGGGGGGGACGCCGACACCTGGCCGAGGCTGCCGCCACTAACCTGAGGGGGGCGCAAGTGAGTCTGTGGGCTGATTTTGAGAAATTAGTGTTTTCTTGTGAAAAGGTAGGGAAAAAAACTTTTCTCATTTCTGCAGAGTTGAATAAAACACTACCGACGTATTCTTAAGCACTGAGAAAGTGTTTTTTTTTTTTGAGGAACATGCATAAATAGAAACCACTGAAACGTAAAACTGAGGGACAGGCCACAAAAATTTATCATACGAAATCCGCAAAGATCTTTTTTCTCGACTCTTCTCTCCTTTAGAATCCTTTTTTTTTTTTTTTTTTAATCTTTTCTTGCTACTGCATCTGAGTCTTACTCAGCCTTTTTTTTTCCCAGCCTCTTTTTTCCCCCCCCTCACCCATTCACCCACTTGGATTTCAGGAAGTGAAAAAAGCGTGTGCAACTTGAAGAAAAGTCCATATGGGAAACTTGTGTATGTGTTGGCCCTTTGCCAACGTGTGAAAGTGGAAGTAAGTGAGACGGCCCTTTATGCGGCAGCGACAGCTCTTTATACAGCAGCTCTATAGAATAGAAGCGGGCTTCTTACAAATTTATGAGGGTTGCCCCTGCGGCCTGGGGCCCGCGGGGGGGTGGGGGGGTGGGGTGGGCACAAATGAAAGGAGGCATTTTTCACCGTGCGTATCCCCGAATGTTGCATGTGTTGCAGCGCACGCGTGCTCGACGGAAAAAAACAAAACTACTTTTACCTGCGTGAAGTCAGGACAGAGGGGTGTGCTCACTGCAAATACACTGAAAACGCAGTAATAAAGTTCATTTGTGGCGAGCAAATACTACTTCACTTGCCAGACTTCTAAAAGAAGCTCTGAGAGTTTAAAAACCCAGATGGTCAGCTGGTAGTGATGGCTGCAGTGAGCAGTCCAAGAAAAATAGGAGCTGTTCCTTTTTTTTTTTTTTTTTAATATATAGGCAAACACTAGGTTACCATAAATAGGAGGCAGACTGTTTAAAGCATAGGCAGTCAGGACAGTCAGGGTATCTAAGTATGAGTGGCCTTATTTAACAGTTTTTTTCTGTTGTTGAACACTAATTTGACCAACATGTTGCTTTCAGTGTTTCATTTACTGTTTTATTGTGTGATTAAATTTGTTGTCAGTTTTGCAAATTGGAAAGAAATCAACTGATTTTCTGTATTTTATTTTGCTGTCTTATTATTATTATTTTTTTATTGTCTGTTCTTATTTTTTCTTGTAATTGTGATGTTGTACACCATGGCCTCGATAAAGACTTATCCAAGGTTGTCCTGAGTAGTTTACTTGACTGTATACATTTACAACAGCATCTGGAAGAATATGGAACAGGAAGAATAAACTAATATAAAGCTCGATTTGATTTCATTCGAGACCTTTTCGTTAATAAATTTACGTTAATTTAATTCTTGAGTGACAGACTTCGGTATTGTTGATGAAAGGAATTATGCATGTCAATGTGCTACCTGCTGTGAGTTGTAATCTCGGCGCTGTGTAATAAGCGGTTGAGGCTGCGGCTAACGTTTGCTTGGCTGGCAGTGGAGCAACTCTTGCCTCAGTTAAATCTGCATCGTTCAGATCATGGACTCGGCTAACGGGACCAACTGGACTCGGCGGAGTGCGCACAGCTGGACATAAAAGTGGAAGCGCAGAGATTGTGGATCCATTTGGCAACCGGCGTAATACAGTGGTGAGGTCATTTTCTTTTTCTTTTCTTTTTTTTTTTACTGACACACAAAGACACGTCGAAGCTTGTGAATGCAAAAGCGGAAACTGTAAGGAAGACACAGCGCTGAGTATTCAGGCAGCATTAGCACGAGTTGGATTCAGGACACAGGAGAAACAGCAGGCAGAGATACGTTTCAGGAAGAAAAATTGACACTACCCACATTTACCATTCGCACACTTTGTGGAAAGAGTCTCTGTGACATTTTCTTATCGTCATAATAACAATCAATACAACCCGTCCACATAAATGGGCTAAAGTTAGCGTCCATTGTGTGGATTTAGTGTGAAGGACGGGTCAGGAAGGGTGTGCGACATACTTGAGTAGCACTCTTTTTCAATTAAGACAAATTAGTTACTGCTTGTAGACACTGTCGTAATACTAACATTCACAAGGGTGAAGTAGTGTGGCGGAGCCTTCACAATGAGCCAATAGCTTTGGGCACTGTTGACCCGAATTGGAACGCTGCCTTGATGAGGATCATGAGAAACATATGCGCTAACTCAATTATTTGGAGACAAAACAGTGACTGTGAAAAAAAAAGGAAAAAAGAAGGGCTAATTTTGCAGATTGTTGAATGAAAGTGACACCGCAGTTTGGCGGCCCAATTGCACGCCAAGGCTAGTTTCACTTCGGCAAATGGCATTCTTCATAACACACTCAGCATGAGCGTATCCTGTCCTTTAACTCGGTGGTTCTCAACTGGTGGAGTCTCAGGACCCACATTTCTTTCATTATGCTGAAGTTGTGACCTAATTTTTTTTCCACAGCTCTCAAATTTATTCCACATAAAAATAAAAAAAAAATAAAAAAAAAACGCTAGCCCACTTTCTGTCATGTCTAGTAAATGAATTATTGAAATGAATGTCCTGCAAAAATAAATGCCCAACATCCATCCATTTTTAATACCCGCTTCTTCCTGTGCTCAGGGTCAAGGGGATTTGCTGGAGTCCATCCTGGCTGTCATAGGGCGAAGGCAGGGTGGCACCCTGGACAAGTGTCACCCTGCATTCGCAGGGCCACATAGAGACAAACAACCATTCACACCCACAGGCACACCTACGGACAATTTAGAGTTTACAATTCACCTCACATGCATGATTTTGGAGTGTGGGAGGAAGCTGGAGAACCCGGAGGGAACCCACGCAGACACAGGGAGAACATGCAAACTCCACACAGAAAGGTTGGGAGGGCCGGGAATGGAACCCACAACCTTCTTGCTGTGAGGCGGCAGCGCTAACCACTGCGCCACCGTGTCGCCCATATACCCAATCAAAACAGCTCAGCAACCGGCTTTTTGGGTCTCGAGGCACCAGTTGAGAAACGCTGCTACTTCCGATAGCCGAAACGACAAGAACCCCTGAAGAAAAGAAGCGGCGGGTTAGAAGTTCCTTTACCACATCGTTGGCCGTGTCGTTGTCAGGCGTCTGGGGCAGCTCGGCGGCGGCGGGGCTGTTGGACGGCATGGTGGAGGCGGCACCTCGGCGAGACCACGTTTGCACAAGTCGAAACGGTGGGCGGGGGCGATCAAAACATAGGGGTGGGGGCTACTGATGCACCAGGTGCGGCCTCATTCAATTCCGCCTGCGCCTCTCCGTGGGTCATTCGGCGACGAGTCGTCCTCTCCTGGGACAAAAAGCAAACAGAGTGAAAGACGCGTCACTTAAGGGCCGCAGTGCGTGTAGTGAGCACCGGCAATACACCGTGAAAATCGAGGATAAATGAGCATTGCATGGCCACCTTCCTTTTTGATGGTTGATGCATAAATGATACAGATCAGTGATAATTTCAGGTATGCCGTGAAAAATGATTCCTTAGAAACAATCTAAATATATATATATATATATGTATATATATATATATATACATAAAAAACAATAATAACATTTTATTGTGGAGTGATTGTGTTATAAACAGAATGTAAACCTATTTTCCTCCCTCAATTCCTCCCAGGACATCGGCTTTGTGTTCATCTAAACCAGCCCAGGTTTCACACCGAGTGAGTGTAAATAAAGTAAGATGCTATATTGTCATTATTAGGCTGAACAGTGCAATTTAATATTTTTGGTCTGTGCTTGTTTGAATCTAATCTAATATAATATAACATAATATAATCCAATCTAATCCAATCTAATTACATATATCTGGAAGTAGATGTAAACATGAATCTCTTTCAGATGAGTCACAGAGACCCTGCCAAGTATCTTAAAAAGTTAGCAGAACATTTTGCCTTGGGGGTCCGTTTCACAGCTCCTATCAATGTCTTTGTGTTGTCCTGAATTTACCGTAAAATGATAATAGAGGGGAAACAATGAACATTTGTTTGGGACTTTGGAAAACGTTACATTTCCCAAACGCGTTAGTGACTGTCATAAGAGGTCGCTGGGGTTGCTTGAAACAGTAGCGAAGACAGAAGGAGGCTAAATTGGACTCAGCGCACAAAGTTGGACCTCAGCTGCGATCTGGATTTGAGCGCAGCCGGGAAAACCCTGGCATTCCTCAACACGTATTGTACTGTACGCAGCCCCACTGCAAGCCTTATATCAAATACTGTAAAGACAACAGGCAGTTGGCCGAGGCCCCAGTGGAAAGAGAGAGTGGAAACTTGCAGGGATGGGTGTAGAGTATCCGCCCCACACCCCCAGGGGGCTCTATGAATGATCTTAAGGCTCCGAGCCAACCAGCGCTTTCTAGTTCTTGATATTTTTATGTCAACTAAAGACATTGAATCTTTCATCGTGCATTGAAGCCCCTGGTATGAATTGTTTAAGGCTTCACAGAGCTGGTTTCACTCAGAATATGAGCCAAAAGGCCCAGAGCCAAAGCCTTTACTAGTGGGGAAAAAAATGACTGCGCAGAAAAAAGGAGCTATAGAATTATGTAAAGGTAGTGAAAGTTCAACAATGGCAAGACAGGGAAGTGGAACATTTGTCTTCATAATAAAAGCATCCAAAGTTTTTACTGCTGTAGTTTCCTTAAGAGCTTTTATTACTCCTATTTGTTCCATTTTGGGGACTATTATATCATGGGAATGATTACTCTGGTGTTCCAAAATATTTTATTGACAAATTGGGCTCATTTGGCATGGGAGTTAAAAACAACAACAACACACAAATAAATGAAAAACAAATATTTTCGTCTACTACTAGTCTACACTAGTGTAGATGTGAAAACATCAACTTAATTGTTGGTCAAAGGTGTTATACTTTCAGAAGAAACAATAATGAGACAACAGCAATTGCCGTACATACAGCCGTGTTAAGAGGAAAACTTCCTCTACTGCCTCCAACCCCAGCCTCAACAAAACTATAATAGTCAGATTTTTTATTATTATTATTTTTTTTTAACTAAAAACCTTTTGACACATCATATTTTTTCATATTTAAATTCTACTGGAGTGGAAATTCAATGACTTGGGATTCATGAGTACAGATTCTATATGATATCATATCAAATGACAAAACAAAAATCAAAATCTGTTCCCGTTAATTGTTTCTTTTTGTTCCCTTTTACTGTAGTGGCCATGTATAATGTATGAGCAGACTTATTTTATGCCCTTGCAGGATATGAATTTCAGTTGAGGGTTTTGTAGCTTTATTCGACACAGTTCGACAGAGACAATGCGAGAAAACTGCGTGACATTGTTCCAGTAACTTTGTCGAAACACCCAACTGCTTATCTGTCACCGCCGGTAGTGGCGTACGACACTCACGACGACGCCCGTTTAATTTTCACAGGCTCGGGCGGAAGTGTCGCGGTTCTCGCCGCGAGCTCGACGCCACGGCGATTCATATTGTGCGCGACCTCACGCGGCCTTCAACAGGACAGCTTCTCTCGCAAAGCGGCTAATAATCCCGGTAGGGGATGGACGGTGGGGGGGGGGGGGGTTTGCTCGCGCGCGCGTGTGAGGCGGGCGGCCGATCGAGGACACGTGTGCGAGTGTGTGGGGACGAGAGGCTTTAGTGGGTCAGGTAAAAACACACTCGGGGGCGCGTTCCAGACCGAATGCACTCGCTAACCTCGGCAGGCGCGCTCCCCCCCGCTCGCGCGCTCGCTCGCGATGAGAATTCCGGCTCTTTTCAGAGAACCGGTTCTTTTGGCTCGGCTCACCAAAAAGAGTCGGTTACTCTTTTATGCTCCTTAGATTTTTATGTTGTTGTTGTTGCTTATATTTTTCATGACCAAATGATTTGCTAAAAATGAATGACTAATGTTAATTATATCAACAATATTAAATGTGTATTATTTACACACTCAACATGTTACACAGCACTGTAAAAATTAATATAAAATATCAAAACAAACACTCCTCACCCCCAATACAACTATGTACAAGTGCAAGAACACATCAGCAACACAGCACAACAAGATAAACATGAAACAAAAAGCAGCATTCTGCAAAAAAAAAAAAGAAAGAAAAAGTAAATCAGTTCATAAGTGTGTGTGTGTACTATTATATATTAACATATTTATTATTTGGTTTATCCTGTTTCTAATTCATTTTTTGGACATTTCTCTACCTCACAAAAGTTCTAAATCGCCTCCAACTCCGACAGCGACCGGATGTGGATCGACCCGTTATCCGGTTCGACTGCCGAACAAAAAATAAATAAAGGCTCTCAATCAGGAGCCGGCTCTCTTGGTTCACTGCAAAGAACCGGTTCGTTCACGAACGACCCATCACCAGTGTGTGTCTCTCTGTGTGTGTCTGCATCTGGTGTGTGTGTGTGTGTGAGAGAGGAGGACGGTGGGCTCGGGCTCAACGTTACCTGCCGGAATGAGGAGGAGGTGGGCGGGGGGAGCTGTCAGAGGGCTCCGGCCGACACGCCGAACACCTCCCCCGGGCACGGCGATGGGTGACACCGCGGCGGTCCGCTCGCCGCGACGGTGTGTTCGAGAACTCACCCAAGTTCACCCTCTCTCTCGCTCTCTCTCGCTCTCCCTCGCCGCCCGCGTACACCGTCCTCACGCGCACATCCTCCGCGAGAAACTAAGCGCGCGCACACACACACACGCACGCACGCAAGGGTACGCGCGGGCGAGCGTTTGACTTCAGGAGATGACTGTTTAGCTAACTTAGCGGGTGTAGCGCGTGCCAAGCTTGCGGTTCGCGAGCCAAAAAATGCTTATTGTTTATATTTACCGTGTCGTGCGTCCCTTGGGCACGCGGACCCTGTGACGGTCGTTGCTCTCCTTTTCGTCCACACACATACACACACACACTCTCTCTCTCACTCTCTCTCTCCCTCTCTCCCTCTCTCACCCTCCTCGCGCTCTACCGGGTCCTCGCTCTGCTTCTCGCTCACTCTCTCTCTCTCTCTCTCTCTCACTCTCTCACACACACACGCGTACGCACGCATTAAAAAATACGGCCTTCTCGAGCCGCAGAGGCTGCAGCACAGACACGAAAGCTTCCGCGGGGTCCTAAAGACCACGTTAAAAAACGAGTCGTGCACACGCACGCGCGCTAAAATTGAGGCGCGCACGTGCAGATTAAGACAGGTGTAGAATAGTTGGCCGTCAACAACAAGAGCGAACGACGTAGTTGACGTCACTTGAACCTAAAATCACTCACAAACATGTGAATAAATGCATCATGTATATCTCAAAGTTGCTGACATTTAATCATAATAAATACCATTGTTATTATAATGTTGAAATGGTACGTTTTGGTAGTTTACCTCATTTTTTTAAATCAATTCTGCGCACTGTACGCGGACAAGTTTAGAGACTATCTTTAACCCACAACTATTATGTTTACCACTTTATAGGCCCTTATACCTTTTACGCACTGTCGGTGTGAATCATAAGTACTCTTTGCTTGGGTCCTCCTCTCTGAGTACTGTGGCTTCCTCCCACCTGAGGGTGAGGGAGAGACAGACTAACCCCGGTGTGGACAAACTACGCCCCGGGGGCCTTATGTGGGAAATAAAGCTTGTTAATCTGGCCCGCCGAACTTGAAGAAATTATATTAATAGTAATTAAGTAATAAAATAGCTTTACTGTATTTCATAATTTTTTCAGTGTTTTAAAAGGTAATTTAAATAAAGAGCTAAACACTGATGTTGCTGCAACGCTTTTGTTTATTTTCAATTGACGTTAAAGCACACGTTTTCTACACATCCCAAAACACTCCATCCAACTGCTCCTGCTCCAGTGCCCTCTGTCAAATTTTAGAACCCATTGTGACGCACGAGTTAAAAAAAAAAAGTTTTCACCACCCCTGGTCTAACCCAGACTGAATAAAGTCAAGTTAAAAAGGATGTGTAAAAGAATAATTGGCAGAAAGGTAAAGGAGGAGGTTTATTACATATGTAAGTGATATACTGTACTGTAGGTTGCTATTTGGAAACGGTGCTAGACTGCCACAGAGAAAAATGCAAATTTTTGAAATTTTCTGTCACTAAATCAATGGTAAAATAATTAACATCTGCAGAACTGCTGTTAAGAGGGTGAACAAATTAACAATTACTGACAAATTACTGACATAATATTTTTTTTAGCTTTTCACTCTGTAGCACACAGAAGTCTCTCATCGATTCATATTAAATCTTAACAGCTACATAAGTACTATTCTGCATTCAATCAAAATGATTACTTTGGCTATTTGTTGTAAAGCACAGTCACGGAAAGCTACTTTTTTTGGTTTTACTACAGCTGTGTAATTGTTTTGCGTTGAATACAATGTTAATTCTTTAACTACAACCACAACACATTTACCCCGATTCATCTTTCCCAGCGGAGTTGAGGCCTGCTGCAACAAGTTGGAACCTGCTGCCTCGGTGCTGGATAGGGCGTTCTAGAAATGACAGTGACCGCAGTGAATCAAGTGCAAGAGAAAAAAAAGTGAAGGCTGGGAGGAGAAATCAAATTTCTGGCTTCCACATGGCAGCATTCATGACAGTTCAAATAGCTAATATAGCGTAATGACATCGTCAGGAAAACGAGTTATGCCCCGCCTGCTACATTTTTCAATATTTTCCTTTGGTTGTTTCAGGAAGGAGTGAGCTTTTTTTCTTTCTTTTTTTTTTTTTTGTCTCTGAAGTGTTCAAAATAGTTTAAATCCTCAAAAAAAAAAGGAGTGATGAGTGAGTGAGTGAGTGAGTGCACTCGGTGCTGCCAGCACGTTAAATTTGTGATGGAGGGAGGGCGAGGAGGTGGTGAATGGTTGTTATTTATAGACAAGCAACAGGCAACCACAATGAGCTTCATTCAGACTATAATTTACGACCCTTTCATCAAAAACAGCACAAGTCATGACCTCACAAGGGGAGATCATGGGAAAAAAAAAAAGCGTGAACAGCTCATTCACCCTAATGGGGCTACTGAGCGGCGGGAAAAGTGGGAAACGCGCACGGAGAAAATTGGAAGGATGTCTGGACTCTGCATCAGAGTTTCTATATATAGCGAGTGGGGTAAGACCAAAAACAGATTAGCATTAACATTCTGATGGAAAACCTAGAGGTCAGCATACACAGCCTTTTGCATTCAAAGCAATGTTGTTTTGGCTTTGCACTCAAATACTAGCAGTAACCAAACTAGTTTTTGGTACACCACCAGAGATACACAGATCTCCCATTGCTATTCACGGTGAACAGATCGACCAGGTGTGCTCGTATACATATCTAGGAGTTGTATTTGATCATCTCTTGTCATGGAAAGACCAGATTGAATCAGTGTGTAAGAAAACAAAGCAGAGAATCTACTTCCTTCGCCGTTTAAGATCTTTTGGTGCAAGTGGACAGATCCTTCTTTCGTTTTTTACTTCTGTCATTATGAGTGTTCTTCAGTACTGTCGTACCACATGGTATGGATGTTTGTCTGCAGCCCTAAAAGCACAACTGGTGCAACAACTGGACATTTGCTCAAAGATTGTTGGACAACCACTCCACAGTCTATATACAGCTACGTTGGTAAGGTTGGTCAGGAAAATGACATCAAACGCTAGCAACGTGTTATATGGAGAATATAGGCTGCTGCCCTCAGGAAGGAGATACGGTGTTCCAGCATACAATAAGGTGGTCAGACTAAAAAGGTCTTTTGTCTACCAGTCGACCTTAAGGCTTAATCAGGAGTTGGGCCAGGGTTAAGAGGGGTGGTGGACTTTGCCCCTGTCTTCATGTATCTATGTATGTAACTTTTGTGTTTTGTTTTTCTGTCTCCGATGTCTATGTCAAATGTGTGTATATGTTGCATACATGCTGTTGTCGCAAGACAAATTTCAGCGTAAGCTGGCTAATAAAGTAATATATCATATCATATATCATATATTTCCATTTAAATGGACCACCATGAATAAAAGACCACACTCAGAAAAAGTGCATCGACATAAAACAAATGCTCAATTTAGGGAATTTAAAGATATATTGAAATGAGGGAGATTAAGGGAAGACTAAGAATTGTCTGGTCGGTTGTTACTTGAACTATTTAACTCATTTATTCAGCCATGCGAGGAATCAACCATATCTTTCACTTGCTGCCTAAAACTGGAACCTTTTTCTCTTCTTTTTTGAAGTGACAGAAGTAAAAAAACAAAAAAACAAAACAAAACAGAAATGAGATCGACATTTATTACCATGTTGTCACATTGCAACCGGATCGCTGAGGCTTTTTTTTTAGTGTGGTTCTCCTTTATCCCTCTTACCACGCTCCGATCTTAAGTGCTTGGGGTTTGTCTTTGTGTTTCTTGAGTAATTGTCGTCCCTTTTGGTTGAAGGAAAACAGGCAACAGGCTTCGGAAAACACACAAGAGGACAAGGAAGTAACTTTGCCACTGCTCAAACAACACAATGGTGGCGCTGCCGCGGACGTGACAGCTTTATCAGAGCTGGACGGAGCACAACTGGCTTTTAAGGCTTTTCTCGGCGGACTCAAAGACAAAACAAAAATACATTCATTGTGCCAGTTAAGCTTTTTAATCCGGCTCGCCAAAACGTGAAGAAATTAGTCTAAGAGTAAGGAAGCAATGAAATAACTCATCATTTCAATGAAGAGCTAATTACCATGGGGCTTCAAAGACACTGATTTTCTTTTATACCTCACCCCAGAAAAATTAAACTCATTTCAATCTGATGTGTCAGATAGGTGCTTCAGATGTGGCATTGAAGTGGGTTGCTTTTTGCACTGTACTTGGTTATGTACTAAAGTGAAACCCTTCTGGCATATCTGCTCCACTTTAACCAAAAGCACTGGAGTTGAAGTTCCAGTCAACCCTGAATTGTGCCTATCGGCAAACTTGGCAAGTATTCGTGGCTCGCTAAACAAAACGCAACTCAAGTTTCTGGGAATTTCTCTATATGTAGCCAAGAAATGCATCATGGTGTCTTGGAAATTTGACTCCCCCCTTCTCATTGATAGATGGTTGCTTGAAATGAATCCATCCATCCATTTTCAATACCCGCTTAGTCCCGAGCTCAGGGTCACGGGGTCTGCTGGAGCCTATCCCAGCTGTCTTAGAGCGAAGGCAGGGTAACACCCTGGACAAGTCTCCAGTTCATCGCAGGGCCACAGAGAGACAAACAACCATTCACACTCACATGCACACCTACGGACAATTTAGAATGTTCAATTGACCTCACATGCATGTTTTTGGAGTGTGGGAGGAAGCCGGAGAACCCGGAGAGAACCCACGCAGACACAGGGAGAACATGCAAACTCCACACAGAAAGGTCCCAGGTCCGGGCCCCGGAATCGAACCCACGACCTTCTTGCTGTGAGGCATGCTTGAAGTGAATAGTTGCATATTTTTGGGTTGTCACCCAAAATTGTATGTATTTCATGAAATGAGGCAAGAGTGAGTTCCTGCCTCACTGCTTTGCAAACTTTGTGACATCTTGGTATCAATTTATCACCACCCTGATGCAAATTTATGTTATTTTACACAATCTTCTAAACAAAAATCTCAGGTTTTCACAGCAGTTTGGAGTTTTCTACCTCGTTTCTTCAATAGATTATAGCCGAGCTACGTAGCTCTGACATAATTGGAAGTCGTGAATTGGACAACGCAGACAGTACTGGTCTTCACAGTGAGAAGATGAACAAGGGTTGAGAGTCAGATGTTCAATATGATTTTATTGCTGATAAAACACACAGTAACACTTTCGTCCTGCACCAGCAGCTTCCGGGGTTCAATGGGTTTACAGTTTCATGTCAGGGCACATCTGTCCCGTCAGTCTCGGTTTCTCTCTCTCTCTCTCCCTCTCTCTCTCTCTCTCACACAGACACACAAAGACAGACAACAGGCACGCAGGAATCCCTCACTCGCTTCACGGTTCAGACTGAAAACGTGTTCGTCTTCAGTCGCGACTCTTCAGTCAAACATTTTGAAAGGGGCGAACGCGGCCTCTGCCCAGCTTCCCATCAACGCAAAGACACATCCTGAAATGCTAAGAATCAAAACAAACAAAATAAAACGCATTTGCTGCGGACATTATTATGCTCCTTTGACATTTCATTTTGAAACAAAAGAAAAACAATGGCGGAAAACAAAAGCTTAGATCTCTTTGGGTTCGCAAGGCGGACGAGTCTGAATGGCATTTAAAGGCGGGTGGGGTCGAAGGTGCTGATAGTTGCTTTCTGTGATCAAAAAGAATTTGGTATTGTAGCATAATATGGCCAGCGGGTATCAAAACACTTAGAAAACCATGCACTTAAACAACACAGTCATTCCTGATCAAAACTCACTCGGCCTAAAGAATGCACTGCTCACTATGATTTTGTATACATTTTAGACGGTGTGCAAAGTACCCGTCAACATACCCGGGAGGCGAGGGGGCATCCTCCTGATTGTTCACTCAATACCAAATCTAAATTCCCTTAACATGCAGGATTCCTGTTATAACCTTGCAATATATCATGGATGCAAGCCATGACGTAACAACACATATATACACACACCACACGCAAAAAAAAAAAAATACTCACAATATATATGTTTTTAAATGAACAGACAAGGTGATCTGAAAGACACTTTAGTGGCCATTAGTCACATTAAATATAGAATTTCTTTTAGCTTTTTGAAAAAAATATGAGACACCCTTAAATTTTTAGTGGTTCAATTTTTTTCTCTCAGGGTCCGACCCCCCCGGCGCCTCCCCTGTACTTCGCACACTGGTCCTAGACAGTATAATGTTCTGCCACGCTGGTTTATAAACATTTTGTCTCCTCCCGTCTGCTGTTTGAAACCCACTGAGAAATCCTGAAATCCGCCAGAATGAAACGGGAAGCTGAGATTGGTGGAAGGCCAATCGAGCTTTAGGGCAACAACAACAACAACAACAACAACAAAAAAAAAAGGTGCTTGAACAAGTCTGTTTTTAAAAAGTCTGTTTTATTTTCTGGCACAACAAAAAAACGTCGGTAACTGGCCACCGAGATCTGAGCAGAACTGCGATAATGAACATCCGGCCTGGAACGGATCGCCTTGTGACACACAAACAAAGTAATCAACGCCGATGGAAAACCTGCTGGTTTTTCACGGCAGTACCAAAAAAACAAAAAAAACAACAGACATTCACTAACATACAGTACCAGCATCTCATCGCTATCGGCTGGATCGACACTGTCCACCGTCTGCGCTCCTATTAAAGCTTAACCTCTCAGCAGGGCCTGACCACACACGCGGGCGGACACGTGGACAGTTAAAACAAAAGTGATTACAAGACAGCAAAACTAGTCGATTAACTGGTAACAGGTCAAATCAAAGCCCGGGCAATAAATACTAAGCACACAGTGCCGAAAACTTTAAACCTCACGTTCCACTCGTCTACTTGTTGGTTTCTTTTGGTTTTTTTCCCCTACATCCTGTACTTCCATCCTGAAACGCTCTTATCGCGTCTTCCCAACGGCAACCTTACGCCTCGCCGCTACGTCCCTCTCACTTGCTCGCCCCCGTCCCGCCTCAAAAACCCAGAGTGCACGCACATGCACGCACACACACACACACACACACACACGCGCATGCATGCTACAGTATAAATCAGTAGGTTGCAGATTCCTTTTTTTTTTTTTGTTGTTGTAAAAACTATGCACAATCAAATGAAAAGGAAAAGAACAACAACACAACGACAACACACATACAAAAAAAATAATAAAATAAAACAAAATCACAGCTATGTATCAGTAGTGACCCAGTAGCCATTTGGTGTCCAGCATCGTGATTGGTTGACTGACAGCAGAACTTGGAGGGTTTCCCTTCGCTGGAGCCCAATGAGAGGAGGTGGAGGTTGTTCCCAGCGGGGCCTCAGACTTTCTTTGGCTGTGACGAGACGTCATTCTGCCTGAGGAGTGGGCGACAACATGGTGAAGTCAGAATTGTGTTGGCTGTTACTTTAATCCCCCCCCCCCAAAAAAAATTGTGCTATTTGAAAGCTAAAAGTTCACCCAAAATTGATTTTCTCAATTTTCTCACAGAAAAAACACAGAAAATAAAGTGCGTCTCCACTTTTCATGCCTAGAACAGAACCACTGTGCTGCAGCACATAATGTGGGGTGTGTCTTAAAAAATGATCCAATTTTACTTAATTGGCCTAAAAAAAACTCGGGGTCTCAGGACCCACATTTACCAAATTTAGTCCACAAAAATAAAAATGCTAGCCCACTTTCTATCATGTCTAGAAAATAAATGATTGAAACTATTGAATGAAATTGTGTGTCCTGCAAAATAAATGCCCAACATTTTCTCTATTTTAAAATCTCTTAAAAAAAAAAAGAAAAAAAAAGAAAAGAAAAGCGAAACTGGCCACGAAGCCACGACCCAAAAGCGGGTCGCGACCCACCGGTTGAGAAACGCTGCTTTGAAAGGAACGTGAGCCTATTTTCCTCCCTGCATATCAGCTTCATGTGCATCTAAACAGGGCCAGGATTCACACTGATTTAGTGTAAAATAAATGCAGAGACTATTTTGTCATTATTCGGCCAAAAAGTGTCATTTAATAATATGTTTTTGCTTGGTGGTGTGCCATGGGATTTTTTTCAGCGTGATGTAAATGTGCCGTGGCTCATAAAAGGTGGAGAAACACTGGCCCAGAAGACGCAGCAGTCCAAAACTTTCTCTCCAAACTATATATAACTATAATACCAATGCTGTAGCGGGAAGCTCGTCATTAGCTGGAAGATCAGATTTAAAACTGGTGCCTCCACTGTCACGTAAGTGGCTGTTTACTGGCTGACTCAGGTGAAAAGTCATGGGAGAGCTGCCACTGTAAAGTTCTTCCCATTGCTAGACTGTTTGAAAAATAAAACAGCTCAGGTTTAGGCACGAATTTCAATCGATACGTCGAAACGACGCTCTGGGAAGCGGCTTCACTGAGCAACTTGAGGACAAGTTGACAAGATGACCAGAGGAAGACGTTGACGAAGAAGAAGAGCAAACAGCCCTAATTTTTCAAAGTGCCTCAAACTGTGCTGTTGAAATATCAAATCTCATCTTTCTCCACCTCACCCACTTCTACCGTTTCAAAAGGAATATTTAGCTCCACCTCGGTGTTTGTGGTAACGACTGCCGGTGAGTCACAGCCCAACCAGGCGTCCAGGCGATCGTGGCAACAGTGAGTGATTATCGCGTTACTGATACCAGGGTCACGCTACACCATTGTTTCTCGCTTTTAGCTCGTCGGTGGCGGCTGTGTGAATTCCTGCCGTGTCTTTGTGAGGAGAGAACCGCTCCACAAGGCCGCACCACACAATCAACCATCGGTCATCATGCCATGACACATAAAAGCTCTCGTGTGTCATCGTGAACACAACAAGATGTGCCTCGCCCGGCGGAGGTGGCAAAAGTATTTGCATTCTGTACTTAAGTAAAAGTACGGATACTTGTGTAAAAAAAAAAAAAAAAAATACTCGGGTAAAAGTAAAAGTAGCGATTCGACTCCTTTACTCAAGTAAAAGTGTGAAAGTGCAGGTTCTGAAATGTACTTAAGTAACAAGTAAAATCATTATTTTGCCGTGAATGAAACAACGTGTTGATCATTTTGGAAAAATTCAAAATTTGTGACAGAATAATGTGGAGTGACCTGACCAGGGGCCAGAGGTCAGAGGTCGTGCAGGAGCATCTGGATCATTATTTAACAGCTTCGAAGCTCTCGGTACTATAGTTGTTTTTTTTTTCCCTTTTCAACTGCAGCACAACCAAACTGTCTTCAGTCATAGTTTGACCAGTGAGCCATTATCGGATGTTTACACTTTGATTAATGATAAGCAATGTGACAGTGACCCCAAAGCAGAGCTACACTAAAATAACCTCCCTCTAAAATATAAGCCAGTTTCATATTTAAATACAAAACAGCATAATTCAAATAGCTCCACTTCAAGCAACAATAACAATAAAGAATAAGTGAATTACTTTGGACAGAATTTAGATATTTTAAACACAAAAGAAACAGGCATGTTTTTCCAATGTTAGGAGTTGAAGCTACAGATGTTCCAAGTGTGGGGAGTAAAAGTAGTGAGTCGTCAGACAAAGTAAGACTGAAGTAAAGTACAAAAAGTACAGAAAACAAAGTGTTTGTACCTCCACTCTCTGCTGCCGGGCTAAAATTGGGTTGAATTTGTGCAGTGCAACCATGGCATTAACACCCACCTTGCATGAGTTGTACCAGATGACAAATGCCCCTGCAGGTGGAGACTGTTACATAACTCGATAATAATCATACTGGTACACTGCTTAAAAAAATAATAATTATTATTTCTATTACAATTACGTTGACATGGTCTCATCCCTTTCGTTGTTACAGCCTGTAGATGCCAGTTTAAAAACACTTCAATCCCTCGTTCAGAGTCGGAAATTCGACCTCATTCGACCCTGGGGTGCAATGTCAGAGGACTTGACTCTTCCTCTTCGCTCTCTGCCACTTGTGGGCCTGCCGCGCTGGTGGCTGAGGGCCACATTTAGCCAGGACAATTGCAGGCTGACGCAACGGAGGGCACAGATTGCTAACATCTGCTGAGCTCGACGGGCGCGTTCGCAGCCTCATATTATGGCATCTGCTGAGCTCGACGGGCAGCCTTGTATTATTAGCGCTCGCGTGCTCCGTCAACTGGACGGCGACGCGGCGCCGAGAAGAAGTCTTTGCAACATTGAAAGCAGCCGTAGTTCAGTTCTAATGAGTCATGCCTTCAATTTTCAAGATGGAGAGAAACCCATTAAACCCATTCAAGCGACTGAAATGCTGACTGGGCAAACACGACACGGAGAATCGTACATGTCTACGCAAACAAGTTCAAACTCACAGACAAATTGGTGGGTAGGACCGCCATTTAATCAGTGTCATGTTTGTACAGGCCTTTCTTAAAAAACAAAAAACAAATAAAGTGGCTATCTATGAAAGCATCGCAGATAAGATTGTGAAAGGAGGAGTTATGTACTCAGCGATTATGTTGTCATGCAGGGATCAATGTACCATTACAAATACTGTCATGTAATTCAAAAAAAAGAAGAAGATGAAAATCACTTACTGTTTTGTATTTGCTGCTGCCCATTTATCCTGCTGGAGGAGAACATATTATATTAGCACTTAGCCAAAGATAAGATACAATTAATGATAGCCAGGGCATTGCTTAACCTGGAAACATAAAGCACATAAAAGAAAGAAGTGAGACATGCACAAGATAAAGATTTGAATGTGGCCATAACGTGAGAATTTTTTGGAGGTTTCACAGAAGGAGCATGAATGCAGCGTCTGATGACTGAGAGGAATGTATCTACCTCTGTCCTTCCCGTTAATTAGCCTCTCTTCTTCCTCCCGAACATCATCTGGTGAGAAAAGATGGCGTGTGAAACATCACATGAAAATACACGGACCACTTTGGAAAGGCTTAGTAAACAAACAAAAGAAAAATCATACTGTTTCAACTGACGAGAAGCAAAACAGTTATTTGGTCTAATTCAAAATGGACTTTTACCAAGAGGCAGAGAAGCAGAATATCTTTGTGCAAGTGTGTGTGTGCTATTACCAGAATGGAGCTCTTTGACCAATGAGGACACAGTGTTGGTGATGGAGTCAGCTGCTACGAGGAGGTCGTTCCTCAGGTTCCTTCTTGGCGCTGAGAAGCATAAGTCTCATATTATGCAGTTTTTACAGGTTCTGTGTGTAAAATTTGGCTTTATTTACGATTTTTATATTGGTAAAGGCTTAATATACTGCCCATAAATACACGAATAAAAGTGTATATTCACAGTACAATAAAATTAATTTGGTTTTCTACCCTTAAAACAGTTCTTATTTATATATCAGAATACGTAGATGAAGGGTCCTGCTCCCAGTTAGCTGCCATCTTGCGCCGCCGTATTTCTAAGGAAGCCTGGTGTGGACAATACAGCCCACCTGACAGTACGTCGTGTTAAGGGCGAACGCTAGCTTCCTGAAATAAGCCAACGAAGAAGAGGGTGGACGAGGTATCCAGATCAGTCCTTGCAGGCCACCATAGTTCACTGGCAAGCTCGGGAGAGGGCGGGTAGTGAAAGAGCGCGGCGATCTAAAATGTAACCACCTTATGTTGCTGTTTTCTCTTAAAAATATCCAAATGTGACACACTTTACTGAAGCAAATGACAGTAAATCATTTCATGTGAAAAGGACAAGGGTGGTGACAGATACATAGATAAAATAATAACAATTATACTTTTTGTCATATGCTTTTAAATTTCAATAAGTTTACCTTGAGCAAAAGCTTCCTGCACGTCGCCGCCCACGCCAGCAAGTGAATCCTGAGGCTGGTACACGTGAGCCTGAGGTGACGGGGCGCCCGCGGAGCGTGCGATCGACGGGCTCGGCCGGGAGGGGGAAGGGTGAGAGGAGCCGGCAGCTTGCGCCTGAGGGAACAAATTCACTGAGACGGTTAGACACTGGCGGCGGCCTCCAGGAAACGTCGTCACTTCTTCTTCAGGAGGTGAGCGCACATCTTGCGGAACACTTTTTAGGAGATTTGTCGGGCAGGATTTCACAAGACATATATATATATATTTTTTTTAGATTTTTGCACAGATTCAAGATTCAAAGATTTTATTTGTCACATGTCACGTTCCATGGCAGTGAAATGTTGGTGTGGCAGAACCCGACTTGATCCTGCATTATGAGGAACAAAAAGTGTAACAAAAGAGAGCCAAGTGGCAACTGCTCAGCACTTCCTCAGGGGAGGGGTCAAATGCGGAGGACAAATTTCACATCCATTGGGATGTGACAATCACTGCGACTTTCACTTTCAAAATAACTTTTACAAAATACAAAGTTCAAAACATTAATCAACAAGTGGTGAATGTAAATGGAATCTATAATGATTTGAAAATATAGTCTGTAATATAAGCAGGAGCCACACTTCACAAACGTGAGCAAACTTACGGCCTGCCGCTGTTCCTCATCCTACTGGGCCGCAACGTGGTGGGAAACAGTGTGTGAGAAAAAGGATTGAAAGGAAGATGTCAGACAGAGTCAGAGGTGCAGAAGGGTAAACAAAACCAAGGCAGAAACAGGAGAGGGAAAAGCGAGGCTCGCGACCGCGAGGGGGGCAGAGCGGGATGGAGTGGGTGGGGCGGCGTCAGAGTTGGTCACCTTGAGCAGCTTCATCAGTCCCTCCAGCTGCACCATCAGCTCCCTGCGGCTCTCCTGCAGGGACGACATCCGCTGCTCCAGCTCGTCTTTCCTTTGTCTGCAACACACGGCGAACTACGGTCAGTGTCGCAGCGGGGACACGGTTGCTGGTGGGCAGCACGGAAAGAGCCTCAAGACGAGGGGGGGGGGGGGTTGAATCAGCAGCCCCATCGCGATACGATATGACATCGAATCGCTTGGATGACGACATGACGTTTGCCGATATTGCAAAGCCGGTCGCGAAACGATTGCGTTTCGACTCGATTCAGCAGCCTGCGTTCAGCGTGAAGCGATATTGGATATTGAATACCCATGGAACTCAATCATATTATATATTTGAATTGAGTCACAAAAACAGTCTAAAGGTTAAGCGTGTAATATTTGGAGATTTGGAAGAAGAAACAGCGACATCACGTGGTTACGTTTCAGATTGCAGGTCGCTATCCCTCCCCTCCTGAACTCACCTGCGAACTACGGTGGCCTGCACACACAAACCTGGATACCTCGTCCACCTTCTTCTTCGTTGGTTTATTTGAAGACACGAGCACTCACCTTAATTACAAATGTGTAATGTGGCAAGCTAACTGGGCAGCTAACTGGAAGCAAGACCCTTGATCTATGTAAATAAGATCCGTTAAATGGGTAGGAAAACCAAAATACTTTTATTGTACTGCGACTACACACTTTTATTAAAGTATTTATGGGCAGCATATTAAGCTTTAACCAATATAAGAATCTCAAATAAAGCCAAATATTACACACTGGACCTTTAAGTTATATTTTAAAATCCAAAATCAGTAAGAGTTAACCTGCACAACATCTTGAGATACACATTTCTTAACCAATAGCATGCATTTCATCCAGGTTTTATCCAATCCAATCCAAATCCAAAATTCCTCCCACACTGGCGACTCAAGTAATCGAACCATTAATTAAAAGACCTATTAGAGGCATTGACGATACAGGCCGGCGGGTGGGTTCTGTTTCCTGTCCTTGGCCTATTCACGTCTGATTTAACAGACGTCTGGTGCATTTGCTATGAGCCACTTCTAAATATTACACATCTACGTAAACCAGAGCGATAATCTGGAAAATTGTTTTCCCGTTGGACGGGTAAATGTGGAGTTGCCTCGGACGACATTAAAACACTTTCTGAAGGGATTTGCGATCGGATTATACAAAGTCCTTCCTTTTTACAGTCTCCCGTCGCCACGCGCACTTATTTTTAACACACTTCCACGAGACCATTCAGCCGGTTTAGAGCGCCGTCGGAGGAAATGAAACCGTTGCACGGCAGTGAAATGTTGTGGCAGAACTCGATGTGATCGTGCATTATGAGGAATGTGTGAGAGAGAAACATAAAAACTGTTCAAATCCTTGACATCGTCTCATTTTTAGTGGGCAATTTGGAGAATAAATTGATCATAAAATTAGGAACGAATAAAAAACCACCTCCGTTAAAAAAAAATACAGCAAACTATATCATCAAACCAAATGCACTGTAATATAATTGAAACTAGCAAATGGTAGCGATTAAAATGAGGCTGAGGGAAGTTCAGCAGTATCCTAAACTCTTGCGATTTGCACTAAACTAAAAGGCAAAGGCAGGAGAAGCGGGTCCAAGCAACGTCATAACAGATTAACAAGCAAGTTGAGGGGGTTCACCATGTTTAATTCCAAACAGCCTGTGGTCTGGACGGGACATTAAAGAACCCCTTGGCTCTGGCTCGCATAGTCAGATAGATCAGTAAATAAACATGAAAAAAGACTGAGTCACACACACAAACCTTGGTGACCCCCACCGGAAAGCCTTCGCAGCCTTTCAAAACTTCATATCAATGATAAAATTAGAACTGTGACGGCCCCTTTGCATCTTAAAAAGGCTGCAGGATTTCCTGAGAAGTTCTGAGAAGTTGGAGGCGGTTGCAAATGGAAAGATTCCAACAAAGGAAAGTTTGAATTAAACCACATTTGCCAAAATGTAACCATTAAAATTGCAATATAAGATTCCGCTTTGTCAGCATTAAGTTCATTAATACAAGGCCAAAATAGTCACCATCAGCGGCTCGCGGTGGAAACGTTCCATTTTGGCGCCCCCCAGAGTCGCGTGGGCAAAAAGGCTAAATTTTACATATGCGATCAAAACAAAAATCATTGGGAGCTTCTGTACTTGGTTTTCTCTCCCGCTTCCTTTTTTCCATCACAACATAAACATGCAGCAAATTATCTTTATCTTTTTTTTGGGGGGGGTCTGTTTTTGTCCTTTCTAAAAAAGATCCACCATATGTCGCCGCCATCTGCCGTAAAGAACTCACCCACTGTTCTGTAACACCGCGACAAAAAAAACAAACCTCCTGCCAGACAAAGCAGGAGCAAGGGGTGACAAACTTCATTTTTTGTTGTTGTTGTTGCTGTTAAAAAGTGCGTTCTGGACAACATTTTGGTCGCTGTGAGTCACAAAGATAAACAGGACTGAGGATAAGAGGAAATGCAAATAGCCGCCGTTCCCCGGCATCGCGCACTGAAATTGGAGCGCGGAGGAACTTTTGTTTACCTGAGCAGCCGCAGCTCGGCCAGCAGGGTTGGGTTGGTGCTGCCCTTCTCGGGGCTGGACTGACACGCCGCGTCATGCTCGGCGCGGAGACGCCTGATCTCTGCCAAGATCTCCCTGGGGAGAGCCGAAAAACACGCTCGTCAGCCCGCGAGCCGGAGAGCGATGCACGACGGAGCGGCAAAATAAAGCGCGCTGATCTGCTGCCTCTTGCATTCTATCAGGTGGGAGGAGAAAATGAGGTGAAAACAGGCCGAGGAGAGATGATTTCCCCCCCCCTGCCAAGTTTTCAGTCTTCCTCTTCTGGTCATCTTGTCATCAAGAGTTGCTAAACGAAACCGCTTCCCAGTGTATTGATTAAAATTCCAGAAATGCTAAAAGACGTTGCTACAACAACAGCTAGCTAACACGCTAAACCTGAGCCATTTTATTTTCTAGTACAGTTTTTTTTAGTAATTGAATGAACTTTACAGTGGCAGCTCTCCCAACATTCTTATTAATCATTACTTTCACCCGAGTCAGCCAGTGAACAGCCAATTCCGTGACACTGGAGGCACCGGTGTTCAATCACGCTCTGGTCTCACGAGCTTCCAGTTTAGAGATTATAGTTGTAAGCAGTTTGGAGAGAAAGTTTCGGACAGCTGCGTCCAGTGTTTTTCAACCTTTAATGAGCCGCGGCACATTTATTACACTGAAAAAAAGAAAGAAAAAAAAAGAAAAAAATCCCATGGTACACTGCTAACCAAAAAATATTATTAAATGACAAAGGCTGATATCCTGGGAGCAATGGAGGGAGGGAAATAGGCTGCATTTCTTTTAAAGTACTGACACTCTATAATAGAGCGTTACTATTATTTTTTTCTTTTAGAACAATTGAGTGAAATTGGATAATTTTTCACAGCACGCCTGACATTTATCTCCCGGTACACGAGTGTGCCGCGGCACAGTGGTTGAAAAACACTGCATTAAGGAACCTATTGTACAGTGGTGGAGGGCAAAAAGTTTTGGGACGCCTCGTGAGTTTGTGATGTACTGTACTGCGTGAAACAAGAGAGGCAAAAATAAGCCTCGGCTTCAGCCTGCTACTTTTTTCATTGACAGAGTTTAGTTTTGTTGTGGGAGAATATTGTGGAAAATTGTACGTTTTTTTTTTTTGTCTTTTCTTTATCTTTTCTGTCCGTTAATTGTACACAATTTCAGTATTGTACATTTGAAATGAAATGAACTATTCATTCATTCAAAAATCATTCTTGAGTCATTATCTCTGTGCAGCCAGCAACATTGACCCACATGCTGCACCTGAGCTGTTTAGTCCAGATCACAACTGGACAGATCGGTGCACGAGACTGCACTGTACACGAGTACTGGAACTACAAGAATTGACTTTTCCTATTTTGTCGTATTAGTGATAGAAAAGAAAAATAATTCCACGGGTGTTTTCGCCTCGGATGCAGCCAAACATTTTGAACATTTTGACTATCTTGCAAAAATATTTGATGACTAATTGGGATTAAACTAAATTTTAAGGGTGTCCGAAAACTTTTTTCCACTACTGTATTGTAAGTCATTACACTGGACAAGAATACAGACCGAAGCTCAACTTGTTTAATGTTAAGAGATCAATATTAGGGAACTTTATTTGTTACTCTAAAAGCTGAAGTGGAGAATCATCTTCACGCAGCTTTGCGCGAGTCTCTTTACCTGTTCTTGCACTCGAGCTGAGCGATGAGCTCCCTCTTCTGCTTGTTGATGTCGAAGTTGATGCTGCGGTTGGGTATCACCTGGGCAGAGTTGCCGTGACTCGTCAACCTCGGCGTTGACAACGACACAGGAAAATGAGAGCAAGCAGGCGCGATTTACTCACCCCGGCGCCGTCGCTCTCGGCCAGCTTGGAGGTGTAGCGGGCGATCAGCTTGTGCTCCTCATCCTGCCTGCTGTGACTGTCAGCACTGCACACACACACACACACATGCAAAGGCAGGAGATCAGCAACTGAACTGACTGGAAATGATGTTTAGTATTAGAACTGTGATGAGGGATCAACTTCAAGCAGCTGGATTATGATATAATAAGGTTCTCGTTTAGTTGGGTGAGTGAGTTTGTGTGTGATAATGTGAAACCATGAAGCCTTAATAGACGTTCTAGTATAACTACCACCAAGGAGTACCACACAACGCGCTTAATTACCACGCAGTGTCCTGCAGACAAGAGTAGCAACATGAGTTCCTTTGAAAAAAAAAAGTTTCTCATAAAAATATTTTTCTTTAATTCTTAATTTCTGCTGCAAATCTTGCACATTTCTGAAAACATAACAATCCCGCTTTTAACTTTCTATTGAGCAGATGAAGAAGGTTAATTATAAGCAAAGAAAAAAAAAGAAATAACTCACTAAACTCGTTAAATAAATTCAGGTGCCAAGTGTTGATGATTGACAGCCACAACAAACAATAATAATAAAAAAAAAAAACTCCTGTCCTTGTTGATCACTGTGACAGCTGATGAGTCGCGCTCCACCAAACTTATGATGAGCTGCCTGGGAGGACCGACAGCCTCATCACAAGGTGGTTTTAACAGTCTGGACCAGCGGTTTTCAACTGGTGGAGACTCAGGACGTTTATTTCCTTATCATGAAGTCGCGACCCAAATTGATTCCACAGCACTGAAATTCATCCCTCCAAAATAAATGCTAAGCCCACTTTCTATCATGTCTTGAAAATAAATGATTGAAATTAGTGAATCAAATTTAGTTTCCTGCAAAATAAAGCGCCAACATTTTCTCTATAAACATATACATTTTTAAAATTCCCTTTAAAAATGGGGGTGGGAATGGGATGCCCACAACAAATTTGCGTCCCAATCAAAACAACTTCAGGACCCACTTTTGGGTCGCGACCCACCAGTTGAGAAATGCTGGTCTAGCCGCTTGTTCATGTGAGATTCTCTTTTTGATTCATACGCTTTGCCTCACTGGAAACGATTCAGCAAAAAATAAAGCTGAACGAGGACGCCGGCCTTTAAAGTGAATCGCTAATCGATTCATCGATTCAGTTACTAATGAGGCCGACAGGAAGCCGGATGAGCTGATGGTGCTCTGCTTCCCTGCTGTCTCTCACCGCGGGCTGCTCTGAAGCCGGTTCACGTAGGCGGCGATCAGCGCGTGCTCCTCGTTCATACGCTGGGCGGCCGGCAAACTGGAAGAGAGAGAAGGGATGATGTGCACGGAGGTGCGTTCCAAGAATTACACTAATAAATAATCTAAATAGGTAATAACTAAGTTATTACTTAGTTATTACTTATAATATGAGCAATAACTAAGTTGTTACTTATTTAGTAACTAAGTAAATGGTTCATGTTGCAGGAGTGAGAGGCCGGACCAACACAGAAAATTACAGCAATATAACTACTTCTCATTCAATTCCTTTATGTCACCGTGTTACTAAATTCGTGATTAAAGGTGCAAATTTCACATGTTTTCATCCCAAAGTGAAGAGAAGCCATCTTGCATCATTAGCTGTGTTTCCAATATTTCTAAAATTTTGTACAATTGCGATTCGCAGGTGTTTCGGTTTAATGGTGTGAAGCGCTTGGGTCGTAATTCCTGTAAAATCTCGTCCCGCCAGACCCCACTTCGAGAAGGATGGAGGTCCAAGACATTTTGCGATAAATCTGCATTTCCACGTCGTTTCCTGTCAAGAATGGTTCGTTATATTTTTTATCTTTGATTACTTGTAAAAACAAATGTTCCGTCTCCTCCTCCGTCCAAACATAACGCGCCATTTTCACTTGAAGTGAACTGGTCACGTGACCCCCGTACGTCACGTCCGCTGACGAGTAAATGCGAAAAAAGTGTTTCCATGACGCTTTAGCGAAACACCTCTATATCTTTACGTCTGAAAAACCACGTCATGAGAGCGTCAAAACCTTCTAGTGATATTTGAGAGGTTTTTCCAAGTTTAGGTGTTTCCATGAGCAGTTTTTAACTGATATTTTTGCTTTTTGCGCAATTCTAGGGGTAATGGAAAAGCAGTTAGCAAGCTAGCAAATCAAATAAAATCTGTCTCCTAGATTGCATTAAATTTGTTGAGTTGTTCAAGAGGGGGTGAAAGAGGATGGCTTAAGGAGGAAAGATTAAAGAAGAAAAAGACGAAGTGGAGCTTCCTCTTTTCTGGGGAGTTCTGCCTCGAGGGAAAACATTACTGCTCGAAAACGCTGGTAAAGCCAATTTTACACCAGATGGGACCTTTAAAAGTCCCGTGCGTAACATTTGGCTGGATTTATGACTTTTATATCGGTAAAAGCTTAACACTCTGCCCATAAATATGTGAATAAAAGTGTATCCTCGCAGTGCAAGCAAGGGTCTTGCTCCTAGTTAGCTGCCATCTTTTGAGGAAGCCCTAAATCCGGGACGCCGGGCGGGCTTTCATAATAAACTTTACACACCGGACCTTTAAACAACGAAAAGAGATTAAAACATAGTTTTAAAAAAAATGAGGAAATCATTGTGCAAATCCTGGTTTGTCGGCTGCATTATCAAGAAAGTCCACCTCAACCCGCCTCCCTCCCTTTTCTCTCATAGCTTTTACCTTTTGGAGGACTCCTGGGCTGATGAGGGCAGAAGCATGGCCTCGCTGGCGTCCCTCACAGGAGGGGAAGGGCTGTGCACACACACACACACACACACACACACACACACACACACACACACACACACACACACACACACACACACACACACACACACACACACACACGATCATGAGAGTCAACACGGAGTCAGTGCAACGCATCAGAACGCAACAAAGCCCTGCCTATCGGTGAGTCCACATTCCTCCCCTCACACGAGTTCACCGTCGCACACACGCCCTCGAGTGCAACCACGCAATCCCCAATTGTAGCGTGTAGCCTGAGCAAACACAGACGGGCCGGCCCGGGCGGAGAGGGTGCGAGAAGGCAGGGAGAAAAGCGGGACGGGTGGAAAAGGCAAAAGGCAGAAACTCTGCAGAGGGTTTTCGCCGCGACGCGCCACCGCCGTCCTCGTACTCACATGCGCGCCAGTTTCAGCCTCTTGTGTTTGAGCCGGGCTTGGTTGTGTAGGCTAACCCGGCCGGCGCCGTAGGTCTGCGTAGACCAGAGTGAAACAAATGGTGTGGGTCAGCCACCACCACGAGGGGGCGGGGCCAAGCAGAGCGGCCGCTGACGGAGGAGCAACCGCCTCTGATCTTTGTGGATGCGTTGGACTCGGCGGGGGTCGGGAGGGGGCGATGACGAGGCAAGATTTGTTCCGTGTGTTTTAAAATAGACCGTGGCCTCAGTGCGAATGTAGCAAGCAACCTCACCCACCAATAACAGCGTTGGGATTCCATTTGCATGACTTTGCAAATGGAATTGGTTACAATTACAAGTTACCCTGTTGAGTAACACTGTAATGAGCTACATCACTTTATTAAAGTAATGTAACTCATTCCATTAGATTACTTTTCAACATTTGAAATGAACGTTCCCAACTGTTTCGACCTGACAGCAGCACTCAAAAAGTAGAGAGACAATTCAACTGGCAGGCGAGTGGGTAGGGGGCTCTGCAGTTCCAAACTTGAAGCATCAGAGTAGTGTCAAACTTTCAGTGCCAGTGGGCGAGAAAACCATGCAAAGCAACAACAACAAAACGATTCAACGTAAAGCACAACCTTCTTCTTTGTGAGATGCAATTAAGATTGCAATCATGAATGATTCCACAAGTAGCTGCAATTTAATTCTATTTTTTTCCCAGTAATGTAACTGATTACATTTATCTTAAAAATGATCTTAAATGACATACTGACATTACATTTGACTAGGGACTCCCCAACACTGCTGAATAATAATAAAAAAAAAAAATCCCGGCAATGAAAATAATGGAAATTTGAGAAGTGAGGTCAAAACTGCTTTCTTTTTTTTCTCCTTCATATTTCTACATCAGTCAGTGTACCGAGAGCCGGAACCTGCGCCTGCTGTCAATCACCCACTAGTGTGCGTGTAGGTGTGCGGATCACAGCAGGAAGCCGGAGCACATGGAGAGAACCCACACGCACGCGCACGCACGCACACCATGCACGCTCAACAATGAAAGGCCGGGGTTGGTGTCACGAATAGCAGCAACACCGCCAGCATCATGCCGCCCTCTGTTTCTGTTATGCATCTTATAAAAAAAAAGACAAGAATCCTCTACTTTTACGTTTTTGATGAAATGACATAATCAGCAGTGTCACTACGGAACTGTAATTTCCGTAGCAGCCATTGTGAGGCTCTTTATACTTAAAATTCTTTCTTATTTTTTCTGTTTTCAATCTTTTCTGTGCAAACGTACAAAGAGAAAAATAAATACTTTTTTTTTCTTTTTTTCTTTTAAACGTCAGCCACCGCTGGACAAAAGCACCATGAACCTCCATCATCATAGACCTGGTGGGGCTCTTACACGATGTTGGTGAGGTTGAGGGTCCTCTCCGGTTCCTCTGGGTAAATGGGGTGCGAGGGCTCTCTCCTGGACGACACGCAGCCCAGAGTCCTGCTCAGGGCGCGGCCAAATTTCGACGCCGGCGATTTCTGCGTCGCACAAAAAACACACCACAAACACACAGGTGTCGCATGAACGCTGAGGGAGTGTTTTGGATTCAAAAAGCAGGACTAAACTCTTAACGGTGTAAAAGATCAAAATCGTGCACAGATCCTGGGCCCCGTCTCGTCTTTTAAAGCGCTTCATCTCCTTTTGACAATATATTGAATAATAATGAATGAATAGGGAGCCTGTTGTCGGAATAATTCTGTTTGGGGACTTAACAACGCAGAACTCCTCGGTTCAGATGGCACTGCGGCACTGGCGACTGTCCTGCCTCTCGTCATGGACGTCGACACCGTTCGGTCCTGGTCTCCTCTTGTTTTTCCTCACAAAACTTCCTCCATTTAACTCACCATCGTGATAAGATTTCAACGGCTGAGGTCCAAGGGCCCTGCGCGCATGCACACGCACGCAAAGGCACCACCAACCCCCCCCCCCCACACACACACACACCCGGAATGAGATAAACAAGTGGGTCGCCGGTGACTCACCCAGGACGAATGCTCCTTCATCTGATGCTGGTTGTTATGGGAGCCGCTGGCGTTGCCGCGCCAGAAGCAGTCCTGACACAACTGGTAGCCGCGGCAACGCAGGCAGCGGTAGCGGAAGCCGCTCATGCCGTTGCCCCGGCAGTAGGAGCAGGAGACGGGATGGAAGACTGACAGGGCGAGCAAGAGGAGACAACGGCATCCGTCAACATCTCGTCTACAGACACAGCGGCAACTTGCTTTTCTCGGTGCGGTGACCGATGAAGAATGATCTTGGAAACCTCACATTTCACTAATCACATCTGAAATTGCGGGGGTGAAAAATTGGAATTATTGGGAAAGTCCGGCATCTCTTGAATACAAAAGTCTCCCTGAACCTTTATTACTCTATGATTTACGGGGCGAGTGCTCATCAAACTAAATTGCAACCAATTCTGCGGTTGCAAAATCTTCTTCCCCGAGATCCAATACTTTATCCTTGTTCCATAAATGTGGTATCCTTGATACCCATCAGATTAACCACCTCCAAATTGCTCAATTTGTATATGGTTGTTTAAGCAAAACACGTCTCTCCTCTCTTCACAATTTATTTTCCTCAAACCAACAATTTCAGAACTTTTCAACCCGTAAAGCACACCAGCTTCGCCCCCCCACGATCAAGAGCTGTTTCCTCCCAAATGAGGTGGAAGGCACTTCCTTCTCATTTTCATGCTGTGTAACCAAGAACTTGGATGTCTTGCCTTCACGTTTAACTTTTATCGCACCGTGTTGTGTGTATTTCCCTGATCTGTGTTCAACTTGTTGAGTTTTGTTGTGTATAATGGTTTGCATCTTTATTTTGTTTTGCCTCGCTTTCTGGAGGTCCTCCTGACAAGACCATCCAGGGTTTTTGTTAGACTTCCTAGCACGTCTGCTTTGTATAATTTTGTTTTTTGTATTTGTTCTTTTTCTTTTTTTTTATTGTATAAATCTTGACTATGTGCTAAATAAATAAAAGAAATAAAGAAACCTGGTATTGAGCAACTACTGAGGGTTTTCATCGACATCATATTAGCAACAAATGAATCTTTCCATTAAAAGAGCAACAACACACACACTTCCAGTCAAAAGTCTGGACGCACCTTTCCCATGCAATGGTTTTACTTTCTCCATTACAGATACATACTGAAGGCGTCAGACATACCAGCAAGATATATGGAATTATGAGGCAGGGAAATCGCTGCTAAACAGTTCTAGATATGTTTTATATGAAAGCAGGCCATTTAGAAGAATCTAAAATATAAAACGTGTTTGAGTTCTTCCACAGTTTTTAAGCTGTTTTGTGTTCAGTCATAGTTTTGATGCCTTCAGTGAAAATCTACAAAGCCAATAGACTAAAGAAAACCCATTAAATGAGAAGGTGCGTCCAAACTTTTGACCTGTAGTATACGCAACTAATATATGATACTACTACAACCACACAATTTTGCACAAAATTAAACTGGACGAACTGGATAATTGTAAAAATGAAAACAAACGTTTTTTTTTTTGCAGTTTGTCTGTTTGCGTACCATGCTCCACGTTGGCCATGCGGTGCATGAGGGGCAGCCAGATGAGACACTGAGGGGGCTCGGCCACCATGTCCAGGAACATGTTGAGCATCACTCTTTTCTGCACCCAGAAATATACACAGTCAACGGTCAGAAGGGAGACGCTGTTCAAACGCAGTAAAGAACGAGGATTCCTTTCGCTGCATGACTTGCAGAACCACTATAACTATATATAAACTATCACTATACATGTTTTTTCGGATGAGGTGTGCGAGCGTGCAGGTACCTGCTGCGGGAAGCAGGCGCGCGCCACAATGTGCGTGTAGCCGAAGGAAGGTCCTTCGTGCACGGCTGTGGGCACTTTGAGAGCCTCCCGGAGGAAGCTGTCGAACTTTGACTGCACCAACGCACCACTGGAGTCAGACACCTGAGAGAAAATATCTGCGCGCACACACAAACACACACACACACACACACACATAATTATTACTTACTTTACCGCTGTCACCTCTGACTTCAATCAACACGCATGTACAAGATGCGGCAATGAGCAAGAGCCTTGCCTCTTGTCAGGAGCTAATCTAAGGAATGCATAGTTGAGAATCTAAAAAGCGGGCTGAGGTCCCAAATTCTATTCTTCCATCATGATTACATTGTTAGGAAATATGGGATAGTGTTGACAGTTTGGCGCCAGGCAGCACAAACGTGACATTTATCTTGACAAGTGCGGAAATTCAGACCGTGGGTTGAAATGTCCAGAGGCCCTCTGGACATAAGAAGACCTTATGGGGAGATTTCAATCCTCATCAGACAGACAGTTTGGAAAAACAATGGGACACTGAATGTGCATTCATATGGAGCCAGGCCGGCAGGAGGTTACAGATGGGGGACACCTGCTGGACAGTAGTGGAAACACCAGAGGGGCAGTCCAACAGGTGGGCAGGACGTCAAAATTACACACATGTTGCGACAATTTATAAATACATTGATTTATATAAACAAATGTTATTGCCAAGTTACTGTGTACTCAGCCTTGACTTCCTAGCAGTTGCACTGGTTGCCAGGTTGTCACAATCTGTTATCAGAGCTTGAATACTAGCAGTATAGGCCTGTCTTACCAACAGGCCTGTCTTTCTGTAAAATAGGTTAGGGACGAAATCTGATATTCCTCCTTTTCCTAATCAGATATTTACTCCATATTCAGTTTCTGTAAGGATTTTGACCGCTGATAGCTGTTGTGCATAAGCTGTGCTTAGAAGTTCTCGCGAGGCTAACACTTGTGTCAGTTGGAAAATGTGAGCTGATCCAAAAGAAAAGCGGCGAGCTCAGTGTGGTTTTCCAGCTCCCTGTCATTCTAAAGCCTAGAAGACAGTGGAAATGCAGAACCAATATTGGCGCCAACATTGAAGTTTTGCTTCCTTTGTCGACCCAGCAGTATTTTTCCACTGACGGGGAAATGAACCTGTCCATCTTTCAGCCATTTCTTGCAATTCAATGTGTTCTGAGGCCTGGCAACTGAGAATTTCCTGAGACATCACCAGAGTATCAAGACAATTATCCCGGTCAATTGCAAAGCCAATTAGCTGGAATGGACATACCAGGAATACTTTGGACCCTATGAAACCCTTTCTCTTTGAACACTGTTTCTTTCCTGGAAAGTACAGACATTTATTTTGCACCTAAACAATAATTTAAAAAAAATGCTTTTATTTTTGTTTATTTATTGTTTATTGTCTTGAAATCTCTCTGACATCCGTAATATCCGCAATGTTGTCCCGTACCTATGTAGATCTTTTCAAACTCTTACTTCAATACAGCCAATTGTTTCAGGAGTTTTAGATTTACTATTTGTATGTATTTTGTATGTTAGAGTATGTAAATCATACCTGACATAACACACATAGACGGGATCGAGCAATTACAATGACAAAGGGCTGCTTTTTTTCTATTGTATTAATGACTGTAGTTTGTGTGTTGCTTCTGTGTTTATTGTTGCAGTTTGAATGTTTCTTTTAGTGCGATGCACTGACTGTCTGTCACTTTTTTTTTTTTAATTTAATTGTGCATGTCACAATGACAGTAAAAGTCTATCTCTTGTATTCTATTCTATTTGTGCGAGCAGCCACTTACATCGGAGCTTATCCACAAGTTTGCCTCCGCACAGCATGGACAGCATGGCCTTAACGTAGAGCACCGTCAGATGGCTCTCTGGCTCACTGGAAAAAAAGAAAACATGCTGACATGAAAAAAAAAGAAAAAGATCAGAGCGAAAAACTTTCAGGGCAACTGTGCCGTTACCAGTCGACGGCAGCCAGCAGGAAGTCCACCAGCAGGGCGGAGCTCTCTCTGGGGTCGATGGTGTGGGTGGTGGGCAGGCGCTTGCTGAGCTGGTTGAATATGGAGGACACCAGGTTCTCTAGCCGCGTCACCGAGATGCCGGCGTTCAGCTCCACCGCATTCAGGCCCGTGTCCCGCACGGCCTCGATCACGTTGTAGATGTCGATCAGGTGCACTGAGCGCGAGAGGCAGAGAGGCAGAGCGTCAGCAGGGCGTGCACGACATTCGTACAGAGGTTTGTCTGAAAGCATCTTTTCTTTTTTTTTTCTTTTTTTTTGGGGGGGAGGTGACTCACAGTTGCATCTCTTCTGCACGAATCTGAGCTTGCAGGCTGTCCGGTACGACGACAGACAGATGGCGTTGAAGTCCTGCTCGGCTGTAACAGAAAGAGATAGGGTGGCGGGGGGGTGGGGGGGTGGGGGGGGATCGAGAGAGAGAGAGAGAGAGAGAGAGAGTGAGAGAGAGAGAGAGAGAGAGAGGGAACTCAGGTCCTCCTCAGAAACAAAATGCAGCAGTCAAAATTGGACTCAAACCCCATTATTGTCATGAAATATTTGGCCAGGCAGACAGCTTTGCTGCATCAGAGGCATGCACATTTATTTGTTGTTGTTTATTGTTAATAAGACAAAATAAGAAAGAAATGTCAAATTCTTGCAGTTCTTGTAAATTCTTCACAACTTAGGGGTTCAGTGTGTAAAATGTGGCCTGATTTATGATTTTTATATCGCTAAAGGCTTCATTTAATGCCCATAAATACATTAATAAAAGCGTATAATCGCAGTACAATTAAAGTTTTATTTGGTTTTCCAACCCTTAGCACAGTTCTTATGTATATATAAGAATATACATTGATCGAGGGTCTTGCTCCTAGTTAGCAGCCATCTTACGCCACCATATTTCTAAGGAAGCCTGGTGTGGACAATCCAGTCTGCCTGACAGCGTGTTTCGTAATTAGGCTGACTGCTCACATCTTCAAATAAACCAAAGAGGAAGAAGGTGGACAAGGTCTTCAGGTTAGGGTGCGCAGGCCACCGTAGTTCACTGGCAGGCTCAGGAGGGCGGTGGAGAGGGAGAGACGCTGCAACCTAAGGATGTGACCACTTGATGTCGCTGTTTCTTCTCAAAATTTCCAAATATTACACACTTAACCTTTAAGACTGATTCTTGGCGCAATACAGCACATCACCACAAATGCATGAGGTGTCCAATAACTTTTCTCTACCACCGTATACAGCTTGTTCAAAGCTACTTGAACACTGACAACTTAACTCTTGAAACTCTTGAAAGCAGTCTGACAGTCAGACCTCTCAGGTCACGCTAGAGTCGAGGTGTGAATGAAGCAATTCAGATTTACACACCAGGGCCTTGCGAAAACAAATGAGATGCGTCAGCCTTTTAATTTGTACCGATGAAACCAACTTGCATCGTAGCCTCAGAATAACAAATATTAAATTATAGTTGAGTTTTGTTTTCTTTTTTTCCCTTTTTTCTATTTTTTTCCTAACAGTTGAAAATTAAGGAAAGCTAAAAAAAAAAAAAAAAAGACATTTTTCGCTCTTTCATCCTTTCTTTCAGTGTGTTATTCAAACGAATCCACATTTCCATTCGGGTTCAACTGAGAAATGACTCATGTCGTTAATGTTCACCAGTGAACTGGTTTGGCTGCACTTGCAAAACTCTTGTAGCAACTTGCGACATTGGCAAAAAAAAAACCCTAGTAAATAGGAGCCACATTTTGGATCATTTGGAGCCGTCTGCTGTGTATCTGTGACCTATTAAGCACGCTTTAGTTAGTGAATGTGAATGTGATGGTGGTGCACTTGTGTGACTGGAGTGACAGCCCCCCCGCACGAGAAGGCACAAAGGCCGAGAGAGACACATCTCATCTTCTTCTCCAGAGAGTAGCGCAGTGGTGCCAGACGGCACCGGTATTTGATGTCACTGCTCAGTAAATGTGAATGAAAAATCATTGCATCTTTGTATTAATACTTATCAGTGATCACTTAATACTGCAGCTCAGTACAGAACGGCTCAAATTTGAGGTGAAAGGTCAACTCACCGAGTTCGATGAACAGCCGCTTCCCCTCAGGCCCTGGCGGACAGCCCCTCCCTCCGTCTCGCTGCCTCCCTTCCTCCATCACCATCCTGACGGAGGAACAAAACAGCGGCGTCACACTTTCAATGGGCTCTTTATCACACGGACATGCGGGGTGAATCCGCAGCAGAGAGGACTGGAGTCCATCTGGGAGGGAAAACTACTGTTGTGATAATGAGGCCGATGACGCCTTTTTTTAAAAATCGATATTCCGTCCGGGCGTCACCGGCGTCTTAACCTCGAGGCCCTCGTCGTCTTCTCAAGCTCATCTCGATGGAACCAATCAACATTTTTGCGCGCTGACTCAGTGCGTTTGCCTAGCAACGCCATACGGGAAATATGCTGGAGTGCCACTGCAAAGACTGACAGCAAAATACTCTCAAAATGTTCCTGTTGAGCACATGGCTAATGTGCGTTACCAGAGATTAGCAATCAATTTCAAATAGGGAACATGGCACTGATGAACTAACGACAATGTGTTTTTTATTTGTTTGGTTTTTTTGTTGTTTTTTTGGGGGGGGCGGGGGGGGTTTAGAAAGAGGCCAAACACAACAAACTCAGAAAAGTGGCACCAGACTCCCAGTGAAATCCACGGCCACCAGAGAAACGACTGAGTGCCGCACAAATAAACACATTAATGGGAACAGCTGATGAAACCTGACCTGCAGGCCGGCAGGGACAGACAGAGAGAGAGAAAGAGAGGGAGAGAGGGAGAGAGAGAGGGAGAGAGAGAGAGGGACAAGGAGATGAAACCAAAGACGAAAGTGGGCAAAAAGAACAGCGAGACAAAGGAGTCGGGGGGGGGGAAGAAGACACTGCAGCTCCTGTGCAGTCAGCTGACTGGCTGACACTCAGCTACACTGCTGTGCAGTGCAAAATATACCCACTTCACACATGAACGCACTGAGACGGCTGAAATTCAAGTGTAAGTGTAGTGACGAGTCTGTAGTGCCCCCCCCCACACACACACGCACACACACACACACACACACACGCACATTCCAGAGAGGATTTGAAAGTTTCCCTGGAGAGTTCATGCTTCATCCAGACAAAAGAGGGATTCCTCCTTTCTCTCTCTCTGACACACACACACACACACACACACACACACACACACACACACACACACACACACACACACACACACACACACACACACACACACACACACACACACACACACACACAATACATCTTCATACACCAACACGAAGGGCTGTCTCTAGCCTAGTCTATATAGCAGGGGTCACCACCCTTTCTGAACTTGAGAGCTGCTTCACTGGTTGCCCTTCAACCAGGGCAACATTTTCTCAGTTAGCCTAGAAATATATATGATCATTCATTAATAATCCGGATCCACGTGAAGACAATGATCACGTTACTTTGCGTGCATTCAATGCAGTCAAACCTTTTGAAATACGTAAAAAAAAAAAAAAAAAAAACAACATCTGGAAATTATTTAGCGACAACAATTGAGGTTGAGTAAAATCTTAAGATTGTCTGAAGACTTTTTTCCACCACTGTAGCATAGCCTGAACCTTCAAAGAAAGAAGTGTGAACCTCGTTTATTGACAGCGAGTGTCTTAAGTTTCCCTTCAATATTGACTAACGGGTGAATAATGAACTACAGTATATATATGCCGAGTAGTTTCAGTCCTGACTTTTTTTTTTTATATATAACTTTACTTCTTTAAACTAGTGAGCGTTGGATTGCTTATTAAAACAGGCTAATAACATTAATAATAATAATAATAATAATAATAAAAATAATAAATAAAACTTCCACCGGACCGACTCACCAAGTCTCCCATGATGAGCGCATTTTTATTTTGAGCGAAGCCTGCGTGATCACTGGCGCTGCCGCCGCCGTCCATCTGTCTGCGTCGGTGACACGGAGGAACACTTGGCCTGTGAGGTTTGTTTCCTATTTTAACTCCAAAAGCTCCAAAGCGTCCTGGATATAATTACCCTCCCCACAATTACACCCGGCTACGGCCCCGGGGCGGAGGAGGAGACTCTCTCTCCCTCGAGTTTTGTTTTTGGTTTTCTTTTTTGTCTCAACTTCTTTTTTCTTTTTTTTCTGCCCCATTTCTGAAAAACTCAAACCAAACCAGCGTGGATTGAAACACCGATTTAAGAACACAAGAGCGCAATCAAGCTGCGGGAGCCCGGCGTCTTTTTCTGCGACTGCCGGTGAAAAGCGAGGCAAATAAAAGAGCCGTAGCCCAGCTTAGCCGACGATGCTGCGGCCGTTTAAAAGCAGCGACGCGAAGTGACCGATTCGGCAAAATTGCAGACAAACAAGAGAGGCGAGTTCCAGCAGAGGCTGACGGAGGCTGGTTCAGATCGACGGGAGACGCCGCGTGAAGCAAAAACGAGAAGTCTGACAGGAGGGGAAACATTCTTCACAAGGAACAAAATGCAACCGCACTGCTTCCTTAGAATCTTATCCAAAGCACCAGACGCGTGTTGGATGACAGGGCCTGGGGTGTCATCTGAACTATTTCTTGATATGATGCCAATTTCCATATCAGTTCCAGTGCGATACTTCTTTTTTGATACCAGGTGTTTTTAAACCATTTTGCTATTATTGTAGCAAAAAAAATTACATTAGAAAAAAAATTAGAAAGCGAATCGGCAGCGGCGTTAGATCTGAACACACGTGAATGCCAAATTTCTTATTGGCTCGCAGACGCGTAGAGTTATTTTCCTGGATATCTGAATTTGGTCACCGGAAGATTGTTAATTTTTTTTTTTTTTATAAAGATTTTATAGGATGGGAGCATTTCTGATGGTGGCTGCTCGTGTATCAAAGTTGGGCGCGTTCAGCATTTGGTCGGAGCGCAGAGAGGTCACCTGACTGCTGCTTCAATCAATTTCCCACAGGAGGGGCGGGGGGGGGGGGGGGCAAACACGTCCATCTGCTCGCCTCTCTGTTATTCACACTGTCACAGATTCACGTGGAGCACGATGGGATTGGAGCCGCATACGTGCAAAGTGAAACAGTAAACACACTGACTGAGCCCTGCGTCGATGATGATGATGATGATGACGCTCCATTCGGCATTAGCTTCACGGAAACACCACACCAGTGTTTCTCAACTGGTGGCTTCGTGAGCAGTTTTTTTTTGCATTTGCATTTGCATTTGCATTTGCATTTGCATTTGCAGGAGACAGTTTACCTCAAGGATTTCAATCATTCATTTCTGAGACGTGACAGAAAGCGGGCTCGTGTTTTCATTTTTGGCGGATCAAATTTGGGTTCGCGACTTCATGATAAGGAAACAAATGCTGGTCCCGAGACTCCACCAGTGCTCTGCACAGAGGCCGCCCTCCTTTCCTCCCGCCCAACAGGTGGACACAGCCACCCACTCAGTGCAGACTGAAGGGTGCAACCCAAACAGCAGTGAAAAGCCCAGTTTCAATAAAAGGAGCAGTGTCTCTTCACACCCACTGAGGAAGGGTTGTGTTTTGTATGTGTGTGTGTGTGTGTGTGTGTGTGTGTGGTCATACCTCTCTGTGTCAGGGGGGTCACACAGGACAGAGGAGCCTCAATAACGGACGTCTGACGGGGGGGGGGGGGAACACAGAGAGGGAGAAAGCCAATTAACAGAGGTCCATTCAGCCAAAGCACAATAGCATCACAGAGGAGAGCAGAGGACACCGACAGAGACACAACAAGAGGATGATTAGCAACTCTGCGCACTCATTACACCCGCAAACATGTTGGTGTTTACAGTTTGCATCTTTTTTTTTGTTGGGTTTTTCATGTGTATTTATTCTTTTAATTTGGATTTCATTCATTTATAATTTTGCATTTATTTAGTTACTTATTAATCCATGCATCTATGTGTTCATTAACTTCTCATGTATATCACACTACTGTCATTGTACCAGAGGTTTGAGGTCATGGTGGGGCGAAGGATTGTTCAAGTTTGCTACAAATGTGTACTTTTGTTCCCGCTGCTCACCCGTGACTAGCATTTGCAAATAAAAAACCGACAAAGATCCAGATTCAGATCTTTATTGGTCATCTCACACCCCCGGCAGAGCGGCCCCGAGCGATTAATCATTCCCAAAAAAATCTCTGCAGATCCCCCAGAAAACGAAACCTCATGTCGGGCCATCCTGATTCGTAAGAGCTCTGCCGGGAACACGTTTGAACAGCGACCGCAAACACCGACGGTTTCTGCACAGGGCAGCCCGACTGCAGCAGCCCCACGGCGCTAACTCTAAGGTCAGAGGTCACGTTACTCATTAACTCTTTTGTGGCTCATTTTCGGTCGTTCGACCCGCAGACGCACAAGGGGGGGGTAGGGGGACCCGCCGCCCGCTGAAAGCGAAGGCCGTTGGACTTTCAGGTGAAATTCATGGAGAGGGTGAAGTTGCTGCTACGGTGATTTGACACATTGCAGTGGTTCTCGACTGGTGGAGTCTCAGGAAACACGTTTGCTTCCTTGTTATGAAGTCGCGACACAAATCTATTCCACAGCTCTCAAATTTACCTCACAAAAATAAAATATGCAAGCCCAGTTTCTGTCATGTCGGGTAAATGAATATTGAAATTCTTCAATTGAATTGTGTTTCCTGCGAAACAAATGCCCAACATTTTTTCTATGACTATATATATATTTTCAAATCCTTTTTAAAAAAAAAAAACAAAAAACAAAAACTGCGACCCAATCAAAACAGCTCCGAGACCCAAAAGTCAGTGGCGACCCACCAGTTGAGAAACGCTGACGTATTTAATCGTGCCAGTCGGGTATGGAAGTAGAACTGTAATTGACACTGTAATTGTCTTGTGTCAAAAAAAAGACAACTGACTTTAAGACATTAAGCAGACACGTGTAGTGCATTCAAAAGTTTAGAGAAGGTCAAATTAATTCACCTGTCCAAGGTTACAGTGCATTCTTGAAGCTTCATCCACAAGCTGACTATTGCTATTTTTTTTTCCTTGTCAACAGAACTGCAGCAGCTGCATGACCGAGTTGCAAAAGTGTTGCTGCGTAAACACAGGAAATGCCGAACAGGAACAGAAACTTTCCTCTGCGCAAGAGCATGAACAACATGCATGTATGTTGTTTGGCTGTGTTGGGGCAAGCAAGTGGGGCAGCGGTACAAGCACAGAACTGCAGGTCGTTGGTTGAATAAAGTAGAACTTGGCCTCACAGATACGGCACAGATGCAATGCCCTCACACTCGACTGAAAATAACAACCAACCATCTTGTTTTCACACTTCTTTCCAGACGGACAGACAGACAGACAGACAGACAGACAGATTGATATAAAGTTGGAGCTCGAGATAGATAAAGCAAGAATTTAGACATAGATAGAGCTAGAGATAGATAGAGCTAGAATTTACAGATAGAGCAGGAGATGGATAGAGATAGAATTTAGACATAGATGAGGTAGAGATAGATAGAGCTAGAACTTACAGATAGATAGAGCTAGAATTTACAGATAGATAGAGCTAGAATTTAGACATAGATAGAGCTAGAGATAGAGATAGATAGAATTTACAGATACACAGAGCTAGAATCTAGACATAGACAGAGCTAGAGATAGATAGAATTTACAGATAAATAGAGCTAGAATTTCGATAGAGCTAGAGATAGAGATAGAGCTAAAAATTCACAGATAGATAGAGCTAGAATTTAGACATAGATAGAGCAAGAGATAGAATTTTATAAAATGTAGACATAGATAGAGCAAGAGATAGAATTTTATAAAAATTTACAGATAGATAGAGCTAGAGATAGATAGAATTTACAGATAGATAGAGCTAGAATTTAGAGACAGACAGACAGACAGATAGATAGATAGATAGACAGGTGCTGTCGCAACACTAAAAGCAACAAACAATACAGACTATAAATCCATCAATCAAAAGAGTCTTCAGTGAATTGAACAAAAGAGCAAGCGAAAGATGTGAATTGAACTCTCAAAAATTCCATAATAAAATCTGTCACACGGCGGGGAAGACTTATGGAGGGCATATCCATATAAACTCAGTGGTCACGGAGTCTGGGGGAGTTTACCTACTGGCGGCTGGCGAGATAGAGGAGCTGGGTTTTAGAGGTGAAACCTGCCTGAAGGATCCTGCTGCCGTGCAACATTGAAGTTCATCATCAGGCTGAGATACGAGGTTCTTGCTTGACCGCTCAACTACGGGTGCGAGAGGCCAATGCACCGCCACAGACCACCCAGCGAGTACACCTGTCCTTTAACCCATCGCTCACACACACACTCACACATACACTACTGTACCCTGGCAGGACAACGGCAACACTTACGCAACACCCCCCCGTGCACGAACAAGGCATATGGTCGCACAAACTTTATCCTCACGCGCAAACACACCTGTTCTTAGGTAGGGAGCTGCACTTAGCCTAAAAGCACGCTACACGCGGTCGGCGACATTTCGTAACCAAAAAAATCATTCCGCATCGGCCCCCACGGTTGACTCACCGCTGATTAAAAAAAAAAAAAAAAAAAATTTGCAGGTTAAATCTCCCCAAAAACCGGAGTGTTGTGGAGCGAGAGAAGAGCCGCCCTGACACTGATACAGCGACGGGCGTCAGCCAGGCAGGCGAGGCGCTACTAAAGAGGGGCGAGAGGGTGCAAGAGCCACCCTGTGAACCACACACACACACACACACACACACACACACACACACACACACACACACACACACACACACACACACACACACACACACACACACACACACACACACACACACACAGTGCATGCCACATGACCATATTACGGTTTGCAGCTGTTGGCTATTCTCGTTTGGCCTGACAGGACAGGACCTGACCAGTGTGTGAGTGTGTGTGTGTGTGTTTACATTATTTATATACAGTATGTTGTAACTTTAGACTCTGACGTTGCCGGCATACCAAAGAGCTGCCTTCGTCCAGGAAATAAATCTTTAACAGACAGGACTTGTTGCTACAAGCAGGAATGTAATAATCAGGGAAGTCCGATATTATCGGCCGATAAAGGCATTAAAAATGAATATCGTAAAATATCGGTATTGGGAAAAAATATTATAAAAATATGACTTTTTTAAAAATTTCTCCCAGTCATGCCAAAAAATGAATTCCTCGAATTTCCTGGTATTACTAAATGGTAAATAACAATACTTCACTTTACTCGTCTCTACTAAGCTTGATGATGTCATCAAGCCGCATCGAAGCACAACAGCAAGTGACGCACCTATATCAGCAGAGTGGTTTCAGTGGTGGCTGGCTGCTAACAAGATAGCTCGTTCGTAACTGACGACATCATGCGGGAGATCCAGCAGGAAATCCAGCGGGACATCACAATACAAATTAGCCACAATGTGTTAATTCCACGACCGCGTATATCAGTATCGGTTGATATCGGTTGATATCGGTATCGGAAATTAGGAGTTGGACAATATCGGGAGGTCGGTAAAAAAGTCAATATCGGAAATCACTAATAATAAAAAATAATAATAACAGAAGCAAAATAAAAATACAAAGGCAACTTTCTAAATATTCAAACCTATTTTTGGTCATCGTAAAAGGTTTAAACTTCTAGCATTGTGAAAAGCCTTGTGGATCATTTGTCTGAACCTCACGTCCTCAGTTACTTTGCGCATAATGGGCCACTTGATGTTTCACATTAGCGGTTGGAATGTTGCAACAAAAGCTATTACAAAATGAGAAATTCAGTTCGTTCCTCGATGAGACACAAGAAAAAAGGATTTGAGTTCTTCTAATGGTATTTCACGCTGGTTTGTGACCAAACACTGTCGCGCTGATTGTCAGTGGGGCGGTTGCTAATTACAGGGCCGAGGGACCTCAACAAATTCCAGTGTGTTGTTAAGAGGAATGCATGACTTTGTCTCGGGAGATGAGGACACATTTTATTTGTAGCGTCTGTGATGGTCCTCGTGGTTGACGAATGCGCACATCGGGGCCGTAGACGGAGGTGGAAAAACTCGGCCAAACTTGACTTCTTCATTCAGTCTTGTACGGAGGTATTTCAGGTAGGTCCGCAGCAAGATTTCATGTTAAACGTGTACGGGGTCCAGCGCGGATGAATCACACTTTAAAAATATAACCGGCAGACTTTTTGTCGGGTGCTAAAAAAACCTGAAATAACCTCGTCTGACCCCCCCCCCCCCCCGAGAGAGGAACACCTCACTGAGGGCTTCACAAGCCGATTAACCTGGAAGCAGAACTTGCACGGTGCCTCTGGTATCCTTCATTCCTGACCTTTGATCCCTGCGCTGCCATAGAGACAATCCGGCCGACCTGGTACGACCCCTGGCTGTCACCGGGAAGGTAAAAACAGAAGGGGCGCTTCTCTGATTACAGGCAAAAGGGGCCGTGTGAAGTGCAAGACAGCAGAGTGTGCCGAGGAGAAGGACTTCCCTTTTTCTCAACGGAACGCCGAGCCAGATTTTCCACAGAAAAGAGACAAAACTGATATTGAGTAATAGCGATTGACTCAAAGAAGAAGAAGAAAAAATCTTCTTCAAATGTGGAAAGTTACTCACAGGTCTCGCTCCAGCTTTGCCACGAGGCAAGCGGCACGCGTAACAAATGTAAATACTGAAAGATCTGTATTTCCATTTTGTATGTCTGCGTACATTTTGGCATTTTCACGCAGTAAAAAGGTGACCCAGCGGGTAGGAGAGGCACAAATGGCTGCGTAAATGTCAGACAGCGAGATAGAATGACAGCAGGAGGCGTGCGTGACGTTTTGTCAACATGTGTGGCCCTCGACCATCAGCGGCCTGCGTCAAATGTCACACTGGGTGCTCTTCTTTAGTACTGTGCGATGTGAATTCGGACGGAATCTACGAAAAAGAAAAAAAAAACGGTGTTTTCTTGGAGTGAGTAAAGAAAGGCGGCGCGGCAAAATACTGCCCGAAAGAAGCAGCAACCTGCTTTTCTCAACACAGACCTCTGCATTGCGAACAGAAAACCTCCATCAATCACTTTGCTAAAGTAGACCGAGGTTGCGTTGCGTTCGCGCCGAGTTTTGTCACCGTGGTCCACACATTGCTCCGCTGCTGTTAATCCTGATTTAATAATTCGACACCAACGTAACGCGGCAAACTGCAGAACTCCACTGTTACGTCACATTACGGACATTAACACCTCCGAGCCGCAGCGTCAGGTTTGGCGTTAACACTACCCGAGTCGAGAGCAGAAACGTAGACCGGCGACGGACGGTGATTGGGCCCAAAGGGGGGTAAAAAAAACAAAAAAAACAAAACTACAAATATAAGTCAGAGGATGAAATGTCAAAGGGAATGGTAAAAGTATGGAGAAAAGCAAAAAAAAAAAAAAAAAAAAAAAGGAAAAGAAATCCTAACAGATTTGTGACAGATCAGAGAGATAACCTGTGGTCACACAGAGGGCGGAAGGAGCTCGAACAGACGGTGAACGCAACAGGAAGAGAGCGCAAAGACAGAAAGCATGAAACAAGAGTTGTGTTTGAAGCACTGAAGACAGCGGCCGACAACATATTTTAAGTTTGCGTAATCAAACAACCACGGACATGCACAACATGAACAGATGCGACTGGCTTACAAACAATGTAGGTAATCTTTAACGACCACACAACTACGAAAGGTCGCCACATATTTAATCTATTAAAATTACCCATTATAATCAAACTATTTGTTTTGGATTTCAGATGGAAGCGATGAGAAGTTAGTAAGTCTACCGTTGTGGGTGGCCTGGAAAAAAAAAAGAGAAAAAAGTTGAGTCAGAATTATTAATTCTTTGTGTGTTTGTCATGTTAACCACAGCCTCGGAGTGCCGCGTTGACTACATACTAGCAGTGAATGAGGGAGACTTAAGACCTCGCTGTAATCTAACTCTCGCAAAATTATATAACAAGAAGCTGGTAGGGACTGACCTTCTAATCACAGGTTTTTTGCCTCACTGCTATTATCCTCCACCCACAGAGGAGACAGCAACACAATCACGATACTGTAAATCAGATGAAGCTAGAATCTTGCGCGAGGGAGACCTCGGAAATTAAAATGTTCTAAAAGTGGAGGCTGGGCTCGGAGGAACCACAGGGGTCCTCTGAAGTCGAGAAACGAGCCTAGTTAAAACCTTGTTGGGAGAAAATACAGACTTGAGTCGATTCGTCATGTGGAGGAGGTGGAGGAGGAGAAAGGAGGAGGAGGTGAAGGCCGTGCAGCGGTGCCAGGAGAAGTGGGGGAGGTTGGGGCTTGTTTGGCTCTTTCATTAGCACGCTTTCAGATGTAAACAAAACACTTTCCTTCCAAACGGAAGCACAAAGCACGCATCTGCGAACAGGCTAGACGCATATGAGGGTTTTTGTAAGATGAAGAACACCAGTCTGGAACTAATGCATAAAAAGAAGAGGTATTTACTAGATAAGATTTTAGCTCCATCTCCTCACAGGAAGCAGGAACAGAATGGGGAAGAAAAAAAAAATCAGTGCACAGCTGCTATTGAACTATTAAACTATGATGCTCCTCAAAAATAATACTATGTTAAAATGATATTCTAGTGTTAAACTCTTAATTTAAGCATCGCTATAAGAACAGTACTATTAAAGTTTTCGTTTTAAATGAAGCAAAAGTTTTGATGTAGTCTTTAGTGGGTGTTGCTCAGTTTGATGTCCAGTCTGCACATGCACATGACGTGAACATTTTCTCAGTGCTGGGGAGAATACATCTTCGACACCTTTTCCAAGCTGAAACTTCCCATTATCACTTTTCCTGCCCACAGGCTAAAGGAAACCGAGCGCTGCTGATGAGACGGAGCCCCGTGCGTCTCAAGTTATTTTTGCTATTTTGCCCCAACGAGCCGTTCAAAAGAGCAAAACCTGTAATTGGCGATGCTATTTTTTGATTCGTAACACAGGCACTTTAGGGACCTTGTTGTTGTGCATTTCCCCCATCAGATAAAGACTTGTGCCGATTTCCACACTGGACTGTCCTGATGTCAAACAGCAACAACATTTCAGCAAACAGCGCCTGCGGAGTGGACGAAGACCCCCCCCCCCCCCCCCCCCCGAGCACGTAAACGTCCAGGTTATTTGAATGAAATGTCGTTTCTCCCATGAGGGGAAGTGTACCACGCACAGTTCAATTCCAAATAGTTTACATACGAAAAAAAAGTGGCCATGACTTTGGGCTGAAATGACGGCACAAACGTGCAAAATGCCCAAACTTCTTAAGGTGCCATGTCTCGAAGGTCCACCGAAGGCTTTGTTTCGGGGGGGGGGGGGTTGCAAAGTCCTTGATCAAACCTTATTTCAGTCCTGCCGAACTATACTCATAGGGAAGCTGCCTGACTTCGAAGCGGCCATGTTGCAGAAAAGTTTAACTCTGTGTTCACCTTGTTCGGCAGCATGCATGTGTAGTAGTTGGGTTTCACCCCGCGAACCCTGCGAGGCGAGGAATTCGCCTTCAAAGTCATGTGGTGCACATAAAAAGGCGTCCTGACGTCCGTGTTTGTTACCGCTAGCTAGCTAGACGTTCACACAGGCTCTGAATATGACGACGGTTTTTACTCACCGGGAGTAAGTTCGCCAGGTATTCGCGACCAAATGCCAAACATTTACACGCAACAAAAAAAAAATAATTAAAAAAAAAGTCCAGCACCAACTCTCTGTAGCCCAGTGTGAGTTTATTTTTCCTCCCCTGTCCTTCTTTCTTTGGATTCCAATATGTTTCCACTCGGTCCCGTTATTTATTTCCGTAGTCAAGCATGTTTCACACCCTCCGAGCCCACCCGCCCGCTCGCCGACGCTGCTGCTGCTGTACCGGTTGCTGTGATGAAGTGTACTATTTTTGAAAGAAGTCACTCCCCTGTTCAGCCCCGTCCCGTCCCGCCCCGCCCCGCCCCGCCCCTCCCCGCTGACACGCAGCGGTGTACGCCGCTGACACAAAACCAACTCCAAAATAATCACGAGAATGCATTTTATATATATATAGCGCATCTTTCATTACAATAAAACAAAAACTATCTCAAAGTGCTTCAAGGTACTCGAGCATCACTTAATACGTTGTATCTGGCTATTTGGATTCTGAATTGAGTCATTTAAATAAATATATAAGCTTTATGTAAGCCTCATTTTGCCAGTGAGTGAATGTGAAGTGACCATGGTAAATTATAATTATTATATAGAAAGCCATCAGATTAGATTTTGTTACGCAGCAGTGCAGATGTACACAGTTGCAAGGGATTCGTGATTGATCCAAGTTTCACTTACTGTATTTGGGAGAGTTCAAGAGTACATTGCAATAGTACATGTTACTACATATGCTGCCTGCAAAGCCAATTTACCGTAAGGTACTAACAAAGAAACCTTGAACCATGAACCACGAACCTTTAACCTTGAATGTATTGCATTGTATCTTTCTCACACTGGCATAGGCAACATACATAGTTAAGTAGGACTGTTTGGTAGGTTGTGTAAGCGCTAAACAATCCAAATTTCAGAATAAAATGTTAATTAAAAAAGAAATGAATTTAAAAAGCATTTGTAAGTAGAGTTGGTGCTCCCTGACTCTCTATATTTGACAAGCTCCTATTCCGCAGTGGTTGTAAAATTCGTCAGCCTGGTGTGAGCAAACAAGGCGCGGGCGCGCGCGCACACACACACACACACACAGACTTTATTACACATAAAGTGGATGTGCATAGGCAGCTGACTTTTGTTTCTCTAAGGTCACAGTGTTCTTTAAGATTACTTTTACCTGAGTCATATCTTGTTGATTTCTTGCTTCTCAAAAAGAGAAGTAGTATTGCTGAGCCCTAAATGTCAACAGTCTTGACCACTGACAGAGAAATAGTTGTTGTTTTTTTTGAAATTGTGAAAAAGCAAAACTTACTGAAATCAAGTACTCACCTGTTGCTCATACTTTCGCATACATCCTGTGACTAAGGCAGTTTTCCTTCAAAGTCCTCACGTGCACAAACATCAAGTTGTGGTATTGATGGTCTATTGGCGTGACTGCAATGATACTAATAAGTTAATGTGTATAGTTCTAAATGTATCTGGTAGGTTAATATAAATCAACCAGAAAACAAAACGCTTCAGTGAAATATAGATTGTTGGTACATTAATCATGAACATGCAATGGTACATTAAATACAATACAAAAAAGTCAACAGTTAACTATTAGAAACATAAAGAACAGAGAATTCTGACAAATCATGAAACACATCAATAATATATATATATATATATATATAAACAATATCCAAATGGATATATTGCCTTAGGCATTTTTTAGAACTAAGTTTGCAGGAACAATTAGCAAACAACAAACAACAAACTATCGTTGACATTTTTCAGTGACCCTGTTATCAAGGATGATTTTTTTGAACTCCATTGGCATCCAATTTTTTGTTTTGTTTTGTTTTTTGTTCAAATGTAACAAAAAAAAAAATTCCACATCGCAATCTTAGCAACATCAGCTATTTGGAACGGCCATGAAAACAGTGGCAGATATATGAGGGTACTTCCATCCTCACGTAAATTTGGAAAACCGGGGAAAAGGGAAATCCCACCCTGTGTCGTGCTTACGCCACACAGTAAGTCCAATGATCAATCTAAGTGACGCAAATACTCTGGCATAAAAAAGGCTGGCAGCAGGCACCACCAGAACAGACTTGTGCTTAGTTGAGCACCTGATATTTTTATTTTTGGCTGGATTTCTTGGTGGGAACATCAAACATGTGGACCCTGGGACTGCAGTTGGTCGCCATCTGTGTTTTTTTACAGGTAGGTAAACTCAGTATCGTGTACGACACGATATTTCTGTGAATTACGTAACATTGTGTTGCAGTTAGTCCATGATTTTAAGAAGGATACTCAAGTGCAAGGAATTTCGCTGTTTGAAATGTACATTAAAATGTTTAAAGGGTATTTTTGTTGCTTTTGTCTGGTGTTAAATTATATTTACTTATTTACTGAACCTATTTTCTTTAAGTCCTGAACTGTAATATCAAAAGCTGTTTAGATAGATAGATGACTCCGTCAGGGAAATTAAGATTAACTGTTTAGTGATATATCAGCCCCTCTGTGACATCACAAAGGGAAGAATTTCAGAACTGTGTGGTATTAGCATACATTGGTATGCTAAAATGGCTTATTGTTGTTTCTAAGTAGTACAATGACAGCCAATGAAGTGACTATTGCAAAAATGACACATCTGCAGTATTTGTGACTAGAAAGCTGAATGACAGTTTGCAATGAGAAAAAAATTAAGCAGAAGCTTTAGAATTTTCCCGATTGTAAAACCTTGTATTACAAATTGTTTCTTACAGTTGCCTGGTTGTTCCCCATCGTGCCTTATCACGGGATCTGTAGCCTCGTGTGCATCCCGGAGCCTCACGTGGGTTCCTCGGCTCCCTCCCCACATCACGCACCTGTACCTGGAGATGAACCGCATTGCTGAGATCAACACAACATCCCTGTCAGGCCTGGAGGAGCTGCAGGTGCTGGACCTTGGCTACCAGTACGTTCCTCTGGTAATCCGGGACGACGCCTTCAGCACACAAGGTCGCCTGAAGAGGCTGGTGCTCGGCCTCAACAAAGGCCTCAAGCTGGAGCCCAAGGCTTTTGCTGGACTGTCTGGCTTGCAGAATCTCTATTTGGATTACTGCTCGCTCACAGACTCCATACTGATGGAGAACTATCTGGAACCGCTGTCGTCCTTGGAGTCCCTTGACCTCTTTGGCAATCAGATAAAAAGGCTACAGCCATCCATGTTTTTTGCAAACATGACAAATCTAAAAGACATCAATCTAAAACTGAACGCCATAGATGCAATTTGTGAATCTGACCTGGTTGGTTTCCGGGGAAAGCACTTCCGGAACCTCAATCTGAACTCAGTCGGCTTTCCAGCCCTGTCCGCTGGCAGCTTTGACTGGGAGGAATGTGGAAATCCCTTCAGAGGAATATCATTTAATACACTCGACCTGTCCAACAACCAATTCAGCGTGGATGTATTGAAAAAGCTTTTCAGAGCCATCAAGGGGACGCGGATCTCAAATCTCAAGCTGTCAGGACACATTGGCAGGGGGTTTACATTCAATAATCTCAACGATCCAGACCACAGCACCTTCAAAGATCTGATGAACAGCTCAGTCGTCACTTTAGACCTGTCTCAGAACCGGATATCTGCACTGTCACCGAGGATGTTCAGTCAGATGAAAGAGGCAGCAGTCATTGACGTTTCCCAAAACAGAGTGAATCAGATACACAGAAAAGCCTTTGCGGGTCTTGAGGGAAATCTAAAAATGCTCAACCTTTCGCGTAACCTGCTGGGGGAAATCTATTCTCACACATTTGCGTCCCTGACAAACCTGACCGTGTTGGACTTGTCAGAAAATCACATTGGGGTCTTGGGCGCTGGCTCTTTTAAGGGGCTGCGTAACCTCAAGGCTTTATACCTGACGGGAAACTCTCTGCGAGAAATTGGTTTCCCCTCGTCACTGGACAGCTTGGAATATCTGCTCTTGAATGACAATAAACTGATGTCATCATCAACTTGGAGCCTGACGAGATTCGCCAGAACCGTCACGTATTTGAATATCGAGAACAACAGACTGAGAAACATGAAGGATGTGGGCGTCTTTGTAAGTCGGATGAAAAACCTCCAAGTTCTCCTCTACGGAGGAAACCCAATAAGGGCGTGCCCAACCGGTCAGCAGGGATCAGGACTCGGTTTGAATAACTTGAAAGTCCTGGATCTCCACGGGAATTCCCTGCAGTCCTTTTGGTCTCAGCTTCAGTGCATGGATCTGTTTGAAAATCTAGGAAATGTGACTACCGTGAACTTGAGCTACAACCTCCTGCGGTCCCTCCCTCGAGGTGTTTTGACATATCTCACCTCGGTGGTGGAGATGGACCTCTCATCTAATTACCTGACTTATGTCCAGCCTGATTTGCTGCCCAGAAGTCTCAAAATACTTGACCTCTCCAACAACTTTATAGGCTACCCCGACCCCGCAGCTTTCAGCTCTCTCGCTGCCCTCAACTTAAAAGCGAACCGCTTCCTCTGCGATCAGAACATGGGGAACTTTCTTAGCTGGCTGAGCCGAACCAACGTTACCTTCTTGAGTCCTGTCGAGGAGCTCTGGTGTGAGTTTCCTGCTACTTCCAAAAGGGTCCCCTTGCTGGATTTCTCTGCTCAGGTTACAAAGCAGTAGTACAATATAGTTTTAATCAAATCTAATTTGATTGATAGACTATCGACAACTGAAACTAAATATGCTTTATTTGTTTTTTTTAATATCTGAGAATGAATATAAAATGGATCTGACTAGATTTACTGTTTTTTTTTTGTTCGAAACTATTTCTCCAGAATAGCAATCATTATTAGAACCAATTGTTTATTTTTTTTATACTGATAATCATTGATTACAAATCAAACATTTTACTTGTAATGTTGTACTACTGAGACCTTTACACTCATTACATGTAAGATATTACATTGTTCAGTATATATCATGTACCTTGTATATGTATACAATCTCCACAATAACAATCTGTGTCATGACTAAGTGCAATAACCCTCCATCTATTTATAACGTGCAATAATTACTTCAGCTGTGCATATTTTTCACTGTTTTTCTCTGTATAGGCTCTTGTTCACTTATTTCTATTTCTATAGGCTCTTGTTTATTTACATTTTTACTTTATACTGTTTTGCACTATTTTAGGTTATTTTTATATGCTCTGTTCACTGGGACGAATAAAGGTTTATCTTATCTTATCTTATCTTAATGAAACAATTACAATGGAATCTAAACGTTTTATTGCTTTCTTTTTCTATTACTGATCGTCCCCTGTCTTTCAGCATTACACCATTAGGGGATGCTGTTGAGTAACGCTGAAAGCCTGCTGACGAGATTTTCAGGCGAAGTCAAGTATCTCGTTTGCAATTATACAAATGATAGGATTCTGAAAAAAAATATATTTTTTTTACACAATAAGGCATTGAAATTTCAAGTGTGAAATTAGTAAGTAAAGTGTGTGAGCCCTGGTCAGCAACCGCCGAGAATTACCTTGAAAATAGTATGAAATGGCAATATCACAAACTTCAAGTTATTCTAACATTTTAGGGGTCATAAACATAAGCTGCAGGGGATAAATGGAAGCAGATGATTATGTGTAGCCAGCCCTGAAGGCAACATCTAAAATTCCTACCACCAATAGATTAAACTTTAGTCTGAAGGGACTCTTCTCATTAGCTTTGAGGATTAAACTTCGTTTTTAACATGTAGCAAACTTTATTGAGCATATTCATAGAGCGTGTCAACACAGTTCGGAACACAGTCCTTGGCTTTATATTTGACCCACAGACATGCATTCATTTATAATTTAAATTGCAGTCTGCGTGAAATCCACACTTCCAACTGTGCCTGAGTGTAACCACGCTGTTAAAGCCTGAATCGCATTATTGTACAACAGAAAATGGTAGTAAAACAATTGGACAACATTGGCTTGCCGCTGTTCCAGCAGTGTGTGAACGAATCAAAAAATACTTTAAATTTTTTATTAACGACTAAAAAAAAATAATAAATGAACTATTCATTATTTTACTATAATTAAACTTTGTTTGTTTAAAGTCACTCCATTTTAAAATTAAAAAGGAGAGGATGATGGTTACCAAAACAGGAGATGCATTATCCTTTTTCAACACCAGAGGGAAGCACCTGCCAGAGTGTACTAATGTAGAACTGCTGGCTTTATTTTACTCTTTCTCAAAAAGCGGCGTGGCGAAGTGATGCATTAAGTTGGGTCAACCGGTAATACTGTCAATAGTTATGTGAACTCATAGCACACATTTTTGATCACATTATTGACATCTAAGTTTTGCCTGATATTGATCCTGATAAAACAATATAATTAGTCAATGCCTAATATCATGAGTGAAGTAATTAATGAAAAAACTAAACAATATCGGACATTTTAAAAGGCTGACTGTCTTAACTGAGTAAATAAAAATCTAAGTGGCACCTATATGTTGAACAAGGAGTAGGCCAATACAGATGATTGTTTTTTTTTAAAATACAGACTAACTACATGTATATATTAAGAACTACACTCTGGATTTTACCAGAACAAACACGAAAACAATAAATGAGGGTAGAATGATGGCAGTGGAAATATGAACAAGAGCAAATATGTGGCTTTAAGAGCACTGCTTATTCTACAGAGAGAAGGCAGATTCAGCCAATGGGAGATTAGAATAATAGCCAGAGGGAAAATAGAGACAGATATTAAAAAGGAAATGTAACGCTGAAGCTAATGGGAATTAATTAATGCGTCGGATCAATGTGAAGTAAAACGAGGTCAAAACACATCGCTGGCTGTGTTCAAAGTCAGTGTGCAGCTCTGTGCTCTGATTTTCTTTTCCCACCACGTTGTAATTTCCTGATTGCACAACGTGACATTGACACAGCTCGGCCTTCCTTGTGTTTCAGTTGGAGTATCCTTGAAATCACACATCCACATCCAATCCTACAAAAGCTGCCGTCTGGTCATAAAATATTAAATACGGACTGGGAGATCGTGCGCCTGTGTCGTTAATCTTGATTCATTTGGTGAGAGGCTCCATCCTCCGAGGAAAGACTGTAACGACCTGTGAGTACCCAGGCGAACGTGCACAAGAGAGCGAAATGAAGGTTGATGTAAAGTCACGTCAAGAGCTAACTTACTTACTTACGCCTATCACCCCTTCTGGGGACCTCCAGAGCTCTCGACCACTGGCTTTCTTCTCAATCTCCGACCAGCCGTATCCCATCGTCTTGGTGTCTGCCAGGAGATCTCTCCGCCAGGTATCTTTGGGCCGGCCTCTATAGTCCTCCTCCCTTGTGGGTCCCAGGTTAGAGCCTGTCTGGCGATGTTGACTCCTGGTTTCCGAAGTGTGTGTCCTACCCACTTCCATCTTCTTCGTCCTATTTCATCCATGGCTTTTGTTTGGTACGTCCTCATCCACAAATCAGCGTTCTTCAGAGATCTTGCCTGCTCAGTGGATCTTCAGGATCTTCAGGAGGTTTGGACTTTACCAATTGTGCTTTTCAGTATCTTCCAGGTCTCGGCTCCATAGAACGGGACAGATTTTACGTTGGATTTGAAGATTCTTATTTTGGTGACTTCCTTTATCTCTCTGGAGGGCCAGATGTTTTTGAGCACAGCAAAAGGAGTGGATATCCCCAACAAACCTTACAACGTCTAGAGCTGCTTTAAAAAAAAAAGAAAAAAGAAGCTATTTATGGGCAAATTGAACAACATTGAGATTCAGGAGATTATCATTATTTGTTTTTGCACCAATTCCTCATTTCCTGATGAGGGTGGAATGTTTACAAGGAAGCGATACATCGAATCTTTCCTCATGTGGGATAGTTTCTTTGCCTGACACCAGCAACACAATTGGAACATAGGCAGGTTAACAAGCAGACGCCTGTGACATACGCTTTATTAGATTTTTTTTTCTTCTTTCGTCAGTCAGACATGAGCTCACTTCATTATGTTACATACATACATACATAGATGTGAAACCCACCAGCCCAATCCCCCCCCCCCCCATCCCCCTCTGTACAAATCCCAACAGTTTACTAGCAGGTTGCCATGGAAACAGGCTCAGCGGGGCCCATCCTCCTCCTCCTCAGTCGATCCCTCCCCTCTCCGAGTGTCTTTGCTCCCCTGCATCCAATCTTCATCCCCTCCCCTCCCCCCCTCGCCGCCAACTTCCGCCGGCATCCTCCCTCGTCCCCCACCCACACTCTCAGTCAGTCAGTCACGCACACACACAAAAACCCAAATACGCACACACACACGATCGTGTCGTCGAGTATTGATCAATACTTCACGCTTGTGACACATGCGCGAAGTATAGTTTTTTTTCTTTTTTTTACCGACTCGCACGACAAAGATGCTCACACGTGACAAATGTCGCCTTGATAGCAACGTTCACGGCTGCTAATTTTATCCACCAGACCGGCTTTCTTCTCCAAAGTGACTAATCCCGCTCACGTTGGCCGCGCTTTCAAGATGGTTATTCATGAACAAATTGAGGCAGCGGGGACAGATGCTGAATGCAAAGGGGGTTGGGGGGGAGGGGGGGGGGTGTTGGTGGAGAATGTCATTCAACAGCAAAACCCAATGCAAGCAGACTTCTCGCTTTTGGTGGAAAAGAAAATCACTATTTGCTTTGAAAGTATTTCCCAGCTTGAATAAATTTGCAATTGTATGTACACTTTCCTCAACAGACGCTCAACCCACTTAATATTCTATTTTTTCAATATTAATAATATTCAATGGCAAAAAAAAAAGGGCCTTTTCAGGCTCTCTAGTTTGAAAATTTATACACATCCTGGTAACTTAACAACACATCCATAGTGAGAATGTTAACGGAGGATAGATTTTAAAAAAGCAGACAGGTAGAACAACAAATACCTCCATCTCTATAGAGGGAATGTTTCATCTGTTTTCTTTTTGAAGATATTTTGACGTCTTATTGGTCTTTATAAAAATGAATTTAACTGCGGCTTTATTGCAATTTTGACTTCATATGAAAGTAAAAATCACACTGATGTTTTAGTTTCCAACATTAATTTGTACGCTGTGTGTGGCAACACAACGTGCCGAGAGACTGAAAACTGCTAGCAAACCTCTGCCCCGCGGTAAAAAGACAACCGCCACCCAGTTGCGGCAGATGTACCGGTGGGTTCGCTGCAACCGGATCGGTTGGCATCAATAATGTAGTGATAATTAGCCAGCGTGACCCCCCACTGTCTGCTCCTCTTAACCTCCAGCGGCAGGTAATGAACCCAGTGACACCGCACGACAAACACAAAAAGGAAGAGCGTCCTCCTAAGACGAGCCACCGTGACGAGCCGTTGCACTTCAGCGCCAGAGGGAAATAGAACCAGAGCTCAACTGCTGCTGCACTGTCGCCGCAACCTGGATGTTTAAAGCGAGTGCCATCATTATAACACAAAGTGCATCTAAAAAAAAACAACAACAATCCTAATCTGATAATTAGAGTGCACTTTTAAACTAGAACCATACACATGAGCAAAATTTAGCATTGGGGATTTTTTTTTTTTGGGGGGGGGGGGGTCGGGGGGGTTGTCAGGGGTGGCCATATGAAACATTCAATGTGGAAAGAGTAATACTGTATACTAGGTCAATGCCAAGTTTGGGTTCATATCTTTACATTTCGGTGGATCCGGCCCAATTTCCCTCCGACTCTGAAGAAATCAAAGAAGGGGAAGTGGTACAGTGCGGGTCAGTGTTTCTCAACCTCTTTTGAGCCACGGTACATTTCTTTTTTTTTTTTACATTAAAAAATCCTATGTCACACCACCAACCAAATATATTATAAAATTGCACTTTTTTTTAGCCTAATAATGACAATATAGTCTCTTCATTTATTTACACTCACTCAATGCTAAACTTGGGCCAGGTTAGATGCACACGGCTGATATCCTGGGAGGAATTGAAGAAAAAAACATTCCCTTTAAAGCAGTCAGTTTAAATTGGAATGTTATATGAAATTGGATAACTTCCCAAGACACACCTGACCATTATCTCACGGGGCAGTACAATGTGGCAAGACACAGTGGTTGAAAAACACTGGTGCAGGTCATAGTTTGCTTTTAAAATTGTTTTTTGAAGGTCCAATGTGTCAAATTTTAAAGAACGCCTGGTATTTAAGGAAGCCCACCTGACAGCGCGGGCTTCCTTAAAGTATATTCTATGTATATTATACATATGAGAGCGGTTCTAAGGGTAGGAAAACCAAATTGCTTTTATTGTACTGCCAGTCTGCACTTTTATTCATGTATTTATGGGTATTATATTCAGCTTTTACTAATGTATAAATCATAAATCAGGCCGGATATTACACACTGGACTTTTATAATGGCTTCTGAACTGCAATGAATCCTAATGGCCACACGTGCTCCCCCAGCAGAAAGGAAGGCAGAGTTCCATTACAACTGTGACAAAGCCTGCGTGTTTTTACTTCCGATGATCATTTTCAATGGAGACGGTGCGACGGGCGAGGGAGTGAAAACGACACGAGACGAGAGGTGAGCCACAGGTCATCATTCAGGACCGCCACTAACGACACTGCACCTCCTCCGCTCACATTCAAAAACAGCGTACACGGAAGTCGACCCTCGCGCGTCTGACACAGACAGCGTAGCTCCAACCTGCCCCACCCCTGAAGTTCAAATACATTAATATGATACAAAGATATTTACAGACAATTCCATACTCAGCGAGGTTTCAGTCGTATCCACGTCGGTCACAATTAAAAACAGACAGGCAATTGTAGCTGGATGTACACAGGTAACACACACACGCACACGCACACGCACACGCACACACACACACACACACACACACACACACACACACACACACAGGAGTCGTCGAGGAAGATCCAGGGTCTTGCAGCCGCGAACATGCAAAGACAAACAGGTTCTTTACATCAGTAGACCGGGAGAAAAAAAAAGACTGAGTCATTGTGTTTTTCCTTGAAAGAAGTCTTTCACTCCTCACGTCGGCGGAGCAAAGGTGGTGCTTTGTGTTTCCAAAAAACTGAAAACCGTCACTGTGAGGTCACTGGCTGAAAAAGAGATGGAAAAAAACGAAGAAAAAAAAACAGAAGAGGAGGAAATAAAATAAATAAACATTTTTTTTTAAAGAAAAAGAGCAACTCCCCTCCATTAAAGCTTCACTGCGCTGCCATGGGTGCGGCAGCGTGACACGCCGCCAGGGAAACGTTGGAAGAAGAGGAAGGGATGGATTTAGGATTCTGGCACCTGCAACAGAACACAACACGCTATTATAGTACTGCAATAATGACTAAATGGATCGTAAACATTATAACATCGTAAATAGCTTCACAGTGTGTAAATGAGGGGTGTAGCTAATGCTAAACAATCCCATTTAGGGACATTTTAATAGCAAGTCATTGACTTGAGTTAGAAACAGTCCACAAAACAAATCTGATGGTCATCACAGAATGATAAAACTCATTGTATTGTTTTATTTCTTGACTGCAGGCAACATGAATGATTATATTTGTGCAGTGGAACTTTTAAACTTTTCTAAACGTTTCATCTGAACGCATCAATTTACCTACAGACTTAAATAGGATAAAAATGAAAACGCAATTTTGTTCTTTTATTTGCACAGTTCTCTCTAATTTGCACAAAAGCTATACACCCCTGATGAAAAATGTCCATCTAATGTCCACAATTGAGTGAGCTGTTTCTACGTTTTTGCCCTTGCGTGATAAAGCAGTAGCAGGCGATCATGTGACGGTGCAGGCCGCGGTTACGAAGGTGTCGAGCGGCCTCACCAGGACTGAGACTTGCGGACGCCCCTGCTCTTTGTGGGCGAGCTGTCCACAGAGTGACTTTGGTTTGGCTCTGCCTCTGCTGAGCGCTCCAGTAAAGCAGTGTTTGGTGGACTCATGTCCAGCTCCAGGAACATGATGTTTTCAGCCTGCAAACACACACACACACACACATATAATAAACTGTATATATGGATATATCTTATTTTATCTATTTCTCTTTGATTTGGTGTCAGTAATTTTACAAATCAACCAATAAATGGGAATGAAACATTAAATTATGAAGATATTTGTCGTTCCTGTACTGAATCCCAGACAGTGATATTTTTTTTTACATTGTTAGCATTAAGCGGATTACTCTTCTAATCTGCAGACATTGACGCTCGCCTTTCCGTTGTTACGTTTGAACATCCCATTCAGAACCACCGTGCTCACACACACACACACACACACACACACACACACACATTGAGATGTTGCAAGGATGATGAAATAATAAAAAATAAATAATTTACAAATCATCACCATGGCGATTTTTTGCATCTATTTATCCATAAACCCGACCACGATGGAACATCATTGACTCTTCTGGTCCTGTTTGCATTTTTATTAGCATGAATAATAATATTAGGCCAGTAATGTCTTTGCCCGGATGTTTGTTAGAAATTCCCGCTTTGAAGCGAAGAACAGAGAATTTAACAAGAAGAAAACGTGATTAGCATGAGGCCGATTAGTCCTTTCATCTCCAAATGTTTACTTCTGCGCCGTCCATTCGGGGGAAAAAAAGCTCCTTTTGCATAATTACACACACATAAACTTACCCTGTATCTGGATTGAGCCCCCATCGCTATGGCAACCCGTGCGTACTGGCTGATGGGTCGCTTGTATCCGACCGCAGACGTCGGCCTTTTCTGCATCTGCAGTGATTTACTGTGGTGCGGGAGACCAAAGAGGGGCTGAAACCCTAAAATGCGTCTTGTGCACATTGAGACTAAATACATAGGATAGGAAGTACGTAGATACACAATGCTATTTTTACCTATTGTTGACAACACAAAAAACAGTGTATAGGCCTATGAAAGATTCTTGTGTTTTAACAGCGGAGGTCAAAAGAGTTCAAAACATCACAAACTGACTCCCTAAAATAATTTCTGAGGCTCATTATTTCTACCTGATGGCTGGGGAAAAAAAGGCACTGACCTTTCAGCAGGAACCAGAGGTTGAAACTTCCACTGATCCTCCTCAGGGTCAAAGGTCAGTCTGTTCATGATCTTGTTTTTCTCCTCTGGTGGAATGAAGTTCTCAATGATGAGGTACCTGCACGAACACAACACACATTTAAAGTTGGGTCAGAAGGTCCCAAACTACAATTTACCAAGCAGCAAACTTAGCCTTCCGCTTGATTTTATCTTCTTGCTAAAAAAAAAAAAAAGAGAAGGTTGCTTTTCTCTTTCAGACGTTGGAAAGGGAACAAAAATGAGGCGGCCACAAGGTCGCAAGGAATGAACCACTGGTTGGAGATGTGCTCTTTGTGACATCACCATGGACCATACAGTATTGTATTCAAGAGTTGCTTCAGTAAATCCACTCACATCGCAGTACAGATTGGATAAACTTAAATATTTCATCTGTTCATCTTAATGCGCTTCTTGAATGCGCTGATATTTCTTCAAAGGTTAATGGACTAATATTTGGAAATTTTGAAGAAGGAACAGCGACATCAAGTGGTTACACTTTAGATTCCAGCGTCTTTTGCCCACCCTCCCCCTTCGGAGCTTGCCAGTGAACTACAGTGCGCAACCAAAATTGGATACCTCGTCCACTTTCTTCTTTGTTGGTTTATTTGAAGACGCAGGCAGTCACCCTAATTATGAAACACGCTGTCAGGTGGGCTGGATTGTCCACACCAGGCTTCCTTAGAAGTATGGTGGTGCAAGATGGCAGCTAACTGGGAGTAAGACCCTTGATCTATGTATATTCTTATTTATATGAAAACCACTCTAAGGATAGGAAAACCAATTGACTTTTATTGTACTGCCATTATACACAATTATTACTGTATGCATATTGAGCTTTAACCAACATGATAATCATGAATCAATCCAAGTATCACACATTGGGCCTTTGAGGCGTGCATCCAAGTGAGCGACCCGTTTGCGAAACCATGCCGACTCATTTTGCCCATTACATTACGCCGACCGGATGTAGGCTCCACTCACTTGAACTTGAGCTCCCGGGTGAGCTCATTCTGAGTTTGCTCCAGCTCCTGCCGGCTCCTCACGTGCTCGTCGTTCACGTCCTGGATCTCGGCTTTGATGCACTGGAGCTTGGCGTACAGCTACGAGGAGGGAAAAAAAAGAGACGGAGAGAGAGCGAGAGAGAGAGAGGGAGGGAGGGAAAGAGAGAGAGAGAGTGAAAGGGTGGGTGAAGAGAGCTGTCGCTGTCGAACTGGTCGGCTCCATGGCAACAGCACTGGAGGCACTGGCGTCTAGAGAGATGGGCGGCCAATAGGCACACGGCAACGCGGGAGCGCTCTCTCTCTCTCTCTCTCCTGCTCATTCCAACTCTTTCATCCCTCATCCCTCGAAACTGCTGTATTCTTTACTAGCCGACTGCACAGATTCTGAACAAGTGGGCCAATCCTGAGCTAGACTGGCGTGACGGTGCATTACTTAAAACTTATGAGGCAGCAGCCCAGTTTTCACCAATCATATGGTACGATAAAAAAAAAAACACAATTGTTTGTTTACACTTTGTTGTTGATGTGCTCATGTGTTTAGTTCTTCCACGAAGGCACGTGGAAGGATGAGAGCGTGCGCGCTCTACTTTACTTTTCAGGAGGGACCTTAAAGCGTTGGTTCAGAATTTTGGACGTAGAATCTCATTTCCAAGTTAGCCAGTGGAGTCCATTACAACAAATTTCATCCTGTCCTTTTTAGTTCAGCAGGGGTTCGCTGGTGCTAGGCTAATGCAGGTCAACGGTTTCTGTTTGCCTGCCAAATAAAAATAATGGTACCCGCGCCACAGAAACGTAAATATACCTCTTGCAGTTGGTAGTAGACTGATATTACCTAGACTACCGGCTAGTAGTATATTTACCTACCGCTGAAGCAGAGTAGAGTTCACAAAAGTAAAGCTAACTAGTCGAAATAAAGACTATTCCCTCAAGATGCAATGCCATGCAAGGGTAGTTTTATTGCTAAAATTGTTCTATGAACACAGACATTTAAATCAACAGTCTGGTATGGTAATCTATTTGCCTCAGCTGTACTGTGGAGTAGGTACGATTGTTTTTATTGGCAGGCTTGTAGAAACCAATGACTTGCGCTAGCCTAGCACACCTAGCAAACCCTGCTAATCAACAGAAGGGGGAAAGAAGGAATGGATGAAACGTGTTGATACGGCCTCCGTTGATAAACAGCACACTGGCAAACTTGGACAGTCGGTCCAAAATTCTGAAACACCCCTTTAAATGGAATCATGACTGAGAGGACCAACATATCAGCCTTGACTGAAATGTTGTCTTTGTATCATGGACAAAAATATTGTGTGCTGTGACTGTTATTCCCCTATAGTAGTTGTGATTATAGATTCTTTTAATGTTGTCTATCGCGACTCATCCCGACATTATTCCACGTACTAAACAGGAGAACGCTTTAGTTCAGACGTTGTTGATCAAGGCCAATAGGCCTAGGCCTCTGAGGGAGATCTTTCTCTCCTGTTAAAGGGATTATCACTTTTTCCTCTCCACCTGTAGTACCGATCATTTGCATTATACTGCCGCAGTCTCTGTGTGTCTCCAGCAGGTGATGACCACGACGCCCGGAGCTGGAGAGTGCGGCCCTGGGAGTGTTGGTGCCATCGCTTCGACTTTGCCACCAGGATCAGGACGAGGACTGGATTTCATGGCAGATCATGGACCATTATGGACTCTTGCCCTCCCAAACATAAACAAGCGCATCCACTTATACACATATTTTAATTATTCATTCTTATATATCTGCATCTACTGTTTATTGTGAGAGCTTTAACCCTGCAACTCACTCTGGCCTGTCAGCCACTCTGGCTACTTCTATCTCTCTCTCTGTCTCTCTCTCTCTCTACAATTTTTGTATTTCCTTCTCAACCCAACTGGTCATAGGCAGACAACGGCCCTCTGGAGTCTGGATCTGCTCTAGGTTTCTTCCCTTAGGGGAGTTTTTCCTGGCCACCGTCGCACTGGGGGCCCAGTTGGTTCCTTTTTCTCTGATTGTACAAAGCGTGTTGAGAGGGTTTTGGATGTGATTTAGCACTGTACAAATAAAAGTTGATTGATTGATTGATTGATCAAGTTTCCCATTTTTTCTTGCAAAACAGTGTCAGTGGAAACCCAAATCAGAGGCTGACCTCTTAATTAACCGCGTATGACTTCAAGGGTTTGTCTTTGTCGGCAAAGATGCCGCTGCGCCATGCAGTTAGGGGACAGAGGATGCCACTCGTGCCGTTTCAAAGGCATCAACGTTGGACTTTTTTTGTTAAGCACTTGTCCGCATTGAAGGTTAAGTGTGTAATATTTGAAGATTTTGAAGAAGAAACAGCGACATCAAGTGGTTACATTTTGAATTGCAGCGTCTTTCACTCCCCCCCTTCCTGAGCTTGCCAGTGAGCTACAGTGGCCAGCGCACCCAAACCTGGATACTTCGTCCTTCTTCTATTCTATTGGTTTATTTGAAAACACAAGCATTCACCGTAATTACAAAACACGCTTCCACACCAGGCTTCCTTAGAAATATGGCAGTGCAGAAACGGCAGCGTGGGAGTGGGGGCAAGAGCCTTGCTCTATGTATATAGGTTTGTGTGTACACACACACACACACACACACACACATATACATATATATATATATATATATATATATATATATATATAAATACATATATATATGAAAAACCGTTCCAAGAGTAGGAAAACAAAATTGCTTATATTGTACTGCGATTATACACTTTTTATTAATGCATTTATGGACAGTATATTGAGCATTCACCAATATGAAAATCATAAATCAGGCCATCAGGCCAAATATTACACACTGAACCTTTAATGCAGCAATGCTGTTCTGGGTTAGTCCTGCTCATGGTGCAGCAGGCCGGTGGTGAAAGTGGCAGGTAGGAACGGGGGGGGGTTGATAGGTTTTGGGATGTTGTTTCATGGTTTTGTGTGTTTGAAAGGTTCTGGCAGCGGGTTACTGTGAAGCCACTGGGAATTTTTGACAAGGCTAGGGAACAAAAAAAATACTGAGGAGGTTAGGGTGATATGATGTAGGAGGTTAAAAAAAAAAGAAGGTGACCAATGTCCAGGGCAGCGGACGGGACGGCAGGACAAACCTTCAGGTACTGAGATTTACGGAGTACGTGTCCAAAGCAGGGAGAACATTAGAATCCAGGTCAGAGGTCACAAGGGTAGAAAGGGATATATTGAAGTTAGGAACAAAATATTGAAAATTTGTCTGTCTGTAAAAACAATATCATGTCTTCCACATGTACGTTTCTTTTTGGTTTCCTTTTATCTCAGTAATGTTTAGAACCTCACAACTCACCAGCGAATCTCTGACGGACCCAGCAGGTTATTTTTGAGGCCTTTCAAGGCTGCTCACCTTCTTGAGCTTCTTGGTCTTGGCCTCCACCTCCTGTTGCAGGGAGGTGAACGTGTCCCTCAGCTCCAGAGTCTCTTCGTCCTGGGCCATCATCTGCTGTTGGATCTCCCTCTCGTTGCGCGTCTGAAAGCAGTTTGGCGTGAATTCAGCAATTCAAGCGAACTGATGGGGTCGTCTGCGGCTCCTTTGCTTTTTATTCATTGCACGTTATAGGTGTAACAGAAGCATGAAGGTATTGCTGGTTAGAAGGCGCTGTGGGAAAAAAACAGGTCTACCTGCTCAGCAATCTCTGTCCTCTTCATCTCCAACATCTTCTGCTGTTCATTGGTGTGGTCGATGATGTTCTTTCCGCCAACCAACAGCTTGCTCTCCATCGCCTGACAAAACAAAAGGGGAGTGGATTGTTTTTTTTAAGAAGAAAAATATGACTTTCCTGTATCAGCAGCAGCCCTCTTAGACAAATATAAAATCCTGCAAAAGAGGCGAACAACATTTTTCACTATTAGTGACTGGGGGAAAATATAACATAATCAACAGAATGTTGATTTGACTTCACATACTGCATTTCCTCTTCGACATGTTGAAGAATCTCCAGAAGTTTCAGAACATGTAACGTTTGGCCCATTACTTAAGGCAACTACTTATATCTAAACTGCCCGTACAGCAACAAACCTCTTGGATATTGATTATTTTCAACCTGTCATTTAATTGTATCTTTAAATCAATAGTCTAGTTTCATAGCAATCCTTCAGGCCTTCACTTAAAATAAAAAGATTTCTATGACTATTTCATTCTTAATCTATTTATCAGCATGTCTTTGCATTTTTTGTGAAAATGCTCAACCTAATTCTTAAATCAACGCACTTTTGATTTTATAAGCAACTATGAAGGCTTTTGTGTCATAAAAAATTGTTTTTATTTAGTGAGCCTTAAAGGAGCGGTAGGGATCTCTGAGGTCACCCTCGGTCACCATGCTGAACAGTTCAACGTGTGTGAGCTGCAGTCAGCAGTGCAGACGTGCTGCTGATGAGGCATGTGAGCTGGAGCTGCGCAGCTTAACCTCCTCTTTATGACAACATGCACCAGCAAGCTGAGCTCGGCGGAAATGTAACAACGTCTCAGACTTCAATTGTGAATCACATTCAAAGAAAACCAGGCCAGTATCTGAAGTTGGACGTCTGATATCTGAGGTCAGTTTTAGAGCAGAATTAGAGATCTGTAGAACTTGAGAGTTCATGCAATTTGATTTGTCCAATCTCTAAATGCTCAGCTGAGGAAAACCTATAAAGTTTTACATAATCTCAAAGATTATCATGAAATTATTGCAGAAAACTTGAACTTTCCCTCGGAAGGTACTGCAAGAAACTGCACTTGTATACTTAAGAATGCAATACATCACAAATGCTTGGCCTGTCCAAAAGATTTTTTCCATCACTGCACATTTCAAACAAAGTCAAAGTCACAATAATAATATTTTCTTTACAGAAAATTCATCACAACACTGTATGTGCCTGAACTCAGACAAAGACTCGCTGTACAATGAATGACGGTCATTTTTGATCTGCGATTATAGCGGAGACCACAGCGATGTCATCTGTGTCAAAGGTGACCTGCACACAAAGCTGGATGGAAAGACAGGAAACATGATATGAAGAGCGATGAAAGAATTGAGGAAAAAAAAAAAGGCAGCAGGTGAAAAGAGACAAAAGGGGCCCGGCAAAGGGCAAACAGAGGCCACGGCAATTCCGTACGGAAAAAAAACATTCCAGCCTGTGACTTAACACAAAAAGGACAGTGTGCGTGTGTGTGTGCGTCCACTGTGCCGAGCCTATACATTCTTTATTACACGAACAAAAACACATAGTGGGACTCATGCTGGATACAGTGCAGTCCTTCAGAGGATGCGTCTGCCGCAGGTCTTTACAGAAAGACCCTTTGTTTCCAGCTGTCTTTGTATTCCATGTGTGTGTGTGTGTGTGTGTGTGTGTGTGTGTGTGTGTGTGTGTATGTGTGCGACTGGTCGTTTTGCTGCTCTTTGTGCTCTGTCTTTTTCTTTGAGCATCATTAAAAGGCTGATTCATGTCAGAGGTTTATTTCCCCCCCCTCTGCCTCCCTCAAATGCCGGTTCGACATAAATTCTTTACGTGTAGGCATTTGTAACACTCCACACACCCCCCTCCCCCCTCCCCTTTTTCTTTTTTTTTCCATTGGAGTTCTTCTCCGCCGCTCACACTGTGCCATTATCTAGCCTGGAACTTGTTTAATCGTGTTTCATGAATGATGAATCTCTGCGGGTTCGCCTAACGGTGCCAGGACCCGATGTTACGTTCCGCTCGCAACACCCAATTACATTTTATTTCATTTGGCACACTTTCTGCCTCTCCGCTTCATTTCAGTCGGATTCAAAACAAATTGGCTTTTTTCTTTCATCCCGACATGATGGAAATCTTTCTCCTCTGATGACAAAGTCCTTGTTATGATGGGGAAAACACTTGCTGCCAATATTTCTATCCGGTATGAAATCTATTGGTCCTTCTGTGCAGCACGAGGAGGAGGACACCCATCTTTGACGCAATACGCAGGGGGAAAGAAAAGTTCAAACGTTCTAAATAAAACTCAACAAAAGCCAGTCAAGAAATTTGCTACACATGCACTTCTACATTTAGACCTGTCATAATATCTATATAGCTCTATTGTATCAAAAACAATTACACAACCGCAAACCATACCAGTCTGAGAAGGTCCTTTCATCACAGGATGGAATAAATTACTATTGACCTTTTATGATTAATAAAACCTTTACATTCAACCTTTTATTTTGAATATAAATAACACAGACTGTTTGCTTGCTGACGTTGAAGGACTTGGAATTGTTTTTGCACAGGATCACATGCATGATAGGTTCCTCATGACTAATGTCTGAATGTCCACGAGGAAATAAATGGTTGCTATTTATGAGTATTCATTTTTAGAAAAAGGTTGACCCCGGCAGAGGGCTGGGAAATAAAATATATGGTCACTTATTTGATGTTACTGATTAGCAGCCAAAGAGAAAACTTATGTGAAAATCTTTGGAGTTTTAATGTACATCCATGAGGATGAAAATCAATTAGACCTAAAAATTCTGCTTTTACAGTCACTTGTCTTCAGGGCAAAAAGTGCTGTTTTAGCAGGATTTAGTTTAAACTTCTGAACATCTGGGAAAATCCGCAGAGGTAACGGTGAAAAAAATAGGACAGGAGGACCCAGATAATGCGCGTGACTTTCTGTCACATGAAAGTCGTTTTCTGCAGGCAGACGCCTCCACAGAATCACAAACACAAACACGCTAACATTCATTCATTCATTCATTCATTTTCCATACCCACTTCTTCCTGAGATCAGGGTCACGGGGGTCTGCTGGAGCCTATCCCAGCTGTAACACGCTAACAATGAATGATAAACCTGTCGTCGTACTTTTTTGGAAGAAAAACATTTCGATGATCCAGATCCAAGGAAAATCCAAGGAAATGTTTCTTTTTCCAATCCACGGCAAAAATATATTCTTCAAATTCAAAACATTCGCAACATTCTTGTTTATTGTTACGACTGAAGCAGTATTATTATGGCAATAATCCCACAGATTAATGGCTGTTGTAATTATAGGACGGTAAGTTTGCTCAAGATTGACAAACACAAAAGCTCAGACGCTTGAGAGACGAACAAAACGTCTTCCTGCTTGGCTCGTCGCATGTGCGTGCCAGCCCGCACAGCTGTGTGTGCACGTACCGTCTGCGCGCAAGTGCCTGCTTGAATTCATCAGGCCGCGACGGATCAGATTTCCTGATGGGAAAAGTGAGGAGAGGGTGGGAGGGGGGGGGACCCTGAAAGTTATGTTGAGCTGGCTCCTCTGCATCAGCCACCCAATCACAGCGCGACCTGGGCCTTGCCGTGAGCAACCGGGTCGTAAATACGAGGCGACGACGGTGACGCCGGAGCGCGCGGCACGGACGGACGGCTCATCCGGGAGGAGAGGGAGGACAGGAGGGGGAGTGAAAAGGACAGGAGACGCTGAGCGTCAGTGACGGAGAGGGGGGTGGAGCCGCGAAGGTCAGACCTTCTCTGGGAATCTGTTTCACGTCGGTCAATACGGAAACCACTTTAGACGGGAAACCTAAAGCCCGAAACCTCATTAGCATCCGTCCGCTGAATGTCAGTGACCTGCCGCATCTGCAAAAGACGCAACCCTGTTATCCTGAAACATTTCCTGTCGTCCCCTGCTAGGATGCCGCAACAACGTATGTGCTACTTTGTTTGCAGTATAAAGCCAAAATGTACGATTTCCTTTGTGTTTACGAAATAAAACTACAGCTGAAGGTGAAGCACCAGAAAAAACAACATTATAGGTTAAGTGTGTAATATTTGGAGATTTTGAAGAAGAAACAGCGACATCAAGTGATTACATTTTAGATTGCAGCGTCTTTCACTCTTCCCCCTCCCAAACTTGCCAGTGGACTACAGTGGCCTGCGCACCCAAACCTGGATACCTCATCCACCTTCTTCTTCGTTGGTTTATGTGAAGACATAAGAACAGTCACCCTCATTACAAAACGTGTTGTGAGGCGGACGGAATTGTCCACACCAGGCTTCCTTAGAAGTATGGCGGTGCAAGATGGCAGCTAACTGGGAGCAAGATCCTTGATCTATGAATATTCCTATATACAAATACTGTAAGATCCATTCTCAGGGGAGAAAATTACTGTTGTTGTACTGCATTTAAGCCCTTTTTTATTAATGTGTTTATGGGATGTTTCTTAAAACTTTTACCAATTTACAATCGTATAATCGTACAATCATAAATCAATCCAAATTTTACACACTGGGCCTTTAAAGAGACCGTGGACGGATTAACAACAATGACACAAATACATCGGGGTATACGAGGGATGTTCTGGTTCTATTCATTATCACTTTATTCTATTTTATCTAAAAAGTGATCCTGTGATTGCAAATTTATCAACACACGCACATGCGCAGACATCCTCTCGGCCACATGTTAGGTTGACTCATCAATATTTCAGTGATGCGGCCTTCCACGCTGAGCACTCTATGTTGGTTAGCGCACGCACGCACACAGACCCCCATTCTCTCCTACCACCTCTGATTAGACAGGAAGGCAGCTATATAAACAGGAAAGCGCCATTGCGTCTATAAAGCCTGTGTGCTTGAGCGTGTGTGTGTGTGTGTGACACCACGGGGCTCACGTCTACGGTATATATTGCACAAAGTCGATACCATAGCCGAGTCTGTCTGAGTTTTTTTGCGCCGCTCTGACTGAATTTCCTCAGGTATAAAAACGAACATGGCTGCTGTTGTCCGTGCGGGCCAGGCGCACTTCAGCTGGCAGGATGTGGGAAAGACCTTAATGCAGAGTCGATCTCCGCTTCCTCCCAAAAACAAAGGGCGGCACACACAGGAAGAAAAAAAAAAAAATCACGGGTGGAAAAAAATGACTACCCCTCCCCACCATCACCACCACCACCAGGACTTCCAACCCCGTGTTTGTTTACTCTCAAAACTGATGATATCAGGCGTCTCGTGTTAAGAGCAAAAGTTTGGTTTTCTGTAAAATAAAACAACAAAAAAAAAAACAACTGGACTGCCATTTACCATTGTATTATCTGTTTAAGCCAATTGCATTTGGACAGCCGGTGTGGAACTTTGCTGTTCTCGTAGTTTACGGTTTACAGTTATGTTGTGAGGAACACGTATGGGAAGGTCCACTTTTTTTTATTTGTCCACTTATTTTCTGTGTCAGTCTGGGGACCGCATATGATGACAGAATGAAGAAATGGACGAGCAAACGACGAGAGGGTGAGCAGGATGGGAGAAAAAAGTCAGAGGGGGAGTCGTAGAAGAGGGAGACGTTGCAGTTGTGACCCAGAAAAAAAGCGGATCTAAGAATAGTCCGATGGAGGGACGGACACAGCAGCCTCCTAGAGAGGGAACCAGAAGAAACTGGCTGCTGGCAGGAGAATGATTGAAAATACTGCTTCCAAAGACATAATAGAAGAGATGGGGCTGGTAAAAAAAAAGAAAAGAAAAGAAAAGAAAAGAAAAGAAGGCCAAATAGAACTGGTTACCGGGCCATCATCAAAGCACGGTCTCTTCAGTAAGCTTTGGAATCCATGCCATTTCCATGGCATTGCCCTTCTTCTTTTTTGACAGGTGGGCCACAATGGGTTCTAAAATTTGACAGAGGGGGGCCGGAGCAGGAGCAGATGGATGGAGTGTTTTGGAGAGCCATCTCATAGGAGAGAAAATATATATATATATATATATATATATATATATATATATATAGTGTGCTTTAATGCCAATTGAAAATTAACAAAAGCATTACAACAAAATATGTGTCTGAAGCCCCACGGTATATAGATCTTTATTGAAATGACTCTTAAACGCTATTTTATTACTTTCTTACTAATAATATAATTTATTCAAGTTCGACAGGCCAGATTAAAAAGTTAAACGGGCTGCATATGGCCCCCGGGATGTAGTTTGCCCATGCCTGATCTAACCCTGTCCTCTGAGTCTGAACTAGAATTGAATCATTTATTGTCATGTCAACATTGTCACCAACATTACATGTGGAAATCAGCTTTAGGCAGCCCCACATGACAGCAATGTCTGTACACTCAACTAACCTAACCTTCACTTTCCCCACATCCACATCTCTTCACTTTGCCTCCAGGCCTCCTGCATGGTAGTTCCAACCTCTACCAACCTTCTACTGATATATTCAGCATAATGCTCATGTCCAAACCATCTCAGTGGGGCGTCTCTGGCTTTATCTCCAGAACATCTAACGCAGGCTGCCGCACGCTCTGGTGGACTCATTCCCGATCCTGTCCATCCTGGCCTCTAATCTCTGCTGCCTCCAGCTCTGCCTCCTGTCCGTCTCTAACCCAGACAGCATCGCAGCTCTCGCTACCGTTCAAAACACTCAAAAAATGTTTTGGGACTCCTTCCTTTGCTGCGTAACTCTTAAATATTTATGTATTTATGGAGAGTATGTTAAGCTTTTACTAGTATAAAAATCATAAATCAAGCCAAATTTTACACACTGGATGATTCTTTTTTTTTAACTAACCACACCAGGCCCTCCATTAACAACCCAGTTTCACTTAAAAGCACTTCAAGAGCACAGGCATGGTCCCTGAAACTGATAGATCAGCGGCACGCCGAAGTTAACCAAATCTGAACGACCCAATTCACACATTTGTCTAAAAGATCACGAAAAAGTGACTAAATTCATTTTTTTTTTCAAAGCCAGTTGCACCAGCTAGCCACAGGTTGAGGCCTCCAGTTGTTGCGAGTGGCGGCGTGATCACCATCACTGCAACGGTCTGCAGCATTTTTTAAGTAACAGTCGCTAATGCCCCACGTGAATAAATGAAATGAATAAATAAATCTTTTCCACCGAGAAAAAAAAATGTCAATGCAGCATCTACGCTAATCATCAGTCATTATTCACAGCGAGCAGTGGCATGTCCATCAACTTCATGAACAGATGGAGCGCTGCACCTTGAAGCCAACGGCACCCTGCAGGAGCACCCTGCAGGAGCACCAGCTGACCTAGCATACTTTCACAGGGCTGGCCAGTGACCCACTTCCGCTGTGTGGGTGTGTCTGTGGATGAGAGGGACGAGCGACGGGTGGGAGGACGATGTTTCTGAGCTTGTTCCTTTCGAGCTCACTTCCTCCGTGTTTACATGTTTTCCATTGGTTGTCTGAGCTGCAAGAGCAGAAGAGTCTGTAGGTCTTTAAGAGCGAGTGGAGTGATTTGGTCAGCTTTGGTCAATCGGACCGGAACTTTTGCTCAAATTATCTGATTTCAAAACGTTTCTTATCATGAACCGGAACACTCTTGGAGTTATGGCCAATGCATCAAAACAGGAAATGGTTATTGCCCACATTATCTCGGCCCCTCGAGGGCATGGAGGAATTCTGTTGATGCTCAGCGATGACATCACCAGAAACCAATCTACGTCTTGCCATGCGGACATGGATCCAAATGGTTTAGAGCGAGATTGCGCTGCCTTGCTAGTGCTGTGGAGGACAAGGCCAGGCTTAGAAATGTGAGATTCCCCACAAAGGAACTCGCATGAATGCAGGACATACATCAGCTGTGTCATGGGACTTTCCCAAAGCTCAGCGTAAGCTCGGGAAGACGCAGGGCCACATCCTACAGGCAACACACGCTGGTTTTAACAATCTAGTTTAACTTAGTACAACTGCTTCTTCCAAAGGTGGAGGGATCTGGTTAATTACCATTATTTAATGTAAATGTAAATCGTAAAATAACAATGTGCAAAACTTCAGGTTCTTTCAGACAAAAATACAAAATATTGCTATAAAATTGACTTTAGCGCAATGTTATGGACTGTGGTATTCACTATCATCATGACCAACCCTCCATAGATTGAAGGAATTCACCATATTATGGCCAGAAATCATCAATTTGTCCTCTTGACAACAGCTCCGAGCTAGAGAGCTTCGGATAAACAGTGAAACCACAATCCATCCAGTGTGTTAAGACGAAACTGTGACCAGAGTGAGAAAATCTCTGCCCTTCTCCTACACAGTCTGTAGCTCACATTACGCACCGCTGAATGCTTTGAGCTCACAACTCGGATCTGGTGTATTGTTAGAGTCAGCCTCTGTGTTATGAGGAGGGGGTTCACATGTGCATAACATCAGCAAACAGGGAGAAAAAAAAAAGAGAATATTAAGCTTTTTTCTCCGGGGGACAAAGCTCAGTTTGTCCTTCCTATGACAGTGAAAATATCTCCTTCCTCCTCTCATTTCATCACTGTGGGGCTCAGAAAGCTGATCTGCCTGTGACTCTTGCTGGATGGTCCATGCTGTAGCTATGGAATTATAGACTGTAGTCGCTCGGTCATTCTGCATGGGCGACTTATTGACTGAATACGCCCATGAGTCAGAACAAGTAATTAATTCATATCTGACTCAGCCTTTGAGTTCAGCCAGTCTGTGTTAGTGGGTTTTTTGGAAAAGGGCAAAGGGAGCTCTAAAATGCAAAGGTAGCAGAATCTCTGCACATTGGACCCACTTTGCCTGCCACTGATCATGCTACGCTAGCTGAAAAACAACTGTTTTTGTGAAATAGATAGTGGCATAAATTTGTAAAAGTTAGTGAGCTAGCCATACAAACTTCATGTTGCATTTCCTCAGTTGACATAGTGATGAGGCAACCACTCGTGTGTTAAAAGCCCTTCAGTTATTGTTGACCCAAAATTCATTTTAGGCAGAACATTGGGTGACAGTCCTAATATGTTTAATGCTCATATGAGCACACTGGCTAGAAGTAGCCAAATATATTAAAACATCGCATAAGCTCCCAATAATAGTTTTTTCAGAAAGATAATTGGCCAAGCCAAGAGTTTTGGGGTTTGGGGATTTGGGGCTGATAATTGAACCAATAACAGTAATAATATTGATTGAGCTCTTGCTGTTCAACGACTGCATCAGAGTCCAATCCAATCCTGAATCCAAGCAGTCTGGCCATGTGGTTTAAAATGTGCTAAGCATTATAGTCCACTTTTCATAAGGATTCAGATAGAAATGAAGGGCCAATTTTAACATAACAGATGTTCTGACAGCAACAGGATATTAAATTTTCCATATTTTTAGCTGCGTAGTCAAAAATGAGGATGTCTTGGGACGGTGACTGTCTGATGGAAAAATGATGCACTTCAGTGTAATGCACACAGAGCTGAAAACCAAGTATACAGAGATGACTGGAGTGTGATGTTGTTGGACTTCTCTTGGCCTGGCTACATGAAAACAAGAGTCTATTGTTACACAACCCGCTCAGGGGAAACTATGAGATGTGTTTGGGTCAGGTGTTGCATTCACTCTCCCAAGTCTCCCTGTTTTGTGCTCTTATCTGAGTTCCTCTTAAAGAAGGTTGTTTTTTGACCCAATAATATTTGTGTTTATACAAGGATTAATTCCAAATTCCGAGTATTTCATGCATCGCTGCCCCTCAAGTGGTTTAATAACTTAATAGTTGGTTTTTGTAGTCAGTCTTGTCCAGTAAACAAACAAACAAATGATATTGTGCTGCTAAATAATTAGTGCCCGCTAGGGCAGAGTACAGTTGTTAAACTGCCAAAGATAGCACAATGGTCTTGTAGGCCCTGTGTCTTTGATTACAAGGCTTTCGATTATGAGACCGATGGCATGATGATATTTCATACAACGGTACCACAGAACCCATTGTAGTGTAAAGATTACAAGGTTTAGGTATCTAGATATGAGCTGTTCATCAGATTACCACCGTAATAAACTCTTGGACTACTGATGACATGTATTTAATCTGATTACCTGGATTGCTGCAGAAATCTAGTGGTAAGCGACAGGGATTGCCGGTTCGAGTTCTTACCTTGTATTTGGCAGTCAGCTGCTCGGTGGCCTCCTGCTCCTTCCTCAGATCCCCCATCATCCTCTCCTTCTCCCCCAGGAGCCTCTGCTTCTCCTCGGCCAGCATGAACTGGTCCCCTCTGATGGCCTCCGTCTCCATCTCCAGCCGCACATAGTCATCGGCCTCCTCCTCCGTCTCCACCTCTTCTTCGGCGATCTCCTCCTCGCGCTCCGTCCCGTCGTCCCAGCCCTCGCCGTCCACCTGCTCCTTCTTCTGCTTGCTCCTCCACTTCCTGTGGTTGAGTTGAGCGCGGAGGCGGGCGATCTCCGTCTGGAACTCGCGCAGCAAGGCGTCCTTGGGGTCCTCATTGACCCTGGGCTGGTTCTGAATGTTCTTGGCCCGGTTGGCGTAGCGCAGGGTGGTGAGGGTCTCGTCGTAATGCTGCGACGCCGGGCCCAAGGTGGCGACCATGACGGTCTTTGCGTTGCCACCCAAAGAGTCCTGCAGCAGCCGGGTCAACTTGGAGTCCCGGTAGGGCACGTGGCTGCTGCGACCGTCGGCCAGGGACGAGATCACGTTGCCCAGTGCTGATAAGGAGAGATTGATCTTCGCAGCCTCTTTCAGACGCTCTCCTTGCACGCCCGTCTTGGCTTGACGCTCGCTTCCTGCCAAGTCCACCAGGTTGAGGCGTCCAACACGGATGTGCTTCCTCCCATCAGGCCCGGGCAGGCTGCACTCCACGGTGATCAGGAACAAGGCGTGGGAACGCGACGAGTGTTCGTTCATGTCCGTCGCCCCGACAGCTCTGGCCTGGTTGCCCATGTTCATCACCTCCTCGATCTCCTTGATGCTCTTGCAGACGCACGACGTGAGGTCGCGCACGTACACGCCAGTCTCCGGGCTCTCGCGGAGCTCCAGGGATCTGGCGGTGCCGTGTTTGGGATCCAAGAGATCCCGAATCTCCTCCAGGTAGATCTCCAGGTAGGACGCCCGGACCAGGTACTGTTTGTCGGACTGCGAGCGGGAGATGTGTGTGAAGATGTGGTCGAACGCATTGGGGATCACGCCTCTTTTCTCCGGGTCCATCCACGCGCCCTGCATGGTGTACGTCTTCCCAGTCCCCGTCTGGCCGTACGCAAAGATGGTGCCATTGAACCCTTCCAGGACCGAGTCTATGAGCGGCCTCACGCTCTCGTCGTACAGATCCCGCTGCTTGGAGCTCGAGTCATAGACGGCATCGAATGTGAATGTTTTCTGGGGCTCGGTGACCGGTGCCCGGGGGTTTCTGAGAATCACCTGTCCCAGCCGCAGGTCCATCTGCACGATGCCCCCCGCGGGCCCGTTGGACTGATCTCTCTGGTTCAAAGGGCGGCATCGAACAACCACCTTCACTGACTCGCTGCTCTTATTTTTAGACATGTCTGCCTTCTGCTTCTTCTTGCAATGGGGTACAATAGGATAGCTGTAATCATCTAAATCAACCGTAGAGCGTTACGTTGCCTTCTATCAGCCCCCCCTCTGCTGCCTATGAATTGTGTAACCATTGATTTTTATCCCCCCCCCCCCCTTTAACCATTAATAACGAATTCAGTATGACTTCAATATAACATTAAAAAAAAAAACAAGGCAAACAGCTATAATTGTGAATATCTATGAAAGCAAAAACAAATCTAGGAATGCCACTGGGTCTGAAGGCTAATTTCCTGTAATCGTCTGAAATATTGGCTTACAAATTAGCAGACGGTCGGCGGCTCTCGGCGTTGGGACGACGCTCCATTGCGATCCCGCTTCGCTTGGTGGTGGAAAAAAAATATATACAATGCAGGCAGAAAAACGGAACCGTCAACAAAAGCCGGTCATATCTTGATTTCTCCAAACCCGGGCGGACCGACAACACACCGCTGTCCGCATCTTCCCTTCGTCCGATCAATGATGCTGCGAGCCGGATTCACTCTGCTCTCGCCTCTCGGTGCCTGCGGGGGAGACGGAGCTCTCCGAAGCGGCACACACACACACACACACACACACACACACACACACACACACACACACACACACACACACACACGGAGTCAGTCATTCAACCACGACACCACACCCCACAACCACTGCGGAGCGCAACAAAGGACCATGGGAAATGTCGTTCCATGCTATCTTTCCATGGCATGCTAATCAGCGGACAATAGTCAGCAAAATCAGCTTTTTTTTGCAGTTGTGACTGGCAAAAACAGTTCAGCTGCAAGTATATTCTTGGTGTGTTGTTTACGAGTTTACATTCGAGACTGTCTTTTTATAATAATAATATTTTTTAAAAGAAAAACAACAAAAACAATTAGATACAGTAAGTTACATTTTATCAATGATTAGAGGATTTCGAAGTATTTTTTTTCGCACGTCAATTCACATCTAATTAGACTCTAAGGCAGAAAAAGGCGCATAAAGGGGGAAAATACCACAAATTATTAATGAACTGCTGAACCTATTTCACTCATGACACAACATTACCACCTGGTGGCGGGAGGGTGCAGTACATTGGCGAATAGTCAATGTCACCAAAGGTCAGGAGTTTTTGTGGGGGGTGCTACTGGAAGTTGGGTGTATTGTTTTTTGTTTTATTTTGTTTTATTTTGTTTCTAAAACATGGTAATTTCCCCAGGCGACTTACTTTGGCTGCATAAGAAACAAAGGGTAATGGACTACAGGAAGTACAACAGAACATAAAAACAGCTACACAAATCTATTTTGTGACTATTGAAGAAAATATTTACAGAGAAAACACACAAATCATGAAGGGGAAAGATTTTTTTTAATCTAAATTTGTGATATACGCCATCCATCTAAAGAGTACTTCTCAAAATAAACAACTCTCATTCACATATGGAAGAATAAATTATTTTGGTTAGCAGTTCTTGTTGCTTCGCCATACTCTGGTTTCCTCCTACAGTCTAACACCCGTGCAAACAGTTAATGGCAACTCTGAATTGTCAGTTGGTGTGAATGAGTACTTGTCCTTCTCATTGTGGTGGCCTTGCAGTGAACTGCCCACTTTTCCAGGGCGTACCATGTCCTCATCCTGAGCTAGCTGGGATAAGCTCCACCCCCACTCACCCCATGACCCTGTGGTGATAGAAGATTAATACATAGGTGAACACTGTTTAATTTGAAAATGAACATAATAAATGTACAAACATACTGAAGTTGTCAGTTACAATGGCAGTTAAGTGAAAACAAAAGCTAGTTTATGAAGGGCAAGTCGAAACTGGCATGACTATGGAATCTCCTAAAAAAAAAGAAAAAAAACAACTTTCCAACGTTCCCCCCTAATTTCTTCCTGTTTCAAACAGATACCGCCAGTCGTCATCCACAGAGAGGGCATAAGATCAAAATATGAATCTCCCACACATTTAAATCCAGGCATTGTTTCTGGCCACTTAGATTGGCCGCAGATTCGACGAATGACAAATGACCAACAGGATGTCTGCATTGTGGGGTGACTGCTAAAGTTTCCTGACGGAGAACTGAGAAAGAGACCCTTGTTGGAGTAAAATCCCCTGGGCTTGAGAGCTTCGGATGTCATATTTAAAATGTCATTTACACAAGAGGAAAAAACGACATCAGGGGGACATGGTAGTTCAAGGTGGAGTTTCTACTTAATCATAATTTGAAATACAAGGACAAAATACTGCAAAAATGACACCACATTATATTCATATTTCAATTTCTGTTACAGTTGACCTCTACTTTACCATTCACCACCACCTTCCCCATTTTGGTTTTATAGCTATGGACTTCATTTTATCATTTACCTTTCAACACTGAATGATGCGCGTTTTATCTGCAGTAGTCGCGATTACAATGGCACGTCTTATCATGTTATGATTCATGTGAAGTCATTACAATCCAGGTCATTTAGCGCAATCAAGATCAAATTATCAGACTAGCACAATTCAAAAGCTGTAAAAAAATAAATAATAACAATTCAAACCTGGTGTTCTATACGGACTGCAAAATTGCATTGGCTCTTATTCAAAAAAAATCAAAACAAGGGATTATAATTGCAGATTTGAATTCAACAATAGAGTAAAGATCAGCATAACCATATGCAACCTATTAGCACAATATAGCTATATGTATGTCTATATGACTGGATTCAGTAAAAAATAAATCCATCATGCATTCGAGTGAAAGCACTGTTATATAAATACATAGCAGAGTTAGTAAGCATAATCACTAGCTGATCTATATAAACAGCAAGATGAAACAAGTCTTCTTCAAGAAAAATAACTATTGTAAAAGAAAATGTGGCTGTTGTAGCATCAGCCTACTACTAACTTCTTTAAGAGGAAGAGGGCCCCAAATTCTTAAAACTAAACACATGGTTGGGACATTCTGATGTCCAAGTGATCAACATGCATACCAGACTCTCCACTGTAGTCCAGTCCCAAGTTACATGGTTTTCCCCCCTGCTGTTCCTCTCCTGTTCAGTCACTTTCTGACCACAATGGTGGTTTTAAGGTTAAATCAAGAGCCAAAATAGAAAAGAACTTGATAACCAACAACCAGTAGTTGAAACAAATACACTTTGAAAACAAATTAGATGAGAGGGGAAACCTGACTGACTCGCCGCTGGTTTGTGTGAGAGTGCGAGTGGAACCCTCGGGGCCTCTTGCAGCAAAATACAGGAATGTGGCCTGATCTGGGAGGAAGCTGTGATTTATTGGCTTAACAAAGATATTCTAAGTGAAAAGAGGGATAGCTTGGGATGCACCTAAAACACGAAATGAAAATCTAATTTAGACCCGTTGCCATGTTGCAGTTGTCATCCACTGCATAAAATAGGACGGGGGGACATGTATTGTGGGAAAGTGCCATTTTATAGGATTACATTATTAATAGTGACATTTATAACACTGTTCAATACATGCAATATCAAATACTGCATTTAATGTGTTATAATGTAACAAAGGTAAAGGGAGTTATGATTCCTGTGTGTTTAAAGGGAAAAGAGCAGGTATTCATTTATGGGCTCATGTTTATCTTTAATTTGTCAAAAAGATTTGATTGTCTAATATAATGACAAGACATTGTGATGATCAGTCAACAATTAGTTTCTTAAAGGCTTCACTTTTATACTTGCATCTTCTTACTTGTTCTAAATTTTAACTTACTCTGAACGTTTATTTTTATCTTCTTCTCTTTTTTTTTTAAAGACTCGCCTAAATCTTGAATTACATACAGCCTTTTATTTTTTTTTATATCAAGGCTACTAAAAATAATTTTCTATGTACCTTCATTATACCTTGGTCCTTACGTTTTCCAGTCGTTCTTCCTAACTGACATGTCTGTACTTGGCAGTGGAAAGCAGGGCATACCCAACATTCCTGAGGAGTGTCTGAGAGTTTTAAACTCCCAGACTTTTTGTGACAGGCGGAAGAAGGAAAGTTTCTCGGCCGCGCGCACGCGTGCGCTAACACTCAAATTCAGAGAGGGGGGAATCGAAGGAAAGGAGCCAACAGTTGTCACATTACGACGACGACAAAGGAGAGCGACTTCGCTTTTTGCTGAGATGACAAGTGGGGAAACGCCCGTAACAAGCACACGAGTACTAAAATATGACATCACAGCCTTGAGTCACAGCTGGGACAGTCGACGCATCAAATGCCAGCTACTGCTAGCCACGAAAACTGCTAGCCTCGAAAACTGCACCCAAACACACCCCATCTAGGGGCAGATCCGCAAGAAACTGGCCGCCATGTTGGATCAACGGACACGTTCGGGTAACTGACGCGATGGAACATTTGAGCCTGAATGTCTGGTTTACTTGCGCAGTAGCGTTTGCCCTCTCTGTCAGTCTAAGATCCGCCTATTTTCCGTATGAGGCAATAAGCCAATCACTTTAGAGCACTGGGTGAAATGAAAGCAACATTGCCCAATAGAATGCATATATTTTGACAGAATAGGCGGGAACAAGGGCGTGTCAGTGGGACTAGGGTGTCGCCGCGGTGGCTCCCATTCGAAGGCGACGGTGGTCGTCTATATTTCGGTTCTAATCTCTCCGAAGCATAGGCAAAGTGTCTGCCAAGTGATTGTGAATTTGACACAATTAAGCGTGAACGTTTCTCTTGATTCTTTTCGGTCGAGCTGGTGGCAAGACTCTGGAATGACGGAGTGTGCCGAGAATTTGAATTAGCTTGCCGTTAGTTTGAAGAAAGAGTGTGTCGGGTAGCAAGAGGAGCCATTTTGTCCCGACTGTGTAGGAGAAAAGAGAGTGGAAAAGAGGAATCACACGGAGGAGATCCTATTTTTGTTTTCTGTTCTCATGCTCTAGAGGGGCAAGCGGCCGGGTTTGGGAATTATAACTTCTCGGACACGTCTACGGACACGCGATTTTGGATGGTATTTAGCCAATTAGCTTGCCAAGCTAATCAACAAATCCCAGATAGTTAACTGTTACGGTCAAGAGTAGCTGGGCATCTGGTCAGCTTGGCAAAGGAGCTGGCTTTAGACCTCAATAGGCGTGCCGGGTTTTTCAGCTTTTTTTGCGTTCATTGTCTTGGAGCACACGCGGTTTTCCGATGGCGAAGAAGACGTACGACTTGCTGTTCAAGCTTCTCCTAATCGGGGACTCGGGCGTGGGGAAGACCTGTGTGCTGTTCCGCTTCTCTGACGACGCCTTCAACACAACCTTCATCTCCACCATAGGTAAGAAGTCACAGGGCTGCAGACATTGTGCTGTATTTCGCCACGGGTATTGGGTCATATTGAATGGGCTTGGCAGGAAGTTTGCCACTGATACTGGGTTGTAAATGGTGAGCAGGAGGGAACGGTAGGCAGGACTTATCGGGTAGCCAGGAGGCTATCAGCGTGCGTTAGTCAGTCGGCTGACGTTAGCGCCAGTCACGGCCTTCTCAGGTTAGCGTGGAAGCTTTTTTTTGTGCTGCCTCTTGTGAGCATTGCCCCCTTTCAAAAGTCCGTGACTTTGCCAGCACGATCCTTGTTATGGTTAAACCCATCAGAAGCGACTAGTTTAACCGGTTTAGGTGGCAGAGGAATTGTTGACATCTAACTTGACCCGTTGGCTACGCGGCTAACGAGGCTAAAACAAGTTAGCATGAGAGGCCCGTGTTGCTGTTACAAAAGCACTGGAAATCATCTACCAACAATCTAATGGAGTTCTACGGTTTAGGGAAATGTATGTAGCTTTAACGTTAGAATACGTATCGCTTATGTCGGCAAATCGACCAGGTTTTCCCCGAAAAGATAAAAGCTCTTAAAGCAAAGTTAAGTGAAAGTGTAGCAAGAGGTGTAACGATTACCCAACCTGTTTATTTAACCATTTCCTCTCTCAAAGAAGGAAAATCGAGACAAAAAAAACAACTATAATTTTATTCCCCCAGCTGTTGATACCAACCACTTAAATCTGAGGCTTTTTAGGTGGTAACATCCCCCATCCAGCCTAGATGGGGCTGCTTGTCAGTTTTAATTTGAAGCAATGCGTCCCGTGATCATCTTTATGGCAATATTGTCCATTAAAAACCAGTACGATGCCTCATGGCTTTACCAAAAAAAAGGCCCACAAATCAGGTTTTCATTAAGTCATAATCAAGTTGAATGACTGGATTCAAAAGATCCTAAACCACCATCCATCAGCATGTTGCCACCTTTGACTTTCCCCCACCCCTCACTGGCCTCCTGCAAACGTCATGACACTCACATGAGTCAAGTGTCAAATCTGTGCACAGCCCGGCTGAAGACTCCATTTCTGCTGTTGCTTAACATTTGCACTGAGTAATAAAACAGCATTAGACCTGTTTCGCTGAATACCTGGAAGCTGCCTCACTGGGTTGTGTATCCTTGAGGTCTTAGACGAGCATTAATTCCCAAGCTCCCCTTTCTCTGTACATTTTAAAAGCAGGCAAACCACTCGGAGACGCGTTTGCCCAAGTGAACCGGCAGCGTACTCGAGTCGGCCGCCAGTTTCCGTAGCGTCCATGCAGAGCAGCAGAGCAGCCGCGTCTGTTTATAGTTTTGGGTTCGTGCTTGCGTTGGCGTTTTATTTGTAGTCTCTCTAACAGTTTTCTTGTTTTGTTACCCCTCTGCTGCAGGACGAACACTATCACGGGAATAATGCGTCTTGTTCAACTTGAGATAATTTGCAAGCGCGCTTGTGCCCGGTCACCGCGGCAGTCAGATGCAGGCCGACAGGTCGTCGAGCAGTCGGTGACACACGGTGGCTGGTGTCTCTTGCAGGGCCCGATCTCACCGCCTAATAAAGCAGGGGCCGCACACGTTACCGAGTCAGTTACCTTTAAAAAGTCATCCGCGCTACTCAACATAATGTCTCCTTCCCCGAGCTGTTTGTGTTTTAGCTCCGAGAACCAGTTTCCCATGACGTCCGGGCTCGCTTGACTCCACCAAAACGACTGTGTGAGGGCAGAAAATCCAATTACCCATATCAGCGTTGCGCAATCTTCGGACATTCTATGCATTTCTCTGCGACACTTACTCTCAAACTCCTTCCATCAGCATACTTTCTTCTTTGTCATTTCTTCTTGCACACTCTTGAAACTACTCGAACTGCATCTTCAGTCCCCGTTGGCACGTGTGGCCCTGCCCCCTCTCGTTTGTTTTTTTTTTTTTCTGCTGTCCTATTTCTATTGACTTTTCATAAGCAGCGTTGGTTGCAGTGATATACTGAAAAGGCAATCGTGATTACCTCCCACTCCCCCGTGCCACCTTTGGTCCACCGCAAGGTAGTTTCCCAAAGCCTCAGTTTCACTTTTAGTCTTTGTTTTGTCATTCACAGCGAGTTGAATTGTTAATCTCAGAAGTCGCAGGGAATTATTGAGAACGCCGCATAGCTTGTGACATCACAAATGTCACGTCGTCTAGTCTGAACCATCACTTAGGCAAATAAAATGACTTGCTTTTCTTTGTCTTGAAAAAAATCTTGAAAAGCATTTTGAAAAGTCCTATGTTCTTGCAAAAGACAGCTATTGAAACATGGTCAGAATTTCAGATTTTTTTCATATTCAATAACTTTAGCAGCTCGCAGTAGGACACGTCATGGTAATTCCCCCTCTGTCAGTTATTGTAATCTGACACCATTTCTTCCCCCTTTAAATCAGTACCTCCATCCCAGAGTGAGTCATCTATAGATATTAGTTTTGAAAAAGTTTCAAACTGCAGAGCACGGTGCCCTGTGAAGAATCAAAACCTGTGCCAGCAAGAACATTTTGACCCCACCGAACAATACGTGTTACCTCTGGAATCAACCCTGTGTTTACAACATGGTGTACAATTTTTTAAGTAACCTTCTGGAATGTTAATAAATAGGAACGTAAGCTTGTTGACCCCAAATTAACATGGTCACCTTCAGGCAGGGGCTGCAGTCCAATCATATCTACCCACCAGTGCAGTGTCTGTAGAGATACCCACCACCACCCCGAAAAAAAGCAAAAACCCATCATTTCAAGTGTAGTATTGAATGTTATGCAGCATTAACATGTTCAAACTGATTCTCCTAGCTGCATATTGGTCCAGTAAAGTCTTTAGAGGACAGTAGGACATCAGCAGGAGCGGTTTTTATGGGGGTTTTGTCCAGTTACAAAAAAGTCACATTAATCTTTGTACCCGTATGTTCCACCCCAAACACATGAACTTCACCTTTTTGAAAAGACCAAAGACATGACATGGTCTCAACAGCCACCCCCCATCCCCCACCCCCACCCCCCTGCCTCGACTGTAACGAGAGCGACTCTGAAGGTGGTTTGTTCCTCCTCTGACTCCACCGTCATACCTTTTGGGACACAGATGCACAGCTGCTTCTCAAAATACCCCCACCCGGGGAAACTCCCCCCCCCCCCCCCCCCTAATTCTTGTCTGTCTGTCACGCATCTAAATTTACGACCCACGTTCTGCTTTGCGTCACGCAAGTGACGTTTGCATATTCTAGAAAATGAGCGTGACGTCGGCCGCTCACTCGGAGGCATTCGCAGGGTGACACCCTGGACAAGTGGCCAGTTCATCGCAGGGCCGCAGAGAAATAAACAACTACGGACAATTTAGAGTTTCTAATTGACCTCGCATGCATGTGTTTCGACTGTGGGGGGAAGCCGGAGAACCTGGAGAGAACCCACGCGGACACGGGGAGAACATGCAACCTCCACACAGAAAGGTCCCAGGCCCGGAATCGAACCTGCTAACCTCCTTGCTGTGAGGCAGCAGCGCTAACCACTGCGCCACTAGTTTTAACAAAACCTAACAAAATACAAAGAAATCCGGTACGGCATTTACTAAAAGTTAGCTGGATATGTATGAAACAAATCGTTAGGCCCACCAAGATATTGGACCGCAGAGAGACAAAGGAGCAGTGCCGAATCGACCCTTCAGTTCTTCAGTTTGTAAGGTCAGGCACGCGTATATATCTTCCGACATCTCGGCGATTCACCTGTCAACAAAATCCCGCTTGCCCACGTCTTGCTGGGCGTCTCTCTGGGTGATTATGTAATGCCTCCGCCGAGTGCGAAAAAAAAAAAGCGGGAAACGGGCCTGACCTATATACTGTATGTGGGCGTCACGGTCCAGTCTGTGTTGGTCAGCCAATCCAATCCCATCCCTGCCCGGTGATGCCGGCCTGGCTGGCCACGTCGCGATCCAAGGGCCGTTGTTTTCGGCCCGTCAGTCTACTGTCGGTAAACCATATCGTACCAGTCAGCGATTTTTTTATTTCACGGTCAATTATTAATGCTGGTATTAAGAAGGCTGCGTGTGCAGCAGCAAGGACCGCCTATACGTTCCGCCCTCTCTTGTCCGTTTCTCTCGGGAGTGTAAAATATTTAGTGAGTCACAACTTGGCGCTCACTTCCTTCGTTATTCTTGCGTCTCCGCCCCACCGAGAGCACAGCTGTGTCGAGGGCTCTTTGTGAACAAACCACAGTTTCTGACTGCAGACATGTCAACGCAGCTCCTCAGTCCTGGTTTAAAACCTCTGTTAAGGGTTTTTAAACATAACTATTTGATTCATCATGGTTCATTTCTGTTGTTGTAACTGTCTTCTAACTGAAACTTAAAGTTTCAGTAGAAAAAGACTATTAGCAAAATAGTCTTGCTGATTTGTTTGTTCATTCATTCGTGCCTGCCATTTGAGTATTTGCTTGCAATAGAGAAAATAGAGGCAAGCCGAGGTTATCAATAGTAGCGCCAGTTCAGTTTGGCGATACGATCAAAAGAGCTCATAAATGGACATCATGTTGTAACATTCTCATTTAGTTCCTCATAATGATATAATGGTTGTTGTGGTGCAGTGTTGCATCGGTGGAAACATAAATAAGAAAGTAAGAAACGAAGGTGTTTCATAAACTTGAGCGCCTTTTCCAACGTTTCACTGCGACATTCGGTGAACAAACCAGTCGAATCAGTCGGAGGGAGTCGGCCCACGCGAGTGGCTCTTTAAAATGGTTAAGCTGGCTAAGCACTGAGGCACCGACGGGAATGCACGCACGCACGCACGCTCGCTCACTGCTTTTACTGTCATGCTGTCAACAACTTTTGGCAAAAAAAAAAACTTTGTGCCAAAATGGAAAGTCGAACGCTATTTCCAAAAATGCCAAAGTTGGAAAATAACGCAATCTTCCGAACCGCAGTTTGTTTTCGCAGGGTGCGTCTGTCACCGAAAAAGGGAAAAATTGTAAATTTACAGGCTGTAATTGCACGAGTGCGCGGGAATGATGCGCTGTCGCACGCACACACACACACACACACACACACAAACACACACATCTTTTTAGTTTTAAGTTTGTTACTGAATTCGCTGACTCGAGCCCGTTTGGAGTTTTCCCTGCTTCAACCCCTGATGTATTGCGTTTCACTTATTGTCGGCCAGCTGCTGATCCCACCGCTGCCTGCGAACAGGCCCTGGTCTGGTCTGGTCTGGTCTGGCCATGACACTGCAGAATCAGGAAGAGACCAAGTTCTTGTCTGTGGTGGAACCGGTGTCCGGTCACTTTGACTCTGCAGTGTTATAAATCCATTGTCTCCACTGGGTTTTACCCGAGTGGAAACTCGAGTGTCACTCTCATAGTTTGCGCTAATGTGTTTGCTTCTTTTCTCTTCCTTAGGAATAGACTTTAAGATCAAAACTGTTGAACTACAAGGAAAGAAGATCAAACTACAGATCTGGTGAGTCAACATGTGTTGTATGTGTGCATATAGGTTGAGGCTGTACACAACTATGGGAGAATAATGTATTATGAATGAATAACATATTATAAGCTGTTTTCATCATATGTTGTGACTCGTTAAGCTATTGGAATGACTTGCAATAGTTAAACGAATGAAGATTTGTCCTTTGGACCAGGAGGAACTTTGAAACAAACCAATGTCTGAGACTTCCACCTAAAGGTTAAGTGTGTAATATTTGGGGATTTTAAAGAAGAAACAGCGACATCAAGTGGCTGTATTTTGGATTGCAGCGTCTTTCACTCTCCCTTCCCCTACTGAGCTTGCCAGTGAACTACGGTGGCCTGCGCACCCAAACCTGGATACCTCGTCCAACTTCTTCTTCCTTGGTTTATTTGAAGACGCGAGCAGTCACCCTAATTATGAAACACGCAGTCAGGCTGCTAGGATTGTCCACACCAGGCTTCCTTAGAAATCTGTCTGTGCAAGATGGCAGCTACCTGGGGAAAAAGACACTTCTTATCCATGCATGAGCACCTGCTCCAAGGGCAAGAAAAGATACACTTTTATCAATGTATTTATGGGCAGCATATTAAGCTTTCACCAATATAAAAATCATAAATCAAGCCAAATATTACACACTGGACCTTCAAGGTTTGAACAAATGGCAAGAATTCTGTGCTCCATTTGCCTTCTTTTTTTTAATCTCTAAATCTCAAATCAACTTGTAATTGCTGGCCCTTGCCAGAGGGGGTTTTCTCCTAAAGCCAACACAAATAGGGGTTTGTGAGGGGACCGCCAGGGAACAAAGTGTGAAATGAGTCAATTTTGTGGTGGTGGGGGGGGGAAACGCGGCGAGTACGGGAGGATTACAGTGTCAAAACTCTTACGTCAGAGTTAAGAAGTCGTAAATTCCAGCAAACTGACGAAACTCCCGGAGTTCACTAAAGGTGGCTGGCATCTTTTATTTTTAACAGGACGTACAATTATTCTCCTCAAACAAATGATTTAAAGCCCTGCTGTTGAACGCATGTTCTAAAGCCTGTCCTAAAGGTTATACAAATGTTGCTAATGAGTGATTTTATTATGTGACCTTCTCTCTTTCGAGGCTGCTGACTAATTCAGTCTTTTCTTCCAACTTCCCGTTCAGGACAATGGGAGTTGGACTTTACCGCAGCGACACAATAAATCTGCCAAATGTTTTCAAAAAAAAAAAATAAAGCGAAGGAAAAAAAAAAAAAAGAATCAGTCCTGCCTAATTTTCTTTCCAAGCGCTTGTTAAAGTGTCACAATTTCGACTTTTGGAACAATTGGAAGCTGCAACTCGACCGCGCAGTCCTTTAATCCAATTTCTTCCCCTGTCATGCGCCGTCGTTGCCTGACAGTGAGACATCTGTTTGACCCCAAGTCTTCCTTAAGCACAGAAATATGCCAGAAAAAGAAACAGGCCGTCCATCTGGGCTGCTGCTGCTGCTGCCGCTGCCGCTGCTGCTGGGTTATCACTGACGACAGCAGCAGCGGCAGCAGCCCCCACCACCACTGTTTGGTTTTGAAACATTCACTTTGCCCGTTCCTCCCGTCCAGAAGTTTTATGCAGCGTTGCTTGAAGCCTTCCAGCCGTCCAGATTGTCTCTGCGCGGATCCGTCGGTAGATTTCCCATCCAGCCAAGGTTATTCTTAGATGTGCGATAAGCCATCCTGCTGCGTCGAGGCCCCTTCTCCTTTCTCTGTATCGGGAGTCGGAGAATCGTGGTGGACGTCGCGGGGTGGTGGGTGGGGAAGGGGGGGGGGGCGCTGCAGTTGAAGTGAGTGTGGAGGTGTGCGGAACGCGGTAAAGCAGCCATGCTTTTCGGTGTTAAAGGTGAAGCGCGGGTTCCTCTTGTTGGACTCGAGCGTTCCCATTTCTCAGCAAGTCCTCGGCGCTGCGCTCGCATTCAAGACTCAAAGGCTTCATTTGTCGCGTCGCGTCGCGCGGCAGTGAGATGTTGGTGCGGCGGAAGCGAACTTGATCGTTAATGAAAGAATCATTTTTATTTCGAGTGGCCTCTGTGCACATCGACAAAACACACAAGAAATAATAATAATGATAAAAAAAAAATTATGAACATTTATAGCATATTCAAAAAGGAATTAATGTGTAAAAAAAAAAGTTTGTTTAACTAAATTCTTAACTAAAGTAAACTAATTTAACTAAATTTAACTAAAGTAAAAAGGTTTTAAAAATTAGCAAGTAAAGGTCGGGGTGTTTTAAGTGTTATGGAGTCCTGCACTAAATAATTAGTTGCAAACAATGGAATGCAAATTATGAAACAATACAATAATGATAATAAAATCATAATAATACTAATATCAGTATAATGGTAATAGTAGTAGTAGTCGTAATGATAATAATAGTGTAATAATAATATAATTACAGGATTTAAATACAATATATAATGTATGATATATTCAGCTGAAGAACTAACAAAGCAAAACGTATCACTCTTGCTTTCTCGTTTCCACTTCTCCGAAACACCGGAGGAAAAAAAAAAGCATGTGAGCAGGCAATAAGTTTGTATGTGTGTGTGTGTGTGTGTGTGTGTGCGCGCGCAGGGACACGGCAGGCCAGGAGCGGTTTCACACCATCACCACCTCCTACTACAGAGGGGCCATGGGCATCATGCTGGTCTACGACATCACCAACGCCAAGAGCTTCGAGAACATCAGCAAATGGCTGCGCAACATCGACGAGGTAAAGCCAACCTCCGCCTACACACACACACACACACACACACACACACACGAGCTTGTGTCAGCATGCAGAGTCGCTGGTGTTGCGGGCAGGTTTTTCTGCGACCGAACTCCACAGAGTTGCAGTCATAGAGTCTGCAGTCTGCCGAGGTCGTGCACGTCCCTCAACCTGTTTGGGTTTTTTTTTTTTTTTTTTTTTTGTTAGTTGTGGCGAAAGCAGGAAGTGACCGCCGCGAGCAGACTGCACAAGCGGAACAGGTAGCCGCCGCCGCCGCTCTCGGTGGGGAACAGAGAGTCGCTGCGCTCCCGACCGGCTGCGAGCGGAGTTCAGTGCAAAGCGTCTGGCAGGATCACCTCGGGGCGGTGACGCACTGCTGAGCTCGCTCTCTTGCGTCACTCGGCGGCGCTGATAAATAATGAAGTTCTGAAAACATTTTTGCCGATGCTTCCATTATCGGAGGCCACAAGGTGAAACACACCCGTTCGTTTCGGAGGGATTCTATCTGTAGATTTCTAGTTGGACGGGGGCTCTGGATAGTACAGCAGTGGGGGGGGGGGAAGTTTTTGGACACCCTTAAACTGCTACTCGGTCACAATTGAGTATTGAATATTTTTTGCCGGAGAATAGTTTTCCTGTGTGTCTCAAAGGGAATTATTTTGTTGTTCACAGAGCAGAGCAAGCGCACCGCGCTCTTGCAGTGTTGTTGGTGCACGTTGCTAAGTGCTGGTGACTGCACCGGAAGAAACTGCACTGACGGGTGCGTCGCAGGCGCCCGAGTTGTCCGAAAACTTTGTTCCGCCGCTCTGTTTTCCCACCCGGTGACATTTCTCCACGGCCCGAACCAGCAAGTGAAAGGCGGAGCAATGTCCAATGCCCTGAGTGGTCATGCAGTGACCAGCTGCTTCTGGCAATTATCCAATGACGGCGTCTGGACTCGCGTTCCCTTAATTCCAGTTGCCCAACTTCACTGGTTTCGCGTCAAAAAGGAAGAATAAAGGAGACGAACCAGAGAGGAAAAATACATTGCAGTGCGTTTAATGGTAATCATTATGATATCAACATTGTTTCTAAAAAAAAAAAAAGTAAACCTCCCTGAGGTTTCCTCATTACTCATTCGCCACTTGGCTTTCTCCCCGCCGACCAGTTGGCGATCTCGTGATCTCGTGTTGTTAGATTTTTCTTCGCTGGCTGCGATGGACGAGCCGCCCCGATGTCGCCGTTGTGTGGCGGTGGCCTCGGCCGCTACGGCGACTCCGGCGTGTTCCCACGCCGCTAATGACCGCTCGCGTCCTCGCAGATTAGGACGCAGTTGCCATCACAAACGCGGCGGCGTCAAGTGGCAAACACACCGAGCACGTCTACCACTGACTCAAGCGCTCTCTCTCTCTCTCTCTCTCTCTCTCTCTCTCTCTCTCTCTCTCTCTCTGTCTCTCTCTCTCTGTCTCTCTCTCCCCCCTCTCTTTCTATGTCTCTCTCTCTCTCTCTCTCTCTCTCTCTCTCCCTCTCTTTCTATGTCTCTCTCTCTCTCTCTCTCTCCCCCTCTCTTTCTATGTCTCTCTCTCTCTGTCTCTCTCTCTCCCTCTTTGTCTCTCTCTCTGTCTCTCTCTCTCCCTCTTTGTCTCTCCCTCTATGTCTCTCTCTCTCTCTCACTCTCCCTCTCTCTATGTCTCTCTCCCTCTCTCTCTCTCCCTCTACGTCTCTCTCTCCCCCTCTCTCTACGTCTCTCTCTCTCTCTCCATGTCTCTGTCTCTGTCTCCCTCCCTCTCTCTCACTCTCCCTCTCTCTATGTCTCTCTCTCTCTCTTCCAGCACGCGAACGAAGACGTGGAGAGGATGCTGCTGGGCAACAAGTGTGACATGGAGGACAAGAGGGTCGTACCAAAGGCCAAGGGGGAGCAGGTGAGTCCACACACACACACACACACACACACACACTCTGACCCAGCACCTTCCCACCATTAAGCCCAGTGGTTCTCCGCTGGCGCAGTCTAATTTTCACGGCCGGTGCGTCGGACGCTGGCAATCGAGTCCAAGCGAACAGCAAGAATTCCCCGCACACGCGGCCAACTTGCAGAGTTTCTAAAGCGACGTTTCCGCCCCAGACCTCGGTCAAACCAATGTTTGTGCCAACGTAGGAGGCCATCATAAAAAGGAGCGGCTGTGTGACGCCAACCAATCACTTTCTCACACATCAGAGCACTTAAATATCAGCAGCAGGATCAGAATGCAATCGGTGGAACACCATCGACAAATCCAGTCCGGTGAATACTGGGCAGTCGTGACTGGATCCATCAGGTCCCAATTAAAGGTAACGCACAGTCAAAACAATGAAATGAGTGTGCGACAGATGCACGTCATAGCCACAATGAGAAAATACCAGAATGTAGAGGAACTCGCAATGGAAGTTCTGAGTCAGTCTGGGAAAACCAAGCAGGATGTACCCGCATATGTAAATGAGCACAAAACTCACAAAACCAAGGGACGCATAGATAAGCCTGGCGATGTGAACACAGACACAAAAGGGTTTTGAAGGGAAACTGCGGCCTCATCAATACAGCTGCGCCACCTAATGGTAGAGAAACGCAAATTTCAGGCATTCAATTTTTTTTTAAAAACTGCTGTATTCCATTTCATATGCTTAGCTCAGACTTGGGGAAAACTATGGCCCAGGGGCCAAATGCGGCCCGTTGAGCCTTTGAATTCTGCCCGCGGAACTTAGTAAAACAAGTCACAAAAATCCGCCGTATTTCATCCGTTTGTTCAGTGTTTCAAGAGCCGTGTCAATAAAGAGCTGAACGCCCTGGGGCCTCAAAGACGCATTTCGTTGTAACACTTTCAATTGACTGATTTTTTTTTTTTGTTGTTGTGTAAATATCCCATAACGTATGTATTTCTCCTATGCGGTGGGCCACCAAAACACTTCAACAATCCATCCGCTGCTGCTCCCTCCGTAGCTCATTGAATGCTCGCGTTAGTTCGTTCTTATCTTTGGTCAAATGCAAACGTAGAGGAGAGACTCCTAGAAGTAAAGGGAAGCGAGAGACGTCAGCACTCGCAGGTCCGTCTGCCGAGATTTGAGGACGCGGGGCCGTCACCGGCTGAGTCTCCGGCTGAGTCTCCAGCGTCGCAGCGTCGCTGTACTCTGGACCGGGCCTTGTGTTAATGTTGCCTCAGAGGGGAATTTATTGAGTAAACACCGAGCCTCCACACAGTTTCCATCTCGCCACTGTGTGGTTTTGCTGCGGCCACATCCAAAACTGGACACATTGAGATGAGTTGTGGGTTTGTTTACTTCTTTACCCCCCCCCCCCCCCCCCCTCCACCAAGAGCTTCATTTTCCTTCTCCTGCTTGTATTTGAAGGCACCAGTTTGTTGTTGTTGTTGTTGTGGTTTTTATGCGTTAAAAGGCCGTTTTTGAACATTGGAACGCAGCGACATCCTATCACATCCTATCACACTGAGAGCACTTCCTGTTTATTTCTAACAAGAAAAAACAAATACAAAAAAACCCCCCCGGAAAATTTGGCGAGCAGGTTCTAGCTCTCTGGTTCGGTGCACAAAGGCGCAACCAGCAGTGGCCTGCAGATATAGCAACATCGGATACACACACACACACACACACACACACACCTGACCTAGCAGCGTGTGAGTGTGTGTTGGGGTTGGTAGCACCGGCGATACCTGATCTGTGTTCCGCACGCTGGGATCAGTGGCTTTATTTTTGGAGCGCGGCTTTAGCCACCGCCTCACTCACCCCCCCCTCACTGCTCTCTCTCTCCCTCTCTCTCTCTCCCTCTCTCTCTCTCTCTCACTCTGTCTCTCTCCCTCTCCCCCCCCCTCTCTCTCTGTCTCTCTCTTTGTCTCTCTGTCTCTCCCTCTCTCTTTCTCTCTCTCGCTCTGTCTCTCCCTCTCTGTCTCTCTCTCTCTCTCTCCCTCCCTCTCTCTTTTTCTCTCTCTCTCTCTCTCTCTCTCTCTCCTCCGCAGATCGCGAGGGAGCATGGCATTAGGTTTTTCGAGACGAGCGCCAAGGCCAACATCAACATCGAGAAGGCTTTCCTCACGTTAGCGGAAGACATCCTGAAAAAGGTTAGTGCACCAGGCTGACGTCGGCGGCGGCTTCGAACTCTGCTGCTTTGCAGGCTGTCCTCTCGCTAGGAATATAAATGCAGTGGTGGAAGACGGTTATTGGACACGATGTACTGTGCAGTTTATGTTGGTGCAGTCCCAGCATTTCTGATTGCAAGTGCTTCACAGCCGAGCTGGTGGGGTTTGTTTTCAGTGCAGCTTGATACAAGGTTGCAACATTTAAACTCAACATAGTTGAGTTGTACACATCCAGACACAAAGCCACCCAGGCAAACACACAGGCCGCGCATAACTCTGTGTTCGCAGGTCAGAATGTTAATTGTTAATTTACAACTAAGGTCGGTTTAGCAGCCGCACGCTGAGAACAGCTGAGATTTGGATGTTTCAGCACGGTGGCGTTGTCCCTTTGCAGAGTACTGCAACTACAAACACGGTAGTTTTCTCTTGTTTCACCTTAAGTTCAGATTTAAAGATTTTATTTGTCAGGTTACATAGCAGTGAAATGTTGCTGTGGCAGAGCCCCATGTGTTTGTGCATTACGAGGAATAAAGGAAGTGTAAAAAAAAAAAAAATTTTTTACAAAAAGGCAAAGTTAAAAAAATGATTTATCGACAATAAATAACAAAATAATTTTGTTCGGTCAAACCTTTTGAAACCCACACAGAAACTCTCAAGTGTTAAATGGCAGTAATTTGGATTGAACATAAATTTTGAGGGCATCTCAAAATCTTTTTCCCATGACTGTGATTGGTTGGGGGAAGATTTGTACAACTCTCTTGACCTCTTGATATGACAAAGCACAAAACTCCTTGCACATGTGTAGCTGCTAAAAACTGTCGGATTAAGAAATTATGTTTAAAATAAAAAAAAAAAGTTCTAGTGAGCTAAACCAAACGGTTAGCAATTAGCTCTTGCAGCCCTCGAGAGAAGGCTGGGAGTGATGACTGCTGACGTCTTTCAGCGAGACTGTTTTCCAAGTGAAAAAATGACAAACTGACAATGCCATAAAAAAAAAAGTAGCTAAACTGAGAACGCAACAGTGCTGCTGGAAAACCAACAACTGTCAAAATCCAACTGGAGTTCTGTTAATTGGCGTCGCCCCGCAGAGCGTTGCCCTCCGTTCCCCTTCGCTCTGCATCACGGCTGCGTGCATGCAATGAAATTATAATTAATTATTGCTTTGTGCGCCCCCCCCGCCCCCCACGTCCCCCCACCTCTCCCTTCCCCTCCTGTCTCTTTAAGCAGACGCCTGTAAAAGAGCCCAACAGTGAAAACGTGGACATCAGCAGTGGAAGCGGAGTGACGGGCTGGAAGAGCAAGTGCTGCAGTTGAACAACTTCTGTTTCACTCACACTAACACACGCACACACACACACACACACGCACACACACACACACACACTCACTCACACACACACACACACACACACACACTCTCTAACTGCTAACTCTAACTCTCTTGCTCTCTAACCTGTCTCATGAGTTTTCTTGCACACTGACACTCTCGTCTCTTTATCGGAATTAAAAAAAATGAACCAATAAACCACTTCACGCTTCTAAACCCCGCCCTCTCCCCCCGCCCCCCCACCACCAACACCACCATATTCTTCCACTCACCCTCTGATCATTATTTTTTATTTCTGATATAAAGAGAAATCCAGTCACGTTTCTTGTCATTTGTTTTAAAAGTTCTACAAAAAGAAAAAGAAGAAAAATTGTGGAAAAGACAAACTCATATTTTTTAATGTTTCCTTTGCCTGAGGTCACTTGGATGGACACCTCCCCCACTTCCCTATCCTGTCCCTCCTCCCCCACCCTCTTCCCTCCCCCCCACAAACACACACACACCACACTCACCTGCAATCAGAGAAAATCAAAATGAAAAATGAAAATCGAAAGAAAAAAAAATCAGACAAATGTAGGATTAACATTTTGTACACTTAGTGGGGTTTTCTGTTGTCTAACCGTATTTGGTCCTTTGCAATTTGTTACCAAGTGACAAAGGCGTGGCTAGCTCCTTTTGTATGTGGGGGTTTATTTTGTCCTGTGCCTTATATGGAAGACAGGGGCGGGGCTGTTGTCACGGGTGGAGCCACATTCACCCGGTAAAATTACAGTTTAATATTCGAGTCGGTTCAGGCCAAAAGGGCCGAACTGAAGCAGAAGCGTTTGAATTTCTCCTCCAGCCAAGAGAACGGCATTATACACCATGTCCTGTGTATTGGATTTTATTTTTATCTATGATTTATTTTACTTCAGTTTTACTTTAACCTTACTTTAAAAAGAAAAGAAAAAAAAAAAGATTTTCCTCCAGTATTTTTTTTTTCCCTGCATGCACATGTCTTGGGTTGGAATTGTTTCTGTAACGTGTAACATTGGCCACTGGGTAACTGTGGGTGGGAGGTACAGAAGTTCTCTTTTGAAATTCAAACAGTTTTTGCAGATCCATTAAAAATAAGCTTGTTTAAGTTAACTTGTTTGGTTTTTCCGTGTGCGCTTTCGTGTCTCCCGCGGTTCGACTGTCAGTAGGTTTGTTTACAATGAAGAGAGCAATACAAAAGTTGATTTGTCAACTGAATTAGCTGATGCGTTAACTAAAAAAAAAAATATGGAAAAGAAAGTAGTTGATCTTGGATTATAAATGCACGCACTTAAACTTTAAATGTCGTGATAATTGGGATTCTTGCTACGTTACAAGAAAAACTAAACGGTGATTACCGAGCTGCTTAGACCTGCTCTCTGGCGCCATCTCTTGGGCGTAGTGATAAAAAAAAAAAGTCGAAGTTGTCAGTCTCAACATCGGTTGGAATCTCTTATCAAGTTAGTCAGTTTCACTTTCAGACCTCAACGAGAGCAACGTGACCCTAGTGAACGAGTTCTAAACCCTCACTTAAGTTTCATCGTGACCTACAAGCCACTGCCAAATGAATCACGTTTCAGCGACTTTGCTGCAGTTTAGGCGTGAAGACACGGTCGAGCAGACCTGAGGAAATCAAATCAAAAAGGGGATTTTGGTGACTTCTGTGTGCATTTGTGCGAGGAGCTACTCTGATTACTTCAGGAACCACTGAAAACTGTTTTTGTGTGCTGCCAACTCAAAGGTTTTAAAGCAGGCATGGGCAAACTACGGCGCGGGGGCCATATGCGGCCCGTGAAGCTTTTTAATTCAGCCGGACCAAACTTTGACAAAATTAATGGTAAGTCATGAAATAACTATATTCCATCAATTTTCTCAGTGTTTTAAGAGTCGGTTCAATAAAGAGCTGAATACCGTCAGGTTTCAAAGACACAGTTTTTGTTCCATTTTCCATTAACAATAAAGCACAAATTTTCTACACATCCCTTGTTATACATTCCCTCCTATGAGGTTGGTCACCAAAACACAAGTTTGCCCACCCCTGTTTTAAAGGCTGATTAGAAATACACGACGAGCAGCAGTTCTCTGTACGAAAGAAGATGCTGTGCTGACGGGTCAGAGGAGGATGGTCAGGTGGTTCAAGATGACAGGAAGGCAACAAATAGCTGCTTATAGAACAAGACAAGAAGACCATCTGTTAACCCTTGTGTCGTAATGGCTGCAGCGTTACCTGCACGAGTACCGTGAGCATCTGGCTACGTCCGGGCCCTCGGTTCTCTTGGTGTTTGTCTTCTATCACCCTCAGAAGCCCACTTTACAAACTCAGGTGTTAAAGGTCCAGTGAGTAATTTTTTTTTTGTTGAGATTTTGAAGAAGAAACGGCGACATCAAGTGGTTTGATTTCAGATTGCAGCGTCTGTCACTCTCCCACCCCCTCCTGAGCTTGCCAGGCCTGCGCACCCGGCCTCGTCCACCTTCTTTTTTCATTGGTTTATTTGAGGACGCAAACGTTCACCCTGAACACGGAACGTACTGTCAGGCAGGCTTCATTACAAATATGGCGGTGCAAGATGGCAGCTAACTGGGAGCAAGACACTTACTACATTTATATTTTCATGAGAACCCTTCTAAGAGTAGGAAAAGCAAATTACTTATTGTGCTGTGACTATACACTTTTGTTAATGTATTCATGGGCAGTATATTAAGCTTTTACCTATATCAAAATGATAAATCAAGCTAAATAATATTACACACTGGACCTTCAATTCTCATTTTTATTCAACGGTATATAAGATGTGTACATTTTGTATTCTTCCAACACTGGGACGTCGACCTCTTGACGCTGTGCTCCTATCGCAAGACTTTATTAAACCTCATCCACATCAGCCGAGGCTCAGGCATCGCTCACCCCCGACGTTCGCGAGGGAGAGAAATCCACGTCAAACTCGGTGTCAGAAGTGGCGGCCCCCGGATTCACAGGAAACCCAGTCAGCACACTTGCGTTCAAGTCGACCCAACAGTTCGACAAAAGAAGCGGTCGAGCCAGAAGGCACGCGCTTTTTGATGGCTCCGTGCACACCAGGTATTACGGTAATCACTGAGCACAACGGGGAAACTAGATTGAATCGCTTTTCGCTGTATTGTAACAATTCATATTTTTGGAAAATTCTTTGTTGCCAGTTTATTCTGATGTAGCATATCAAAATAAAGCTCCTCCAAAAAGCACACCAATTGTTTTTCTTTTTGTTTTTATAAATATGTATATTAAAAAAAAATACTTAACAGCGCAAAATAGTTTAGTGTAACAGTGGTGCAAGGCAAACTCTCCACATATCAAAAAAAATATGAAAAAATTACCATGCAAATAAAGAAATAAATGAATATCAAAAAATTAAATTAAAATTAAAATAGCTCAAAACTCACTGAAATTTCTCTCCAATGATAGTTCAGCATGAGACAGTTGTACGAGGCATAATCTCAACATGTCTGAAAATTGAAAAATAGTTGACATGCATAGTATATGTTGATTTTTTGGAGGGGGAAAAAAAATTCAAAATGACTTTAAACAGCTCTTACTCACCTGAAATGACCTTCCTGTAGTATTTGAGCATTTCATATTACAGGTGCGTGTTGGAGGCAGCTGCCACAGCAGCAGCTCCCCCTGGTGTTCTCCTGCTGGGAGGCTCTTGGCTCAGCTGGCCTATTCGTTTTCTCGTCAACACTCACGCTGGCAGACAGTCAGTGTGCAAGTAAAAACAAAAGCCTTTACATTCTTTATTTGATGACCCCTTCCCCTGTGCCCAACCTCTAAGAGCAACGATGTACACAAAATAAAATTCTCTTACAACAAAAAACGAAAACGAAAAATAAACAGTGCAGTGTCAGTGGCCACCAGGTCCGTAACTACATTCACAAATCTTTTTCCTACATGAAACACAGAGTAAACGTACCGCGAGTCACCAAAAAATAAAATAAAATAAAATAAAAAATCATTGTAGTGTATGATCACATTCTCTTCTCTTCCTTCCTCTGAATCTGTACAGAGTCGTTTGGACAGCGAAAAGGCAGCACAGTTACATTACATAGTGGTGTGTTGCGTTATTCACTACACACGGGTCGTGGTGAAGAGGGGGAAAAAAGGAAACGGCCCACGTGTGTTTTAGTGCTTTGGTTGAGTGCGAAAAGAAAACTGTGAGAGTTGCCGAGCGAGTGAGTGAGTGAGTGAGTGGAGATTATACTGAGGAAAAGGAAGCAGCAGTGGACACTGACGAGGGCCTGCCCTAAAGGAAATTTAAAAAATAAAATAAAAACTCAGCCGACAGAAGAAAAAAAAACAAAAACTTTTTTTCTTTTTCTTTTTACAGCAAAAGTGTACAACTTAATTTATAAATACAGTTCAGGTATAAATTAGAAATACAAAAACAAAAAACCTAGTGTAGTTCAATCACCTAGTGCTACTCTGATGCCAGTCTGATTATTAACCCTCTTTTAATATTTGGTGAAAAGAGAAATAATTTTAAAAAAAGAAAAAGAAAGAAAAAGGCACAGCAATGAATAATAATGAGAGCAATTTATCCCTGCAATTACAGTCACAACACTATAAACCCCCCTCCCCCATTGCGACAAGACATTAAAATATAAATTAGGATCGGACTAAAAAATAAAAACTGGAATTCCGACGACGCGCTAACGGGAAACGCGCTGGTGTTTTTTCCAATAAATTAAGAAGAAGTTCGCAGAAGTTTGCGATTTCATCCGCATTTCGTCAACCTCCCTACCGCAACGTTAGCAGTTCGACATATTGGAGAGACGACATGTCAGTGAATCAATAGGATAACACAACATTGTTTCTCGACCGTTTGTATGCATTACCGTTTTTGTTTTTTTCAAAATAAAACAAAACACTGATGTTTTGCTTTCCCGATGTCGGAAAATGCATCACCCGACGGTTGGTTAGCAACCAGGCGGCTAATGGCGGGGATTGCTACAATGCTAAAATGACCAGACTCGTCATTTTTTTGTGCTTTCTACGACACGACGGCGACCAAAAAAAAGAAAAAGAAAAAGAAAAAAAGTGAGCGGATGTTCCCCCACACGCTCAAACGTTCCTTTAAACTGAGTATTTCCGATAAAACATCAAAGTTTGTTAACGTGACAGTGTTTCCAACCGCTGACGAGGAGAAACTGACGGCTAGCGTCCGCTAAGCGGACCGAGCTAAACGTAGACCAGGTCCCGACTGGCGGAGGCCACGTCCTGCGTGGGGCCGTCGCGGGCGGCGCCGGCCTCCTCCTCCTGGTCCTCCAGGTCCTCCCGGTCCTGGATGGGCTTGGGGCAGCTGTACGGGTGGCCGTTGTCGTCGAAGAAGCGTCGAAAGGTGAACTCGTAGAAGGCGTGCTCGGGGTGGCGCGCGTTCGGGCCGCCGGGGCCGTCACTGGGGTCGTCGTCGCCGTCGTCGCCGCCGCTGCTCCAGCGCTTGTCCGGGTGCACCGGGTCGAAGTTGGACGTGTCGGTGGAGTGGGCGATGGTGGGCACGTAGGGCGCCGCCTGCTGCCGCGGGTCGCCCGAGAAGTCGGCGCCGCGGAAGAAGGCGTGCGCCTTGATCTCGTCTGCGCCGTTGGCGCCCAGGCGGTCGTCGGGGCCGCGACACAGCTGCACGATCAGGTCCGACACGTCGGCGCTCAGCCGGGCCTGTGGGGGGATGCGCAGCGTGCTCCTCCAGTTGATCACCTGGGTTCAGTAGCAGGGAAGGAGGGAGGGAGAGAAGAAATCACATGAATTGTGCGCCCTATAAAATCCACTTTATTTTTTCACAGGTTCTGTTTATTCTAGGCATGCACCGGTACCAGTATTGGGTATCAGTGCTAGGGCTGAATGTGAAGTGCCACACGTGACTTGTGCGTGGCACGAAGCAACGAGTAGCTACATAAAGGGTTTTTCATATTCATCCACGCTTCAATTGCCTTTATCTTAACATTAGCCTCGCCTTTAAAAAAAAAAGGACAATTTATGTTTAATAAATATGATATTGTTTATTATAGTATTAGTTATAGTATAGTAATATTGTATCAGTACCAGCATCAGGTATTGGTATCGGTACCAGCATTGGGTATTGCACCGGTACCAGCATTAGGTATCGGTATCTGTACCAGCATCGGGTATCGGTATTAGTACTGATACCAACATCAGGTATCATATCGGTACCAGCATTGGTCTCAGGACCATCATCAGGTATCAGTATGGGTACCAATGTCAGCATTGGGTATTATATCGGGTATCAAATTAGTAACAGCATCAAGCATCATTATCAGTACAAGCCTCAGGTATCGTAACAGTACCATCGTCGGATCGGGTATTGTATGGGTACCAGAATCGGGTGTTGTATCCGTATCACCGATGGGTATCAAATTTGTACCAGCATTAAGCAAGTATTGTTACCGGTATCAGCATTGGTTATTGGTATCAGTACCGATACCAGCAACGGGTATCGTAACAGTACTAGCATCAGGTATCGTATGGATAACAGCATCGGGAATCATATTGGTATCACTCCACTCGTAAAATATGTGCCAGTACCACCACGCCGACACCAGTTCTATATGTATGTACATGACAATTTTGTTAAATTTGTGTTTGTACTGCAGTGAAACTTGTGACAGTTACACATGTTCAGAAAAACACGCTGAGGAATGTGGAAAAGAAAAAAGAAAATCATAGTAATTCTATATTGTGTAATGGCCTTATTAAGTACTCAGTATCAGTGTTGGGGAGTACTGAAATGCAAGTACTCGTTCTGTAAAAAAGTGGTATCGGTGCATCCCTAGTTCTTTTCCATTTAAATTTTTGGGAAATTTCATTTACTGTTTTTAGCTTTTATGAATCTTTTTTTTTTTTTTTTTTAAACCTTTTACTGCTACTTTATGACCAAACAGTGGGCTCTAAATGTAAATTAATAAGAATTTGCACAAATAATAATATAATAAATAAATAATAAAATATAGGAACTACTTAAAAAACAAAACAAAACAAAAAAAACACTTCTAAATAACCATATAATATCCATATGAAAACGGGTGCAGTTGTGTCATTTTTTCCAATGGCGTGTCGGCCTCAACGCACACGACCACAAAATCCTTAACAATCTTGAACCAGATGAATTAAATGCAGCGCCAGTATTGGTGGTACCAGGTGCTTTTCCTTGTTTCTTACACGGGTTCTCGATATCATGAGATCACGGCAACGTGTCAAAGGCCCCGAATGTTCGGCTTTTGCTTCATTCGTCATTTGACGGCCGAATTGGTTTTTGTGCGTTTTCTCTTCTCTTCGTTTTATTTCCCAGTTCTCTTTGGTTTTGGCGTCTCGTTCGTTCCGTCAAATTCCACGGCATCCCCGAGTTAAACTTAAGATTGCGTTTTGATTGGGCGATTTCAGCGATTCGGCGACGGTGCAAACGGCGGGGCCGTCGCTCTGCAGTACCTTCCGCTGCGTCTCCAGGGGCGTCGTCGCCAAGAAGGGAGGCTGTCCCACCACCATCTCGTACAGGATCACGCCGACGCTCCACCAGTCGCAGAGCTGGGTGTAGCCTGGGGAGGGGGGGGGGGGGTCGCAGGGACAAAAACATTTTAGGAATTAAATTTTTGCCCTCTGTTGCTCGGGTGTTAAAAGAGTAAACGTGAAGAGGACGAGATTCGCAATAAACTGCACATGTACGCAACGTGCAGCGAGCGGTGGTGGTAGGAAGTTTTTGGACACCTTGTGCATTTGCGATGCACTGTATTGTGTCCCAAGTCTCCAGGTGCACTTTATTACAGTGCAGTCACCAACATTTACCCACATGCTGCACGTCCACCACTGTGTCCGTACGGCTCAGAACTGGAAGTTTCAGCATGATGACCGAGTTCAAGAATTTCGTTTTCTCACTGCGTCTTATGAACAAGAAACAACAAGATCATTTCCATTTCCAGCTGTTTGTGCTCCTCTGATGCAGCCAAACCTTTTGAAACACACACACAGGCCTGGTCTAGGCAATGGAGGCAATGGAGGCAATGGCCCAAACAATCCTTCATGTGATCAGTAAATAAAAGTGAAATGCTGGATAATCACAGTGCGGGGGGTGGGGGGGTGGGGGGTACCTGTTCGGAGGAGGACCTCTGGTGCAATGTAGTTGGGCGTCCCCACCAGCGAGTGCGCCAGGCAGCGCTGGTGCTGCCGGGCCTTGCGCCTCTCGAGGGGCTTGAGGCGGTCGGAGCAGCGGCAGTTGGTCGGGTCCTCCCAGTCCTTGCTGAAGTCCATGCTGTCCTGCCTCACGTGGTCACCTGGGTGGGGAAGAGAGATAAAACAATAAAAGTAACTATTCAAGAACTTTGAGGTTTATGTTCGTTAGGGGGAAAATTAACAGAAGATTTTAGTTATTTAAAACAGCTTTTCCAATAGTAGTAATAATAAATCAACGGTCATTTGGATTCCTTCAGCTTCATAGAAAATTGGGAAAACATTTTTCTAAATTCCATTGAAATTTTCAATTTCAATTTTTTTTCTCCAAATTCAATTTTTTTTTCTGTCCTCATTTCTGCGTTGAACTCTATGATAACCGGCGTTGGTGGAATAATCTACTGGAACGCTCCAAGAACATTACGAGTGCGGCAAAATCAGCAAAGGATGGCCCGAACACATTATGGGATGGCTTTGACAGTTGTTGCCTCGAATGTCTGATTGAACGTGATTTTAGAGACTGACTGTCAAGTGTGCAATACGCGGCCGTCATCACAGAAGTTAATTGCTTTAAAATTGCTAAAAAAGAAAAGAAAAAAAAAGAGATGTAAACATTGCTAGAGCAAAGCTTGCTATTATAATCACAGCCACAACAGAGTAAACAAAGCCTCATGGTTGATCTTTTAGGCTCTCGTGAACAGCCTACTGTTAGTGTGTTCACACAGAATGTTGTCTCTTCACTTTTAATTAGACATTGCAAATGTTTGTCACAAAATGTTCCCATACGTGTTCAGCACCTATACTTCCCTGCACTCGCGACGATCACGCGGCATTCGTGACAATTTCATCAAAGTGAGCTCAGGCTAATGAAAGGCAGCGTGTTCCGAGTGTTTCCGACGCACCGCTCTGGTAATACTTGGAGTCGTGCGTCCAGCGGAAGCCCGTGCACAGGCCGAAGTCGGTCAGCTTGATGTGGCCGTCGCGGTCGATCAGGATGTTGTCGGGCTTGATGTCGCGGTGGATGAAGCCCATCCGGTGGACGCTCTCCACGGCGCTGGTGAGCTCGGCGATGTAGAAGCGCGCCAGCTCCTCGCGGAAGACCTCCAGGCGGATGAGCAGGCTCATCATGTCGCCGCCGGGGATGTACTCCATGACGAAGTACAGGTTGTCCTTGTCCTGGAAGGAGTAGTAGAGGCGCACCACCCACTCGTTGTCCGCCTCGGCCAGGATGTCGCGCTCGGCCTTGACGTGCGCCACCTGGTTGCGCAGCAGCACGTCCTTCTTGCGCAGCGTCTTCATGGCGTACAGCGCCCCCGTGTCCTCCTTGCGCGCCAGGCACACCTCGCCGAAGGCGCCCACGCCCAGCGTCTTGATGCGCTTGAACATGCACTTGTCCATCTTGGCCCGCTTGAGCCGGATGTAGTTGGACTCCTTCTGGCAGAGCATCATGCGCATCTGCTCCTGGGCCTCCGACGACAGCTTGACCTGCGGCGGCGGGAGACAACGCGTTCTTTAAAGGGCCTCGAGAAAGACGGAAATACACGGTCGCGGTTCGAGCGAACGGACGAGTGACTGCAAGGACGGTGCAAATATCTTTGAGGGCTGAGCTTTCTCCAGGTCCAGTCTGTAAAGTTTGGCCGGATTTATGATGAAAAGCTTGGAAGAGATCTACAGTTCTGTTTCTGTTTCGCCCCACCTGTGTTAAGTTGTGAACTGTGAATGATAAAACCAAAATAAAAAGGACCTTGATTTAAAAAAAAAAATAATAATAATAATAATAATAATATAAATAGAGCATATTTCTAAGGAAGTTGGTGTGAACACGGAAGGTACCCAGGTTTGTGTGCGCATGCCACTGTAGCTGACTGGCAAGCTCACGAGCAGGAGGGTGAGTGCAAAAGCACACCAATTTTCTACAAATCTTCAAATCTTACACACTGGACCTTTGAACCAAGACACAGAGATGCCCAGGTGGTGGTCATGCACTGTTACCACAAACATGCTGCAAGGACAATGTTCAAAATCGGACATGCAGACTGCGAAAGCTTTTACCTTTTCAGATCAGCTGCCATGACAGCCAAAAGAGGAAAGGAGGGAAAGAAGAAGTGAAGAAACGATGAACAGACTGACAGCGAGGCGCAGCGAGGACGAGTTCAGACGAGTAAATGAGAGAGAGTTCTTTAAAGAAGCAGGAAGTAGTGAAACAGGAGAGAATAACAGAGGAGAGTTTTCTGCATCGTCCTCCTCCTCACCCTTTGCATCTCACACTCCAGCTGCTTCCTCCTCAGGATCCTCTGCTGGTGGTTCTTGAGGACGTTCTCCACGTGCTGCTCCATGAAGAACTTGAAGGCCTGGGGCGAGTAGGCGGCGACCCGGGCCGACTCGCCCCGCCGCTCCTCGTCCCTCTTGCTCCGGCGGACGGGGACGGGCGACGTCGTGATCTGCTTCCTCTCCTTCTCCTTCTCCTTCTCCGCCGCCGCCACCTCTCGTCCGCCCTCCTCCTCCTCGGCGCCTGCCTCCTCCCGGCCGGCCGTGGGCTCGTAGGTGGGTGGGCAGCAGGGCTGCTGCAGCAGGTGTTTGGGGTAGGGTGGCGGGGGGCCCTGGTAGCTGGGGGCCTCTGGGAGCGGAGGGGCAGAGGAGGAGCAGGAGGTGGAGGGAGGGGGCGGCTCCTGGTAGGGGGGAGCGGGCGGCGGCTGCGGGGGGTTCTGCTGCTGCGGCGGCGGCGGCTGCATCCAGGGGGGGTGCGCGGGTGCGACGGCCGTGTGCAGCTCTGGCTTCTGCACGCGTGTGCTCTTGACGGGCTGCAGGACGGGCGCCTGCGTGACGGCCGTGACGGTGGTGGGGGAGGGCTGTGAGCCGGCCGCCCGCCCGCCCAGCGGGTGGCTGCTGAAGGAGTTGGAGCGGGCGGGCGGGTGGTGCTGCCACAGCGCCGATGGGTCGTCAGGCGGCTGTGGCTGTTGCTGCGGCGGCTGAGCCGCAGCAACAGCCGCAGCCTGGGACCACGACTGCGGGGGGCCCAGGTTGTACACGTCCAGGTTGTGGCTGTTCCTGTTGGACGCCATCATGGACGGGTGAGGGGCGCCGCCGTTGACGTAGGAGGGGGAGGAGGCGGTGGCCGGTGCCTGCTGCTGGTCGGTGGGGCTGTGGCGGCTGACCGGGTAGGGAGGCGGCGGCTGCCGGCCGGCCCCCGGCAGGTAGTCACCCTGCGGGGGGCCGCCCTGGGACCAGCTGATGGGGGGGAAGGTGAACTTGGAGTTCTGCATGATGATGGGCTGGTGGGGCCCGGGGCTGATGCCGCGCTGGCCCGGCGCCGCCCCCTGGGGGACGGGCGAGATGCGGGGCACCAGGTAGTCCAGGTTGCCCGAGTAGCGCTTGGTGCTGGACGACGGGTTGCTGTCCCACGGCGGCGGCGGCTGCGGCGGGGCGGCACCCCCCCTGCTGGGTGGGGGCGTGACGCTGCGCACCTGGGGGGGTAGCGGGGGGTTGACCCGTTGGCCGCCGCCGCCGCTGCCAGCCGGGTGGCCCTGCGGTGGCGGGCCGGGGCTGTCTGAGCGGTACATCATGCCGTCCATCAGTAGAGGGCCGTGTCGAGGGGCCAGAGACTCCTTGGAGCCTTTCCAGCTGGGCCTCCGCAGCACAGCCTGCGACATGTGGGAAGCTGCTGGAAGGCGCAAAGCAGAAAAAAAGTGAAGCTGAAATCAAACTGAAGAAGGAAAATAAACTCATTTTCAGAGGCAATACGTTATTATATTATATAATACAACAAATATGAACTGATTAGGGCGACACGGTGGTGCAGAGATCAGTGCTGTTGCCTCACAGCAAAAAGGTTGTGGGTTCGATTCCGGGCACGGGGCCTCTCTGTGTGCATGTCCTCCCTGTGTCTGCGTGGGTTCCCTCCGTGTTCCTCCCACACTCCAAAAACGTGCATGTGAGATGAATTGGAAACTCTAAGTTGACCATAGGTGTGTGTGTGTGTGTGTGTGTGTGTGTGTGTGAGCGAATGGTTGTTGTCTTTCTACGTGGCCACTTGTCCAGGGTGTCACCCTGCCTTCGCTGGGAGAGACTCGAGCAGAGCACCGTAACCATGCTGGAGGCAGCGGGTACAGAGGGTGGATGGATGGATGGATGGATGGATGGATGGATATAATGAAATGTTTCATGTTTTGAAATAGTCAAAAAATTCTCAGGGGTAAAAAACAAAAAGAAAACACAGTAATATAATAACGTATTGCCTCTGAAAACACACGACAGTGTTGAGTTGTTTCTGGTTTTTTTTATCCACATGCCTGATGTCCTACACATGCTAGCGAGGCCGATTAACCACGCTGAACGGCGGGAAGGGACAAACCAGCGTTTACGCCTCACACATTCCATACCTGAGGTTTTCAGACCTGCGCTGTTCGGGTTGCTGGCGGCCATCTGTTCCCTCAGCGACTCCTGGTAGCTCAGCTTACTCATGTAGTCAGAGCCCGGACAGCGCATGTTGCTCTGCTTGAAAGGGGGGTGAAAAGATTTGCACAATGAACTAGCTCAATAATACATAGGAACACACATAATGTACATATATAGTTTAATATGGTTTCAGCTCATTTCACAAAGCCCAAAGACATTTGTGAGTGGATAGTTGTAAGTTTGGCTCCGAAAACCATACCATTCTGACAACGTTTGAACCACAACAGGTTTGGTGAGATCAATCACAGCAGATTACTTCATTTCACGCCACTCAATACCTGCGTCGATCACAAACGGGGCTCGGCGCAAACGGCATCGGCTCGCATTGTCGCTCTGTGCGAGCTCGTCATTCCACTTTGCATAGTTTACATTTCTCAAGTGGCTCTCGATAAACAAAGTGTCACAAGTGATTATTCCCTTATAATACAGCTATGAAGAGAATGGCAATCTTCCGCATTCTTTATCAGAGGAGCCCGACACTCGACTAATCTCACCTCCTCAAAGCCCACAAACGGGGGTTCCGCGGACATGTGCTTGTTCGTCTCGGGGCCTGACGCGCACGGCTCGTTGGCGAAGGGCATCAGGGATTTGCGGATCTCCTGCAAGGCCTTGTGGTAGGGGTGCTTGGGGTTGCTGCTGCGCCCCTGCGGCCTCAGGTCCTCAGGGTGCATTTTCCCAGCGCAGCTGAAGTCCAGTTTCGGGGGATCAGACGGCTTGGACAGGTTGCGGAGGCTATTGCGTATTTCCTGCAGCATTTGTTGGCTGTTGCCGCCGCTGTTGCTGGTGGGAAACGTTTTGGGTCTCATCTGCCTGTGTCCGTCGGGTTTCTCGCCTCTCTTCATGTAAAAGCATGTATGGGTCACAACGAGGGGGATGAAGAGGATGCCAATCAATCCAGGGTTGCACCAATGGAGAGCCGGAATCTCAGATATTTCTCAGGTCCGCATACTGCTAACAGAAATAGATAGCACAACTGGAGATAAGCAGTGTTGCTAAACAGGTCAGGTAAACACTGAGACTGCAGTCAATCTTCAGCAGACGTTGACAACTATGAGTAACATCAAATATCAACATGAAGAGAACTGCTTGTCCATTCAGCAGACAAATATCTTTCTTCATGTAGAGTAGCATTGAACGTTATAGGTAATAAAGGTAATAACACAAACACATTTTCAAAATGTAAAGGGGGGAAACATTAAAATAATCTGAAGAAATGTATATTTATTTTATCAACAAAGCAAGAAACCTCTGAATGCTAGCGTCGTTAGCATTTGAAGCTAATAGAACGCTGTGTTGACGCTAATTTACATTCTGCCTGTTGGGGAGAATGAGGGTCAGTTAAAATAATTGACATATCTGTAATGAATTGCACGTCGGGCGTTATAAACGACAGCTAAATAGAATTACTCTGGCTTCTATCAAACAACGCAGCAGAACTTCAGCGGCCTGTGATAAAGGCATCCATTTGCTGCTAAGCTATGAGTTCAACAACAGGTTGCCCATTAGCGGTTAGCTCGAGACATAACTGGAGTTGGTTAGCTGTTAGCCGTGTTTGACAACTTACTAGTCGTTGTGGTCACCGCGTTCTTCCACACTTTTTCTTCTGTTGGCGAGAAACGATATTTTCAAGACAGGCAGGCAACAGAGACTTGACTTGCCGCGCCGAACTCGGGTTTTTGTAGTCGTGTTGAATTCCTGGGATGTCTGAATGACAAGTACAATAGCTAGCAACAAGTAAGACACGGAAGACAAGCGTACACACTTCCGTTTCACAATAAAACAACAATATTTTTTTTCGGGGGAAATCAAAAAGCACATATTTAACCCATACAAAAGCATGCATAGCATTGAAAATGTTTAACTACAAATGCACAATAACCTAACATTTGAGGATGACGTTACTAATACTCTTCAAAAGACGGCTGATGTATTTTTTAGGCTATAGTGAGATTGTAAATAATGTGTATATTGGTCCAGAAAGCTCTGCACAGGTCTTTATTGAACATCATATTTGACCCTCTGTCACCACCCTCCCAAATGTTTTTGTTGAAACAGGGAGCCTTAGTGGAAAGAACAACACCTGGCTGGGGGTTTAGTCAATAAACTGGGCAAGGTACCCGAGTGCCCTTTGTGACATCAAGTCATGATTTCCAAGGCTGTGTTACAGCAAACTTTCTGAGGGGGAAAAAAATGAGCCAGCGATGAAAGCAAATGATCAGATATTTCTGAATTAGACCATTTATTTATTCCAAACAAGATGAATTACATGCATTGCATTGCATTGTAATGTATTGCATGCATACATTACATACATTACATTACATCAGAACCAAGTTCAGCCAAAGTTTCAAAAGCGCAACTTTGGACAGAGTATTTTGGCCACTGGCATTATCAAAAAAGAAAAACAGTTATTCAACAAGTCTTTATTCATTTCGTGTGTACAGATACAGTCTTTTTTTTTTTTTTTTTTTTACACTGGGACCTGTCTGTTGACAAAAATAGCCTCTCCGTCAGTCCCGCACACAAGATACTGGCCGAGCACATCCAAACTATTGACGGACAGCGTCTGGCTGGGCAGCATGTGAGTGGTCTCCAGGCGGCCCTTGCTGGAGTCTCCGCTGAGCCAGGCACTGATGAGAGACTGGTTCCCTCCAGCTGGGGCCATGGCGCTGTGTGACATCATGCTGTTGTTTCTGCTCCCTGAAAAGCAAACAACTGCATTACATTTTATCGGATTTTGTCACACATTATGTCAAGCATTATGTCATGTGACTGAGGTCACCACCACCCTGTGCCAACCTGAACTTAAGTGTCTTTTGATGGCCGAGGGAAACCCATGTAAAACAGAGAACATGTGACTCCATACAGACGGACACTGGGCGGCCGGGGATTCAAACCCCAACCCTGACATGCTGTCTCTTCCCTCTTTCTAACCTTCGCCATGCTTGCTGACTCAGCGTTAATGATGTTTCCCTTTGACAGTCAAAAATAACATGCAATGTTGGTGACAAACCAACACATGAAGACAGGAGGAAAGTTGTGGAAAGTGTCTGAGGCATCCAGAGTTGCATTTTTATCAAAAGCCCTTCTTAACAGGGCAACAAGTCTGTGATAAACTGTCAATCTTTTAAACTTCTTAAATACTTGAAATGTTTTGCAAATATTAGTCCCCGTTTAAAGGAAGCAATATGCAAAATAATTTGACCGCTAGCACCATCGCAACTGTCGGATGGATCGGAACGGATGTCCTTCATGACATTTCCATATTATCGTTGTGAAGGCAGGGAGGTACAGGAGGTTCTCATTGATTCAAATGTCTCTGCAGGTGGCCCGGCCCGTAAACCAGAAGCAGGAAAGCACAGAGAGGTTGCGTGAAGTCGCTTTCTGTTGCAGCTGTCTGCAGTTTCGCACGAGGCAAAACATGTTTTTCCAGGTTGTCCAATAAGCTGAATATCCCATAGAGCTCCTTGGAATTACACTCTCTATGCAACTACTTTAACTGACTCAAGGATTTGACCAACTCTGCTCCAAGGTTCAAGCATTTTTTCATTTTATCACATGCTTTAGGTGATAAGACACAAAGTGGTCTTGCCTTGTAAAAAGGAGTTTATGTCTGAATGTGAAGTCTCCCAGTGCAGCAGCGAACCGTCCTCGGAGCACGTGAACAGGTGATCTGGATTTGTTGGGTGGAAGTGGACTTCCCACACTGTGCATGAAACAAAGAAAAGTCTCAGTGAAGCGTAATAAAGCGTAAATCATTGTAAATCATCATAAATCAGCAAATCGTTAAAAGAGAGATTTTAAAAAAAGAAAAGAAATGTACTTAAAAGTTCAACCGGGGTATCTTACTTTCTGCAGAGTGAGCCTCCATGAGTGAGAAGGGTGTTTTGCCTTGTCTTACGTCCCAGACACACAGCATGCCATCCTGCCCTCCTGTGGCCACAATGTGCTGCTGGTTGGGGTGTCTGTCCACACAGTGCAGAGGGACACGATCCCCAAATCTAAAAATAAATAAATAAAATGAAACACAACCTACTGTTAGAATTTTCTTTCCATTAAAGTCAATATTCTGAAAATCATAATTCAAATAAAGTAGGGAGATCTTACAAAGAGAAAATCTGGGACGGCGAGTCGCTCGGTTGTCTGAAGTCCCACAGCTTCAGCTGTCCGATCGAGTTCACGGTCAAAACCTCTGTTGTGCGCAGGTAAGTCACGGCATGGATAGTGCTGCTGTCTGCATTCTCTGCACGATATCAGCAACACAATCAAGTCATGTTGCCATGCGCCACACCCTGGTCGTGCCAGCGTTCCAACGTGAACGCAAACCAGTCTTCGTCCAACTGACCTATGACCCGAGACACTCCTTCCTGGTCGGCCCTGAAGACCACGATCCTGCCGTCCTGGCCGACTGTGACGATCTCAGGGCTGCTGCACACCAGGCCGGTGCAGGGGGCGTTGTCGCATGGGAAGTGATGCGCCCGAGCCCAGTGCTTGGAAACCGATATCGTCTGCGTTCCGAGTGGGCACGATGTTAGAAACGGGCATAATTCGACGAGCGCGGCAAGTACGATCAATTGTTTACACAGGTAAAATAACGCACACAGTATTTAAGCCCATAGCACTTAATAGTTGCAACGTGACATCCACATATTTTGGTGAGAGTGGAAATAGTTACAAGTACGTTAATTATGCCTCATGTCCTTCTAACTACATGTGATGTCAAAAGGCTTAGTAACATATGCATGTATAACTCCAACTGAACCCGTGTGTGTACCTGATTGTTGCTTTGGTGGTGCCGATAAATGGTCACAGCGCCAGTTGACGATGCGGTGACAATTCTCTCTTGGTCTAAAAACTGCAGGGAAACAAACAAATTACACAACAACAACAACAACAACAAAAGTACTGTAACAAGTAATAACTTAGAAAAACCTTAGCAACTCTTGCTTGACAGCGCGTTTTTGTGTTCTAATAGCAAGCATGTTAGTGTTTTTAATATTATCCCTGTCTCAACATTTCACAAACTTTTTGGATGTTTTCCTCACATCACGCAGCGCTGTTGTGGACTCTGACTTGGGTCAATTTGCTAGTTTAAGAATGCTTAAAACAAGCGACTATTTTACTTCTATTTGTACCCCGTTGACATTTAAGCTTTTCCCTGGTTGGAAACATAACATTACACCACGTTAATGTGGACTAAACCTGTCATCCAATAACATTTGCAAAGTTGAAAGTTGAGATATGCAATTGTGTAAACACACGGCACAATAATGATTAAAAAAAATAAAAAAATAAAAAAATAAATATTATGGCATAACAATACGTTCATATTGCTTTAGCTCATAAGTTCATACGAGAATCTTACTTGAAGGTCCAGCACGTCTCCATCGTGTTTTTGATCACATAGAAGCTGCGGGTCTCCCTCGAATCCGTCCTCAATGGCAGAGGTGTCTTGATTCACAATAGACCAAACGGAAATCCTGTTTTCCTACAATACAGACAACACTTGCAGTTACTCATGTCCGAGCTCAGTCTGCCTTGAACTAGCACGTTTAAGAGGAGACAGGCAAGGCAAGAACAACACGATGCGAACAAACTCACATTTAGCACAAGATAACGACGGACATAGAGACACATTCACTATCATTAGGAGTCGCCTGGTAAAATAACATTCCAAATAATCAACACACACACATTGCTATTTGACAAAGTAACTTGCCTTTGGTACAGATAAGTTTCGTCGACACTTGGCTCACCTCGTTATCCCACGATCCCGTCACAAAGATGTCCGGTTGCTGCAAAGTAGACTGCGACACTGGCCTCCATCTGGTTTTGTTGATTTTCTGGGACACGTACTTGGCGTTTATACTCTCCATGACGGAAGAATAGTCTCAAGCCACGCGCATGAAACAAGAGGGATGGTTTATTATGTTGATTGTTTTTTTTTAGCTAGCAGTCACACATGCATTACGCGCCTCTGTCTTTCGTAGGCGACTACGGAAGCTCGTACAAGCCAAACTAGCTAGCCGTGCGACACGACCCGCTTGGCTGTCGTCGGACATCAAAGGAGAGCACCACACAGCGGCCAACATATAAATTGCAGGAATATCTGCTTCTGCTTCTGCACTGACTAGGTTTATTTTAATAGCGCTGCAGTGACCCCGGGTTGATGCTTGCAGCCTTAAAAGGTTCATTATTTTATGCAAGGACGGTGCCCTTGTGTGGGTGTCGGGTGCCTGAAAGCGCTGCAAATCCTTTTGGATGCCCGGTGACGTATCCGCCGCCTCACCGTCTGCTTTGGAGGTTGTCAGTTTCATCGGCAAAACAGTTGGCGCAGGCGCGGCACTAACAGCTGCTGTCTACTTACTCCGCAAAGTCTGCTTAATAATGGCCTGGAAATCTGGAGGAGCCAGCCACGCAGAGCTTGTGAACAACCTCCGCAGTAAGTCAGACTGTTCGTTTATTTATTTCCTCGTGGACGATGTGCTCGTGCGACCAGTGCGGGCGCGCCGTCCGCAAAATAACGTAGTTCGATAGCGGAACGTTATCTCCGCGTTAGCCGGTTGCTAAGCTATACATGGGGCTCCGCTGTTGACCCAGCGTTACCTCTCTCCACCCCTTTCCCCCCCCAATCGCGTTGGCGCCGTGGAACGCGTGCACGCAAACGTCGATGCGATGCATGACGGCCACAAAATATTCGACTTTGCTTTTATCCGTGCAGTTAGGGGGGGGGGGGGTCACATTTGCCTTTCTTTGGACCAGACCGCTAGCCTTATGTGCGTCATCCAGGGCGCTGTAGCTAGCGACGGCGGTAAACGATAAGCTAAAGTGCCCTGCCCACTCTCCTTGATGGCTCCAGCCAGGTCCATTCACTCGTCCCGAACGTGTGTGACACCGACAGCTGAAAATCCCAACCCCCGACCCCCACCCACTATCCGGTTAGCGCCTTTGTTCGCGGGTGATTGAGAGCGACGGCGGTATAAAGGCGGTTTGTTTTGTTAGGGGACGTGGGGGGGAAAAAAAGAGCGCAGACTTGGTGTTCACTCCGTGCCAGGCAGGGGCTTCTAGGTGCTTCTTTTCGTGATCGGTGCCACATGGTTGCGCTCATACCCACTGCAGGGCGCTAGTGGCTTCTCGCTAGTGGGGTTTAAAACAATTACTTAATATGACCCTCCCTTGGGAACATACCTGTGACGTGTGAGCGCGCACGTCGAGGCTCTTGATATAAAGTGTCCAGCGAGGCTATTTATACTCTGTGCGGTTCAGCGTATAAATGAATCGGCCAGTTCAGCATGTTGTCAAGAGCAATGCGGTTTGAAAATGTAGTCCCTATGTAGCCTTTTGCTAATGTAATGTTGGGAGCAGAATGTAGCTAGAACCGGTCTATCTATCGAAATGCATTGCGTTTCGACATTTAACGCGACAATACAACTCACAAACCCGGGAGCATTGTCATAATTATTTTTATTTATTTATTTTTTCCATTGGGCCATTATTGTTGAACTATTTTGGAGCAGTGGTGCCATTACTCAGCAGAATGCAGCTAAACACAACCTTGAATTAGCTCAATTTAGGCAGGTCTGACTCAGGATGCATGCTAATTTATTTATGTGTAGTGTCCCCGCCCCCCCCTGTCCCCCCCTATTTTATTTTGTTGACACTTTCAAGCAGTGCCTGCCAAGGCCAAAGCTGCTCACGCACTTTCTTATTGTGAAGGTTGACTGGCGACCTCGCACACACTGAGTAAATATGTGTACATCGTGCGTCATTATACATTTGGCAGCTTCACATCCTCTATTTTTCTTGGTCATTGCTCTTGCAATGAGTCAATCTGTGGCAGCGAGTGTGCTTCATTTGTAATGTGTATCCCTGGAATGGCACGTTGCTCCGAGGGCGATGGAGAGCAGCATCGGCTTTCACTCACCCTGGCTCTTCCTTCCTTCTTCTTCACCTATTCTGAAGGATTATTCAGCGTCGTCTCCCAGATTCAGATTCAGATTCAGATTCAGATTCAGATTTCTTTATTTGCCATTGTGTAAACACGTAGGAATTTGTTTTGGCAATGCATGTGTGCATTTCAGTTCTTTTCACATATATATCAACTAACAAACATACAACACAGTGCAAAGCGGAAGTAAACAAAGACCATATATATAATATATATATATATAGATAAAGTGCATGTTGGGATTAGTTAGCCTGCACCTCCCACCTGTAACATTTGACACTGTGCACTGTGTTTAGCCTCTGGTGTGCTGCTTCACGTCACTTAGCATGCGTTCTGTCACGTCTGATAAAGCAACGCAAGGAATCTTTGAGCCGTTTTCTCCAAGCGTTTCACAGCCAAGCAGGCGTCGGCTATTCTGAAACACCTTTTGCCTTCCAGAAATCTCTGCCTTTTGGCTCTCTCTCGTCTTGTTGTATTACTTTTTTCCGCGCGCACCTTTTTATGGCAGCCCTTTGGGCCGTCAACGCTTTACTCTGTCATGGTCCTGCTCAGTGAGGTCAGACGCTGCTTGCGTGTCTGTTGCCATGCTGCAAGAACAAAACAATTCCAGCAATCTTTATTTTATGTGACCTGTATTTCTACGCGGGACAGTGAGACTCGTGCTGCTTTTGCCTAATAAGCTGTTCTACCGTAGCGGTGGCGGGTGATAAAATCCTGCCAGCAGATAAAATCAGCTTCAAGTCACGATAACGGGGCGGGCATTTCTGTTTCTACCAAATTAGGCGCAACGTTATTTGGGAATGTGAAGCAAATGGTTGGCACGAGCTCCTGTTACAAGTCAGTGTATTGCACATTGACTGTGTTTACTGTCCGTGCCTGGATTTTAAAACTCCCTTTGTTCTGTGCATCCGTGTGCATGACTTTTGTCTTCTATGCACTGTACAGTTACGCAATGTGTCTCTCACCGGTCGTCATGCATTATCGCAACGACACAAAGTCTTTTTTTTTTTTCTCTCTCTCTCTCCACTCTGCAGAAAATGGCATTATTAAGTCGGAGAAGGTCTACGAAGTCATGCTGGCCACAGACCGATCTCACTTCTCCAGGTGTAATCCATACATGGACTCGCCCCAGTCAATAGGTATGATCCCAGAGCCGCTCATGCATCACCGCAGTTTCTGGAGCCATTAACCAAACTAATGTGTGCCTCTCTCCTCACCTCAAGGCTATCAAGCGACCATCAGCGCTCCACACATGGTAGGAGATTTTGCATTCTGTACACGTGTCAAAGTTAGCTTTTTTTTTTTTTTTAACCAATTTTTTTTAAAATACTTTTTTTTTATTTTTTTTTTTTATTTAGTTTCTTAATAATTTTTCCCAACACAGTTTTTTTTTTTTTTTACTGGTACGCTTTATACTGTAAGAGGTTTTTGCACATATCTACAAATTTCCATTCAATATTATGTTTTCTGAATTTGCAATGTTTCCTCCTTCTTGGTGTCGGGGTATTTAGTATGTAACTAGGAAGGAGGGTGGTGGACAAAACTGTCCCTTTTCTCCTAAAAAAAGAGATTTTTTTTTAAAGCAAATAATGGGCAATACTATGATAATCCATGTTTAACGATATATTATGTTTTTATATGTCAATTGAAGTGATTCTGTCCATGACTGAATGTCATAGAAATCACAGGACCCCCAAAAAGCAGTGAGGACAAACCAAAATGATCTCAAGATAAAATAATATTGATGCATTTATATCTATAGTAGTGTTTCTATATTATTGCAGTACGGACCCTTTTTACGGATTTAAGTAATTAAAATAATTTGTACGCATTTAGTGCATTTTTTTTGTTTTGTTTTTTTTTTTAAAAACCCAAGTCCTGGCAACTTCTGACTTCTGGCAGATTTCATAAGCTCAACTCAAAACATCCGAACTGATTAGAATGAAACATTTTGCTGATGCTAGCAGACCAAGAATGTGAGATGGGTTGGATGGATTGTGCGACAGTCAGGGGCCAGGGCGGACCTGCGGCTAAAGGGATAGTAACACGGTGGTTTCGTTGGGTGCCTTCTTTTCCCAGCATGCTTACGCCCTGGAGCTTCTGCATGACCAGCTTTATGAGGGAGCCAAAGCTCTGGACGTTGGCTCCGGCAGTGGAATCCTCTCTGCTTGCTTTGCACGAATGGTGAGCCACACATGACGGGTAAACACATACACTTTCTCTTTTTGAGGGAGGGTGATTCTTATTTGCTCCTTGGCTCGTCACCCAGCAGATGTCATGTAAAATTGTTTAAAAAAAAACACACACAACCACACGCAAATGAATTAAACTCTTGTCTCGTCCCTGTGTGGCTCCACAGGTAGGTCCTAAAGGGAAAGTTATAGGAATCGATCACATCAAGGAGCTGGTGGACGATTCAATAAGCAATGTGAAGAAGGACGATCCCAGTTTGATAACATCAGGCAGGATCACACTAACAGGTGGGGCATCAGTCATGTGAAAGTTAATGAAACGTGATGAAAATGAAAATAATTATAATACATGATAGTATGAAAGAAAAGCATAGTTTTCTTTTCCAAGTAGATACTTAAAGGTCCAGTGTGTAATATTAGGCTTGATTTATGATTTTTCTATTGGTGAAAATTTAATAGACTGCCCATAAATACCTTAATTAAAGTGTGTAATTGCAGTACAATTAAAGTCATTAGGTTTTCCTACTCTTTGAAGGGTTCTCAAGTATATATAGGTATATACATTTAGCAAAGGTCTTGCTCCCAGTTAGCTGCCATCTTGCACTGCTATATTTCTAAGGAAGCCTGGTGTGGACAATCCAGCCCGCCTGACAGCGTGTTTTGTAATTAGGGTGAACGTTCACGTCCTCAAATAAACCAGTGAAGAAGAAGGTGGACGACGTATCCAGATTTGGGTGTGCAGGCCACCGTAGTTCACTGGCAGGCTTCGGAGGGGGGGGGGGGAAGAGTTAAAGACGCTGCAATCTAAAAATTTAACCATTTGATGTTGCCGGTTTTTCCTCAAAATCACCAAATAACCCATTTAACCTTTACATTTTTTTTCAGTTGGAGATGGCCGGCTGGGCTGCCCTGAAGAGGCACCGTACGATGCCATCCATGTGGGCGCAGCCGCACCGACAGTCCCTGGAGCTGTGAGCCTCTCCCTTTACTCTAAGTCAGGGGTGGCCAAACTTTTTGAGCCACAATAGGCTCTAAAATTTGACACAGGGGCCAGACTAGAAACAAATGGATGGAGTCTGAGAGAATGCCACGCATTAAATAAATAAATGAATAAATAAATGAATGAATAAATTCATTAAAATATGTTACCTGTGTTCTAGCTCTTGGACCAGTTGAAGCCTGGCGGCCGGCTGATCCTGCCCGTCGGCCCAGCCGGCGGCAACCAGATGCTCGAGCAGTACGACAAGATGGAAGACGGCAGCACCAAAATGAAGCCCTTGATGGGGGTGATTTATGTGCCTTTAACAGACAAAGAGAAGCAGTGGTCAAGGTGGAAGTGACTTCCTTCCTCCCCTTCTCCCCCCTCTCTCCTTCTCACAGTGGCAAAGGTGAAATGGTGTGGCCTGGAGCAGGCAACGGATGCCAAGAGGCCGTCCCTTTTTTTTTTTTGGGCCGCTTGTTATTTTTTTGCTTCTTCCATACCACACCCCGAAAAGCTGCACGTTTCGTCCATATTTTAAAAACTCACATAGGTTTTTAACTGGTTTTAATGTAGCCTGCTCGACTATTGACATTGATAGCCATACCTGTAGTTTTGATACTCTAACTGAAATTGGCAGCGGTATTCTATTCAAAGAACAAGACTACTTTTGTCAGTTTCATGCTCGCCGGGTGTTGAATCAAACTTCTTCATTCCTGTGTTTGTTTTTTTTTAGACACAGAAAAAAAACGGTAACTGCTTGAATTTCTGCATGACGTTCTAACTTGAACTTGCGTCTGCATGACTCGTGTCGTGTTCAAACCAAATCTGGTGCTTCTGCAAACAAAGGCAACATAAAGTAACATGAGTGACAGTGTACTGTAGTAGCTCACATTTTGGCACAAGCCCCTCCGTCTACATTTTCAAAATAAAAGCACATGCACAAAAAATAATAACCCCTACCAGGAAAAAAAATGACTATTGAATGCATAAACTTGTTAATATAAAACTCTTCTCTTGGTGCTTCTGCAAAAAAAAAAAAAAAAAAAAAAAAAAAATGCAACATAAAGTAACAGGAGTAACTGTAGTGTTTACATGAACACGAAAAATATTAGCACCCATGTTATTTGCCAACACATGCATTGGCGTCTCAACCTGCTCCAAACCCTTTAACATAAACTCAGGGGGGCTTATTATATCAAACAAGAAAGACCCCTCTCACTGCATGCACATTACTTTCTTCTGCAGCCCCAGATTTGGTATGAATGCGTCCTTACTGATGGACTGCCGGTTTGGTCTGCCACATCTAACACTGAACGTCTGTCTCCTGCAGGGATGAACTTTGAAAAGAAAGACGCACCACAACAACCCACATAAAAGTCTGAACCTGAAGAAAACTTGGGACAGGGATGAGGCTGCCCGCGGTATTCTGTTCAAAGCATAACAAAACACTTTTTTTTTTTTTTTTGTTTGTCTAATGACGGACTAGCAGCCGGCCTGGGAGGGCTGGAGAAGAAAGACTGCTCGAAGCTCAGCACAGAACTGTGGGAGAGAGCTTTTTGTTTTCATTTCAGACCCGCTTCCTTTTTGGTTGTGTTGATTCTTTTGAAACTGCTGGATATTTTTTTTTTTTGTGGTCTCATCACGTTGGATTTCAATCAGCCATTTTTTTAATTTTTTTTTTTTAAGTATTACAGCTAAGCAGCATCTGCGCTAAATGTTGGAGGAGAGCAGAACGGGGGACAGACGAAAGAAGCCTGCCACTTACTGATAATGCATTTAGCTACTGCACGCATTGTGTGGATCATCTAACTGTAGAGTCATCTGCCGACGTGACCTCCCACCCTCTGTCCCTCCCCTCCTGCCTGTTGTATTAGGAACACACACGCACAGGCGACGCCAGTGACGTAGTCCACCTGCTCCCGTGTACGCTGCAGCACCCTTAGGTCATGTAACATACAGTAAGACATGCTCGGGATCATGCAGTATCCTCTCTCCGCGTCAACTAACACTGACACATGCACATTCAGGGCTGTGCTTCTGTTCACCCGACGGTGTGTCGTCGCTTTCACCAACTTTCCATCGACGGTGCGTGCAAAAGGTTCTTCCGGCGACAAATGCTACATGGGAAAGTCACTGCTTTGCCAAAATAAAACCAACAATATCAAGCAAATGAATGTTTGTTCTTTGTGAAATAAAAAAAAAAAGCACATTGTACCTTTTTTTGGGAGGGGGGTTGATCCAAGTGGTGGATGGCATTAGGCTCTCACAGTTTCTGGAACAAACATGAAAATAAAATATGCCTATGTTTTGCTCTGTCTTTTGTGTCTATTTTTGTGTGCGTGTGTGTCTGTGTAATCAATAAGGGTATTATTAAAATGGGGGGAAAACGACCAAAACAGTTCAAAGAGCTGGCTACTTTCTAAGTTTCTATAAAAAACAAAACAAAAAAAACAACAACATTTTTTAAAGACAAACCAAAATATTGACAAAGCATTATTCCAATAGTCTGTCTCGTTGACCTCTAGCGTAAGTAGTTTAGTTTCATACTCTTAGAACAGTTCTTTCATGGTGTTTCTCACAGTATCTTGCCTCGCTTCGGCTTCCTTCACATCGAACGTCAACCGTGATTTTATATATTTTTTTTTGCCTGCTAGCTCACTGAAAGATATTCCGAAGGAAATACAATTCAAGTCCTGTAGTAATAGCTAAGAATAACCAGGAGGAACTACAAAGAAATTACTGAGTTATGAATTTGAGCAGAGGAATAATGTGAAACAAAGCGGATATTAAGACTCGCAGTTCTGTAGAACACTTAAAAGAAAGTTCTAGCATATAGCCAGCTAGCACCGAACTGCTTCTCTCTACATGCACATACTATATGCATGCATGTATGTTTTTTTTTACCCATGCTACGCTCTCTAACCAATAGAATAAAGAAAATGTCATTAAACAAAACAAAACAAACTTCCTGAATTTTATACAAAATGAAGAGATAAAGCTAATATAATGTTAGCAAGAAAATGCTACAAGTGTCGGGAAAATCTTTACACTGTCTCAGTTGCGTGACGACAATCTAAAGTTTACTAACTTGGCAAACAATAGTTGGAATAGGTGTGTATATAGGAACGTCATATTCAGATGGAGAGCCGCACTCGCTTGTTGTTGACGTGACCTTTTTGACGTTTAAAGAAACCTGACCACAAGATGGCGCAATTTTACATACCGCACTTTTGAAAACTTAATGGCAAACTTAAATAGTAAAACGCACATCACACCAGACCACACCACCGTTTTTGATATGTAATAAACTTTAGTATCTGACACGAAAGACTACACTTTGAGGGAATACATTTGCCCAGCTAAAGCACAAACTAAACTTCTTGCTGAAGACAAAAAGTAACCAAACCTCAGGAAGTGAATTTGAGAAGTACAATTTGCTATGGCTTTGTATGATTCAGATTTACTTTTAGTTATATAACAGGCACTCAAACAGGTATTTTTTAAATAGGCTTAAATATCCAGACTAAATATGGCATGTCAGTGTTGCCCATTTGCAAAAACAAATTTTGTTGCTACACTTCTAGGGAAAATAAACAATGAAACAGGCTTCATGTCAAAGTAACAATATCTAAGAAGTCATTTTAAAAATTAAGTGTGTATTATTGGTCTTAAAATCTTAAGATACAGATTCACAATCAAGTTTTCCAAGGACAACATTAGGATAAATTCATGACCTTAATGTTGTCTTTCTGGCTTTGAGGGCAGCAGCAAATTAACCAGTCCGCAGGGTTCTGTGTAGCCGTGTTCACAAACAGTCAACAACGTTTCCACCCTTAAAGGAGGACAAATTAGAAAGACACGACAGAAGGAAAGATGAAAAGAATGTCCAAAAACAAACCAAAAAAAGAAAGAGTCTTGCGTCAAGCTCTAGTGACGGCATCAACGTCCCAATCTCTTCGATGTCCTTTCCGCCTGATTGGCTACAGATACATGCCGTTGATGAGGTAATCAGACTCCTCTGTTGTGAGTGGGCGGGCTTTCTTGAGCTTGTGTCGGACGAGCCTCAGACGGCAGCCGATCATCATCAGCAGCAGAGCGGTGATGACGATGCCCAGAGCCAGAGGGAGGATGGCCCCTGCGAGAGGAAACGGCGGAGGTGTCAAACGGATGCAGCTTAGTCGGTTGACGCGCACCCAACGCTGACGTGTAAGTGGGTCTGACCTGACTCCGGTGCCGGATGTCCTCCCACTGCTTGAAAGGGTTTGGAGACGGCGAGGCCCGTATGCACTTGACTTTGGGAAACTTTAGGGGCAGCTGCCAAAAAGCACGAATGACATTTCAGCGCCATTTCCGACACACGAGTTACATTTTGTTTTAAAAGCAAGAATTTGGCTTTGGCAGTATTACCTATGTCAGTCTGTTTGGTGACCGGAGGAGTCACAGTCGCTGATTTGAAAGCTGGACCTGCAACGAGAGATATCTCAATGAATTGTTACATACAAACAAATGGACTTTTAATCCTTTCATCCTGTTCATGTTCGGTCAGTTTTTTTTAGTCAGGAGTTTTTGTCATATGAATGGGTTTTAATGGCAAGGTTGCCCACAATCCAACATCTTAAACTATATAGTTATGTAATATAAAGTATTAATAGTATGGAATAAAATAATATGGTACTATAAAGAAATTGTCAATTTTCCTAGAGAAATAAAAGCACCAAACAACAAAAAAATGTTGATGTTAGATTCTCACTTTTTTGAATACATTCGCTGATGCAGTCGGACTCCTGGAGGAAGTTGTTGTGGTTGCCCTGGCAGCCTCCATAGAGAAAGTGTTTGCATTCTCCAGCTTGCTGGTCGTAGTACCAGCGTGGGAAGGTTCCCTTACAGGGTCCAACAACCGGAGCCGCAGCACATGGGCCTAAAGACAAAGAGACAGACAAGATCAGCTCTTTGTATTAAAAACATAATGTACAATGTGTTTACATTGTGGTAGTAGCTAAAACAAGTTATAAAATACACAAATAACATGAATAAGTTATAGAATGAAAGAATCTTAGTGCTGGACATCTATTGTTTCAGCTGTTTCTGCCAGAAATCAGCCAAATTCTGGCAGACTTTTCCTGGAATTATTAAAACTCTGAACTGTTTAGTCTGCAGGGGGACAATGCACAATTGACCTTTTAGAGAAATAAGCTATTTGACATTGCAATGCTCAAGGTTCTCTATTTGGTATGCAATAAAAGTTTGCTGCACGTAAGGTTGGTATGAGCAAAATAATGAAATAAAATACTAGGATAAAAATAAAACATATATAAACTAAGAACCACCATAAATAAATAAGATTTATTTAAACACATGCATCACAAACTCTGCTGTGTTTTCACTATATGCAGTCGTGACCGGCATTCATAGTCTATTGGCGCACATATAAAGTTCATTTCAAAGTGCTCACTGCGATTAAATACTGTGGCTACTGCATGCGAGTGTGAAACTGGACCCGACATATTTCAGCTTCCAACGGCTCACAGTTCTTTGTTTTTGTGCCACGTCTCTTCAGTTCTGGCTCTCCGGTCGCTGCTACCGGCTGTCAGCTTCAGCAGCACCAGCCAAACAGGACTCAGACAGAATTCTAATGGTGCTCCGTGTCTACTGGAAAGTGATGTTGACACAAATTCCCATGAAAAACAGTGTCCAGTTTTCTTTTCTTTTTTTTTTTAATACCTCCTACTTCTAAACAATGGCACCTGTGGTTGTTCACCAGTAGAGGGGAGAAGGAGGAGGAGGAGGAGGAGAAAAAAAAGAAGAAGAAGAAGAAGAGGAAGGAAACCTTTTGGTCAGTCTCGCTCTGATTCTGGGATCGTATGGCCGTGGGGACAGAGGAGCTTTGTTCCAGCAGGGAGAGAGCTGCTTTCCCAGGGAGTGCAGAACAACCCTGTGGCTTCACTGGCATTCTGGGCTCAGTGCTAAGACTCAATGGCTGCCTACAGGGTCTCCATCTGCCTCCCTGTCCATATTTAAAAAAAAAAACTTTGCATAGGGATGCTGCACTAATGACCAACTCGTGGAGGATCACCCTGTCGGGCATGTTATTTAACAAGCGCAGCACAAGCAAAAGGAGTTGCAGACTGCAGAGCAACTTTTGCTACATACTAAGTTGTTTTATTGCTTTTTTTTAGAGGGTGATTCGAGAACCCCTAAGACAACGGTTCTCAAGTAGTGGAGTCTTAGGACCCACATTGTTTTCCTTATCATGAAATTTATTCCACAAAAATAAAAACACTAGGCCCACTTTCTATCAAGTCTGATTAAATCCATTATTGAAATTGTTGAATATTATTGTGTGCCCCACAAAATAAAGTGACCAACATTTTCTTTTTAAAAACATATATATATTTTAAAATCCCTTAAAAAAAGCGGGGAAAACTGCCCACGAAGCTGCGACCCAATCTAAACAGCTCAGCGACCCACTTTTGGGTCGCGATCAACCAGTTGAGAAACGCTGCATTAAGATTAATGAAATGACAAGAACCAATTTAGGACAATGACGGATAACAAAAGAAGGTGATAGAAATTAAATACGCTGAGTAGGTCTGATAATATATTTCAAAATACAATTATTCGGAAATATAAAACAGAATTCTGAACAAAGGGGTGTTAATGAACGGCCCTGGGACCTTTTGAGTATATTGTGTGCACCTGCTTTGTGTTTTTTGGTCTTTTCGGTCAGTATATAGTAGCTCATATATCATATACTTGTTTGTCTGACCAAAATTAAACAAACAAACAAACAAAACCCCCTTGAAACACACCTGGATTGACCTGAGTCTCCTCTTGACTGGCGCTTTGCACAGTCTTGCTACTGTCCTGAGGTCTGTCCACGGTCTTTTGTGGCCCAGCGTCATCCTCATCCCGCTGCGTCTGGGCTCCGGGCCGACGAAGGCTCGACAGATCGGACGTGTGGGCCACCGACTTCCTGTTGCTGTCGACTGAAACCAGCGAAAAGTGACACGACGGTTCAGTTTTGCAGGCATTTCCAGTTCATCCCTTTGACTAAACCGTTGTGGAGGGGGGGGGGGGGGGGGGGGGGTAGGGTAGTGGCAAGGCGCTCTCACAGTTTGAGCAGAAGTCTTCGTCGGAGCGATCTGGACAGTGCTGCTTCCCGTCGCAGGCGTACGTGATGTCAATGCAGCAGCCGTCGTCGCACATGAACTGATAGTTTGAACAGTGGCCGGTACAAACTGCGGGCGCAAGAAATACCCAGAACATTGAGAATCAATCAAGCCATCACTGACCAATCGCTCTTACAAAGACAACCCTGTTGTTTTTGTTGTTGTTATGAAACTCTTTGATTTGGGAAACAGTGGGTTATACACGTTGGAATTCGCCCGCACTCTTTCTCCATTGCGGTGTTCCCATGCAGTTTCCAAGACGGTGGGAACTTAAGAATCCAGGCAATAAAAAGAAGGGTGGTGATCGTTAGAAATTAAAGAGAGAGCAAATAAAATAAATGAAACGGTTAAATATACAGCAATAAATGAAAATTGACAATTGCAAGTCTGAACTTAGTAAGCCCGTCTGCTCCATATGCATCCCTCTTTTATCCATACACTTTGACTACACATACACCTTGACTTCACAGCGTCAGGACGCCGTTTACCTTCCGCCTGGTGTTTCGGCGCCAGCACGGTGACGGAGACGTCATCGGAGCTCTTCTGGCCGGCGGCGTCGGTCACAGTCATCTTGAAGGTGTAAACGCCCTCCTGAAGCCCGCTGACCTTCAGCAGCCCGGGATGAGTCGCCTGGAACACGCAGGGCAAAGGCACGTGAACGCGATGACGGAGTGTAAAGGATAAAAAAAAAAAAAGGAAATAAAACAGATTGTTCGTAGGTGCGAATGTGAGAGTGCACGGTTTGTTTGTCTCTTTGTTGGATGGATTGATGGATGGATAGAAGTCCTTCCAGAACTAAAGTCCAATTTCACCTTCATTAATTAATTATAAAGATTTAATGGAATGCTGCTGGAGTTGTGCTGCTCCGTCATGTCGAGCCTGGAGCAGCAGGTCCAGGATATACAGCTGCAGCCACCTACAACTGCTGCATAACACCGGCTGTCACACTTATTTTTATCCCTGTGAGATTTCTCGCATTTCAAAAAGACACTCTTCCTTATCACTGTGGCTGGAGTGCTCGTTCTTAGTGAGAACAAATGTTTTTTTTTTTTAAAGAGCGCGATGCCCTGAAATTATGCTCTGAACTTCATGATTTGATGATGTACAAATAAAGCTCATTCAAATTATTATTATTTTTTTTTCAAATTTTGGAAAGCAAATAAATGCGCGTGTCATCACCTTACTGCCATGAAAACAACATCAAACAACAGCCCTAAGATGAATTACTACATTTCCATGAAATAGTTACTTCTTGTTACTTCAACCAATGTAATCATTGTAACTGGTGTGCTGCTGCAGCCGCATTACATAACAGCTCTGGCAGTTCAGCCAGATCACAAAATAGCTGCAGTCATATCTATTTATATCATAGTCCTTCTCTTCCAGGAGAGGAGTGAAAGGAGAGGTATTTTCTATTTTATTTTTTATATATATATTTTTTTATCTGAGCATAAACAAACCTCAGATTAGATTGACATTCCTGTAGTAATCAGCATCCAGCTAACAAGTTTTTACTTTTGGTTAAAATTATTCTGAAACATTTCCAAGAGGAATTAAAGAGTATTAATATTGCCCATAATTACCTACTTTTATTACAACAGTAACACTACAAATACCAAAAGCATCAATTAGGGTGAATTTTAAACAGAACCTGCAGTCTGTCTCAGGGGGTGTTTGCTTCACAGCTTTTTCCTACATTTAAAATATCTGCTGGCAAAGTGACAATTTGCCGGGTTCTGTTGACTTAACTAACACAAACAAGTTATTACAAATCCAAATGTTGGAGTCATGCGATTGCTGCAGGGAGAAGACAATGCTGCTTTCTGCGCAGGCTTTCATCTCGACTCCGTCTCTGGCCCTGCCCGCTTCTTTTATCGGCTCAGGACTCTGCAACTCTGGTGCGTTGGGTGAGGCCGGACACTGACTTTCATGCCGATGGCCGTGTCCCCCTTGATGAGCGTCCACTCGTAGTGGCTGATGCTGTGGTCGTCCACGCTGTCCCGCCCGTCCAGGACGGCCCAGTCGGTGGGCAGCTGGATCACCACGTCCTGTCCGGCGTCGCTGCGGGGGGGCTCGTCCACATCTGCGTGACCAACCAGAGGAGAGCCGACTGCATCAGCTGACGGTTGAGCTCATCAACAGCATCTGGGCATTGACAGTATTCGTACTGCAATGATGGGATAATTACTTTTCATATTTTTAATATCTGAATATATGATCATAAATGATCATTAAGGCCACGTCGAGATGCTTCTGTATTTCTTCTGAATTTACTCAAATTCATTTTATATTTTAAACAGTGAAGTTAAAAAACAAAACAAAAAAATTATAATTTCAACTGGGGATGTTAACAATGAATCGATTGTCGATTAATTGTTGATTAAGAATTTAATCGATTAAATTACATTAGTTGCATTTAATTGAACATTGTTGACACGGGTAGTTAATATCATTGTAACAGTGTAGTGGCAGGAAAGAGCAATTCACCTGTAGACACTGTGACGTCATAATATACGTAGAACACGTAGAACACGTCCATAAATAAATGGAAATGTGACCCAGTAGAAGTCAACTTAAAGTCAGAGGATAAATGTTTAGGGTGTTTTCACTGTTATCTAATATAAAAATGGGTCATATTGGACCCTGGACCCTCAACATTATTTAAGGGCTAAAAAATGTGTTCCTTGCTCATTTTCCATTGTGAAATTTAGGTTCTCAGAAAAAAAAAATCGTTAATCGTTAATCGATCAATGAGGTCAATCAAATAACGATGAATGAATGAATCGACAATTTGCATCCCGAATTTCAACTCTCTATCCCATGCAGGGATGCGCCAGCATTTTAGTACAGTTTTTGCATTTAGGAAAATCAGCAGTACAAAAAGCAAAAGGAAAAGAAATGCGATAACAATCACCCTATCAACACCTGTTGCTGGCCTCAGGGTCCTCGTGCTGTTGTACTGGCTGAGAGCCTCAAAGGGAAATCATTAACCCAACCCTGCCTGCTTTTGTCCAGATAAGACGCAGCTGCTCGTGGCAAACATTAAAAAAAAAAAAAAAAGAAGAAAAAAAGAAACAGAAAAGCTCAACGTATCAGAAAGCATTGGATTAACTTGGCTTATCCCAAAACCCATTAGGGCTGCACGACAATAGGAATGCACGCCAAGGCGTGCGTTAGGTGTGAGGAATGTTGCGACGGCGATGTGCGTTGAGTCGAATGCTAAATCACAAATCACGATGCCGAAGCCTCATTGCAGGCTGCCAATGTAGAGCCCAGAGAGTGCGGGGACCATGCGGACGCTGACGGAAGGAATGATTATATCTCCATAGAACAGCAACATTGTTCTATGGAGACGCACCCAGGTGTCTAGGTATGCTGTAGTACAGTACAGTTCTTTGACGGGCCATCACGCCTGTGCTTTGCACTAAATGCTCAGCTACATGTGCTAAAAGCTACCAATTCACATTGTCATGTCAAGTGCGGGCAGCTGGTGAATTTAATTTGCCGATACAACAATTCCCTGTGATTTCAGGCAATTAGTGCAGTATATTGCAAGTGCACAATGACACCATGATTATGGGAATTATTAGATGTAAAGTGCAGCTCTACTGCCCATCAAATGCTTTGACCTTCAATTAAAAATGTTTTTTTTTCCAAAATTTGAAAACAAACAAATGAAAAAAAAACAAAAAAAACCCCCACAAGGTTTCCATGTCCTCAAATGTCAAGATAAATTTGCTTACATTTACCCGCAGTGACTGAACTACAGAGCACGACTGCAGGCCAAAAGGAGTGACTCTCATGTCCTTTCACATATATTTCAGAGACTTGAGACCTGACTTGATCGTCATCAAGATTTTAATAGGCCAATTGTTTTAAGGTTACGTTGAACGCATAGAAAACAGCAACATTCGAAGAATAGAAACAGTCATGTAGACATTTCAAGCAGTGGTGTAGTCTGGGTGATACGCAGGTACAGTGTACGCTGCATGACCACTAGAAAAGGTTCCCAAATGACCGTACAACCACTAAGAAAAGTGTAATGATACGTATTAGTATGTTGGGTTTTTTTGACACAACGTTCACTTTCCTGTTTGAAACAGATTAATAGAATATTTTATGTTCTGAGCTGTTTGAGAGTCAGCAACTGCTTTAAGCGCCGCTTTAAAGAATATATTTGTGTGTGCGCGCACCACTTTTTACACTTGATTTCCGACACTGGATATTTTCTAAATAAGTGTGATATTTATTCATTTTTTCTATACTTCAACTGTTTGTCAGTTAGTTAAAGTCCAGATGTAAATGACAGTACATTGTACACAGTGTACAGTGGCTGCTGCCGGACAGATGTGTACATAGGTCACTGAATACCCACTAGAATAAACTACAGTCTAGTTTATAGACCAGAATAAACTACAGTCTAGTTTATTCTAGAGGGTATACTCTGGTTTTGGTGCCACCAAAAAAAAGTGTTGGCGAGTAATCTGCTACTAAGTACTGCACTACTGTAATTAAACTACTTTTTGAGTAATGGGGTAATGTAACGGGATTACTGTGGCAAAACTGGCAATTACATCATAATTACTTTATCAGGTAATGATTCCCGTTACTTTTTCCAAAAATATTTAGCATATTCCACAAAATGTCTTGAAATTTAGAAAAACAACCATGTTGCAGATTGATGACGCGGCCGTGCATGCAACGTCATTGATATGCTGGAAATACAAACATTATTTCCAGTTCATCTCATCTAAATTAAATAATATTGTGTTTCGTTGTACGTTCTCAACTTCAAAAATATCCGCGTCGAACCTCACAAATTGTTGAAAGCCATGTTTGCAAGTAAGTCGGCAGCACTCTGCACGGTAAATATCTTTCAACTACTGTGCTTCTAATTATTTTAATAATACGGGCTGTGAAAAAGACACCAGTGCTGTACAGGAGTTGAAATGTGCAGTTTGTGTTCAGATGGCAAACATTCGTTCATGTTAAGAGTTCTAACAGTGACAAAAGCTATTTGGAATTGCAAAATTTGCACTTGAATAAAGTTCATTCCAAAGCACTGAGAAATTATTACTTTATCTTCTTTTTTTTTTTTAACTAAAGTACTTAGTAATTGATTACTTGTGAAATAAGGTAGTTAAAGAAGTAGATTTTTTTTTTTTTTTTTTAAAGGAGTAATCAACTAGCAGTAGCTGGATTACTTTCATGGAGTAATCCCAACAACACTGGGTGCCACTGACGTCTCTGTCTGTCTGTCCCACCTTGTGTCTTCTCCCCCTCGTCGGCCGCCTTGGCGGCGCCGCTGGATGAAACAGGGAGGTGTCCTGCCCGCCGCGTCGCGTTGCTCGTCCGGCTGTACGAGGTGAAGCCCTGCTGCTCCGCGAACGAGCAGACGTGCTCGCCCCTGTAGGTGCAGTTGAACAGGTAGCAGTTGATGCTCTCGCCGGGCTGCCGCCTCTGCTCCTCCTGCACCACCGCCACCGTGCAGTGGGGCTGCGAGCAGCAGGCGTGCAGGCACTCCTTCCAGGTGTTCACCCCGTCCGGCGCCAGCAGGAAGGCGGCCCCCTGCTCGATGGAGGCCTTGGTCTGGATGATGCGTTCGCGGACGCCGTCAAAGTCGCCCGCGCAGGAGTCGCCCGCGTCGCCCGCCTTGTACGCCTGCTCCTGCTGCAGCTGCTTGCGGAACTCCTCCAGCAGCTCCTCCACGCCGGTGATTTTGGATTTGAGGTCGGATATGGGCGAGGTGCGAGCGCCGACGGGCGCGACCGCGGCCAGCAACGCGACGCAGGCGAGCAGCAGCAGCAGCGGCAGCGGCAGCAGAGGATGCTGCGGAGCGAGAGCCATGTTGTTTACGTAAACGTCGCACGGCTGCTCCCGAAGCGTGAGGCTCCACACAGCCCGTGTGTCGTCTTCCTACATTGAAGTAAATAGCCGAAATAATTCACCCTCATTAGAGGCCGTTTCTGGGGTTGTTTTTTTTTTTTTCTTCCCTCGTTTAAGTGACGAGCGAAGGAGATGCGGGTCGCCCTCTGACGATGCTACCGATCCGTCGTTGTCATGGTGAGGCAGGAGGGCGGGAGGTAGGGAGGTCGCAGGGGCGCGAGAGCCAGCCGCTGCACCGAGCGCAAACTGCTGACGTCACAACAAGTGAAAAAAAAAAATAAAAAAAAAATAAATATGGTGGGCGGTGAGAAAACGCACCTGTTCCGCCTTTATTTGCTTGGTCAAATAGGCTCTATGCATGAGAGACGATGACGTCGTAGCGGCAAAATCTCAGGATGGTTTGTAGTTTCCGGTCAGCGCTGGTCGTAAATGTGATGCTAGCAACAAGGCCACCAAAGCTGCATGCGGAGTTACTTTTGGATTTTATTAGCAAGTGAGTTCAACTCGTTTCATACCCACTGAATGTCAAGATGACGCGTAAACGTACAAAAGTGTGTTTTCAAAAACGGGGGGGGGGGGGGGGAATAGCACTGCCAGCCACCACCGCTGTGTGCCCCAATGTACAGCATCGGCTACCTGTAATTCTGTCCTGAGTTTCCATACGCTTCCTCATAACACTGAATTACAGAAACGGTGGGTCACCAATATTAGAAGAGCAAATGTTATTGATAAAAGTAACTCACGCCAATTCCCACTCAGCTGTCCTGTAACTGCCCTTTATCAACTCGTAGATCGGTGTCATTGCAAATGTAACATCTTTGCCAATAGTCATCAGAGCTTACTTATGGTCACATCAAGGGCTGAACTCATGCTGAACTTTGAACATGTTCTGTGACAGAACGTGTGTTCAGAACACGTGACAGAACGTGTCACTTAATCTTATCCTACTGTCAGTTTGCGTTGGGTCAATATCATGATAAAGTGCCTTTGGTGTCCCCATCAGAATAACTCAGTCATCATGAAAATGCAGCAGAATAATTAAACTCTGAAGTCTTACTATAAGTGACCAAAGGTTTGCACACACATCAGTACAATAATATGTCTCTTGAAATGTGTTTACTTAATTTTATTTTTATTATTATTTTTTTTTAACCATTTTTTCTTTTGGATGTACATGATTTTGGCATGTCCCACACGCTGTTGCTAACTTCAGTGTGTGTCATAAGTGGTTGAATTATACTAAATCAGTTTTTATTTTTATTTTTTTTACATTATCTTACTGTCACAACAAGTTATTTGATAAAACAAGTAATTTTTATTATGTATATTCTATTTTCATAATAATATTGAACATTTTGCATGTGCCCCTGAAATTGCTGTCCACCCTGTCATTTTGGGCTAACTGCCCCTTTACGAAACCTAATGATGTTTTCAGTGACATCACAAGCAGCATTTTGCCTTTCTTCAATGGAGACTGAAACTCTTATTTTTTGTAATTTTCATCATTTTTGATGTGTAGTTTGATGTTGTCAAGCTTAACATGTCCACCCTGTCATGGTGAAATATCAATTAATATAAAAACTTTTCAGAAATTCAAAATATATGTGTTAAACAGCGCACAGTCCTCTCGCTAACTGGATCATTTAGATAGCTGTGAGGTCCACGTGTGCTAATTAAATGCTAATATTAGTCAAAAATGTCCACCCTGTCATTGTCCACCCTGTCAGCAATCCCTCCATGACAGGGTGGACATGGTTCATAACAGGAAGGACATTCGCATAGTTTAGGCCACATGCTGACAATGTTACACATATTTCAACAGCTATTACAGACATTTTGTAACAGTACATGCTATACAGACTCCCAATTAAGGTGTTTACAGGAATATGTTGAATTGTCTTTTTCAAGGTATGAATTCCAAAGGTCCACCCTGTCATGTTACTGTCCACTCTGTTATTTTCATGTTCAAAAAAAAAATATATATATATTTTTTCATAAGTTAGCAAACTCTTTGTGTGATTCCTTTATAAACAAGTTAGGGCCAAATAGTATTGTTGGAAAGTTTGACCAGATATATTTGTTGTTAGATTTTATTTAGAAGAGATTCTCGCTGATTTTTATAGAGAAACAAATAGTTTGCCAGAATTTCACAACTATCCAAATACTTTTCCCATTAACTAAAACATAGTGTTGAGAAAATGACTAAATAGCTTTCTGAAAATACACATTTTATAATCACTATGTAATTTTAATGTATTTATTCTACTTTGAAATTGTCCATGACAGGGTTGACATATTTTGCGGTTTGCATGTACATTGTCTGCTTGCAGTTCATTTATAAAAAGTGTGGGAGCTTGACCAACATGCATTTCGAACAGCGTAACATCTACTTAATACAATAAATGTGAAGTTAAATGGAAAATCTCTGCTTTGTTGGGGGGAGATTTGGAAGTCTCAAAGGCACCTTATAGTGATATTGACCCTGTTGCGTTTCAGTTTTCTTCATAGAGCGGTAGCAGTGAGCTCTCACATTAGTGGCTTTGTCTTTTCCAGATACTTAACCAAACAAAATACGGCACGAGTCATTTCTTGTTATCTGATTTGCCTGAAGCTTACTAGATCATTATTATAAGACAGCGAGGTTGTGATAGCCAGCCGAACTGCTCGCTTAGGTACGACGAGACGTAAAACTTGAAACCTTTTTCAAGTTTGCTCTGAGGTGTTGCGCTGGACGCTCGGACAATTCTCCGGACATCATTCACCGTGGCCTTTGGCAACTCCAGTAAACAGCGTGTGTATGTAGGCTAAGCCATGACGTCACTCGGCGCTTGGTTCATAGTGTTTACGCCAGACCGGAAATGACTCACCATCCTTACTCAAACGCGGAAGTGATTTGTGCATAGAGCCTATAGACCGAGCCTGCTAGCGGTTGAAGGTTGAAATGCCAAAATAAAAGCAGACGGAAAACTGCATTGTATATGAGAAATTTCTTAAAGTCTGTGCACATCTGGCTTTACGCATAAAATATATTTAAAGCTTACATTTTTCTAAGACTGTCATTATCATTTTTGTGCTGAACTAGCAGAGACCATTTACCACCACCATGGTTCGAATAAGTTTGAGGTCAAATATCTGAGAAAAATAAAAGCACATGGTCCTCATACGCATTTCTTATTGCCTCCACCCACATCATAAGTCTTTGTTATTATGGTGATAGGTTTTTGGCGATCTTCGCCTTCTTTGAGCACCAAAGATTTGGGAAATTAAAAGAAAGTGGAGGAGGAAATGTTCCAAAGAGAAAATATGTACATATCATTGGGGGAAGAAAAAAGGTACTCCAGATAATATCACAGGCTACACATTTCTCTCGTGGTTTTAAGTTGAAAATCTTTATTTTAGCAATATAACACAAAAATTCTGAAGAATACCAGATATGAAAAATGAACAGGATGGAGACACACTTCATAAATATGCTCTCCCTCTCTGGTATCATGTTTAAAAAAAAAAAAAAAAAAAGAGTCAAGGCTTTTCCGTGGGAATCTTGTTTGCATTTCAGAAATGTCATTGATGATTGTTCACTTGCAAGATAAACACAACTTTGTCAGTGTACAACAGTTTAAAACAGAGCAAACGTTTCGCTGTAATAACACACATAATTATGAGCTGAATAAAATGAACTGACAATAGAAAATATATTAGAATACACTTAATTTTATCAAATATATTCATCACAGACTTGGTCCAATCCACCAGGAGACTAAACTATATTAATATTTTTTATTAATTTGTAAATATCATTAACATAGAAAATTATGACAGCCTTTACATACAAAAGATTAGTATGCTAAAAGGAAATGCGAAAAAAGGCACCAACATTTTAAATAAGTCTCTGAATTTCCAAAAAGGGCATGCACTGACATCCTTCAGCTTACCATGAACAATTAAATTAAAAAGTTTAAATAAAAGTAGTGTACACAACGCCAATGCTGGAAACGTTACAACAGATGGATTTGAATGTAGCTGTTTGTATCTCAGGCTTTCGTTAGAAAATGGTAAATATCCAATTCTGTAAACACGAGTTATTTCCCACCCAAAATGTCATTTCTAACCCACCTGTCACAAATCTGGTTTGTGTCCGTGATGTTCGGCAAAAAATCTGTGGCACTTCTCAGTTAAAGGTTTCTTTTTCAAAAAGGATCTTTGACGCGACAAAACCACGTTGTAGTTTGGAGTCATCGCCAATCACATCATCGTCCCTCCCCCGTGCGACCGGTCAAGACTGCCTCCCGTGGTTGGAGAGCTGCTGTGTGCGCACATTAAAATGCAGCCTCTGCTCCAAAAATCCTTTGAACACTGAGGTATAAAGGAGAAATACTGAGTTGTTGGGACTCCGAGTCCGGACTTCTCTGAGTGGTTGTCACCGTTAAGGCCTCATGCTGGCTTCTGTCTGTAGTCTGTGATGGCCTTCCATAGTTTACACAGGATCCCGCCTCTGGCAGGACACCGAGAGCAGACGGTTAGATGACAACATACAACACCGCAGATGATCACTCTTGTCATTCATAATGGCAATTGTGTTTTTCGTGGGTCAACTTAAAGGTCCAGTGTGTAATATTTGGCTTGATTTATGATGTTTATATTGGTAAAAACTTAATATAATGCCTGTAAATACATTAATAAAAATTTTATAATTGGAGGAGAATAAAAGTATTTGGTTTTTCTACCCTTAGAACGGTTCTCATGTGTGTATATATATGTGTATGTATATATATACATATACATATACATATACGTACATATATACATATATATATATATATATATATATATATATATATATATATATACACACATATATATATATATATATACATATACATACACATATATATATATATATATATATATACATACACATATATATATATATATATATATATATATACATACACATATATATATATATATATATATACATATATATATATATATATATATATATATACATATATACATATACATATATACATATATATACGTACATATGTATACGTATATACATATACGTATATATATATACGTATATACATATACGTATACGTATATATATATACATATACGTATACGTATATATATATACGTATACGTATATATATATACATATACGTATACGTATATATATATATGTATATATATATATATATATACATATATATATATATATATATATATATATATATATGTATATATATATATATGTATGTATATACACAAGAATATACATAGAGCAAGGGATTTGCTCCCAGTTAGCTGCCATCTTGCACCGCTATATTTCTAAGGAAGCCTGGTGTGGACAATCCAGCCGTGACGGTGTGTTTCATATTTAGGCTGACTGCTTGTGTCTTCAAATAAACCAACACAGAAGAAGGTGGACGAGGTATCCAGGTTTGGGTGCGCAGGCCAACATAGTTCACGGGCAAGCTCAGCAGGAGGAGAGAGTGGGAGACACTGCAATCTAAAATGTAACCACTTGATGTCGCTGTTTCTTCTTCAAAATACCCAAATATTACACACTTGACCTTTATTTCCAGAAAATTGCCCAAGGGAGATTATCATTCATCGTTAAACATTGAGTAAAACAAGTGAGACTTCATCACAGGTCAAGTCTATTGATGAGCTCCAAACAGTATGAAGTACTACATAAGTTCTTTGACTGTATTAGTGTGCAAAGGGAACTCATGTCGAGAAAACAAAATGTGAAACCTCCCAAATGCTGAACGTGCGATGAACAACACTTTTTACCCTCGCGAACGCAAGTGACCCAGCGGAATTGGTGCGATGGTGTTAGCATGCTAGCTAGCTAACGCTCCACTAGCTGTGGTGCCAGCGCAGAAACGCAGAGGCTTGTGACTGGCATATGTGCATTCAACTGTCGCCTTTACTGGCTGTTTTTATATCGCCGTGTTTTAACTGCAGTGCACAATTTGGGTAAATGCTACACATGTTAAGACTGGTGTATCACGCAACAAGCACACAGGGCAGAAATACACTGCTAATACACTAGTGCTAACATACAGCGAGCACCTCACTGAAGAGGCTACTCTGCACTATAACTTATAATTTATATCAATCTTCACAGCCCGTCTCCTAAAAGTGTCCACTTCTAAAAACAGCGATTATTTCAATGCCCCACGCACGTGAATGCAACTCTTTCAGCGTTCTTTGAACGCGACGAGAGGAGTTCCTACCTCAGTCTTAAACTCTTCAGATCGTCTCTCGTGACATCGTTGAGGATGTCATTCAGCGTGTACTCCTCGTCCAGTATCTGCAGGAGCAAAGCGCATGAATGTTGAAGGTCCCCCTCCTGTTTAGTGGAACTGCATGGTGCTCTGTGCAGCCACTCCTTGTATTCTGTTTGTATGAGTATTCTTGCGTTCCAAATAATGACATCTTCTAATGCAAACACTCGTGGTTGTGCCGTGGCGAGCACTCACGTTGTCTATGGAGTCCTGGTCGGCGCCGTAAAGCCTCAGCCAGCTGGTCAGCTCTGGGTCTTGGGGCCTCCTCTGTCCCTCTTGGCCGTCCGATGATGCAGGGACATCTGGGGAAGGTGGACAAACTCACTCAAGGACACTGGAACTGGATGATCTTGTTGTAAATTTTTATTTTTTCATTTTATTTTATTTTTTTTTTAAAGAAAAGTATTATGGATTCATGCTATGACTACTGTAAAAATGACTCCAAGTATAATGTATCTATAAAAAATGATCTCTAACCGTTATCACTCTTGATTTGAAATAAAGTTAGGTATGTTGAATATTCAAGCAGAAATTGCAGGCATTTGATTTGAAAATAAAAATCCAAAAAGTTTCATCAGTGACACATCATGAAAAGTGACATTATGCATCTGTATTTTATCTGGCATCTGGTGAGCACCTGGTGATGGTGGCATCTGAGCGGCGGCACCATTTGTCATTTCTTGAAATAAACTGCAGCAGCATGTGTTTTAACTATCAGCTTGCTAATGACAAGCGTCATCGCAACTTAATTCCAATGTAAATGACTTTACTTGTGAAGGGTCCTGTAGCAATATTACTATCCAGTCTAAATTCTCCACTGTGTTGTACGTTGCTTTGGATAAAAAAACGTCTGTTAAATGAAATATTAAAATTGAAGAATATTAACCAACACAATTATTTATCTGATGATCTATGATTTTAATTCAGTATTAAGATCATTTTCCATTCCTTCCCGGAAACTCATTGAAAGGACCACAAAAGCTTCTGCTATGAAGCGAAAGCGCCAAAATCGTTGCTTGACAAGACAAAGGAGGAGCGTGCGGGGGAGAGCAGTTGGACGGAGGCACCGACCTGCGGGCTCAGATCGCAGCCTCAGTAGTCGGATCTCCTGCTCTCTCTCCTCCAGCACTTGTTGCAGGATGCTCTGGTACTCTCGCTCCTTCTCCAGCAGCTGCTCCAGCAACCTGGTGGCATCACACGCGTTCAGCTGACCCAACAGTTCCCATCATAAAAAAAAAAATAAAAAAAAATCCAAGAATGAGCTTCACCTGTTGGTCTCCAGCTTCATCCTGCCCAGCTCCATGCTGACGGAGCGCTGCGCGTTGTGGGACTCGTGCGAGACGGTGGAGCTCAGCGTGCTGACCCCGGACGTGGCCACGGTGTCGTCGTGAGCGGCGGCGGGGGGCGCGCGGCTCTGGCGGGCCGAGTTCCTGTCCGGCCCGTGGTCGTCGTCGTCGTCGTCGTCCTGCTCTGCCGGGTCGCTCTCCGAGGCCAGGCTGAAGTGAGGCCGCAGCTCTGGGAGTGCACAGGGTGTTAATGCTGTTATTGCAGGGAGTCAATGGGGGATCAGCTATCACGATGACCAATGATCAATCCATCACAACAATGCTTTTCAAGAAGAAGAAGAAGAAGATAAAGATTTTTTTCATGGGGAAACAAGAAAGACAAGGTGCTTATTTTTTATTTTTTTACAAGAAAATAAAAGATTTGCGAATACATAGAACCACGCAGATGAAGAGTAAATATACACATATACACTCATACAGATGTTTACAACATTTAATGTCTTAGAATGTCACAAAGAAGAAGAAGAAGAAGAAGAAGAAGAAATCAACAGTGCCGATGGAAAAGGATATTCTGGGGAAAATCTGGTATTCAGGATTACACATCTTTAGCGGTTACACATGTTTATACTACACGTTTATCCATATTACGCATTTATTGATTGCATATTCACACTTCAATGATGCATACACATCAATGATGGATCAGAGGTTAGGTCAGTCTGCTCTTAATTTAATCCATCATAATCCATCCATAATGAATATGATCACACAAGCAATAATAAATGTGCTTCCAAATGAAGCAACAGAAACTGCGTGGCTTTTGCTTACCAGTGTGTATTAATTGGAGGATGACGCTTTATAAAAGTAATTGATAAAATCGAGATTTACTGTGCGTTGCAATTTATAGTGTTGTGGAAACTTCCAGTATAAATTGAATAATCTCTCATTAAAGGTAAGTTATCAAAGCAAGAGTCCACTTGCTTTTGCACTTGGCATTGAAATGTAATTACTAAAATGTTTTGAGAATTGGGTCAGTAAAGTAGAAAGCAGCTATTGTAGCCTAAATTCCCTCACTACACATTGTATTTATTTTAAAGTCTGCAGTGTAAAATAATATAAACATTTTTTTAAAGCTGCAATGTAAATGTCGAACACTACTTTCTGTCGCATTAACGCTTGCCTTTCATTGCAAATACAGAGTTCAGTGCAACATATTTGGTACACTGAGTGTCACAGCTTTCATGTATCCTGATTGATTCCACTCAAAGACTCAGAAGTTCTGCTCAATAAGAACAATAAAATAAAAAAAAAAGTAGGATCTGTGCAAGCAATCCAATTGGAAACCACCCTCACTCCTCTTTGCATTTATTGGCTCGCGTCTTAATTGGGCCTGCTTTATTGTAGAATATTCATCAGTATTCTTGTACATTTGACTGCTTTTTAATTGTCTGGACTGACAGCCCGGTACAGCTGCCCCCTTCAACCACACGCTGGGACGCATCTGGCAGTGAGCCGCGTTCACCAGGCCGAGTGTTCGCCAGATAATGTGTTTAGGTGCAATCTGCTCCAGGGACTAACGACGTTACCTGGCACCAGGATGGTGATGGCTGTCTGCACGGCCTTGCGGATGATGTTGTCCAGAGCGAACATCCAGTGCGGCTTGATGTTGTGGTTCCGCAGCACTTTGTTCACCTGAGGACCCGAGCGAAGAGAGGAGCTGATTCATTCGTCTGAATTGTACCTCAACTGACTTCATCTATTAAAAAAAAAATAATAATAATGTTTTGGATTTGAGAACAGCAAACATTAAGAACCCCTGCTCAGCTGCAAGTTCTTTATTTCCCACGCGGGGATATTTGCACCGATGACCAACAGGGGGCATCAGATCCGCACCATTGAAAGGATTACGCAACAGCCGCTGCCAGACAGAAAACAACCGCTTGCTCTGAGGAAATACAGTATCAGCTGGGCTTTATATGTGCAGCAGCCACCTCGGTTCCCTTCCATTGCCACTGAGCGATTCAAACACAGCGCCGGACAAAAGTTGTTGGGACACCTCGTGCGCTTGAGATGCACCGCATTGCACTGACGATCAGCCTCAAGTCTCCAGGTGCAGTTTATTTTAGTGCAGCCACTAACATTTACTTAATATTAATATTTATTAGGCACTGTTCCGTCCAGCTCAGAACTGGGTCGCACTGAGCTGCTTCTGCCTTGTGCTCTGAGTGTACAAACAGGAAATCAGTTTTCTTATTTGCAAGACAAAATGGGAAAATGTTTGAAGCTGGACCAGTGAAGAGAATAAGACAAATCCTCCAGCAGACCAGAGGGGCAGCACTGTTCTACTTCCTTCTGTATTGCCTTTGCTTTAAAGCAGCACTGTGCATTTTAGCGCTCACTCTGTGAACATACCGGATTTCATAACAGAGCCAGCTGTGGTATTGAGACTCTATAGCAGGGGTCACCAACACAGTGGCCCTGGGGCGCACCAGGTGGCACCCCAAAGGACCACATGGGTGACCCACAGGCCCGCTCTTAAAATAGCACAACTCGGTGAGCTGCGTAAAAAAACATTTTATTCTCTATCACACTTGCATTTATAAAGATTCGAAAACGACAATGTCTTAAAAATAAAAAGATTAAAAATGTTTTCACATCCATGAAGTCTAGAGAAGTTCGGGTGGACCCTGATTAATAGAAATCAAGTGTTGAACATTGATATTATCTGTACCATATCATGATAATCATTGCGATAAATGAACGTGATCAGTGTCTTCATATAGATGAGTATCATTATTTATAATATATCACTAAAGGCAAACTTGAGAAAGTTTGTTATTTTAGAAATGTGTAGCAAACTGGTGGCCCTTCGTGTGACTCGGCACCCAGGAGGTCGCTCTCGGGTTCAAAAAGGTCGTTGACCCCTGCTCTATAGTTACGTCTCCCCGCCGGCACCAGAGCACAGCGGTCCTGGTTGATACTCACAGCGTCCTGGAAACCGAACAGCACCACCTGCAGCTGACTGATGGCGGTGCTGTCGAAGTCCAGCTCCAGCTTGAGCTGCGACAGCGTGCCGGCGATGATTTTTCTGTCGGCCATGCGCACAAACTCGGCCAGGCTGACCACCAGGGTGGAGATGTGCTGCGGCTTCAGCCTGGTTTCCTCCGAGCCCTGCGGGTCCGCGGAGAGGAGAAAAAAACAGTCGCAACCAACCAGTGTGAGCTCTGTGGTTTATTCTGTTATTTGAACAACACTCACCAGCATGCTTTTCTAGAACAGGGTGACTGACACAAGTTTCACTGCGGCACAAGCACAAATTCAACAAAACTGTCATATACATCCAGTATGCAAAATACAGGGGGGGGGGGGATGTGGAGCCTTCCTGAATATTGACGGGTATTTTGCACACTGTATTAGCGTTGTCACCATACTGGATCTCAGACTTCGATACGATATATTTTTTTTTAAATATTGATTTTCAATACGATTTTCGATACTACGAACCGGAGAATTTTGGTACTATGGAAAAGTGATATTGAACCGTGTTTTACTCTTCAATATCCATATTTAATCGATATATTGATATTCTTGACAACGCTGCACTGTATACATCCACACGCAACTGGTATCTGCGTCGTGGTATCGGCACGTACACCGATACCCCGATGCCACGGTATTGGTATGGGCGCATCCCTGCTCTCGTTGGTGTGTTTTCGACCCCACCGACCTGCGCCAGCGCCTCCATCAGGTTGGCCACCACCTTGTCCCCGTCCTCGGTCAGGATGTGGTGCAGCGTGGCTCGCCTCTCGCTGTCCTTCCGCAGCATGAAGAAGCCGGAGTCCTTCTCATCGGGAGACGGCGGCGCGCTGTGGTCCTCGAAGTTCTCCACCGGGATGCTGCGGAGCAAAGGGAGAAGAAACGCGGTGGATTTCTCAATCGATCAATACTCTCTTCTGTACGCAACGCTCAACGATGTCTCATTTAGTCGCGGGCGGAGCTGAGCGCCGTGTTTACACTCTGTCCACGAGCGACACGAGGCCATCCGGCTGAATTACCACGTGAAGAAAGTATTACTCTGTATTTTCATTGGAACCTCGATTACATTTCTCTGAGTTTCTCAGCAGTCGCTTTGGCGCCTAGCAACCGCAGGCGGAAGCACGGTGATTATTTGTGGCTGAAGTGTTCTAGCTAACCGCATTAAACAATCATCCCCTATCATCCCCTTTTCTCATTTCTTCCCTTCCGTACTTTTCTGTTTTTCTTTCTATTAGGGTGATTGGAAAAACATACTTTTTTAAAGGAAAGCCATTTCAGCACGTTATACCGATATTACTAGCGTGAAATCTTTTGATTCGTAATAGATGATGACGGGTTTGCTTGGTTTTAGAGATACTCAAAAAAATGGTGGGATTCAAAACAAAAATTGACCCTGGGCTCAATATCTGTGTTTCAGGAAGCACTTCAGTGCAACGCTGTGTGATGGTTTTATTTGTTTGCTACTTCCTCCCACTTTTTATGGCAATTGTACAGTAAGCATGTACGTAGTGAGGGACCAAATATACCAGACGTGAAGGAAGCACAAAGGTTCACGCGCTGATACTTATGCTAGCTTGCGTGCTAACACCATTAACATTAAATATTCAAATATTACCACTCGTTTATTTAAACTTAAAACTTGTTTTGATGTTGATTGTGTTGTTGTGGATGTTTTTTTTTAGTCTAAGTTCTTTGTAAATGTATTTCATTGGGTAAAGGGGGCAGATAAAATAAGATTACTCTTCTTTCTGCTCCTTTCGTTTACGAGTTGGGATTGTTCGCGTTTGTGCTTAACTGTCTTGTTTTAACTCAACGAACGAAATAAAAATTCAAATAAAACAAAACAAAATAAAACGTAGCTCTTAATACCACTTGCGCTACCACACGGCCGCTCCCTACGTTTTGTGCCGCGTCATCGTCTACCTGAGGAAGAGCGAGCGCGGCCCCTTGACGTCCCGCTCGCTGTAGCACTTGACGCTGGGCTTGAAGATGAAGGGGTTGGAATTGAGGTCGTTGTCCGGGGAGACGGAGCCGTACTCGCTGCTGCTGCTGGTGTCCTCCACCACCACCGGCACGGGCAGGGAGATGCTGCGAAGGTACTCTGAACGGTGCAGGGACAAGACGGTAGACATTGGAGCAAAGGCGCGATGAAGGGTCGGATAGGCAAAGAATTTACTAATAGGGGAAATAATAAGCGGCTGGAGCCTGGAGGCAGGTTCACGTTAGAAGAGGTGCAGATGAGAGATTGATTTCCTTTCAAATACATCAGACAGAGAGTCTGTGTCTGATGTATTAAGACAGCAAATTACAGCGTTTGTCTTGCAGCGGTTGCTGTGTGGTTAGCGCTGTTGTTGTTGTTTGTGCTTGAAATGAAATGAATGAATGTGAGGAGCAGGAGGCAGTTCCTGCCTGGGCAAAGGTCTGAAGGAAGGAGGAGAGAACAGGTGGGGAGGGCGGCGCAAGAACTCACCTGTCCCTGGAGAAAGAGCTGCGGGGAGAAAAACAAAACAAAAAAAAACAAAGTATGCGTCAGTAAGAAAGACATGATTTCCGTGGAAGAGTTGCAGAACAACATTTCCAAAATATGCAGATGGGTGTGAGCCTTCCGAGCGCCGCTCTGATCTTGTGTGCAGCTGCCAGGAAAACGAGACGAGCTGGTGGAGCTCGAAGGAGAACGCAGGCGACAGTGAAACGCACGCGAGAGCGGCAAGTCGCCTCGGTGTTCATTCAGTTTCGGAGCAGATTTTTCCGTATTGATATAAAGACTATTTGCTTTGTCTGGCAGCGGGCGAGCACTTCCTGCTGACTCCCAGCAGCCGGTGTCCCGGTTCAAACTAACAGACAGACAAGGCAGACAGACAGACAGGCAGGCAGACAGACAGAGGTCTCCTTGAGATATTGCAGCCCCTATTTCCTGGGGCAGGGGGGGATCCGGTGTATGATCGCTAAGAGGCGAAAATGTTGATCTTCTTAATATTATTTAAAACAAGGAGCATAGGCCTCACACACCTGGGCAAAGTAATCACCACTTTCTCAGGAGAAAACCTCATACTGCAACTTACGATTTAAAAAAAACAAAAAACAAGAGCAAAAATAAATAAATTAATATTTGGCTTAATTGTGGCTTAGCTTTTCAATTATGTGTTATCCGCTAGCGGATTCATGTCACACTTACTTACATCTACGCAGTATATTGGTATATTTATCCCTCTGTTTAGCTCTCTCATTTATGAATCGTATGATTTAGCCCAGCAAAAGTTGATGCTTTCTTGCATCTTTAGCTTCTTTTGAATGGGCCTTGTTCAGGGTCTTGAATTGAAGGTGAGTTGAGAGTGAATTTAAGGGTATTAGGTACACAACCAAACAATAGGGGGGGGGATGCTATATAGTCTTTTTACAGTTAGTACTGTTTTTTCTACCTTCCGCCAGAAACTCATTAGTCATCCCACATTGTCAAATCTGTTAGCTCTTAGCCTGCGGTGCTCAGCTCGTGGCCGGCCTACCGGTGAAGCCACTCTTGCTCTTCTTCTTGCGGCTGGTGACCGTCAGGAACTCGTCCGTGAGCAGGTCGAGGGCAGTCGCCCGGCGGTCCGGGTCCGGCTCGAAGCAGCGCAGGATGAAAGCCTTGGCCTCCAGCGACATGGACTCTGGGATCTCCGGGTGGATCTTGAACATGCCCACCTGCGATGTGCGAGCGGATATAGCGCATATAGGTAAATAATACTAATTATGATATAACAATATAGGTAAATAATACTAATTATGATATAACAATATAGGTAAATAATACTAATTATGATATAACAATAATAATGGATTGGAATTATGTAGCACTTTTCAAGGCACCCAAAGCACTTAACATTGAACCCATTATTCGTTCACACCATATTCACACTGGTGGTGGAGCTACATGTGTAGCCACAGCAGCCCTGGGTCAGACTGATGGAAGCATGGCGGCCAGTCTGCGCCAAAGGGCCCCTCTGACCACCACCACCACCAAACATGCACTCACATTCGTACGTGGCAATGTGGGTTACGTGTCTTGCCCAAGGACACAACCACAGACTAGGATGGAGCGGGATTTGAACCGCCAACCTTTTGGTCATTAGACAACCCGCTCTACCTCCTGAGCCACGGTCGCCCCAATAAAAGTAATATTTGGAGATTTTGAGAAGAAACAGCGACATCGAGTGGTTGAATTTTAGATTGCAGCCCTCCACCTCCGTCTCCCAGGCTTGCCAGCGACCTACCTGGCCTGCCCACACAGACCTGGATACCTCATCTACATTCTTCTAACTTGGTTTGTGTGAGGACGCGAGTGTTCATCCTAATTAAGAAACGCGCTGTCAAGTGGGCTGGATTGTCCACACCAGGCTTCCTTAGATATATGGTGGTGCAAGATGGCAGCTAACTGGGAGCAAGACCCTTGATCTATGTATATTGATTCTTATATGATAACCATTGTGTTGGAAAACCAAATTACTTTCACTGGACTGTGATTATAAACTTTTATCAATGTATTTATTGGGAGTACATTTGGCTTTTCCCAAGATAAAAATCTTAAATCAGACCAATTATTGTACACTGGACCTTTACCAACGAGCAGAAGGGAGCCCTGGACTGAGAATGTGAACACATATCGCATGTGAAGTGTACATTTTCTGATTGTGGGAAAAGCGCCTTCATGGGAATCCTCTTGTTTTCCAAGGGAGCTGCAGGGAAAAGTAGCCTGCAGCGGCAGGCGGGAGCAGGAACGTCCAAAGGTCTCGCGCGAGAGCAGAAACAACAACCCGAGAAACTTCTTCCGTTGCCGTTTCGTATTGTTAGAGACTGGAGACATTCCTCTGAGGCTGAGTGAAGAGCATTCAAGGACACGGGCCTCACCAGCAGGGCATCATCCCAGGAGATAAATCAAATGCGACTGCGCTTACATGAGATTCATATCCATATCTGGAGCTGCCTTTTCCGTTTCTTGTCCAAAGATTGGGTCTAACCTCGCAGTGAAACTGGAGATGCAATCCTGTCGTTCAAGCGTAAAATCTTCCCTCGAGCTGTGATGGCAGCAGGAAGTGACTCGTTTGCCCCTCTTGACTTGGCAAAGGTTCAGTCCAACGGTCTGGTAGTGCGATTCGCCGCAGGGAAGAGACGTTTTGAAATGTTTAGTACACGTGCTCTTTCGCGCACCGATCATAGGAAACGCTGTCAGGGTCTGTCAGCTTCTGTGTACGCGAATGAAAACCCCCTGCGTTTGATTGGACGGCTAGAACGCTTTTAAGGCAACATTTAATCAACTCCACGGTGGCATTGACAAAATTAATGGGGGGGGGGGGGGGTGTCATTTGCACTGAAATATGAAAAAACAACCCCCCCACCCCCCTGTCGCCCTCCTGCGAACAAAACATGTTTATTCCCAAACAAATGTTCATGTGTAGACCTTGTTTGCACTTTCAACTGGACCCGATCGTGTTACAGGACGCAGGTGCACCAGTGACTCATCCACTGGTTCTGCACAAGAGGAACTGAGAGTGAGCATGTTTTTAAAAAGTCAGCTTTTTTTTTTTTTTTTTTTTTTTGTATTTAAGAGTCCGCATTGACTCGCACATGTGCATCTATTTTTTAATAGTCATTTGTCTCATGTCGAAATATCCTGCCTGGTCCTACAAACAGCATCATTATTAATCAGGTGATAAGTCAACCTGAAATGGGGAACGTTTCTCTGTGGCGTCTGCACTCAAGGACATCTCATTAGATTATAGGATAATAAGAAACAATAAGGGCAAAATCATATGCAAGTATTTTGTTAATCATACCCGCAACATTCTACTGATTACATCTAACTTCCTCTGATCGACGTCTCTAAAGCTTCTTTAAAACGAAAAGAGATTTTGGAACAATCACTTTTTGATGTCCGTGACAGGAAAGGGGGGACCCGGGTCAGGTGGGAATTCTAAAACATGTGGTTGCGGAAAACACCTAGACGACGTTCTGTTTGGATCCAAAGGCCCGATGGGAAGTGAACCTGCTGCAGCTTCTCACCTTGAACATGGCAGCCTGCGGTTCTCCCAGCTCATAAAACGGAGGCTTTCCGGTCGCCATCTCGATGATGGTGCAACCCAGAGACCAGATGTCTGCCGGCTTGCCGTACCCGCGGGGACCTTTGTCGATGATTTCCGGAGCCATGTACTGCAGCGTGCCTGCACAAACAGACATAAACCATTACACACTTAGTCGACAGGTGATTGTACGCAGGAATGTAGAAAAGCAAATTTAAAGACATTTGATGAAGTTTTATTTCATCTAATGTCTCTTTTTTTTCTTTAGTATTTGAACAAATGATTCCTTTCAGTGTGGGCTCGCATCGATGTGACTATATTAGTGGGACACTGCAAGAGATTTGCGAATGGATGAACGTTTTTAGTTACATGTAGATATGTACAGTGTTTATCAAACATTTGATTGGAGACACTTTCACATCTTGGCATTTTGATAATCTTGTGTCCCGTATTTACAACTGCCTAACTGCCTTTACATTGTTTGGTGATGAACTTAAAAGGAACATTCGATTGCTTTCCCACAATGCCAAAACTGGAGCCGTTTTTAGTCTTCATGCTAGGCTACGCTAAGCTAATAGCACCTGGCTACAGACAAACGTTTAAAAATGTTTCTCATACTGACACACGTCACTTTTGGCGCACAGTCTAACGACAACTGAGGGTAATTTAAAGATGTAATGTAAAGTAATGCAAAAAAACTAAAAAATAATTCCAACTGCTTTTAAGACAGCCTCAGTAAAAAAGAAAAAATGAAGGTGTGTGAACAAGCAGAACAGTGCAAAAACACTGGAAAGTGCTTCATTTGGTTAAATATGCCAGAAAAACAAACTGTCCCACTGAGCCTCATGGCCTCATTTCACTCCCTGCAAATAGCTGTTACAGCAACCGGAGCTTTATCGGGTTAAGCCAAGCTCGTGGCCTTGAGTGCGCGGCGGCAAAGAAGCATTCTGTGCCGTCCTGCGCTGGGCGCTGCCGTGCAAACGTGCAGATTCCCCCCGCGGGCTGAAAGGGCTCCTTTGTTCTAAGAATAGACTTGCCGGGGCAGTGTGCGCTACTTTTAGAGAACTTGTGGTGCGCCGAGCTAAAAACAGGCGACGACACATTTATAGCAGAGCCAGGCTATAAAAAGGACCAGCCCAGTTCCCCACCCCCCCCACCCTGAAAGAGCTCTGCTATTCAGGGTGAGTCCCCGTTTGCGGCCAATGAGCTGCTAGACCTTCTGGGCCCACGCGGGTCTGAGGGAGCCGCTATTGGCCGGCAGGGGGTGTCGAGATCACATGGTCACACGGGCCCCTTGACCTGTGGGCAGATAGACTCCACACCCAGGAGCTTATGAATAGCAACAGTCAGCTATTTTCTGCTTGTGTTTTCTTTCAGAGGAGCATCTTAAATGTCCAGTGTGTAAAATGTGGCCTGATTTACCATTTCTATATTGGTATAAGCTTAATATAGTGTCCATAAATACATGAATGAAAGAGTACACTCGCAGTATAATAAAAGTTATTTGGTTTTTTCCACCCTCAGAATGGTTCTTATTTACATATATATATATATATATATATATATATATATATATATATATGTATATATATATATATATATATATATATATATATATATATATATATATATATATATATACATATACATATATATATATATTTATATACACACATATATATGTACATATACATATATACATATATATATATATATATATATATATATATATATATATATATATAATATGTATATACATATATATATATATATATATATATATATATACATATATATATATATATATATATATACACAAAATATATATGTAGAAGAAGGTGGACGAGGTATCCAGGTTTGTGTGTGCAGGCCACCGTAGTTTACTGGCAAGCTTCAGAGAGGGTGGGAGAGTGAAAAACTCTGCAATCTAATATGTAACCACTTGATGTCACGGTTTCTCTTCAAAATCTCCAAATATTACACACTTTTCCTGTGTAATATACATATATATATATATATATATATATATATATTTATATATATATATATATATATATAATATCCTGTGTGTGTGTGTGTGTGTGTGTGTGTGTGGTACCTGTGAAGGTCTCCGTGCACGGATTGATGCCGGCCAACCTCTTGGACGTGCCAAAATCCGAGATCTTCAAGACGCCGCTGTAGGTGTTGATGAGAACGTTGTCGCCCTGAGAAACGAGGGACAGTCGTGTGAGAACGGCAAGCGCACGCACACACACACACATTGCTGAGCTGAATACCATCGGGGAGATGGTATTTGGATAAAAGGGCCGACGGGGAGTCTTTGAAAGTGACAGGCAAAGGCGTGAGAAAGGAGGTCGGCGTCCCCGCTTTCCAAAAAACAACAAAAACAAAGCGATTAACGTTTGGCTCACATGGCCGCGTTGTTAAATCAGGTGGAAGGGCAGGAGTGACAGCGTGCGGCAGGGCTGCCATCAGTTCAGGGAGGCCCCTCCTCCCCCCTTTAAGAGGATAAGCTAACGGGAGAATCACTGCGGCAAACACATGGAGCAGGGTGCAACGTATAGTGGCATCTAAGTGGAGGATGCATGTGTCTGCTTTGTAGTTACAATGAAGAAAAATGATAGTTAACTGTTGGCTTTTCATTCCTTAATAATGAGCATTACATTACAGGAAGGAGGCTCCTATATTGCACATTTCTGGACTATTGATGGGATGATGATGATAAGTTGAATTCAAGGAGCTCTCCGTCAGTTATAAAGGCCTTTTATTGCTCGCTCTCGGTCATGCAAACCTTCTAAAAACTCCCACGCGTTCCGGCTGCACGCCCTCGCCAAGGAGTCAATCTGAGTCAAACTGAGTCAAAGTGACCCCCCCCCCGGACGGAGGCGTGGTGGAGCCGAAACGCGTGGGAGTTTTTCCAAAGGTTTATATGACCTGAGCGGGAGCAATAAAAGGCAGTTAAACTTGACAGATTGCCATCATCACAGCAGATATGTCAAACTGCGAGGTGGAGGGAGATTTCAGGGTTGGAAAAGAGTTGATGGGTTGATTTGTTGATGGGTGAAAAATGTTTGCAGAGGGACACGAGAGATTTGGCAAATCTTTGTTTGGCGGCGGGGCTAAAATCTGACAGAACTGTTTTTGCACGGTTCCTCTAAGGCACATCGCTTAAATGTTGCGCACTACTCAACCTGCGAGATAAAAAGTACTTGATTTTCTACCTTGAACAACTTCCATCACGCCGCTATTCAGCTGTTGTTGCATCTCAGTCAGAAAAGAATTAGCAATATAATTTGATTTCACCTGAAATACTTTTAATCTTGTATAGTTACTATTCATTTGAATCACTTAAATGTAGTTTTTTTTTGGTCCTTTTTCTTCATTGTGCTAAAATGCTGCCCACTGTCTTTTAGTCTTAAATCCAAAAACCGACGGCTACCTTCTACTGCTATCTTTTTCCGTTCTCAGCGCTGGCCAGCTGCTAGTTACTTTATCTACTAGTCATCGTATGCAGGATATGCATCATATTTATTCCTTAATACTCCAAAAAACAAATTACAACAACAAGCGGGAAGCTCGGGCTAAAACAACATCTCCTTTCAGCAAAATTCCGTAGAAACTGTGAGGAATTTGAGGAATTCGACAGGTTTTCGAGCCTGCGACGGCGGAGAAAAGCATAGCACAGACGCAGGTCACCTTGATGTCTCTGTGCGCGATCTGGTTGTCGTGCAGGTATTTGAGGCCCTCCAGGATCTGCCGCGTGTAGAAGCCGATGGTGGGCTCGTTGTTCTTCAGGGGTCCCCACTTGGACCTGAGCAGCGCCGACAGGCTGCCTGGGGACCAGAGTTTTCACCATTGAGAGACGACACCTTTCCCCACACGGTTGTTTTTTGGTTTTCATTTTATATTTTTAGCAACAGGTTTTGAGTCAAAGCCGAGGCAAGAACGGCGCAGTCTCACCTCCGGGCACCTGCTCCATGAAAATCTTGATGAAGCCGTTCTCGCTGATGGAGCCCAGGTACTGGACGATGTTCTTGTGCTTGAGGTGTTTGTGCAGAGCGATCTCCTCGTGAAGCGGCTGCGAGTATCTGGAAATTCAACAAAACACTTTAAAAGTTAAAGAATCTTTTTTTTTTTTTAAAGAAAAAAACATTTCCAATTACCAACATGATGATGATAATGAAGGTGCTAAAAGAGAGCAACCCTTGAACAATCACAAAGAAATCTTTCATAAGTTATTGATGGGTAAATGTGAAAAAACAAAAAACAACCCTATCAATTGTTGCTGGTCCACTTTCTCTCTGACTTTCTGCAACTGATGAATATTTTCCTGTGTTTTGTTCATTTGCGGCTCCTTTTCCTCGTCAAGCTGTCAAACATCGGCTCTTTCAAACACAAAGGAGCGGCTTACCACTTGATCAAGTTACTGGATTTTGGCACAAACATACAATGTTGTGCTTTTAAACATTTTAGGGCCGGGGGGAGGGGGAGGGGGGGGGTTGCCGAGTATCAAGCAGTCCATGAACTCGACTTCAACTGTGAACGTGCAGCACTTGTGTGTTGTTTGTCTCGCTGGGGATGAAAAGCAGCAGGAACAAAGCCAGCGACCGCCTGACGATCGGCGCTCGAGACTTGAAAGAGACGGCAGAGTCGCTGAGTGTTTCCTCGAGGGCGACGCTAAATGTCACCGGCGCGCTCAGACTGAAAGCTGACAGCCGGCAGAATCTTTCACGCGTTCCGACTCGGCGCAGCCTGCGAGACTCGCGCCCTCGCTCGGGCCCCCCCCCGTCTCCACATTCGGTTCCCACACGGTCGACTTATTTACCTAAATTCTCAACATTCCTGGCTGACGAGCGGCACTGCTGACTGGCTGAAGTGATTAGAGGCAGGCGTTGTCGTTCAGCTGTGCGAGGAGCAGCTACCGCGGGGGGCGGGGGTGGGGTGGGGGGGGCAACTGTGAGGCCTCACAATCTGACTCCAACAACAGGGGTCATTTTTGAATGAAAAGTGATTTTGGGCCACGACTTTTACTAGTTTATGGCACCATAACGAGAGAAAAGCAGAATGGCGCAAGTACAGATGAAAATAAAGTCAAGCTACAAATTCCTACTGATATGAATTCAAGTAATTCAGGAAAAAAAAACAATTCAAGCATAAAATCTAAATCAATAAAAAAATAAAAAAAATAAATTGTGAGCACACCAAAATAATAGCCGTATTTACGGGGGAGGATTGGGCCACAAGAGAAAAACATTAAGATGGAATTTCCAATTCGAGAATAAAGTTGACGTAAAAAAGATTTTTTTGTGATTTGTGAATAAAATCAAAATGTTTCAATTAGTGTATCAATGTGAGCTAAGACAGAATGTTGAGAATAAAGTTTAATGGCTCCGCTCTCGCAAGTCCAGTGGAGGACTTCTGTTTTCGCCAGTTTCCTGATTACTGTGTGAACCTTGTGGGATACACCTGTTTCCAGCAGTTCACTTTTAACTGTGGGTAACTGGGTTAATCCACCATCCAGCCAGTCTACTCGCCAGATTCCACTTTATTTGCGTTGACTTTATTCACGGAATTTCTACTTTATTCACAAAATTTTGTCTTTTTTAACGTTGACTTCATTCACAAAATTTCGACATTATTTACGAAATTTCAACTCAAATACGAAAATGAAAACTTAATAAATAATAATTATACAAATCTCCTTGCTGTAATATCCTAATCGTCTTTCATACGTATCAGTAATGTCACTGCCCAGCACATAGTACTGGCCATACAAAGGCACAGTGGCCTCAAGTGGAAGAAGCCTTTTTACACCAAAATCCAAAGTCAAACGTGATGTCATGATGCTGATGATGGTCTTAATGTTAATTACAGTCGTGGAAAAAACTTCATGGACACCCTTTATGTCCAATTATGGTTCTTAAATATTTGACAGAGAACTTTTTTTGGGCCGTTTCAAAAGATTTGGCTGCATCGCAGGCACACAAACAATGGAAATTATTTGATCTATTATTTATTTTGCTAATAAGACAAAATAAGAAACTTGAATTCCTTGTAGTTCTTGCACTCTGGACGTGTTCCAAAGGACGTCTTCTTGCTGAATAATCCACTTCTGAGCTGGACTCAACAGTGCACGTGCAGCAAGCATGTGGGTAAGTGTTGGTGACAGCATGAAAATTAACTGCACTTGGAGACTCAAGACCGAAGATTCTTAGCGCTATACAGAACATCACAAATGCATGAGGTGTCCAAAAACTTTTTTCCACCACTGTATTAGGGAGTCAGGTTAACGAACAAAAAAACACAGTGGAGCCAGTGTTTTCTGTACCAGGATGCATTCAACTACAAGGAAATCACAGCATGTGGCAGTGAGCAAAACCGTGCAGCGTGTTTTCTTCCTCCCCCCTCCCCCACCCCCTCCCTTCCTTTCTCACCTGCTGTCTCTCTCTGGGATTTCCTTGATGGCCAGCCGCACCTGGTTGCTGAGGTCTCGGCCGGCGTACACGACGCCGAAGGTGCCTTTCCCCAGGATCACCCTCTCACCGTGCTCGTCGTACTCGTAGTCGTACTGCCGGGAAGAAGACGGGACACATTCTTTAGTCGCTCCGTAAGGGACACGTGCGCACATTTAAGTCAAATCAATGCGACGGCCGCAGTCATATAATAAGCAGGTGTGCCATTCGTTGACACGTGGCTGATTTCAGGCAATAACTTGTAAAAAAGGGCAACCAGCGCTGGAATAAAGCAGAGATGAAAATTCAATCAGTTTGGAAGCTCCGGCTTTTAGGTCTTGAAACGATTTCTTGCAAAATCACATCATCTTTTCATGATGTTAGAGTTTATTACATTTTTTTTTTTTTTGCCTTTGATGTGCGATAAAATGTCTACAGTTGTTTTGCTTTTATGAAAAGCTAAATAAAAACGGGACACAGTGAGAACCGAGTGTATTTATGCCAATGATGACTCCTACTTCACGTTACTCTGCAGTCCCGTGATGCGTTTGTAAGCACCCTCGCTGACACAGAAACCTTCCCGAGTCCCTTTACTGTTTCAAATTGTTTTTTTTCTTTCAGGTGTTAAGGGAGGTAATTAGCCACTGGAAAATGTTGCATGACATTTTCTAAAAGACACCGGGGTTCGAAATGCACCGGGAATAAATACAGACAAAAGAAGAAAAAAAGAAATGAAGCCCCGCCGATTTATTCTTTGTGACGGGTGGAACCGCATTAGCCTCGTCATCCTTCCTGTGACATTTACAGCCCGGCCAAGAGCGCAAAACAAAACAAAAAAACAAGAAGAAAAACCCACCGCGCGCATAAACACATCACAACCAGTCAACAGGATGTCTGAGGCGTCAGCGTTGAGAATGCTGTGGGTCGGGTTGCTCTATCACCACCGAGCACTGCCTTAGGAAATCTTTTATTTATTTATGTTTATTATTATCACACCTTGTGGCGTCTTGACAAAGTGAAGGGTTGTTGTTTCCAGAAGGGCTCTAAGATGAACTCTAATCCTCCGGCCACTTTAATAGGTCCACCTTTCAAGTACTGGCTACCTGATGGAGGGGCCATTAGTTCACTGTGATGTGGTGACAATTCCAGTGCATCAGCACTTTGGCAAAATACTCAAGACCAGCCCGCCGGGCACCAACCGCCACAGATCCCCTCACTTCCCCATTGTAGCGTATATGTGCTTGTTAGGCTCTTTATTCAGAGTGAGTGCTCAGTCAAAAGTGTGTCACCTCCAAGGCGTCGGCGTCGCACTCGCCCTCTTCCGGTCCCTTCCAGGCCTCCTCCGTGATGCTGTTGACCAGGTCGCAAAACCTGCAGGAGAAAGACGGACTTGTGTAGACTCGCATTTTGCTAAAGAGAAAGGAATGAATCCCTCAGCGGGCACCAAGAGTCGCCGCAAAACCAACAACAAAGCCTGTTGCCATTTGCTCTCGCAAGACTCGCAGAATCACTTGCAGGCAAAAGAAATAAGCAGCTCGTTATATCTTGTGCTGGTGAATATCATGCTGAAGTAACAGTGGGGATTTTTTTTTAACACCAAACCGTAATAAAGTCGCTGTCCACAGAGTTTGCATCACACAAATTAGACAATCACTTTTCAACATTTTTCTTTTCTTCATTTCAACTGTGAAAAAATACCCGTGGGGATCCACTTATCACAACTACTTATGTCTTTGCTGAAAAAGTAACCCTATAGATGTATTGAATGCCGAGCCAGTCATCTCCTACCATAGCACCATAGCTCCAGGGGGCAGGGCTACACCCTCAACAAGTCGTCAGATCACACAGTATCGCCACGTCCATAAGGAAACATGAAAGCATAAATACTCCACGTGTAGTTGTGTTTTTTTTTTCAAAACATACGTTTATGATTCTCAACAGTTTTTTTTTTTTTTCACACCACACTGCACTGCCGCTCCCCTGCTGCCCACGTGTCTGGATTTATGCGTGATGACCTTTTGCAAACTGCTGCCCCGTGCATGCACATGCCGTCCTGCTGTCACATGTGCACACGCGCCGACACAATCGTAACCCCCCCCGCCCCCCCAACCCCCCGCTACCGCCCCCACACACACACACACACACACACACACACACACACACACCATCCACTCCCTCCCCTCCCTTCCTTCCTGCCGCCTCGCCCCCTCGTCTCGCCTCTCCCGAGATGAGCAGCTCTATGACAACAGCGGCGCACCATGAATCAGAGGCTCTCGCACTTCACATTAATGGAACTCAAAGTGTCCGAGAGAGAGAGACAGAGAGAGAGAGAGAGAGAGAGAGAGAGAGAGAGGGAGAGAGAGAGAGGGAGAGAGAGAGAGAGAGAGAGAGACAGAGAGAGAGAGAGAGAGAGAGAGAGAGGGAGAGAGAGAGAGAGGGAGGGAGAGAGAGAGCCACTGATGTGAGAGCCGCGAGTCTGCACAGCCGGGTGTCTCAGCTCGGCTCGGCTGGCCTCGGGGGGGGGGGGCGCAACGGCGCCAGAAAGAGACAAGGTCTGTTTCTGCCGTAATAGACAGGAAGTGGGAAATTTTGCTGCCTGAGCGCAGCAGCTTGCCAGTGGGGTCTGAACTAGTGTGTGTCTGTGTGTTTTGGGGGGAGGGGGGTGGGGGGGTAGGTATAGGGAGGCAGATACGTCTTAAGGATCTAAAATAAAAAAAAAATCTTTGTGTGAGAACACAACCATGACTGATGTGTAAAAATGTTTCTCGTGCTTGATTTGTTCTTACATTCCAGTGGGTCAGTGCCTCACACGACACGGCTCATGATAAAATCTTTCCATTGTGTTTTCAAGTCATGGACTCTTGACGGATCTTTCTAAAGGCCAGAAAATCCCGAGACAAGAGTTCATTACGAGCGCGACATCACGGCTTCGTACCTGCTGTGTGTCGGCTCGCTCTGATTGGCTGAAACATTTCAATGCATCGCGTGAGTTACAGAGGTGACGGGAAGTCACACCACTGCGAATGCTATACGGCCTGCATGACGGCGGAAGTAAATTCAAGATGTCGGAATGTCTTGTGTGCCGGGTGAGCAACTCCACTGAATTACTGATCCAGTTGAAAGCTGGTGTTTCTTTCTTGGCCTGCTAATCAATTAGGGGTTGAATGCAGCCACAAATGCAAAGACTCACACGGACCGCTGATGTCACGATTTTCAATCTTCAGTGTGATAGACACTGTATTCTGGCTCGTCCAGCACAAATCTGGATGTGGCGTTTTCCCCTCGATTCTTTCCGTCTGAACCTGGCACATCAAGGTGTGATGACTGCAGCAGTGCCGGGCCTGACAGTGAGAGTGAGAGCGGACAGACCTTCTGCAGTGCATCTCCGTGCAGAAATAGATCTGGAAGTCCTCGGCGTTGTGAAGGACGTAGAGGAAGGCGCTGCGCTCGTCAAACTTGGAGATGCTGAGGAGAAGAAAAAAAAATAAAACAACTGAGCACCGCGGCAACGCGGAGGCCGAACGAGGCGAACGGCCTCAGGTATCAAAGTCTGCCTGCCAAGAAATCCCAGCGTGCACGGACCAACAGCGTGAGCCGCGCAGCTGGGAGTGATGTTCCGTGCGTGCGGTAGCAGTGTTGCGACGCTGGTTCGTGCAGGGATGTTGGAAATAGAGAAGCATTTGTTTGCGAACTTATCCGGCGAGACGAGCACTTGCGCGGTTAAGCGAGCGCGCCAAGGCCGGGAGCTGCAGAGCCAGACGGCCGAGTGTGTGTGTGTGTGTGTGTGTGTGTGTGGCCGTCATTGTTGCCTGCACAGCCGCTATTGTGTCCCGCCGGCTGACTGCAGGCTGAGTGGGCACGGAGAACGAGTGGTTCCCTAGCAACGTGCGAGCGCGAGCCCTCCGTCTTTGCCCGATCTGACACCGAATTCCTCCCGAGGACGGCGGAGAACGAGTCAAGGAGGGATGTGGTCTCCGGCGGAGTCTCCTGATGGAGCGACGACGTGCTCAAGTTCTGACCTCAGCCCGGCCCGCTCTCCAGTTATCGGCAGGAGAGCGTCTGCTAGGTCAAAGGTCCAGTGTGCTTTCTCGCTTCTCCTCCCTCTCCCGAGCTTGCCAGTGAGCTACGTTGGCCTGCGCACCCAAACCTGGATACCCAAACCTTGTCCACCTTCTTCTTCGTTGGTTCATTTGAGGACACAAACGTTCAGCCTAATTACGAAACGCGCTGTCAGGCGGACTGGATTGTCCACACCAGGCTTCCTTAGAAATATGGCGGTGCAAGATGGCAGCTAACTGGGAGCAAGACCCTTGATACTAATGTATCGCTTTATTTTGATCCACTTTAATGAAGTGGATCCACACTTTTGACTTCCTTGACATGACGCTAATTGCAAGTATGCAAAAGTTTAGTTCAGGGAAATCATCCCTTTGTGAATTTGCATTGGTCGCCGAGACTTCATCGTTGGTTCTCTCTGTTGTGGGGGGGCAATTTACACAATGGCTGAATATGCTGTTTTCTGGAGTAAGCTATTTTTTTTCTGAAACTATTCATGTGGGGCTGCTTTACAAGGGTCAATATCACATCGTTGAGAAGGAAAATGATCAAGAGTTTGAGGTAGAAAATACAACAAAAAGAATGATGACGTGCCACACTGACAAAGTCCAAACTGACCTGACGCCTCGGACTGATGTGGCGCTGAAGTTCCACTCGTGAATGCCTTTGTTCTGTGGGGCAGATCAAAAATGAATATGAACAGATCGCAGCATCACCGAACATGGCCTCGGCCACCTCGGGAGTAATAATAATAACAAAAAAAAAAATACCTCAAAGGTTTGCATCACATTAGCAACGGAAGAACAGCGTCAAGCTGCCAGGTCAGCGGGGCTGACGGGGCAATTTTCTTCTGATGAATTTTAGATGAGTTTTAAGTTTGCAATGCATTAACATTATTAGAAGATAATCAATGAGGCAGCTGCACCGCCCTTATGGCACCAAAGGAGCGCCAAGCGAGCATCTAATGCAAGATAACAAAGCAGGAAAAGCAGCAATCTGTCCACCATCTGTTAATGTCTACTTACGATAAGCGCCTCTGATGTTATCATTTGTTAGCTCGTCTAATTACATAAAGCAAAGCAAGAGCAGCTGAGCTTTGGATGGCAAAATTATATGGACTCAAATGGCTTAGGTAAGACAAAATTCAATTGTAACAGCCACCGCACTGAACTAGCTTGCACAGGCATGCGCAAACTACGGCCCGGGGGCCATTTGAGGTCCGTTAAACTTTTTAATCTGGCCCGCCGAATTTTAAACTATGTTAATAAACCTTATGAATGCTTTAGTTTCCCTCCGTTCTGGCGTTCTTTTGCCACAGTGATGACGATATTCTGAAGAATACCATAACATAACAGTAACTGTTAGTACGAGACAAAAGCCGTATTTCATTCGCTTGATTTTAACTTCAACAAAGAGGACGTCAAAGAGATATTTTGATGTTACGGCTTTTGTTCATTTTCAACTGAAGCACATGTTTTCGACACATTTCTTCTCCTACGAGGTGGGTCACCGAAACACTCCATCCATCTGCTGCTGCTCCGGCTCCCCCTGTCAAATTTCAGAACCCACTGTGGTCTCGCCAGTCAAAAAGTTTGCCCACCCTGAGCTAGCATGTTTCCGTGGCTGTCCGGCTAATGGTAGCTGTTTGGCTAACGTTAGCGTTACATTCAATTCAAGCATTTCAGTCCTGCACGGCTGAAACCTGGTTGTTTGTCTTTATTTGTCTTCTTTCAAAGGATTGCTTTAAATTAACCTTGTTTACATTATTATTAACACTCCCATCTGATGTGTCGTCATTTTCTTGCTACTTTTATCAAACCCTGCACTTAACGGAAGACCTCCCGCTGTTTCATCTCAGTGACAGTGACATCGGACCACCAATACCAACCTTGTCGTCGGGGGCGACGTGCCAGATGGAAACCGTGTTGTCGTCGACGTCTTTGTTTATGGACAAATACGAAGGCTGATAAACTTTGGTCGGCTCAAGTATCAGAACCTGTAAAACAGACACGTGTCACATCATTCATCTTGCACCCACCATTCAGGGCGAAGACATTTTTCCCTCCTCCCACTGTAGCCTGATCAAACTGGTCCGTGTGGTGCACGGCTGACTTGTGAACCTACAGGAAATCGCACGGAGGTCACGTCTGTCTTGGTGGCCTCCACCAGGAAATCCATCCAGAAATCCACCAGCTCCTGTTTGGGCGCCGGCTGCTCCACGCCGGGTTTATGGAAGTGCTGGTAGATTAAAATGGTCTCCACCAGAGAGCGCAGATACCTGAGAACGAGCAGAAAGGGCAAAAACGTAAAGCACATCAAACCGACTCTGAATTTTTTTGCAATTAAACTGCTGAACAGCGGGAAGGAAGATTCTCCGGCATCCCGCCCGCCATCAAAAAGTCACAAGGGGGGAGAAAAACCCAACAAAAAAAACCCCAACATAATTTAGAGGAGTTTCATTTAGTTTCAAAGCGGTGAGCACAGAAGAAGAAACAAACAACGCGGCGAGATCGCGTTTCCAGGGCCGGGAACTCGTTTGTCTTCGCGGCATTAAAACCGACTTAAAGAGCTCTCGCAGCACCAACGCAAACACGGAGCGGCAGGGCCATTAGTGGCACGTTTACACGCATGTTGTGTGCGCCTGGCATGATCTCATAAACCCTTGAGGAATGGATGTTGTGGTAAGAGAGCCTCTTTTTTTCTTTTTTAATCTATGCTTAATATAAAGCGCAATTAAAGGCTAATCAAGGGCAAATGATGCAGAGCCGTCATGTTTTCTTGCTTACGCCAGCTTGACTTTGAGTTTGAGGCCGAGAGAAATAGAATTTTCCCAGAGATGAGCGTGGCGACAGATAATTATCACATCGAGCTAAAATCATAGAATCGCAGAATGTGCGGCACGTGTGAATGTAAAAAGAGAGAGAAAAAAAGCAGCTGTCGTCTCATCAGCGCGCTGCAGCTGTGCAAATTTACGGCCGCAACGCAATCTCCCACTTTTTCGCTTCTGCGCCACCGTGCTTAATAGCCTGAGGATTAGAAAGATGTAGCGCCAATCCACTGAACAAAACTGCACAATGACTTTATGGAAAAAGTAGGGACTGAAGATGGTGACAAAGGAAACGGTCAGGTAGTGGGAAACACATTTAGAATGTGTACACAAGATACTCCAAGAAACTCTGATACTCAATATACAAGAGTAGGAGAACCGCAATAATGTAGGTTTCTTATTTTGTCTGATTGACAAAATATTGACAAAATAATTTCCATTTGCGTGGATCTGATGCAGCCAACAGCAAAATAATGACTATACAAAAAAAAACAAACCTGTAAAATATTTATTGACAATAATCAGGAGAGATAATCATGTTACTATTGTATATGCTGGCAATATGAATTGGCGTTGTGCGAGTCAAAGCTAGCGTTAGCTTTCTAAATAGCATTTCGGGGGGGGACTACAATATCAGAACTTTACAAAAGCAACTTGAAGACAATATTTAATTTCTAATAAGGAAGTTTCTATTGAACACTTTCTGTTAAAAAGCGCTCACAATGACAGATGACAATTGCAGATTCTAACAAAAATGACAAACACTTTGAAATAACGCTCCACCCCCCGCCCCCAACCCCTTGTGAGAAGCTTCATCCCTGTTCTCACCAGATGGGGGCTTTCAGTTTGAAGAGCTTCTCCGAGGCCTGGATGACCCTGATGTTGTCGCCGGCCAGGATGCTGGCGCCCAGGAAGAAGCCCACGTCCCAGTAGCTCTGCAGCTTGTCCAGGCTGCCTTTCTTCCCCACCAGGCTGCTCAGCTTCACCCCTGGAAGACAGCAGAGTGCAGACCATTGTTCCCCCCAAGCTCAGATTCTCAGACTTTAAAGAGGCTGTGGCAACACTACTTGAATAGAAAATAATAACAATAAAATCAAAGAGGGATGAGAGCAATGATACTTAATTACATTGTGCAGAAAGGCAATTGTGATGAACGCTCCGGGCCTCTTCCGATGGGGAGCTGCTGTAACATGTTCCTCTGCTAGCTAGCAACCAATCAGAGGTGCGGAGGGTTCTACGCGGAGCGTGAGGCCACAGTTTACAGAGCTGCGGGCCAATTCCCACGACGACTCTCCCTGCTCTGACCCTCTCCAGCTCCTCTGAGCCACAGATTCCAGGGCACAACGCGTGGAATGTGGAGCCGAGCCGGGGCTTAAGAAACGCATTCGTTTGCAAAGCAGGAGGGGACAAAGTTCTACATAGTTGCTACGTGGCTGCATAGTTTCGCAAATGTCGCTATTTGCCCCCCCCCCGCCAATCTAATTTGAAGGGTAAAGTAAATCAAAAGAATGAAGTCGGTGGCGCTAGCTAGCAGTGCACATAGGTGAAATGAGCGACTAGCTGGCGCGCACAGGGAAATAATTACCTGTTAAAATCCAGATATTTCCCCCGTGGTTTGGGAACAGCATCGGTTTAATACCGTCAAGTTCAGCAGACCAATTAGAACACGGTGCAAAACAATCCATTAGCTAGCTAGCTAGCTAGTTGGTGGTTTGCTAGTATTTATGACAGCGCATTTGTACTTGTCAAGTACAAATACTTTGTTACTGTACTTGTCAGGTATCTGTGCTTTATATGAGTGTTTCTTTTTTCTGACAACTTTTCACTTTCACTCCCCACATTTGCACACAAATATCTGCACTTTGTACTCCTTTAATTAGCAAAAAATACCCTTGCTTATGTATTTACAATCTTTTAAAAGATACCGATTGTGTTTGAAGTAATTCACTTATTATTGCTATTATAGTTGTTGCTTGACGTGGAGCAATTTGATCTCAGCTCGTTGTGCAGTTCAATATAAAAGTGGACGATATTGCTTTGGGGTCACTGTTGTTTTCAGTACTGGGAAAAAGAACCATGTAGAAAATAACATTGGTCAAAGTTATTAAAAGTGTCGGCATCCAATAATGGCTATTTACTGATGTAAAGAATTTGAATACATTGGCCACTTCCATTAAAAGAGATTTTAGAGGCTCTCCTCCTGGCAACTGCGGTTACACAAGCGGCTTGAAAGAGACAGAAGACGGAGGCGGATCAACTGATTCGCCGAACGCCCTCCTAACTTTCACTCACCCACTTTGCGGAGCTCGAAAGACGTGTCAAACCGGTGTCCGGCCGCCACGAGCAGAACGGCGTAGTTGATGCCCGAGTGCAGGGTGGGCTCCGACTCGAAGCCCTTCCTGAACCTGTGAGACATGGGAAGGGGAGAATTAACCAGCCTTCCTTCACAAGCTTCCAGACATCCTCCATGTCAGGGGGAGAAAAAAAAAAACCCACACCCAACAACGTTTCAAAAAACCCCCCAAACAATTACTGCCATATTGAGTGGGGATTGCTCAACGTTCCCCTAGCGGAACGATGAGGAAATTCCATTTGTTTAATGAGCAATCTGCTGAGGAAGGGTCTGTGGATGTTATTGGAGGCTTCTGCCAAGTGAACGACATGGCGGCGACAACGAGTGCCAGACGGGACGCTCCGTAAATGAGCAGCATGTTCGATCTGAAGTTCACTTCCAGCCTGCTCGAACACACACACCGTGACCCTTGGGAGCTTTTAGAGACGCCAGAGACACCTGATTGTGCGAACGGCCCTGTCAGCTGCCGTAGAAAAAAATGAAATCTGTGAAAAAAAAGGGAGACGAAAGGCAGCTCAAAGATCGGCTTTAAAAGACGATTGGACCGTCTACCCAATCACTCCTAAAGTGGACCAACGTGACGTTCATCTGCCAGCTCTTTCCAGGCTTACTGTCACTTCCTGGTCACCATCTGCTCTTCTTCTGTGGTCTAAGCACAGTTTTAGTAAAAGGACACCGGTTGGCTCCTCTGAAGCTCATGGACTTGAAATCTAATCCATCAAGCTGCACTGCAACTTTATTCTTGTCTTTTTTAGCTCTTCCCTTCAGGGGAGGCCACAGCCACTCGCCTGCCTCTATCAAACCCTTCCCCACTGCAGCCGCCTCTATTGTCTCGACACCAACTAACTTCAATTTCTCTGGCTTTATCTCCTAAGCATCTACCAAGCTCGGGCTGTCCCTCCGTCGTCCTCATGACTGATTCCATTCATCCTGTTCACTCTCAAAAGAAAAAAAAAAAAATCCACCCTTTAATCTTCACTGCCTCAGAATCTACTTCCTCAAAAATCTTGTCTCTGCTCACTGTGACCTGCTTGGGTCCTTTTCATTCACACAAACGCACGCGTCTCACTGCGGCTGACCTTTGTTCACACCTTTCCGGTCCATCCCTTCACCTGCGCCCTTGCTCTCGCTACACACCGCAGTGTCATCTGCAAACATGATAGTTCCTGGAGATCCCTGTCTAGCCTCGTATTCAGCCTCTCCATCGCCACACATCAAATGAAAAGAGTGTTCAGAGATCATCCTTGATGAAATCCCACTTCCACGTTGAGCTCCTCTTTCACTTGGTAGACAGAAATACCGAAACACTTGTCTGAAAATTAACAGGTTCGGAATAATCAAATTCCTTTAAGTTAAGTTGATGTTCATGTTGCATTAGTGTGTACGCTTGCGCACGATCTCTTGAGTTGCGACTGTTCATCAACTTTACTTTATATTAGTTTAGCACAAATGATGTTACAAATCTGTGCACGGCAGGAACAAAGTCCTCGCAGGCTTGTACAGAGTTCCATACTGTACAAGCTCATTAGCTCAGGGGAGAAAAAACAAACAAACACACACACACAAAAAAAAACAAAACTGTCCTGTTCTCGCCTTGTTGACAGTGTAATTTCAGGCCAATCAAAGAGCTTTTTTAATTTGTTTGTTCAGCTTTATGTGGACATAAAGGGTGCTTGATGAGCAAGAAGGATGTGAACAAACGTACCATAAAGAGCAAACAGAAACAAAGACGTCAGACAGACAGGGAGAGGCAAAACATATATTTGCCCAAGCGACAGGTGGAGGTAAAGTTGCACGAAATCCAAAAAAACACAACAAAAAAACAGTCAGGAGTGAAATGAAGGTACCCTAGAATCTCATTGTCCTGCGTGTGCACTTCCTTTCATGCGTTATCAGACTTCCCATTTTGTGTGATGTCGTGACAGCCAGTCGCAGACTTATGGCCCACTGGATTGCTTTCGAGTCACTTATCGCTCTTAGCGGGGACAATAGGTGGTGTCATTGCAAAAACCCGTCATTACGGACATCTTTTATTCGTCGCACTGCTGACATTAAGCTCTTAATCCTGCGTGGCAGACGGCTCAGAGGAACCTGTCTTGCCACATTATTTATACATGGGCCAGAATGCAATGGAAGATGTTTGTTTTTACGGTAATACTCCGCACATACTGATCACCCTGCACACACACACACACACACACACACACACACACAAACACACACACACGAGCGCGCTCACCAGTGCGTGCCACTGTCTCTGCTCTGGGTGTCGGTGAAGTGAGACTCCAGGAACTTGTCCTTGTAGATTCGCCCGACCATGCAGTACATGTCGGAGGCCACCTGCTCCACGCCCTCCACCAGGGGCAGCATTATGTCCAGGGCCTTCTGTCGGTCACCAGGAAGGTTCCTCCTGCAATCGTCACATTCACAAACAAAACGACCACATTATTAATCCCCAGAGGAAGTTTCTTAATATTTCATAAAGTACAATGGACAAACAAACAAACATATGTGCCATATGTGCATATATGTACAAACAAACAAACATATATACACATACATAATACATGCATATGTATATGCAAATATATATAAGTATACATATATGTATACACACATGCACATATATACATACATATATATGTATATGCATATACATTTTTCTACACACACACATATATATATATATATACACATATATATTTATATATATACATATATATATATATACATATATATTTATATATATACATATATATATATACATATATATACATATATATATGTATATATATACATATACATAAAATGAGCAAAATATTATAAGAATATAAATATACAAATATTGACTCTGAGGATGCATGTAGAGACAGAAAAAGAGCACGTCAGCGCTGATGCTCACCGCTTGCTCATGGGATGGATTAAATGCGGGGGAAAAATTTTGCATCCTTCGGCACACAACAATCAGTGGGACTTTATAACTGTTCACGATGGAAATCACCATCGGTGACATACGATACCAGCCTAAACTTGGTTTACATACCACTATAATAGTTACAAATGGCGTAGAGGAAAAGAAAATCAGATCTTGGATCGATTTGCAGTGGAAGCAGAGACTGTGGAAAAACCCAGCTGAACCCGAGCCTTGTGAAAATGCCACAGTTCAGTCCAGTCCAGTCCAGTGCAGTGTGCAGCGACGCTCTTTTATCGAGGGAACAGCGAGGTTGTGGAAAGCACTCACTCGACAATGAGCAAATAAAAGTTGTCACGGACCCCTTTGCACAACATTTATGACGCATATGAAAGTGATGGAATTTAGAACAGGATAAGGGCAATGGATAGATGTACAGTTCAGAGCCGGAATACAGTACAGAATTGTGTTCCTTTAAAATGCAGTGGATTAAAAAAACGCGTACATGAGGTTTCTAATATTAAATTTTGCAATTTGTAAAGCTTTGCAAGTGTAAGTCTGTACAAACATCATCGAGACTCCAGTAATAAGAGTAAAGGTTTAACAAGATATCCAGTAATAAGTAAAAGGGTAAAGGCTTAACAAGAGGTTAAAAGTATTACTGATATCCAGTTTAACTCGTTTATACTTTTGTACATCCTGGTCAAAAACAAGAATTGGTCTCACCCATGAAAAAACAACGTGCTTTTATTTGACTGGACGTATGGCTATAAATGGCTGACGGATTGCTCATATGTTCATGCTTGTCCACTCCTGAGCCCTTTCATTGCAGTGGATCATTGGGAGGTTGGAGATTTTATTTTTCAAAAAGAGTAAGAAAAAAAAAACCCACTCAGGACTCTGCTTTGATAATAATTGGAGAATAATTCATTCATTCAAAAAATGAATAGAGAAACAACAAAAAATCTTGGAGAGTGAGTGAGAGCGAGACTGTAGACCAATTAGGGCTTTTATATTCTTTGTTTTTATAACTTCACACCACACGAGAAAAAAAATAATACTCACGCATCAAACTTTCGTATTACTTTTTCATCAAAGAAAACCTTAATGAGACCTGGTTCACTGGTGTAAACAAGGAGGATTTCAATCCACTGAATCGATTCATAAATATTCTCACTTTTCACAACAATTTTGAATAAAAAATATGACTGAATATCTGCAATCAAGTGGCATTTCATTTGCAGTTAAGACTCCCTAAACACAGAAATGGAGATTTACATTAAAACCCAGCTTCTTTATGGCTGCAGGCCAGCTAGCTAGCTATCTATTCTAGCGGTTTTAGAACAGCGCTTATTTTTCCCATTCATATCAGTCAATACAGCCGATGAACTGGTGGACCAACTCATCAAACCACAAAGTAAATTATATTTCTTTTCTATGCGTGTCAAATGTGTCAATTCAAATCAGTTGACATCCATCCATCCATTTTCAATACTCGCTTCTTCATGAGCTCAGGGTCACGGGGGTCTGCTGGAGCCTCTCCCAGCTGTCATATTGCATAATGAGGACAATACTCCACACAGAAAGGTCCCAGGCCCGGAATCAAACCTACGACCTTCTTGCTGTGAAGTGGCTGTGCTAACCACTTTGCAACCTTGTCGCTCCTCAGTTGACTTATAATTTTTAATATTGCACAGATGTCAGGATGTGGATTATCCACCGAGAAAGTGGGAAGCTGGAGGGCTCCGCTCCAAAAGTCTGCTACTTCGGATGGAGGAAACCGGTAGAATAAATTTGTTTTCAACCAGTAAGTGTGGACCTTGTTTTGTGCCTCGTTAAAAAGAACTGATTTTTAAGCAACTGTGAAGCTTTGACGCTCTCCTACTCAGAATTTTAAAAGGTTCATGATCAAATTGGGAAAAGCCTGTTGCTCTAATCTCTTAATAAAACACGACATTTACACAAATTACAAAATCTACATCAGAATAGGTGCTGATTAGTTAGTTCGAAAAGAAGGATGAATCTGCAAATTTCTCCATGTTTGTCAATCAACCTCCACAGCCCTGAAATATCTACAGATGTTACCTCGGTAATTTTCACCTTTTCACCCCTGCCATTAACCGGCTGAACCCTCTCACCCCAAGAAATGGATGTCCACCGTTAAGCCTCTGGTGGCTCTTATGCCGCCGTACAGCATGCAAAACGCCCGACTGTCGTACACCACTCAGTTGCTGATGTTAGCTAACGTCACCGTTAGCTCCAGGCCCACCCACCCAGACATCAGCACGCCATTATGCGCTTCAAAGGACGCGTGCGGGAACGAGTGAACGTGTCAAGATGCACACTTCAGCAACAAGTGGCTTCGCTGTGGCGCCACGTGTTGCAGACGCACTCCCTCGCTGGCTTATCTCCGCAGCCGTGAAGGTTAAATAGAACACGCGGGCTGACAGCTATTACCATGGAGACCATCCGGAGGGGACCTGCTCCTCGCTCACATCCCTCCACAGATGGGTTATCTGGGAGGAGGTTATACTCGTCCTCCGCTCGTGACTGAGCGATTTAAGGCTCGTATGCCTGACACGGAGAAAAGGAGCCAAAATCAATGACCTATTTTGCTGTGGCAAAGTTTTGCTGTGAAGCTTCAGGAACTGTTTTCTTAGGGTGTTCGTGCTTTATTTGTCAATAAATAATACCCAAATACAGATACACAATACAGAGAGAAACATAAATCAGACTAAGATTACTCCCACATAAAGGTCCAGTGTGTAATATTTGGTTTGATTTATATTGGTTTGTTTTTTATATTGGTAGGAGCTTAATGTCTTGCCTATAAATAAATAAATGTGTAAAAATGTAATTAAAAGTAAAAATACAAGTAATTTGGTTTTCCTACCCTTAGAACGTTCTCATACATATATATATAAGAATATAAATATAGCAAAGGTCTTGATCCCAGTTAACTGCCATCTTGCACCGCCATATTTCTAGGGAATAGTGACGTCAAAACCAGTTCATTGAAAAGAACCGAATCATTAGAATCAGTTCACGAAAATGAATCGTTCACTCTGAGATTTTCTTCAGATGCAATAACACACACACACACACACACACACACACACACACACACACACACACACACGATGTGTTGATATTACAGTATTTGTCTCATTTGAAATCTGTCTCATGCATAATGAGAGATTTAAAGCTCAATGAATTGTTGTTTTATAGAATTGACAATTACTTGCCGCACTGGTCAGTAGCTTCACAGGGATTCTTTGCAAAGCAAAGACATGGCTCATAATCCAAATTAATGGTGGAAGTGCTACAGAAACCATTTAAGTTATTAAGTGATCGAGTTCACTTAATACAATTAGTTAAAAAAAAAAAGTGTTCTTTTTGGACGAATTGTTCGCCAACAATACAACACCACTAAGGAAGGCCTGTGTGGACAATCCAGCCCCCTTGACAGCGCATTTCCTCATTAGGGTGACCGCTCGCGTCCTGAAATACACCAACGAAGAAGAAGGTGGACGAGGTATCCAGGTTTGAGTGCGCAGGCCGCCGTAGCTCACTGGCAAACTCTCTCAACCATCTTGCCGAGCTGCGGTTTGAATCGAATCAAGCTGGTTTTAGTTGCATAACGTCAGTTGTTTTGAGTCAAAAGTAGGATGTGATATCTCCAGGCTGCATGCTTGCAAGTAGTCGCTGCTGCTGCTGCTGAAGACATCAGCGCATACGTGACGGGAAAATATGTTTTCAGGTCACGCCAAGCTTCAGCGAGAGCTCGGTTGAAGATCGCGGCGCATCAAGGACAGATCGAGGTCAACTGTTGCCCAAGGCAAACAATAGGAAAACGTGAGCTCATGCCTGCTAGCGACGGAAGAAGTTAACGTGCAACGTGACTAAAGGACTCTTCAGAGCCGTTTTTCCCTTTTTTCAGAGGAGCCTTTACAAATAGTTTCTTTGAGCTTTTTCGGATGAGTGAAATAAATCTGATGGTGGTCGCCCGTAAATTTCTTGTCTGTGCGTTCAGTGACATCATCCGTCCTACCTAAAAAAAAAAATACCAATCAATATTGACAACTCAAACCTAAACATTGATTTTTAAGGCCTCAGTCAAACAAAATTTGAATAAGTATGTAAGTAAAATATGCAAAATCCGCAACGTTGTTATAAAATTGCAGATGATTCGTCAACTGAATCTTCACACGATCCTTCAGACATCGTGGAGTCATCGTAGTAGCAAATGAATGGCTCTCCGGGTTTAGTTCAGTCTTTCAGGCTCTCGCGAGCGCTCATCCAATCACAGGACGCGTACATGTGAGGTTTAGCGTGCAGCCAGCTAGCTGGCTTTGGCATCGCAGACTCACGATCTGATTGGCTGATCGCAACTGACTGTGGTCCATTCACTTATAGTGGACAGGGACCTACAATGAGTCCAAAGGACTCGGGCAGATTTCAGAGAACTTGCCAACAAAGGCTAGCAGACATATGACTGGATAAAAATGCTACTGTAATGTACAACACTGGCAGCAGCACAACCAAGTCCATATTATATGACATGAAGACAACTTGGAGACTATGGAGAACAACTTTATTACCATATTGAGAGGATTTTTATTTTCTCCCCATTTCTGAGTATTTTTAGGGCAGCAGCAAAGACCTCGCTGGCCCTCATGGACCACCACTGTAACATGTTATTCATAAATATAATGGAAATAACTGGCCGTGGAGGCACTTTCCACAATACGAAACAAATAAACAAATCAAAAAAGGACTACAAAATACTGTACAATACACACAATGACATAAATCCCTCTGATGGGAGTTGAAAACTTAGCAAGTTTGAAGCTTTTGCAAGAGCTCCCCATCAGGGCACAGATTCCCGTAACAGCATTCCCAAGGAAACACGAACTACACAACACTGCGCGATAAAAATAAATAAATAAATAAACGTTTTTTTCTGTAGTCGCGGATCGAATCGTAATTATGAAACATCCAAATGGACAAACAAACAGACTCGATACGCTCCTGTGAAAGCATCTGGGTCGGCTAATGCCGGCGCAGCGCTTTGCCCATTTTTCAGAACACAAAAAAAAAACAATAGTCGGAATTAAATCCACCTTTGACAGTGTAGGCAGACATGTTGGCGGTGGACATAATTAAGGCAAGCACAAAAACGGCTTCAGTGACTCATCCGCCTCGGCTGAGTGGGCGAGGAGACATCGAGAGACCTCCCACAGATGTTTGTGTCCACTCCATGACGTCTAAACTCTGGGACCTCGGGGGGCGGGGGGGGCTCCTCACCCTCGCGAGGACAGAAGGCGCCTTCGCTTGTTAGCACTTGTTGCGTGAAAAAAGAAAAAAGGCAAGGGAACCAGCAGGCGCACAACGGAGGACAAGCTGGCTCCTTGGGTTCCGGAGGCGATGCTTTGCTGACGGATGAATATGAAAAAAATAAATAGCAGCAGGCTTTGATAGCATCTGAGGCAGCGGTACCACAGAAAACCACAGGAAGTCGACATGAAATGAGCGGATGGGAACGCGGCCACATCCCCACTGTCTTTAACAAAGCTTCACTTTACTCATCTGGTTACCTCAAGCTACTAAACATTTAACCAAATGCTTAGTATTATCTATCTATACATATCTATACATTTATACATCTATCTGTAGATATGTAATTATCTGTATGTATGTATATATGCATGTATGTATGTATGTATGTACAGTATGTATGTATGTATGTACAGTATGTATGTATGTATGTATGCATGGAGGCATATATGTACTGTATGTATGTACAGTATGTATGCATGTATGTATGTATGTATGCATGTATGCATGCGTATATGTATGTATGTACAGTATGTATGTATGTATGTACTGTATGTATGCATGCATGCATGTATGTACAGTATGTATGTATGCATGCAGGCATATATGTATGTATGTACAGTATGCATGTATGTATGTATGTATGTATGTATGTATGTATGTATGTACAGTATGTATGTATGTATGTATGTACATTATGTATGTATGTATGTACAGCATGTATGCATGTACAGTATGTATGTATGTATGTATGTACAGTATGTATGTATGTATGTATGTATGTATGTACAGTATGTATGTATGTATGTATGTACAGTATGTATGTATGTATCTATCTCATTTGTTGAATGAAAAAAGCATCTTTCAGGATAAAATAAATGTTGCATCGAGCTCACAATTCATTTGTGGCAATAAAAGACGTGAATGCAAAACTAATCCACTGGATTTTGTGATCTGTAACAGGTGCGGTGCAATTTATTCTACTCCACCTCTACTGCGACCTTAATTCAAAGCCTGTCTGTATTCCGTGCAAGCAAATTCTTTCGCCACCTCTCCTTCACTCACTCTGGGTCTCAGGATCGCATGCGCGATAGCGTCTTGGAATAAAGGTGAAGTTTGCACCGCGTTTGCAGGTTGCCAGTTCTTTGCAGAGCCTCACACCTACTGACAAGTTGCAAATTAGTCAGGGGCGAGTGTCTCTGGAGGACCTGGAGAGAGAGGGGGGGGGAATCCGAGCTAGAAAGAGCCCTGGCGCTGATGATTGAACGAGCAACGTTCTGGTGATGCAATGACAGCTGCGCCTCCATGTCAACCGAAGACCTACAATATGCTAAGCTAGGTTAAAAGGTCAATTTTTAGGTAATTTCCTCTTTTGCTTCAAAGCTAAAAAAAAAACAACCAAAAAACCAAAAGTTGGCTAATTGATCCCGAGTGGCTGCTCTGCTGGAGTCTGACAAGAAAATCAAAGCTTTGGAAATGGAGCCTCTGGCGATGGAAGAGAGATTTTCACAGGTAGTATAGTGTTCCCAACATATGAATACACAATTTGTACCTTTTGTGTTTTCTGTGAGTTGTGTGACAATGAAAGTTCTGAATGCTGCTCTACACTTTTTTTTTCTGAGGTCGTTCTTCTAAAGGAGATGTGAATTCTTACAATACACGGCTGTTGTCGAGAAAAATGTTTTCGGGCCCCGTTAAGATTTTAAGGTTTAGCTACATCAGAGGCACACAAATGGAAATTATTTTGTTGTTTCTTGTGAATAAGACAAAACAGGAAAACTGAATTCTTGTAGTTCTTCTGGACGTGTTGCCAGGGGGCGTCGTCCTGCTGAATCGTCTGCGCAATACAGTGAATCAAAAATGCGTGAGGCGTCCGAAGACGTTTTTTTCCCACCACTGTATTGTCTCGCGCAGCGCCGAGTGTTATTGTTTTTTTTACAAATGATACACAACTTAAACTGCAGCAACCATACGTAATATCCTGTGGTACAGTTTTGTCTCACGCACTTCCGCCGGGCACAACATCGTGACAACCTCCTATGAACAGAGGTGCACAACAAACGTTGCTGGTGATAAGACAACATAATACATAACACAACACTTGATGCGACAAGTAAAAAACGGCTTACTGAAGTCACGAGCCCCGACTTACCGGTTCAGTGCAAAGGCGTAGTGGAACTTTACGTGGGGGTGCGCCACGGGGTCAAAGGTCGGGAGCTTCTCCAGAGTCTCCACCAGCTTCACGATGGACTCGTAATCCTAGATGACAAAACCAGAACTCGGTCACCGAGCGGCGAGCGCACCCCTGGCCGACAACCCCCCCCCCCTCCCCCTGATCCCGCAACTCCCACAAACAATGTTTCTGCTATCTGTCCACATAGTAACTATACCCAAGGAGCGCTAAATAATTCACGCCGTCCTTGACGCCTGTTGTTCAAATGAATCATTTATGAGGATCGAGAGCTGCTTGTGCTGAGTGGGAAGAATTCGGACTGGCGAGTGCCGCGCCAGAGGAGCGGAGCGAGTAAGCAACGTTTGAGACGGGCGGACGCTCAAGGTCGGAGACATGATCGTCCGTCCTGTTGTACGTCCACTTTGAGCAAACTCGTTGTTTACCACGTGAGTCTGGCAGCGTTATATTTAGCCTGTGAGATCAAGCGGGTTTGAATTGAATGCAGCTTGACTTTTAGAACATCTGGTAGGTTAAAGGTTAAGTGTGTAATATTTGGAGATCTTGCAGAAGAAACGGTTACATTTCAGATTGCAGCGTCTTTCACTGCCCCCTCCTGAGCTTGCCAGTGAGCTACGGTGGCCTGCGCACCCAAAACCTGTATACCTAGTCCACCTTCTTCTTTGTTGCAGCCCTCCACCTCTGTCTCCCAGGCTTGCCAGCGACCTACCTGGCCTGCCCACACAGACCTGGATACCTCATCTACATTCTTCGAACTTGGTTTGTGTGAGGACGCGAGTGTTCATCCTAATTAAGAAACGTGCTGTCAGGTGGGCTGGATAGAAATATGGCGGTGCGACTAACTGGGAGCAAGACCCTTGACATATGTATATTCTTATACCTAAACGAGAACCATTTCAAGGGTAGAAAAAACAAATTACATATATTGTACAGCGAGTATCCACTGTTATTAATGTATTTATGGACAGTATATTAAGCTTTTCCCAATGTAAAAATGTTAAAGCCAGGCCAAATATTACACACTGAACCTTTAAGATACTTCTCTGAAAGAAAACGTCAGGCTTCCTTAGAAATATGACAATGCAAGAAGGCAGCTAACTTGGAGCAAGACCCTTGGTCTATGTATATTCTCATATATATACATACGAGAACCATTTTAAGGCCAGGAAAACCAAATATCTTTTCTTGTACTGCAAGTATACACCGTTATTAATGTATCCATGGGCAGTATATTAAGCTTATAAATATATAATATATAATATAAATCAAGCAGAATTTTACACACTTGACCTTTAATATCTATCCAGACAAAACAACAACATTCTAACAATGTTTTTAAGAATGAGATTTATTTCTCCCGTTCATTCGGTGAAACGGCAGTAAGCAAAACTTCTCGCGCACAAAAAAAATGATTCAACCCATTCGACGCTACGGCAGGCAGTGCAGGTGTACCTGGATGTCCCTGTAGGTCAGCAGCAGGTTGATGACGATGTCGACCGAGAGGCACTCCACGTTGTCCAGCCGCTGCTGGATGCGGCTCAGCTCGGCGGCCAGCTCCATGCCCGTGTAGAGCTCCCGGGCTTTGCGGATCTCGTTCAGGATCGTCTCCCGGAAGTACTGGCTGCGAAAGGGGCGAGACGGCAGAGGTCTCAGTCACAAATTGAATTGTACTGATTCAATGGATGGATAGAGATGGATGACAACGATAGACTACCTACCACCTCGGCAGACATTTTTTGCAGTTGCGGCTATATTTGACTAACAAAACTGACGTTGAGTGAATTGTTTACAACTTTCAAAACTGGTTGCATTTCAAAGTGGCTGTGAAGTGCTTTTGCAGCCACAAATTACTGTGTAATTTTTTCTCAGGAAGCCTGCCTGACAGCATGTTTCGTATTTCGGCCACTGTCAGGCAGGCTTGCTTAAAGAAATGGCGGTGCAAGATGGCAGCTAAATAGGACCAAGGCCCTTGCTGCTCTGTGTATGTTCTTATATGAGCACCGTTCTAAGGGTAGGAAAACTGACGTCGTCGGCAGGCGGCCGCCACATAGGCTAAGTCCCGCAAACGCTGCTTGCAGCTTTAAGTTTTAATTGTTCTGTCAGTATAAACTGTTCAAATGTATTTATTTGCAGTATGTTAACCTTTTACCAATATAAAAATCATAAATCAAGCCAAATTTTACACACTGGACCTTCAAGTATATCAGAGCTTCTTATTGGCCTTTGGGCTGTTCTGTTCCCTTTACGAGTAAAAGGCAGAGTGGTCACAGCCAATCATCTGCCTCCACTTAACCCTCTACTCTGCATCCTCTCCACAAATCTCCTCCCTGCTCTTCCTCCAGGTCTCCAGGTCCCAACCTCAGCATCCTTCCACTGATATATTCACCGTCTCCTGCAGACCACCTCAGTCTGGCCTCTCTGGCTTAACCTCGAAAACATCTAACATGCTCCCGCTGTCCCTTGGATGAACTCCTTCCTGATCCTGTCACATCCCGGTCACTGCCGACGCGAGGCCCAACATTTTAACCTCTGCAACCACCAGCTCTGCCTCCTCTGCCACTGTCTAGAAGCCATATATTTAGTTTATCCAAGCAAAAGGTTACAATCCTGCAAAAAAAAAAAACAACCTCATGCTCTCTCTCTCCAAATGTCTTTAGCAGTGTACGCACAGGTTTTTGCAAAAACGCTGCAGGTAAAATGTGCTTCCACTTAATCTCACAGGAGCCAGAGCCATTACAGGACATATTTATTTATATATCTTCGCATAAACGGCACGACTCTCCTCCATCATCGCAGATCCGGACCTCGGCTGAAAATCCATCGACGGCCGCGCTGAAAACACTTCTGCTTACACACTCGCTCTCGGGGTGAAATGAAAGTGCCCACATTTTATCTTTCCTGGCTGTTAAAAACCTGAGTCACACTTCCTGGAGCCGAGCCGCAGCGAGCAGCCTCTTGCCGTTGGCTGCTGGCAGGAGACACTAGAACACTGCTCATGCAACTGAGGAGGCCATTATTATTATCATTACAATGAGATATAAATTTCAACTGCATTGTAAAATAAGGGGGAATTACGAGGTGTAATTCTGTCAGTTGTTGCGATGCGCGAACATGATGGATATGGCGCGCAGCGTGCTTTGTTAGTCGTTAGCAAGAGCGCTTTGAATGGATGACGCACCCTTTGGTTTCTTCAACTAATTCCCTTTCTCTCGTATGAAAAGGCTTCCTTTGTCCGTTAAAGGGCCGAAATGCCCAAGTCCAGTGTTCAATAAAATCATCCTGCTTCCTCTGTTCAGTCCCGTACAGCAGAAAGACTTCATTATGATGAGGCTTAAGGTAATGTGTTTTTTTTTCCCCCCTCCTGATTTATCACGTTTTGCCTCATTTTGAATCGGTGAATACTTCAGTGAGTTATTAGGCTCTGATTTATTAGAGTGGATTTTCGAGGACCGTTTATGAGGAGTTTCTGTTCTGTCTGAAATATGCAGAAGCAGGACCAGGACATTGCTAAAGCTTAAGGCTAAATAAAGTAGCTACATTCAATGCATAAGCTTCTCTGTGAGCCATAAAAGATAAACACTAATCCACAGCCAAGTATAAAAAGACACATAAGGGTTCTGTAGATATCTATAAGAGTGGGAAAAAAGTTTTTGGACACCCTTAATACTCAAACTTCAAACTCAATCCCAATTATTGTCATTAAATATTTGCGAGACGATATTTTTGTGTTTCAAGGGTTTTGGCTGCATCAGAAGCGCACAGACAAAGGAAATAGTTTTGTTGTTTATTATTAGGCGATATATTAAAAGATGACAACTAAATTATTCTGGTTCTTGTACCTGTTTTGCAAGGGATAGTGACTTTCAAGCTGGATGGAACAGTGGACGTGCAACATGTGGGTAAATGTCGGTGACTGCACTTGGAAGTTCAGCGAAACACACAGTATCACACAAATGCAAAAGATGTTCACAAATTTTTTTCTACCACTGTATTATCATGATGGTTGGCTGTGTTGGCTCCATATGTAACACAGTTTTTGGAGAACTGCCATGGTGTATGCTGGCTATTTAGTTAAAATTGTATAAAAACGTTAATCACATTGGCAATTTTACTTTTTCCAGGTATAATCACCAAGTAGTGACAAAAAACCCAGACACGCTAACACAACCTCACCACCTTTGGAGCCCAAACTCATTCTGGCAGAATCGCTCCGCGTCTGTGTGTGTGTGTGTGTGTGTGTGTGTGTGTGAGAGACTGAAGCACTGCAGGCTACTTACTGCGAGCTGGCCTGCGACACCTTGAGCAGCTGGATGAAGCGGTCGAGCAGCGGCATGCAGATGGGGCCCAGCAGCATCTCGAAGCTGGGCTGCATCAGCTCGGTCAGGCCCTTCATCAGGCTGCTCTCGCAGCAGTACACCTTGTTGTGGGGCGTCACCATGTAGGGGATGAAGTTGTAGTTGGCCGAGCAGGTCTGTGGACGGAGGAGACGGGACGGTTGAGGAAAAAAGAGGAGTTGCGCGTGCATTTGCGGTTTAGAAAGCAAGTTTATCATCTACTGCGAACTCAGTTAGTTAGGTAAAAAAATAATAATAAACAATTTTTTTTGTTTAGAATTGAGATCAAGATTCTATATATTTTCTATATTATCTATTCCATAAACATTGATCACACTTATTGTCCGTAACAAAAGAATAGGACACAGAACGTAATAGTACTTCATGAAAGATTGGCACATCAACTCTGGTCATCGCACGCAGTCGTAGCTGCAACATCTGACGGTAAAAAAGAAGCAAAAAGAAAAAAAAAGAAAAGAAAAAAGATGAAGAGAGAGGTACTCAAGCTTCCTTAGCGTACACCGGAGTAGAATAAAACTGTTCTTTTTCTGAATCGGTCAACATTTTCCGACTTCAGCGAGTCTTTACAGCTTTGTCAAATTGTGCACTGTGGCAATGTTTGGAGGTGGTACAACTATACATTTGTAGCATTTCCTCGCGATGTTGCGATTAAGCCGAAACAATCTTTGCGTGCAACGCTCTTCTGACGCGGGTCGTCTTCTCTGAAACTGAATCCCTTTTCCGTCACAAGGACAGTGTTTTTTTGTTTTTTTGTTGGTCATACGCTTGGCTGAACAAATCTTCTGTTCAAAGCATTTTCACACGTTTACAGACTTATGTTCTGCATCACGTGGCAGGCACATTGTTGTGTTGTCACATAGGAGCGCTTGTTGGTGTCCTGAATGAAAACGTTGCAGGAAAAAATAGAAGCGCTTCTTTTCTTGCAGCCGATGTCCCGAATGAAGAAAACGTGCCCGAATCGTCACCATTCAGAACGGTCGCAATTTTATTATTTTTTTTACGATTAATGGTGCAGCCCGACAGGTGGGTCACAGAAATACTGACCGACCCCGGTAAACTGCAAACAGCCTGTTTCTAACGTTGAGAATTCAGCCTCACTTTTTAAATGTTGCATTTTGCAGCTGCTGCAAATGGTGAAACCTCACTTTTATTTAAAGGGAGGAAGCGGTTTTGCTGGAGGAAGTCTGAAGTGTTTCCCCTCCGAGATGGTTTTTGTTTTGCTTGGTGTGTTTTTTTTGCACGAGCCTCTGGCTGTGATCTGCCTGCACAGGCAGCAGCCTCGCTAAGCCGCTGTCTTCAGTGAGCAGCCGGCAGCTGCGATGAAGTAGTTCCCCTCAACACCAAAGCCTTGTGGAAGCGGCGAAACAAACACTCCAGTTTAGTCACTAGCTACAGATACTTAGAAACTACAAACATGCTAAGCTGGCGATCTTCGCTGTGTCTTTTGTTTGTTCAATGTAAGTTCAGTGTCATTCTTTTCATTAGCATTACATTGATTAATTTAAAGAGGTTTATTGTGAATTTGAAGTTTGTTTAATAGTATTTGAATCGTTTAACACTTTACTTGACAGAAAGGTATTTTCTTGAGAACTATTTGGCAAAAATTACTTGGCATTCAGCAGATCCTGCAACTTAAGGAAAGGCAGAAATAAACTGCTTTGAATGCAACTTTGCATCCAGTGTGGCTCCAGTACAGACCCCAGATCCAAACACAATGTTTATCTTTTGTTTGCATATTTGTTTCTTTGAGCTCCAGTATCAGGATCCGGTATCATCGTGCAAGGCCTTGTGCAAGCGTCAACACGCGAAGCGCAGCCTTTTATTTCATGCATGCAAACTGTTGCCGCTCCGTCCGTGCATACGCTATATTAGCGTGGAGGAACAAAAGCATTCGACTGATGCATTCAAAACATTTGTTTCTCCTGCGAATGCAAGAAGAAGAAAAAAAAAAGGTCCGGGGAACGCAAAATTGTGACAGAGCGACAAATTTGCACACGTAAAAATGGCACCTGCGCCCTTCTGCCACGTGCACGCCAGCGCTGAGCAAATAAGGAAAGTGCTGCGCGGCGTTTCGTGCAAAAGACGGGGATGAAAAGAGAGAAAGACGGCGACGTCCTGAAGAGACGAGACGCGGCAGCGGCCTCTTTCAAGGGGAGCTATTCCCAGAGTGTGCGGCGGTGCACACACAACACAGCGCGAGCGGAGTATTCCGAGGGCGGTTGGGCTGTTACCCAGCTGCATCCTGACGGCTTGAACAATATTCTAGCGCCGTTTCAGGTTCTGCAGCCGCCTCGTCGAGTCAAGAGCGAGAGAAAAGCAGCTCTCTCTCGCTGCCAGGGGTGAAAAAAAAAAAGGGAAGTGAAAGGAGGGTGAAGCAGCAAAAACCATCGGCTGGTGAGTATGGAGGACTAAAAGTGCCAAAATGAAATAGATAGATCGTAAAATACTTAGTATGTATGTATCATTAATACATATTACTGAATATTACTTCATTTTATGTACAAAAACATGTCATCATTTTGTGACGTATTCTATTTTATCTGTCAAACTCGCCGACCAAAGTTGGAAGGTGGATCCGAACACCTCATTGGTCGCCCTGCACATCAAGTCACAGAATATTGCTTCCAGATAATGGACTGGTGCAGAGCTACTGAACATATTCAAACTCTGCAAGGTCAAAAATATCTCTGGAGATATTCTGGTGAATGCCTTTTTCTTTTTTTTTTTTTTAAAGATGATGACTACTTCTTCTACTTGTTTATGTTTGGAAAGACTTCAGACCAAAGCAGTGGATCAGACTAGATTTGCCCCACCCTCTTACTTTGATGGGCGAGTTTGGCAGAAAAAAAAAAAATCATTAAGTGCCACAACACAGGAGCGTGGAATAATTAATTCCATTCAAAGTAATTACATACACTACCATTCAAAAGTTTGGGGTCAGGCTCTCATTTTTGCACTGAACTCCATGATAACCAGCTTCATGAAATAATCTACTGGAATGCTCTTAGAACATTACTAGTGCAGGGAAATCAGTCAGGATGCGGCAGTTGCTGCCTTGAATGTCGAATTCAATCTAATATGCGGCCGTCATTACAAAAGTTCAATGTTTTAAATCTGCGATAAAAAGTGTAAACATTTCCGAAAACAAAGCTTTGCATTATCATCACACTTAGTTGCGTGTGCTAAACGAAGCATGGTTGATATATTTACGACTAAAACAGCCTACTTTTGGTGTGTCCACACAGAAGATTGCACACTTGGAATTCTATCAATCACTTTTAATTAGACAAGGGAAATGGGTCTTCATCAAACACTTAAATGCTTGCATACTTGTTAAGCACATCTTGAGATGGGGGGGCGACACGGTGGCGCAGTGGTTAGCGCTGCCGCCTCACAGCAAGAAGGTCGTGGGTTCAATTCCGGGGCCCGGACCTGGGACCTTTCTGTGTGGAGTTTGCATGTTCTCCCTGTGTCTGCACGGGTTCTCTCCGGGTTCTCCACCGTCCTCCCACACTCCAAAAACGTGCATTTGAGGTCAATTGAACACTCTAAATTGTCTGTAAGGGTGCATGTGAGTGTGACTCTCTGGGTGAATTCCAATTCCTCCCTTAACCCTCAATCTCAAAAATGCACGCTCCCGCAAGTGCTGTCCCGATTCTAAGAATGTCAAGTTGAGGGACAAGATTAAGGGCTGAATCGCCCTCAATATTGAGATTCTCCGGCACCACCCTTGGGAGTAAGGGCTACCCAGAAGGCATTACGTATTTTCGAAAAATGGCGATGAAAAAAGCGAGCTACAAATGGAAGTATTTTCTTAGTTAATAAAGTTATAAATATTACAAAACCATTTCATTGTCTTAATTTAAGACTTTTTTATGGATTATTAACATCGTTGTTGCGTAACATTTTAAATTTTTTTTACTTTACGATGCTTGTCAGCCGGACCGGCTTCACGTTACTTGTATACCTCGTTGTGTAGCGACGGAGGACTTCTTCTTTTTCGTTGTCTTTTTCTTCTTCTCCTTCTTCTTCGTCGTCGGAGTCTTCTTGACAGACTGGACGTAGCTTTGGCGTAAGGCCGCCCCCCACAGTCTGAAGACGTAACTGCACTTAAGGGTTGTCCCATTTCTAAGTCACAAGATACCCTTACACTTATATTTGAGGGCCAAGATTGAGGGCCAAAGATTGAGGGTTAAGGCCGAGGGTTGAGATTGGGGAGTTAAGGGAGGAATTGGAATTGGCCCTCTAAGTGGCCCTGCGATGAACTGGCGACTTGTCCAGGGTGTCACCCTGCCATCGACAGCTGGGAGAGGCTCCAACAGACCCTCGTGACCCTGATCTCAGGAAGAAGCGGGTATGGAAAATGAATGAATGAATGGTTAGAATGGAGTTCAATGCAGAAATGACTCAGCGACCTAAAAAATTTGGTAGCAGAAGTTTTTTTTAATTTTTTTTTTAACATAAATAGTAATAAATTATACATTTCATTAATCAGTTACACAGTAAGTAAATTTTTTTTTTTTTAATTTTGGCCCTTTTAGCCCTCCACACGTGAGCACTTCCCTCCCGCACGACCCCAGCTCGTGACCTTCACCGGTCGTGCGTTGAGTCGACACCCAAAGTTGACGTTCAGACGGCAGGTTTGTCTGCTCGGGTTTACTGGCATAAACGGGAGTTTTATTCTGCGACGGACAGAAGCACGTGCCGGTGTGATTTCCATAAATGTGACTTGAATGGGAGAGGTCATCCTGGCGAATGAGTCACCCGGCTTCTCAGCCACACTGACGGCCCATCTTTCGGACCCCCAGCAGGGACCTATCGGATCGGCGTGGCAGTTCATTTGCCTTAAACGGAGGCACGTGCTGCTGCTTGTTCACTGGAGAAGCTGCTTTGGTTTTTTTTCCTTCCCTGCGAGCTCCAGGAAACGGCATTTTGAACGTGCATGAACGTGCACGAATGCACACCAGGGGAAATGTGCGCACAATCGCAGTAACAGGGCACGCAAATCCGTGACACAAGCAGTGGATTTAACCACACTGTGCAGCGCGTGCACAGTAAGAGCGCCACCACATGCACGTCTGGGTACTGCACGATTTGTGATATTTGCCCCTTTCAACCAGACTCGACGGGGTTTCATTTGGCTTTTTATAGAGTCCTCTTCAAGTCGCTGAATTATTTTGACCGCAGACTGACGGAGGAAATTGCCGGTGGTTTACGCCCACGGGAAAAAAATGGTGCCAAGCCGGTGTGGTGTAGTTATTAGAAAAGGAAATGCAAAAGCCAATTACATTAAGACAGAGTGCTTTATAAAAAAAATGATGATGTGTTTGTTTTTCTTGTGTAATCATGGAGGAAGCATCTTTTCTCATGCAAAACTGCAGCGCAACTCTTCACCACAAGGGCAGTTTGGGTAGGTAACACGCTTGGGAGCTAAACCTACCTGTGTGCCTTTGAGCATTGACCAGTATTGTGCACAAAGACATGACATTCAAGAAGTAGGTATGCGGGGAAAGCACAGATGTTGCAAAGACCTGCCAAGCGAGGAGTCTCCATTGAGCGAATTGATAGCGATTAATGGCGGCTAGGCTACGCAAAGCAGTGGTCTTCAACCCCCGGTCTGTGGGTCATTTGGTGCCGGGCCGCGCAGAAAGAATAAATAACTTATATTACTTCCATTTTATTTATTAGCAGAGTCTGAACAATGTTTTATTTTGAAAAAATTAGTGGAAAAAAAGCCTTTGGAAAGTTTCTTTGCAAAGGGGGACAAGGCCCAATGAGGAGACAGAGGAAAACCCACGACTTCCAGGAAAAAACAAAGTTGCATTTTACGGACGATACCAGTGGTTCGCCTTAAAACACGGATTTGATCTCGACAGGAGACCCCGACGCGCTAAGCCCACCCTTGATAATATGCGGTAGCCGGGTCTATAATGACTTAATAAAGACTTCAAAATTGCTTCGGCACTTGGGGACCAAGCAACCTGTTATTTATAATAACAAGCATTTAGAGTATTTTGAAAGAAAGAAATTATTATATTATTATTATTATTTATTATATTTTGAAAATACCACAGTTTTTACGGCGGCCATATCATGCCCTTTTGTTGTATTTAACCAGCACACCGTAAAGGCCGGTCCCTGAAAATATTGCCTGACATTAAACCGGTCCTTGGCGCAAAAAAGGTTGGCGACCGCTGATGTAAAGAATTTTGCAATTTCCAATCAACCAATTCAAAAGAACAAGGCCCCGTGAGTTGAATTATTGTACGTCTGTTTTGTTTTATGATTTCATAACAGACATCGGTCACGAGAGGTGCATCACTCAGAAGTTTCTCTTCAACAGCAGCACAATTGACTGATGTAAAAGTGCAGAGTCGGTTAAGTGGTCCGCAGAGGCAACACAAAGAGCGGTGGAACAAAAGGCGCTAAGTGCATGAGGGAAGATTAGACACGCGGGCGGCCAACGATAATCAGCTCTTGGGCGTCAGTGGCGGAGGTCGGCAGGTTCCACGCGGCGCAGGGCCGCTTGCCTCTGCTCTGCAAAGCCACTTAAGTCGGCTGAGCTTCTCATCTCGCTCCTGACAACAAGCAGCCCTCCTGCTGCTGCTGCTGCTGCTGCTGCTGATCTTCCACCTCAATCACACCAGCGTCAACGTGGCTCACCACGTTCGGACTGAACCCCAGAATTAATCCTTTGTGACCTTTTAGCCCTGGTATGTGCAGGTGTGCAGAAACCTGGACCTGTAACGGCTGCATGACTGCACTCAAACATGTATTTTTTTATTCACCTCAACACTTATTTATATTTCAATTAGCGATGCCCCAAACTGATATTGGGAATCGGTAACGGTATTGGTACGATACTGGACAAAATTACAGTAACGGATATGGATTACGGATATCGGAATGTGCAGAAGAAACTTTCCGATCCGATCCCGCGGCAGTTCACAACACCTCTAATCATCCTAATATTGATGCTTTTGATATGGTTATCCAGAACGAATGCACCTTGCAAATAAGCTATTTCCAAGGAAGTTAAGGTGGTAAGATGGTATCGGTATCGGCAGATATTCAAGGTAAAGTATTGGTATCGCAAATCAAAAGGAGGTATCAAGTCATCCCTAATTTCAATGTTATGTAAATAATTTGTAAATCATCCAATAATTGTCCATAAAATGTCAATATCTTGCTTTTCCTTTCTTACACTATAGGAACGTATGTATATATATATATATATATATATGTATATATATATATATATATGTATATGTATATATATATATATATATATATATATATATATATGTATATATATATATATATATATATATATATATATATATATATATATATATATATATATGTATATATACATATACATATACATATACATATATATACACATATACATATACATATATTAATTTTTTTTGTCTTTGCACTATATGTTGCTTAATTATGCAAATTTCCCCAATGTGGGATAAATAAAGGTATTCTATTCTTTTCTGTACTCAAGAAAAGTAATGCCACCCAATCCCGATTCCCCCTTTGACCCGACCCCTCCCTCAGAATTTACACCTTCCCGTAAAGGGCCTGGATGTCCCAGTCCACAGGGGTGGGGTGAAGTGTGAGGGCGAACCGGGCCTTTAAATTTTCCAGGACTTCCTGATGGAGGCCTACGAGGTATTTCCCAGACAAGATGATTCCCCTACACCAGCACAGGTCACATGAGCTGGAACGAAGTGAAGCGCTCCTCTTTTAGAACGAGTCAGTCTTCAGTCTTATTACCACTAATGCAGTGCCAGCTAGCGAGCCTGGGACGACTTGACACGGAGAAAATTTCTTGGGTAAGAAGCACTGACAAAAGAAAACCATCTTATCCATAATGATTTTTTTTTTTGGGGGGGGGGGGGGGGGGGGGGTTGTTCCTTTGTGTGCCCTGGTTTGTGTTCTTGAAAATAATCCCGGCAAAATAAAATCTGTTGACGCATCTCAAAATCTTGCGCCACCAGTTGAAATAAAATCTAGATTTTCTGATGTCACAGGAAGCACAGGCGGCTGGTGAACAAACTGTGGTTTTTCAAACACAGACAAGAGCCACGTCTTCCTTGGTACATGATGTTCTCACCCCCCTTTTTTTTTTCTAACTTAAGCGGCAGTCAGGAAGAACGATAATTTGAGTAAAATATTCGGTTGACACCTTTTTATGCAGACCAAGTCTGTGTGGTCGCTGTAATTCATGAGGGATGTCAGCTGCGAAAGGAGGAAAAAGAAAGTCCTCGTAACTAAGGAGTAAAACTCTATATGCATATTTCTTTTACATTTTTACAAGAACGGCATTTACAATGGCAGAGAGCCGCGGAAAAGGAAATCAGCGGCGAGGCGCGGAAAGCAGAAGGTGTTAGAAGCGAGGAAAGAAAAAAAGAAAAAAGCATATTGTCTGCGCACGACGTGCGAGCAACGGGTGAGAAATGCGTGAAAGGCAAAAGAAGGGGGAGGGGACGAAAGAAGAAGTAGAAAAAAGAAATATAAAGAAATGCTTTGTGTACTCACAGTGTTTTTCTGGCAAATGATCTCCTGAAAGACAAAGGCACAAGCAGGCACAATTAGTGATTTGACCAACAACGCAGTGATCCAGGTGCAGCTCTTTTATTCGTTTTCCTGAATGGATAAAGGATTAAATGACAAGCACAGCCTCGGACGCAGGGACATCTCGTCAAAGGCGGGAAAAGTCAGGCGGTGCAGCAACGGGGGGGGTGGGTACATTTGACACGATAGGGGTTTTCGGTTACAAAGGAAACTGCTGAATGCGAATGACGCAGGCCGACGATGAATGATTCCTTTCTGGGTGAGATCAGCACGCCGTGCAACCTGGAAGCTGGCGGCGCGAGGCCTCCGTCCGCCGCGCGGCTCTCACAAGCCGCCGCCCACGTCTGGACGCGCGAGAGTCCGGCCGCGCGAGAGTCGAGGTCGGCGCGCCCGTCAAACGACCCTTTCGCTTGCTGCGAAACGTGTGAGGCGGGCGCCAGCAGCTTGGGAAAAAAAATGCGAAAACGAGCGTCGGCCTGCTTGACCTTTGACCTCTCTCTCTTCGCTCTCCTGTCACCTGCAGTGCTTATTCGAGCCAACGCGTTAGAAGAAGCAGTTGTTTCTAAAAGCGTGCTGATACTTGCGGTTTTAAGAAAGAAAAAAAAAAAAAAACCAAAAAACACTAAACGCTACAGGAAAAACCTATTTCCTGCCTCCAAAGGGGCTGGTCGACTTTATTGGTCCAGTAAACAGTCATTAGAGGCTTTCTAGATAACCACCCAGCCGGGGCCTCGTCTCACTTTCCCACTTTATGACTCCAAAGAAATTGCGTCGGCAGTTTTTTTTTTCCCTTCCTTCTTCTTCTTCTTCCACATAACATACACGCAAGGCAGCCTGGCTTTCAACAATGCATTTGTGCAGAATGGCTCCAAACTGAGCGATGATGGATACGATGATGGGACAACTGACAGGACGACGGCGCGGCCGCAGCGGTTTCATCAGAAAAAGGCTCCGCTAAGCAGTGGCTTCAGGAAATGCATTCGTTCAAAAGAAGGTTCTCAATATATGTGCGAGCAAGTTTTTTTTTTTTTCCTTTGTTGCTTTAGATGATACACCTGTCATTGTGTTAAATCCAGGTAATGAGACTTTTGACCGCGGTTGAGTGCACGCACGCACGCACGCACGGGTGCGAGTCTCGGGCAGTAAAAAAGGGGAAACTCGTGCTGCTCAAACGAGAGATCAAAAGGGAAACGCAGCCGAGAGAGGGAGGGAGGGAGGGGCTGTGGGGGGGGGGGCCGAGTGAGGTGCAGTTAGGCGACCGCAGAGTCAGCAGGACTGGCACCAGGACAGAGCACAAGGAGAGAGGGGTGGGGGGGGAGGAGGGTGTTCGGCTCTGTCAACTCATTTCTCACCCCTTTAATAAGAGCGCGCGGGGGGGGGGGGGTGAGTTCAGAATTTGCCCACTTTAATGGAAGCGGCAGCAGATTGTACAGAACGGCTGCAGTGCAGGGAATAAAGGCAGGCAGTGTTCCAATGCTTCGGGTCACCTAGAAGCAGCAGTTTGGGGTTCTTCTGGGTTTTTTTTAAAGATCAATGTTTCAAACTTCCATGCCTCTGAATGTGAGCGCTGATTCAGCTGGCATCAGTTCTTCCTCGCCTTTCACACTTTTACTTTAAGTTGCTGCATCGTGGCAGTTTACATCTTGTCAGTTCAGTCTTGGTACGTTTTTTTTTGCATTTTTCTTCTTCTAAGATTCAAAAAAAAAAAATCACTCTTCAAAAAAATACTTTCTTTCTGTTCATCGCCACCTTTGTGAAATGCGACAATTGTCCTGGATGTGCATTTGAAGTGACTGAGGGCAAGGGGGGCCGGCTGGCTTACCTGCAGGGACTGGAGGGAGTCGGAGTTAGTGTCGCAGTACAGGATGATGTTGTTGGCCATGCTGAAGCTCTCTCTGACCCCCAGGTGGTAGAAGAGGGAGAGCTGGCGAAAGGCGTCGGTCATCTCCACCACAGCTATGTCTGGGGAGGGTTGGAAGAGATGCTAGGTTAGGGCGATGCCACGGCTCCGAGGTCGAGCAGTGAACGCGTACCTTGAAAGCAGGGGCGTGACTCTTTGGGTTAGGGTCGTGATCGTGATTATCGAGGCCACAGTTGGAATTTGAAATCGACTTTCGATTTAAACTACTCTCAAGATCAAAAGATTCCCCATTCAAGAATTGATACAGTACGTAGTGTATTAACAAAGAGGCACATTATTGCATTGAATCATAATGCAGTTTGTATATGAATGATGAACATGATGATATCAATGGATGAACTTGGACACAAAAGGCAAAAACTTGGTTCATGTTTATATACTATGTTGTCCACAAAAAAATGTTGTGACAGAAATAAAATTACACAAAATAAAACATGAGGCTAGCTGTTCCTTTCTCCCAGGAGGTTACACCTATGAAATTGAAAACAAATAACAAATTAGTGTTTTATGGTACTTTTAAATATATAACTTTTTTTTCGTATGTCTAAATTCTTAGTGACTACACGAACAAGTTCCAAGATATATTAAACAGATAAGCAACAGCAAATAAAGTGGATAAATTAACATACGGTGGCGGAAGAGTTATTGATTCTCCATAGCGCTGTCGGCAAGAGTTTTTTTTTGCGGCAAATTAACTAGCTTAATGGCAACGTAGCGTGCAGCAATGTCTGCCAGGGCGCGCAGACGGTCAGTGGAGAAGTTAATATAAACTGATATTCAAAATTTACCACTCGATCCAGGCTCGTGTCCGATAAATAGAATCGCGATTCTTACGTGAATGGATCCCCCGCCCTTCCTTGAAACAGCGATTTATCCGAATCAACTGCGGTGCAAGCCATCTCTTCATGCACAAATTAGCGCGCTGCTGCTGGAGTGCTGCCTTTGAACGTGGTTACCCAGTGTGCGGCGAATTCGACCAAGTTGACCACGTAATGTGGTGACAACTTGTCCAAGGCGAGCGACTTTGTAATTACGGAATTCTGTGTTAATCCAGAAAGAAATTCGACAACCGGTGGAAAACGCATGAACTATTTACAACAAAGAATTGTAAAGTGCAGATCTTCTGGTTTTGCCTTCCCGACGTGTGGTTTTGCGCCGCCCTCTATTATTTAGTTTTCTGCTGAACAATCTGAAACCATGCATCATATATAACGCGGCAGTCACAGCTGCACAGTTTGTATGTAAAGCGGTTGAAAATGAAGAAAACACGAACTTGCCTAATCTTTACTAGTATAAAGACGAGCACTGTGGGCCGAACTTCCATGCACTGTCAATTAAGGGCAAAAAGAATTGAGCCGAATGTTGCGGTTGACTCTCAATGCGACGCCGGCGAGTATGGATTGCAGTGTCAAGAGAGACAATTGAGGCCAATTCAGACGCGCACTTGTGGGAAATGGAGCAATTTGCAGCCGAGGAGGTGGTCTGACTCACCTCCTCGACCCTGTCAGCGAACACAAACACCACTCGGCAGCCACGTCTCTGAGCAACAGCCCCGGATCGACGGGTCAACGAGACCAAATATTGCAAAGTGTCACTCAAGCCGGCAGGGGAGACTCTGGGAGGAGGGGTGGAGGAGAGTTCCCGGCCTTGGGTGGGCGCCTCCGCCGGCAAAGCACGGTGGCGGCGGCGGCGGCAGCGCGACAAAAGAGCTCGTTCATGAGCTGAGCGGAACGCGAGCGATCCTGGCGAAAAAGCCCAAAGCCCCTTTAAAGCCGGCGTGTTTAGCGGGAAAATACGACCTCGCGAGGGGCTCCCGAGCACGCCTAGCAACAAAAACACATGAGCCCAGTGGAGGCGCTGACACACCCGCAGAGACAACACCTCACCCTGGTTCCTGTGTCTTCTTCCAACCATCCATCACTCTGTGTCAACAAACACTGTTACAACTGAGCCAGCCCAGCAGGACCAACCATGCTCCCCCCACCCCCAGTGGGAACTTCCAACTCTTGGTTAAAGCGTCCCTTACCGGCTGGAAGACTTTGCACTCAGGGCGTTCACTCACCTGGAGTCGGCGAGAGGGGGAGAAATGACGGGTGGCACCGCTCTGACCAAAGGAAACTTTTGATTTGCAGCTGCACGCCGGCAGTCGGACTGTTGATCGTTTTATAGCTGACAGACAGAACAAGAAAAAAGGCCGACACTGTTCCCCCGCGGCTCAGGGAAGATTACATTCCGTTCTCATCCTTTTTTTTTTCTTCTTCTTCCTTTTTTTTTTTTTTTTTTAAGTTGAAAGCGTCGCAATTAGCGATCTGGAGCGGTGGAGCGGCTCCTTCTGTGTCGAGAATGAATGACGGCGACGCTGGTGACATTTCAGTCTAACCGCACTGATAATCTCGCCGGGTGCTGCATCCAAATGAGAGAAGCTTGAGATTTCAGATTTAGAAATGGACATAGAAGAAGCTCGGTGGAGTGCTTTGCAGGACTACGAATTTGTGAATTGCAGTCATGGGCAAAAGTTTCTAGACACCTTGAGAAAAAAAAAAAAAATCTCGAATTTTTACCATGGGATATTTGTGGAAAGCCCTTTTTGTGTTCCAGTAGGTGTGGCTGTGCAGCACACACACACACACACGCTTAAACAGATGCAAATTAAACTCGACTGTTATTTCCCTTGACGTGCGTCCCGGGTGAAACAACCAGGTTTTGACCCGGATGTACCGGCGCCACGTGCGCCACGTGCGGGAGGGAGCGGGTAGCGTTTAGGCAACTGCATTAAAAAGGAATTACACACGGAGACGTAAGAGTGATTGAGATTTGGCTGTCGCAGGAACTCTTTTTTTTTTTGTCACCGCTCTTATCTGGGCACGAGCAGCAGAAATACAGTTTTTACGCACCGCGCAGCACTGAGATGGAACTCAATCTTTGATCTTAAAGTCCTTGACTTTAAAGTGTTCGCAAGAGAAAGTCAGAAACTTAAAACTGTGACTGACACCAAAGACTGACAATGACAACGATGATAACAATTTAAAACTTCCAGCAAAGGATCTGAATTTTAAGTCCATCCAACAATTGGTGGTCAAACTCACGGATACATGCACGACCTTATCAAGACGTCTTCCAGTAAAGTCTCCCTTGCAACAAATAGGAAGGTGACAGTAGCGGTGACAGTAGCGGTGACCAGCGTTGTTGCGTACTTCAGCGGGTGCATGCCGGCGCAGCACAAGAGGGTGGAGCCAATCAGCGGCAGGCTTCTCAAAGTGCCGTCGTACGTGATGAGGGTCCACGGAGCCGCTCGCTCATCAGCTAACGCTAATTTAGCCGGCAGGCGGCGGGCCCTTGCTCGTCGTCGGCCCTCCCCTCCCCTCCCCTCCCCCTCCCCCTCCATGCGAGCGAAGAGCTCAACGCTCAATCATCGAGAGGGAGCCGCTCTCTTGGATGAGCAGCCGGCATCTTTGAAAATCACCGTGAACGCTCTCCTATCGAGTGCACCGAGTCCAATCCTGACATCCGGAAGGGGGAGGAGGGGAGGAGAACGCCTCCGTCCTTTCCCCAAAGCGCTTTTCACAGCCGCGTCGAGATTCTCTGCCAATCACGTTGGCAATCAAGCCGGGGTTCATTTTCTGTTTCCTTCCCAAGACGGAGCGGAAAAAAAAAAAAAAAAATCCTGGTGTTTTTTTTTTATTACGTTTTCACGAGTTGAAAAGCACCTTTCACGACATGCATCGTGGGACCGTTGCGCACGTTCCTTCAGCCCATCCACTGGAAGCGCCCGAAAATGCAGCCGGACGTCAGCATCCAAGGAGTGCAGCAGGTCAGCCGATGAATAAAAGATGAGCCCGAGCCTGAGGTCTCCGCTGCCGGGAGTACTCCATCAATATTACATCGGGACAAGGCTTTAAACACAAACAGGCCGATAGCGGCCGACGCAGCCGTGCGGTTTGATACGTGCGCGTTGGTAAGTCGCACGTCGCCGCGGAGAAACTCCATCCGCCTCAAAGAGCTTTGAGAAAAAGAACAGGCTTGAATAAATGCACGGGCGAAGGTTAAGTTGAATGTATGGAATTCAACACGGCAGGCAGCAAACAGATTGTTATTCTGCAGGAGAGCGATTGTTTGGCGAGGTCTGATGACGTTTGGTGCGTTCAATCGCCTCAAGGCAAGCGAGACAGTTCTGATCTCCATGATCTACGATGTGATCCAATGGGGACGGTTCAACGTGTAGGCAAATTTGCCTACGGCCATAATACCTTTGCTTATCTGAGCAGGTCCGGTTCCTGAAGTTATCACAACGACTGTCGTTTTGAAGATCCTAGACGAACGGGATGGAGTGTGAGCAGTTTCAGTTACCCCCCCCCCCTCAAAAACTCACCAAAGACACAATGCAACAACTCAAAACCACACTTGTGGACAAGTCGTGACCTGCACCATCACCACGCCGTCAAATAATGATGTAGTATTACGACACAGAGTTGTTTCTAAGGCAAACGCTCGGTCGGAACGACAGTCCCGATGCACCTGCTGGGCGGGGGCCGATTCCAACAGGCCATGTTTAGTGCAGCGCCCTCTGTCATTAAAATATTATGTTTGTTTGTTGAGAAGAAGCCGGTGTGTCATTTATTTTTCCGCCTCGAAAACCCATTAAGTAACCACGGCACTGTTTGAGGTGGCACCTTGTTAGTCCACCCACTTAAAAAAAAATAAAAAATTATTTGCTTCACGTGTCCTAAATAATGATACATTAATAATCATATAGATTATTATTATGTTGAATGTGCAGGGTAGCGCTTGTTGGATTGTGTTGCATTTGATGGGTTTCGAGGGAGAGGGACGTGTGTGGTTTACCGAGTGGCTCCAGTCAAGACATCCGCTGATCATCAAAGGTCCAATGTGTAAAATTTTTAAGGAGGCCGAGAATTTACGGTGGCTCGCCGGATTGCCTGGGAAACGGTGGTCCGAGCTGGCGGCTAACTGGGAGCAAGGCCTTTGCTCCATGTTTATTCTTACACATTCAAGGGCCGTTTGAGAGTAGCGAACCCAATGACTTTTATTGTACTGCCAGTGTACACTTTTGTCAATGTATAAGCTTTTGTATAAGCCGATACAAAAGTCATAGTCAAGCTAAATTTTACGCAGTGGGCCTTTAAAGGCACACAAGGCATTGCTACAGCAGTAGGTAAATTTGCACCCCAAAAAATGTTGAACTGTCCCTTTACAAAAAGAAAAAAAAAAAAAAAAAAAAAAAAAAAAAAATCCACTTGCTTTGTCTCACACTGTCTGATTGTTTCCTGACAGCGAAGTAGTCGCTTTCTCCCGGTGCAGCGGGGTCGCGCCAGAGGAACAGCAGGACTGCCAGCGCTGTGTTGACAAAAGGCTGCGTGAACCCGGTGGCACAGCGACTTGAGTCATCGAGTCACTGTGCTAACCTTCATTTCAACACACCCAGCACTGTGGCTGCCTCTGCAGCGGGTGACGTTCGAGCGTCCGCCGTTTAACCGAAGGCAACAAAAAAAAAGACAAGCAAAACGTCTCATCAATCCACCGGGCGCCTCCACGAGCACTTTCTGTCATCGCGAGGGCAGTGAACCGTTGACACCGTGCATCCTCCTCGCGGAGGTACGCAGAAAACGCACCACGGTGACAGGGTCGACGCGCTGATGACGGACACGGCGGAGAAGCGGGAAGTGATTTAATTAGACGCAACGGGTGCATTTCGCAGGACCGCGCCCCGACGACAAGCGAGGTCTGTTTGAGCCGTGCGGGTCACCGCAAAACAAGCGCTCCTCTCACTCGGCCCGAAGAGGATCGCCCTTGGGACAGCCCCAAACCCTCGCGATCGGCCAGCGGCTCACTGCTAGCGCTAGTTAGTGGGCAAGATGGCACAGCTCTCCCGCAGTGACACCTCGCCCACATTCACTGTGATCATCGACAGGGGGGAAAGGCTAGCCAATGCAGAAAAACACTGATTATAGTATTTCTGTACCTTGTGTTGTTTGTGCGCTGTGTTAATTGCTATGCCAGGACCGCAAGAAGACACTTTAAAGAGCTGAAAAGGTCTATTTTTGATAATAGGACCACTTTAATCGACTTGCAACGGTGATGCATCGGCTAAATCAGAAGCAGCCTTCACTGAGCTAGTTTGCCACCACTGACGGACATATAAAAAAAAAAAAAAAAAAAGGGTCTAAGGTTTGTAGCCGAAACATATTTTTAAAAGCCTGCGCAGCCATCTCACCGCCAGGCATTCATCACCAGATTAGTGAGTGTTGTGAGTCATTACATCGCAACAGTCAGCGCACTGGACGCACACACACTGCATGATTTTGGGCATATGCAAATATTCAAATCTGCAGTTTCCTGAACATGCGGCCTGCTGAATGTTTGAAATGCACAGTTCGCACATATGATGAAGCAACTCCATTCGCCGCAGACTGCCGGGGGTGCAATCCTGTAAAAAGCGAAGAATGTGCTCAGAATGCTGTGAGAAGAGGAAAAAAAAAAGCAGTTCCGGAGTCTTACTTAAAAGCTGTAATTCACACCAAATTCAGCCCCAGAAGCCGACGGGTTCGTTTCATGCAATTAACGCAACAGGACCGACCCACTGTGTGATATTGAGTCGGGCAGTTTTTAGTGTCCGTGCCCGCGTTGGATCACAGGGGCAGGCGATGCAGGTGATTGCAGCCTAAAAGACTGACGCAACACCAGGCAACGAAGCAGCGCAGCCGGATCACACTGGTTTCCCAAAATGAGTTGGCAACCGGCCAGAACGTGGCCTCGACCTTCAAATGCAACGTCAGCTTGGGGTACGCTACAGCTCCCCGGTGACCCTGACATGCTTGGGAGGGAGATTTTCTCTTTGACACTGAGTTAGATCCACCGGAAAAGTGCCACTTCAGAGACACAAGGTTTCAAAAAGTATTAGTGGAACCGCAGCCGTGATGGACCTTGGGAAATCATGAGGTTGTTACATGAACAAGATTCATCAATTTCAGCATTTCACAGTCTTAATGCTTTCATGAACAGTTATGAAATGAAATCCAACTAATGAGAAGCAGTTGAAAAAAAGCTTTCAAAATAAAAGCATGTATTCTTTTGTTTTGTTTTCTGCCACCACTGGACCACAGCATTTAATGTGGTCAAGGAATAATCTGCTGGGGACTTTTGTCAGACTTGAATGTGCCGTACCATCAGCAGAATTTACAAACCATCTTGCCTGGCAACACAAAGAAGAAGAAAAGAGAAGTATTATGGTGGAAGAAAAGACCTCAGAGAAACTCCAAATTAGTCAAATGTCAAAATGTGGCCGCATCAGACTGACGCAAATAAATATTTGGGGGTTTTTTTGCGAACAAGTAAATTAAATAAATAATAATTCCAGCTCTTTTCCTGGTTGTTCTCCAAGGAGCATTATCTTGCAGAAGAATCCAGTTTTGACCCGGGCGGAACAGGGAACAGGCAGTAGGGAGCGTGTGGGTTGTGGGTGGCTGCCCTTGAGGAAGTCCCACTTGGAGACTTGAAAGTGATACATCGCAAATGCATCAAGTGTGGAAAAACTTTTTTTCCCCCCCCACCATTGTATATACAACACTGCAAACACATGTAAATCTGAGAAACAATCTCGTCTGGCGGCGGCATTTTGTGTGAGACGCACAAGACACCAGTACGTGTGGGCATGGGATCTCAGTTGAGGGAGAGAGAGAGAGAGAGAGAGTGAGAGAGAGAGAGAGAGAGAGAGAGATAAAACACTTTGGATTTGTCAGAATGTCATCGTAACCCTGTCGCCCTGCTTGTTAGCCCTGCAGGTCTGCAGCACTGCAACGCCGCAGTTTGCACCGGTCACTCAGGGGGGCGCTCTGCAGAGGTCGGACGTTTCACTGTGCTCGGCCCTGGAGAGCGCGTAAGAACAAGACGGGTAGGCCAGGTAAACAAAAGCACTTGTTCAAATCAATTACATAACTACTACGCATAAGATGTTGTAACCATGGCGACTCGACGGGGCTGCGAGAGGTTCAGGCGAAGCGCTCCGTTTGCCGCTGCTGAGGCAGCGGAGAGGGGCGGCTGAGGCTCGCGCTGGAGAATTTCCGGCTCGGTACCACACCGAGGCTGGACAGACACTGTGAAGCGATGCCGGTCGCCTGCAGGATCCACTGGAATCTTCCCATACCATCAGAAGCTTTTTTTTTCTTCCTCCCCCCCCCCTGAAGCTAAAGCAAAAGGACCTCTGCCAAATTTCGAGGAGAGCATAGCTGAGCATAGCTGTCGTGGGTCTGAGCCCCGCGGCAGATGCGGGTCGATTTTTTTACTTGGGCTCGGTTGCTGCCAGTAAAAGCGGCACACAGTGTGAAATATACCATACATAAAGTTGGGTTCGACCAGAGGGCTGTTAACAGAAGGCTAAGGGCCCCGATACCAAGTTCTCATTTTGACCCTGACCCCAGTCCTCTATCCCTTGAACCTCGGAACCAAGTCACAAACAACTAGATCTCGCCCTGGGACAACGATCACAAGTCGGCAGTGACTTCAATGTAAGGCAGAGTTCTTCATAACTTGAGTCTTTATGAACTGAGAAAATACAGATGATTTGTGAGTTGTTCCTTTGGATTGCGCTACCATCTTCTAGTGGAATCATCTCGTCTGAGCAATACCCTATACCGGTGGTCCCCAACCACCGGGCCGCGGAACAATTTTGAAAAATTACCGGATTCTCTCCGTTACGTCCATTTAACGCTCACCTCTTGACGCATGTCAAGGCGCTTGTCTCGGTCGTCTGATGCGTTACCGCAAGATTAAACCCACGAGCTAGCAAGCTAGCAAGCAACATGAGCGTCGATTGCCTTGTCTCACATTAAACCGGGCCGTGGCGCTAAAAAGGTTGGGGACCACTGCCCTATACCACACCGTTTGAAAATTTCCAAGGTTTCACTGCCACAGATTGTTACATTCTGAAGATGGATCCATCCATCTATTTTCAATACTCGCTTCCTCCTGCACTCAGAGTTGCGGGGGTCTGCTGGAGCCTCTCCCAGCCGTCGTAGGGCAAAGGCAGGGTGACACCCTGGACAAGTCCCGTCCAACCCCGAACACCGAGCGCCAAGCAGGGAGGCAATGGGTACCATTGAGACCTCCCAGTCTCAGGGCGGACACTCTACCACCAGACCACTGAGCTGGTTTTAGTTTGAAGGGCTCGTTTTCACCTTACTTCACCCTTCCCCACCGTCCCCACGAGGATTGGGAGAGCCAAGCCCTTCACGGGAATGCGCAAAAGGAAGCGGTACGGCCAGGGGGTGACATGGGACTGGGCTCCATGCAGTTTTGTAGTCTTACATCATACAAGGAGACCGAGGACTCCGAGATGAAAAAGAAAGATCGGACTATGGGCGTGACATTATAGTGTTAAATAAAGTAACTCTTGCAACCTCGCCTTAAAACGGAAGCAGGATATGAGACACAAACATAATGGACTTGACTCAACTATTGAAAGAAGAATTATTTTTTTTAAAAGCGTAGTTATTTGTGCCAAAAGCCAAAAATAGGCGTATGAGAATGCCACACTGGTGACTTGACTGGCTAGTGGGGTCTTAAAAAAGTTTGTATTTCTACAGAAGAAAGAAAAAATTCCCAACAGCAAAAACAGGCGCCATTCACACTGTTCCCAAAAATACAACTCTGGGAATGGGAGAAGAGGGCCTTCCAAGTCACTCCGCTCGGAATTTCTGTCTGCCAATGCATGTCCACTCCCAAAGGACAGCGTGTGAAACAGAAGACAATGGGCATTTCTTTTTTTGTCCCCCCTCCCTCCCAGTTCAGACGCCCTGGCCAGCGCAGACCTTAATGTTGCCTTTGTTTTTCGGTCGCAAGCTCGCACGGAAAGAAAGCGATCCCTGGAACACGATAATGCAGGAAATGAGGCCGGTCGGCGCTGCAGACTGGCCCTTTGTACCTCTTGTGCACTTTTGTTTTACTTTTCGCGCACCAAGAGATTTTTACAAACTGCAGCGCCGGAGGGCCCCAGAGGGAGGTGGGGAGGGGATGGGGGGGAGGGGGGGTGAAGGAGCTGAGAACAGAATGCGAATTCATCCACAGCTGACAGAGCAGCATGCTGGGAGAAATCCCATGCTGCCACGCACGCTGCCCTGACTCGTCCACTTAATTCATTTCCTGCTTTGCACTACACAAGAGGCATTTGTATCTATGCCGAAGAAACAAGAAGCCACTTCAAAAAATTTCACCCAAGCCGTCAGACTTGATGCTACATTGGCTGCCTTGAGGAATTGTTTTCCGTCTTAACCTGTGAACTATTGACCTTTCTTTCCTTCTTCCATCACTGGACATCCTAAAAGACAACGTTAAGCCACACTTTGCTTGGAGCTCAGCCAAGCTGCTGCCCAGTAGAACAGCATGGAGGGGGAGGTTTCATTTGTTCACCAAGAACAACTCTACAACAATGCATTCATTAATTTGCGACTGCCACCACGACATCAAAGACTACAAACAAACCACAGCTGGCATCGGAACCTGTCAAGCGCTCCCTCAGCGGTCGAGATGTCTCACTCTGGCTTTTTTTCCCTTCCCCCTCTTCTGTTTTGTCACTGTTCCAGTCCTCCGTAACACATTTATGATGTTCCACTTCCAAAGAGTCAAAAGCAGTTCTTTGGAAGGTGCCTCGCCCAGTCCGGGTTCAACCGAAAGACGTGCGCACGCAGGAGGATCTCAGATCGTGTCAGTTCAGTTTATTTGCATTTCGTTTTAAGGCCGTTGGCGTGAGAGGAGGGGATGCAGAGGACAGGGTCAGATGGAGGCCAGTGAAGGGAGCAGCCCAAAGCCAAAGAGACAAAAAGACGTTTGGTATAATGTGCATAAAACATCTGTTTTTGTTTTTCTTTCCTAACATAAAGTAAATAAACTATTTTTTTTAGGACAGCAAAAGGTAAATGTTCAGGTTGCAGAGACAGTTTTGATCTCCTCCAGTGTCTGTGTTCTTTGGTGGCCTCGAATGAACTCCTCTGGAGGGGGAGGGGCCGATCCGGCAGCGCACTTGCACCGAGGCGTAATGATTAATTACCATCCCGTTGAAGGACGACGCAGGGGTGGAAGGCGACTTCGGCGAGGGGACGGACGGAGCAGCGTGCCGCCGCCGCCGCCACCACATGCCCGCGGGACGCCAAAGCAAAACAAGCTGACGTAACTTCGACAAGTCGGCTTCCGATTTTGAGTCACCGCACAACTTCCTCTGGAGAAACGCAGTCACTGCGCCGGCCCGGGCAGAGTAGTTTTCCTCGCGAGCGTTTCTGTTCCTGTCAGTGGGATTCCTCTCCCCCGCCGGGGTGACTCACACACACACGCACGCACGCACACACACACCACCAGGGATCAACCTGCAGGCTTATTCCCGCTGACCTTGTGCTCTCTGACCTCTGACGAGCGGCGCAAGCAGGAGGGAAGATAAACAACTTAGCCGAGGAGCAGCTGATGGGGATTTCATCACAGATGCAAAGCTCCGCGAGAGCAGTCCTGCACAGGTGAACCCTGAGCAGATCGATGTTAGCGCGAGGCTCTGGTCTGAAGCACACGGCTGCTCACAATGACAACACCTCGGGCACCGAATAAAAAAACAAACCAAAAAAAACAAACAAACAAACAAACCAAAAACACACTGGGAGTTGTGTTGCTACTTGGTGCCGTCAAGCTTCCGGTCTGCAAACAGAAGCAAAGCCGCTTTAAAAAGAATTGCTATTGTTTCTCCCAGTCAATTAGAGGGAAACGCAACCTAATGAGTAACCGGAGAGATAAGCCCTGCATACCACAGCTGTGACAAACACAAGGACGCACTGGTGTGTCAGCGCGGCGGGCACAATGCAACCCTGACAGCGTCAATTTCGGCGTGGCCCAAGTCTCGGTCAGGCGACGGCGAAACGCGAACGGCGCAATGGTGAGGACGGTCGAGGGTCATGCGAGAGTCCATCGAAGCGGAAGATTTGGCGGTCATCACTGATGGATCGAACACTTGCGGTTGCGGTTGATGTGTGGCTCGTCGCCTTGTAAGAGAGCAGCGTGTTATGCAATGACAGTGAATTTGGACACGCTCATTCAAAAGTCAACAGAGGGCCAAACTGAGTTCACATACAAAGGTTCAAGTGCACTTTAGACGCATTGAGAAACTTTATCCCAAAGCTACAGTTTTTTTTTTTTTTTTTTTTTTAAATGATTAGAGTAATTTTTTAACTTGTTTAATGTCGAGCATTCTCCTTAGAGTGCTTTCACTTCTATCATCACAGTAGGTGATGCCTTGTGATTTATGCAGGCTGCCATCCGCATTGTCATCGTCTTCTTCTTCTTCTTCTTCTTCTTCTTCTTCTTCTTCTTCTTCTTCTTCTCTTGTTTTGGTCTCAGATCCCAAATCAGAGAGAACTTTCCATTTGCTGCAGAGGCTAAGCCAATGCAGTACCGCTGTAAATGACGGTTCTCAGTCCACAGCTGCTCATTCCAGTGCTGGCATTTCCCTGGTATCTGTGTGGAAGCGGCATACTTGCGGACTCTGTTTGTTTCGGAGGTTATTGTGGTCGTTCAAACGCAGACGAGTGTTTACAGTTGAAACAGACCACAGCCTCACGTGCAAAATTCTGATTGAATTCCAGCGCAGGTAAAAAAAAAATATATATATATATAAAAAAAATAATAATAACAAGAATTTGATGCGTTTGTACAAGTAATGACGATGATGTTTAGACAAGCAACAAGCCTGTTTTGCCTTGACTGGTGAACTCTACTCTTACTAAGTCTAGTGTGGCTGAACAAAAGCGCAAGTAAAAATTTTTAAAAAAAGACACTGAACACTGAATCAGTGATAAGGCAGCAATAAATAAAAAAAGAAAAAAAACATTGGAAAGAATGAGAATCAAAGTAAGTTTTCTCTTTCAAGACAAGCGACTTTAGCTGAGAGATTCGTTTCCAGCAATTCTGGCCCTTTCGTGACGCCACAAGTGGCCTGATTCTGCTCCCATGTGAGGAGCAACACCCCGAGTCAGGTGTTCCCTCTGCCCTTAAATGTGTGGGAGGCCCGGCCAGTCATTCACATCAACAGGAAGCCATGATGTAGTCATTTTGCATCAGGGTATTTCCAACAGCATCACAGGGACTTGACAAAGAACGCGTGGCCCAAAAAGTCTTTGCAAAACTTTTGGGAATAAAAAGTTTCCCATTTGCTTTTCAGACACTTTCTATGCTTGACCAAAATTAGAACAAATCACAAACAACCTAGCATCCATGCCTTTCAAGGCACTTTCATACAGATGACCTTTACCACAACAAAGTGGGACCTCCTACAGCTGCTGCTTGGAGACTGCATTACAATGCGCAGCCCAGTACTTGAACGCTCAGTACAGTTGTGCTGCTGCATCTACAGATTTGACTCTTTTTAAGGCCTCATGCCGCTGGTTAACAACAGCTGGCGAAAACATTTGCAGAGCCAGTCTCGGTATTTAAAAACACAAGTGAAATGTAAACAGTGTCTGCCTTTTTTTTTTTTTTTTTTTCTTGGAACCTCAACAAGCCGGCCGGCGGAGGGGATGAACTACAGCGGCGATTATTTGACCGCAACCCCCCCCCCCCGAAAGATCCTCTTTTCCGATGACCTCCGCCGTGTTTACGACACGACTGCTTATTTCCAGGAAGAGTCGGTGCCAACCGCCGTAGTGAGCTTGCACGACTTTTGTTTCACTGCAGGCACGACTCCAGTGGAAAGACACTGGCGTCGACGCTCGCTCGCTCACTCACTCGCTCACCGAGTGCGAGGAGTTCACAACGGAACAGGGGGGAGCGCAACAATCAAAAACCCACATCTGCGGAAACCAAACAAAGCTTAAATTTTGGCCTCGGCGTCCTCCAGGCTTTACGTGGGACACGCGAGGCCTGCGGCGTCGAGCCCTGACACGCAGTGCCGCGGCCGCTGTGTTTGTGGAAGTGCAGGAGCAACCTGTCCTGCAGGCAAACTACAGTTTCCCAGAAAGAGAGGAGGAGGAGCGAGAGCGAGAGAGAAGGAGGAAGAGGGAGAGAAATCACCTTTGACCTCTGACACCGGCTGACAAGTGAGGTATGCATTCCTGAGGCATTCCATCACACGCTGGCTGAATCTCACAGTGGATTATTGAGAGGGGGGGGGGGGCGCGCGAACTCGAGAGCTCACTGTTGCAGACCAGTAAAGTGAATTCATTTTTGGTTGTGCAACTGCGACCCACCTGCGTTGTAGAAGCTGTCCAGCACCGTGGTCTCCCCGAAGTCCAGCTTGCTGAAGTTGACGGTCTCCAGCTTGCTGCCCACCGTGTCGCAGGCGTCCCGCAGGCACTGCAGCGCCATGCTCTCGGCGTTGCTCTGCTGGCTCGCCTCGCTGTTCACCACGTAAGCCACCGTCACCGGCCTGCTCTTGGACGACTTGCCGGTGGTGAGCAACCCGCCGCCGCCGGCGTCCAGCGGGCTGCCCGGGATGGTAGGAATCAGCCCCGCGGCGGTGGCGCCGACGACCGCCGAGTCCTGCCAGAAAGTCCCGGCTGCGGGGATTCCTCCTCCGCCGCCGGAGCGCTCCCTCCCCGGGCAGACTCCGAGGGGAGGCACCGGCAGGGATATCCCGTCCTGGTCCTGGCTCATGGTGGTTCGAGCGTCACTCACTGCCGTTGCTGCTGTGTCTCTCGGGGGGACCCTCCATCGAGAGGCGGCGGTTACGCGGGGCGGTCACCCATGGAGCTTCCTCAGTTTGATATCTCCGTGTCGTCGCAGGTAAACAGTGCGTGAGAGGCCGAGGTGCGACCGCGCACCATGCTGCGTGCACTCACTCCCCGTGCAGACAGAGGCGCTCCGAAGCTACCGGGGGAGGGAGGGAGGAGGGAGGAAGGAGGAGGGTTTGAAGTCACGACTATGTTGTTGTTTGGGATTTTTTTTGGGGGGGTTGTTGTTGCAAGTCAAAGCACGAGGTTCACAAGGCAGCAAAATCCGCACGTGCCCTCCTCCTTCGCGCCCAACGTCAACGGCGGAACTAGTTCTCGAAAGTTGAGCGACGACGCCGCCGTGTGTGTGTGTGTGTGTGTGTGTGTCAGCGCGAGAGAGCGACGGTAACGAGGAGTGTCACGCGCGCGGACGGGCGACGTTGTCGGCTCCGAGGCGATGAGAGCGAGAAGCAACCGGTGCGCACGCAGCGACGCGTCGCCACTCGCCAGCCTCGTTGTGTGTGTGCGCGCGCGCGACAGCCCTGCCCTGTTTTCGCTTGCGTTATCTCCCACGGACCAGGCTCGCGCGCAACAACTGGGCGGAGAAACGACAGGGGGAAGTCTGGTTGAAAAAGAAAAAAAGAAAAAACGAGAGGAGACACCGTGTGTGTGTGTGTGTGTGTGTGTGTGTGTGTGTGTGTGTGTGTGGGCTAGCAGTAGCAGGAGCAGTAGCAGTAGAAGTAGTAGTAGTAGTAGTAGTAGTAGTAGCAGTAACAGTAGCAGTAGTAGTTGTCATAGTGCAGATTCCGCCCCTAGGCATGAACTACTCCTGAATTGTACTACACTTACTAGAAACGACATGCCCGAAGCGTTTTGCTTAGTCGACAGTTTCAGCGTGGAAAAGTGCCAGTTGAACCAAATAAAACCCAGCCAGCAAATAATGATAGTAATGTCCACATAAACGACGCCTCCGCGGCTTTGCTTATTCTTTCACGGGTATAATGGTCTTATGGAGCCATAAACCAGTTTTGTTTAATTCCAAACATTAGTGTCGAGTTCGTCAGTCTTGACAAAATATGACACTTCAAAAGAAATATTATTTGTTTGCACCTATTTGGTAAACTTGGATGACTGCGTCCTCTACTAAAACCTCATCCATTAGAACCGGCGTTTTTTAAAGAGGGGCTCTTCTTTTTCCCTGTCTCACGCAGGACCTCTTGTGGGAAGAACCTCGCATTACATGTCTGTTAAACAGCATCGAAAACAACTTTCTATAGCACATTTTACTGGCTTTAATGGACTGTCTTGAGCAGGTTTGCTTGTGGTTATCTTCTCGTTGTTGGCCACAGATTTATTTATTTATTTATTTTTTATCAAGAGAGACATACTCGCAAACATTTGTTGTTGTTGCGGAAGTAGTGAGTAGTGAGTAGCGCTCATGAGACGAAGTCTACATTATCCATCCATCCATCCATCCATCAATCCAATTTCAATACCCGCTTCTTCCTGAATTCAAGGTCATGGGGTTCTGCTGGGGCCTGTCCCAGCTGTCATAGGGCAAAGGCAGGGTGACACCCTGGACAAATCGCAAGTCAAAGTCCACTTTATTTTCTATTGAACCTATTTTATGAAGCCTGTGTCATAAGGATTTCTTTGAAACTATATGTAATTTAGACTGAAAGTTGCGGGTGCAGTCTAAACACTTTGTGCAATCGATGGCTTTAAATTGTCCATGACCGTCAATGGCTGCTCTGTGGCTCTTTCTTGAACATGACCAGAGTGTAACGTCACCTTCCAGGCCGCTGCAGAACCCACGTGAACCTCAGTGCAGGAGAGGAAATGAATGGACAGGAGACTAAAATACATGCAACGTGTTTGTTGTCATCTGAGCATCACAAACAAATGAACACAGAAAATATGCGCTTGTTTAAATTCTACATTCTAGATTCTAGATGTGCAAAATGATTGGACATCCATCCATCCATCCATCCATCCATCCATCCATCCAACCATCTTCTATCACCACTTGTCCGGGGAGTCTATCCCAGCTGTCTTTGGGCTAAGGCGCGGTTCCACCATGTACACGTTGCCAGAGGCAAACAACCATTCGCTGTCAGTCACTACGATGGCCAATTTAGAGTTCCCAAAACTCCGGCCTTTGAACTGTGGGAGAAAGCCGGAGCACCCAGACAGACCCCACGCAGACATACAGAAAGGCCCCACGCAGGAAGGCCCTGGGCTCAGTGACCAAACCCACAAGTTTCTTGCGCATTATAAGCAAGTTTAGTTTCACTCACTGAGCCTTCAACCTTTTAAACAAACTGTGACACCTAACAGATAGTGTTCAATCTTACAGCTGCTTTTCCTCCACAGGAGGTCCCCCGCGCTGATGACGGTGGTAACATATGCAACATTGCGGGCTTGTGACTGATGCCTAACCTGGCCCTCTGGCATGTTTACAAATGTATTGCTTCGTTTAATCTGCTGCACCTCTCGTTTAAATGACACTAAAATAATCCAGTTCAGGTTCAAGAAGAACCAAAAAAAAAAAAAAAAATACCCCTCAGCGATTCTCATACAATTAAATGTTTGTTTTTCTCTTTTCGGCCACTAGATGTCCCACATCCACCACACAATAAACATCTACTCGGCGGCCTATTGCGTATCTGGAAGGCAAGGCTGCAACACCAGACATCACCACGGGGTTGTGTTTTCCCTCCACCGCATTGAGACACATTCATCTATGTGTCAGCACATAGCCGCCGGCAGATCAGGGCAATCACACCCAAACTATTTATTCATCACCTTCTGTCCTATTGGTGCTTAAACCAAGTGCTGTTAATTATTGACAATCAAATGGCCAAGATGTTCAACGCGGCATTCATTTATCTTTATAAAATGAAAAATAATAACAATAATAATATGAATTCACATCTTTCTTCCTCACATCTGTGGGACACCTGCAAACACAGATGAATTGATGTATTCTGTTGATGGGAAACAGTCGGGAAGTGCAAACAGTGGAGCAGCAACAGGAATGCAGCCGCGGCTACAGACTCTGGTGCAGCCGTCTTGCCTCTGCTTGACACATCTGGCACGCAGAGCTGCTGAGCCCCCACATCCTGTAGGCGAGCTCCGCGCGCTCTGTGGCCGCGGGCGCTGCTCGCTTCTCCCGAAAGCTGCGAGTCAGGGGCCTCGTATTTAACGCAGAAGCCCCTGACGAGATGCTCGCAGTGAGCCATGCTGTTTGAAGTAAGAGAAATATCTACGCATCTATTTTTTTTTTTTTTTTTTTTTTTTTTTTGTAACACGCTGAATTTATTTGCTAACCGAGAATACGGACACTTCAAATTGAGTTGCGGTGAGATCATTTCATTGCCCTGTTAAAAGTCAAATCCACCGGTGATGCAATACAGACCCCCCCCGCCCCCCCCACCAAGATGCTCTCTGACATCCTGATGTTAGGTGAAGATACGCTGAGGCGTCTCTTTCCTCACTTCTTAAAGGCCCAGTGTGTGAAAATGTATAGCATCTAAAGGTAAAACAACACATTGCAAACAATGTTCATACCGATATTACCTGCTTTCTGACACCGAATTTGATCTGTGTTCCTAGCTGCTCTCGATAAACAGTGGAGGAATATGGCCGACTCCTTACTGGTGGATCTGCTCAGTGTCACTCTGAGCGGTTATCACTTGGGAATTAATAATTCAATATTTACTTATTTTCCTAACTACGGAGCTGAAAGCGTGCATATTTAATTTATGTTCCATTTCATGTCAATAGCTCCCTGTAAATACTACACATTGGATGTTCAACACAATACATGGATTGAGGAATGTGCAAAAGGAAGATGCATTCATTTAATCTCGTGGAAAACAAACAAACAAAAATCATTAATTTTTCTTCCCATTATTAAAATAATGGTCGCCTGTGCCTGATTCAGGGGGTATACAGATGTTTCACTCTTAGTTATTCATACTTCATTGTATTCTTTAATATGCATGTGATGCTATTCAAACATTAAAAACATTAAATAGCGGACCGCATGTTGGATGCACGGTATCACCCTGGCAGCACAAGGAACATTATTCTGTTGCTTGCTTAACACTCACACAGTTCTACATTTGTGTCACTGGTAGGTGTTTACATGTGGATGTCTCTTACAAGGGAACACAATGAAGGCCACACCTTCTTATGCTCTTCTCACAATTTTTCGTGATCTTTTCTACTTTCTGAATTGTTAACATACCAAAGGCATCAAATACATGAACACGATGTACATAATTATGTAGCAAAGAAATCATTGCTAAATAACTCTAATGTGTTGATATAAAGTAGCCCTATATATGAAACGTAGATATTAGATACATTTAGAGTTATTTGAGAAGCATCTAATATATAAAACGTGTTTGAGTTATTTCACCCGTTTTTTCTACTTACTGCACAATTCCTTCCATATGTTCATTCATAGTTCTGATGCCTTCAGTGAGAATGTACAATGTAGATAGTCATGAAAGTGAAGGAAAAGCCATTAAATGACTGGTAGTTTGTATGCGTCTTATTGCCTTTTGAGAGCAACTGCACCTAGGAAGCAACATAATCACACAGGCTGACAAACTTTCTCGTCAGAGACGAATCTACAGTATGTTTTTGATGCAGTCGACTGGGTTCTGAATCCATGAGGTGACGCCCCAGATGTTATGCGGACTGGATCCTTTTATGAAAACATAAAGCACAAAAGCCGAGCGACTAATAATCTTTACGATAAACGCGTGGCTGCTCTGATCATGCCAGGGTGCAACTAAATACTGGTAAATGAATAACAAACGTTCCTAAATCTGACGATGTACAAGAGAACCGCCGTTATATTCACAAAACCATTCATCTCACTGCTATATTACATCATCCCAAGTTAAAAGGTCAACGTCGTGTTTGTTGAGGGTGTTTGCATGGCTACTCACAGATGCTTTATGAACACTTGATCTTTTTCAAAAGCGGCAATTAACGATCACATCTTTAAGGTCTCCTGCCAATTACCAAGTGTTTCCTTTTCTCTCGCAAGGCACGCGGGCCACGATGACGCAAAAATGCAAAAAGCACAGGACTAAACCCAAACCAGCTCCACTCCAACCAGTAATGGTTGGAAATTTGTCCGGGCCTGAGCATAGTTAACCATCAAAATCGGCAAAAACTACGAGGCACTCTGCAAATAAAGCCCTTCCATTCTGCTCGGCCACAGACCATGAAATAGTCACTCAGCTCTGAAATGGAGGGAATCACTCACGCAGGGGCGCGGCGAGAAGTTCAGTTAGTTCTGCCGCGCAGGTAGGAGATAGATACTTGGAGGCACAGACTTATTGCAGCCCTCCATAGATATCTGCCAAAGTCCACACAAACATTAGGGTGGAGGGTGGTTGGGAGGGGTCGAACGGGGGGGAAACAAAATTACAGAAATCTGCTAAGTTTGACAAATGGCGACGGCGGCTCTTGCCACCAGCTATTAGCCCGCAATGATTAATAAGTGGGAAAATAATTGCACTTCATTGAGATTGATGACGCCCCATTTAACCTCCACTCTCATCCTGGCAGCGCCACGGAGCAGCCGAGATGAGCCGCGGACACACTGCTGCTCTGCCGGCCTCATTGGCGACGCGCGCACGCACACACACATAAACACGCACTCGCGCACAGGAACCGTAATGATCCTGCGGGGTATTTTTTAAAAGCCTCGCAGCGCTCTGATCATAAGTTCATTGTTGGTAAGTGAGAAACAATGATCTCAGCACCAGGAGGCCTCTGGGAATCCTCTCCATCCACCAATATAGAAGCATTTAAGTCAAACACCACGGGGAATTAATGACGGCAGAGTCACCATTAACTCCCACGCTAACGAGTTTGCGAGCTCCGGCCCTCTCTTCAGCGCTCGTCTCGTCTGGCGTGCGTTTGCGCTCATCGGCGAAATCTCGCCGATCTCGAAGCGCAACAATGAGATTTTCCGCCGACGGAAACATGCAAAAAAATGAAAGGAAAAAAAAAAAAACCCCGTGGAGGTGATCAGACGAGGACGTCGGTTGGGGTCCCCGCTTCATCCTCTCGCCTCTTTGCAAAGAGACGCGGCCAAGGTTATTAAAGAAGGATGTAGCTGAGCAAGATGGCCGCTGTTGCTGTGACCAGAGGCGGTGTGGAGAGATAAATGGTTGACCCAGCCTGGTGTCAGGTTAGGATTGATGCCACTATCAGCCCCACTGCTTTCCCAATGATTTTCTCAAATCTCTGATAGAGTGTGTTATCTAGTTACTGGCATGAGGGCAACGGCCCGCAGGCACGGGGAGAAGGTCAATCTATGAGGACAATCTTTGTTGGGCTAAATGAGAAAAAAAAAGGGGGCTCGCGAAAAAAAAAAGAATAAAAAGCAGCTGCTAGGTTCTCCGGGATAAGATAAGCCAAATTACTTCTCTTTAGTGGGATAGGCCCCGGGCAAAACATCCCCCCAAAAAAAGGGGTGGGTGGGAGGGAAGAAAAATTAAGTGAGGCAAGCTGGCTCTCTAACTTCAGTAGATCTCACCTGGAACCTCGGCTTCCTTGTTGATTCGGGGGCGGCGGCAACAGTGTGTTGTTGTTTTTTCTCACGCACTTTTAATCTGCATCGGCCTTTCGCGCCCCTCGAGGCTAAAACGGGCGTCCGTTGGAATAAGAGGCGGCAAGGCAAACTGTGGAATCTCGCTCCATCAACCGCCGGCGCCCTCTGTCTTCTCAAAGAAAGTCTTCCCCAAGAGTTTGACTAATAGCTTGTAATTTGGCGGTCCGGGGGCCCCCTGATCGATAATTCCGTTGGTCAATAATGATGGAGAGGTCGGCGTTGGGGGGCGGGGGGGTTGATGATTCCACTCATTGTCTGAGAAAAATGAAGGCGTGGGCATCAACCCACCCCCCTCAACACACAACCTGGGGTTGGGGGGGCTCGGGCAGATGTCCACAGGTGCTTGCGTTGGCGTGATGGCGGAGCTGATGACTGAAGACACACACACACACACACACACACACACACAGAGTTTAAGACCGCTGTGGAGTGTGTGTGTGTGTGTGTGTGTGTGTGTGTGTGTGTGTGTGTGTGTGTGTGTGTGTGTGTGTGCTTTTCCCTCGTGGTGCAAATCGGATCTTTCTGAACTTTCTGAACGGGGCTCCACTCGCGCAACATTCATCTCTAATGGGGGCATTTTTCACCGCACTTCTCCTGGCTTCTTCGTCTTCTTTCTGCTCCTGTGGCCCAAAATATTGATCAGGGAACTATTAATGGCAGGGTGGCGGACGATCAGTTTCTCGGCCATCCGTGAAGTGAACGGCCGTCTCCAATGAATAAATGACCCCCCACTTAAAATCCTTTTTTGATTTACTGTAGCGTGACAGTTTGAGTTCTGTAGTTTTAATCAGTCGCACAAAACAGTAAAAAAAATAAAATAAAATAAAAAAAAAAATCACATTTTTTAATGGTGTCATTAAAAAAAATCTGACTGAGAAGGCACAGGGAGAAGCAGAAGCTTATTCTAAGCCTGTCCTATGACAGGCTTAAAGCTACCCTTCTGCATATTCATCAATACAAATGAAAACAAAGGCAGAATTACATCTGATATACTATTTCAGATAAAGGAAGAAATTATAAAAACGGTCTGAATATTTTATGTGAAACTTCAATACTTAAATTTATACGCAGTGTCTTTGCCAGTACATGCCGCTAATTTCAGCTGACTTCCCAGGATCCCACGATGCTTTGCAGCCGCACGCAAAGCATCATGGGATACATAAGTGCGCGAAGGATAGTGGAGGTGCATCCTTGGAATCGGCTAAAACGAGTGCGTATTTCCGAGTACGCATATATGAGCATATTGAGCGTCCTAAGCACCCTCGGGAATTGGGACAAGCCTTCGCGCAGTGCTATGATGCAACTTCCTTTCAAAATGCATACTTCAAGGACGCAGACCCTGAATTGAGACACAGCATGTGTGTCTTCCTCCTCTTCCATTGGTGGCTTGGATCAGTGGTTTCCTGTTTTTGGGTCGTGGCTAGATGGTATCAAAGATTCGTAAGGAAGTGACGGAGTGCCTCCAAAACTGTATTCTTGTCAGGTACCGGAACTTGAATTCTGATCCTTACCGTGACTCGGACCCCAATCCTAAACCTAACCGTCACCCGAGTCCTGATTCTAAACCTAACCGTAGACTTGGACCCGAATCCTTAACCTGTCACCCGAGTCCTGTTCCTAAACCTAACCGGAGACTCGGACCCGAATCCTAAACCTGTCACTCGAGTCCTGTTCCTAAACCTCACCGTTGATTGATTGATTTTATTTTATTCATGCTTGCAGCGGAGCCTGGGTTACACGGAGCCTCCATCTCTTCAGACGAGAGTTGGAAAGAATCTAGTAGAACTTGTTAGAATCTACGTCACTTCCTTACGAATCTTTGGTACCATCTAGCCATTACCCTGTTTTTGTCTTCCCCAAAGGGAAGCTGCCCTACGAAAAACTTTGAACTGGCTCTTGTGTGATGGTTGTTTAAGACTTGGTGGTGTTAAAATCTCAATGATCGGGTTGTTTTGCTGTATGTAGATGTAAAACATCTGCAGATCAGGATGGAATCAGGAAAAATAAAATGCTTTGGCAAAAGTGTTTCCCATAATGGACAACCCTATATAGCGGTAATCAGAAAGCCACTGTGATTGGTTAAAAAGCCAGGGACACAGCCAACTGGCTCCCAGACTCAAACAGGACAACATTACCATACCAGTAAACCTCACAAATGATCATCTCAAAAGACATCCAGTGAAAGATTCAAGATTGTTTTGACTATTTAGCAAAGACGATAACGAGATTAACTTGAGTGTACAAAACTACAGTAAAAAATAACATAATAAATAACTTTTGGTAGACATTGGGCGACACGGTGGCGCAGTGGTTAGCGCTGTGACCTTTCTGTGTGGAGTTTGCATGTTCTCCCTGTGTCTGCGTGGGTTCTCTTCGGGTTCTCCGGCTTCCTCCCACACTCCAAAAACATGCATGTGAAGTCAATTGAACATTCTAAATTGTCCGTAGGTGTGCATGTGAGTGTGAATGGTTGTTTGTCTCTTTGTGGCCCTGCTATGAACTGGCAACTTGTCCAGGGTGTCACCCTGCCTTCGCCCTAAGACAGCTGGGTTAACCCAGACAGAAGATTCAACCATGTATCTTCTCATCTATCTATATACCATTCGCATCATCACGTATAATAAACTCGCTACTGCACCGTCTGAAAGGGAGAGCGCGCTCCTATTGTGAGAACTCTGTTCAGTCGGCCACGAGCTCAGAGGTCTTCGCGTCTCCAGCTGTGACGGGCAGCGCTTCAGCGCCTTGATCTGTCAGTCAGCGGATAAACGTTGCTGACTGCAACCGGGGCGAGGGCCAGACTCTTTCCGAAAGCGGTCTAAATATTTTGACACGATCGCTCGACGGAGCGCTTGGTGACGGCCCAGCCAGCGCTCAGGCTGTGGGAAAACACATGGAGGAGGGAGGTGATTCACGCGAATGAAAGCAGAGTCTGTGTTTTGCTTGCAGAGGGACAAAAAGAAAATAATAATAATAAAAGAAAACAACAGATTTGTTTTTTTTTTGGTAAAACAAATGCGGAATCGTTTTTTTTTTTTAAATCTCTATAAAAATGTATTAGTATTGTTTTCTTTTTGATGTATTGAGATGGATTCTGGATTCTTTGTTAGACTCTCTTGGTTACTTAGATTCTCTTGGTTGGTTCTCTTGGTTTCTCTACCTAGTAGCGCCATCGTCAGCTGACGCTAAATTTCACACATGAGGTCTGGATGCACCGGTTTCCCCCAGAGCATTGCTGTGTCTCAATTCAGGGTCTGCAGCCTTCGTCGTTTGGGTCCTCCGGAGGACGAACCCAAACTCGCCTCCCCGGTAACCAAATGGGACGGTCTAGCCTTCGGCGTATTTCCTGGTTGCATCACCGCTGTTCCCTACTGCTGGCCAACCCCAGAAGTGCCTTTTTTATTATAGCATCAAGCTAACCATTACTTAGCATTAACAGTCACATATTTTAACAGAATTTTGGGGTTTTGGTTTAACATATATGGAAAAAGCCCTACGGTAAAAAAAACAAACTTAAATTTATATGTGGTGTCTTTGCCAGTAGATGCCGCCATTTCAGCTGACTTCCCAGAATCCCATGATGCTTTGCAGCAGCACGCAAAGTATCCTGGAATACGGGAGGCCGTGAAGGATGCATCCTTCGAATCGGCTAAAAGGAGGACGCATTTGGAGCATCCTTTGAATTTTAGTGAATTGGGACAGGCCTTCGCGCAGTGTTCTGACATGACTGGCCTTCAAATCCAGGCTTCAAAGGATGCAGACCCTGAATTGAGACACAGCCCATATGCGTGGAATACACAGGGCTCTACTTAGCTACCAGTGCAAATGGACCTTGTGTCACTTCAGTGCAGTTCATCGCCCTGGACAAACACACAAACTCTGCTTTTTTTTCCCCCAGGATGCAGAACAAAATGTCAACATCTCTCCCCCGAAGCGCAACCTCAGACATTTAAGGTACAGCTTTGCATGCAGCAGAACACACTGAAAGAGGAAGCAGTAAGCCTGGATCGGTATCTGATGACCTGGATTAACCTCTGTAAGGAATTTCTTATCGATTTAATAGAAAACTATCTTCAAGACCATCACTAAAAAACTTGCTGAGCTTACTTAACATCCACTTCCTGTCACTGCACAAAGAAGCCAAAACCTCCAGGATGCACAGACTCTGAAGTCCAACTCGTGCTCTGCTTGTAATGGTGCCTCCTGAACTTACTTTTAAAAAATAATCATCGTTAGCTTTGTTCCTTTGTCACGATTCTCAGACGGCTTCGACTCATCACCAGCCGCCCACGCCACCATCCAGACTGACCCTCCCAGGTAGGTGGGTCCTCGGAGCGGGGCCAGAGCGGTTTGACCATTGCGCTCTAAGTGGATTGGGTTCCTGTCAGAGTTGAAACGCTTGGACATTGATAAATTTCCTCCTGTGTGGGATCAATAACTCTCACCTTTTCAGCCCGGGGCTCCTTCAGAGTGGGACGTCATAATTACTCTGTCAAGCTGAATGTCTGTCTGTGTTAAGACCCAAGATTGTTTGTGTGTGCTTGTGGGTGTGTGTGTTAGTGTGTGTTCTAGAAAGAATGAGTCACTGTGTATGTGTGTAGGTGTTTGTGTGTGTTTGTGCACCACTACTGGGACGGAGGTCTTTTATAAATGTAGTTCTTTCAGTTTTAGGATTATGGACACAAGGATTTATGCGTGCGTTCTGGCTTATGTGTGTGTGTGTGTGCGTGTGCGTGTGTGGGCCCAGGTGATGCTTTGCTGGCTGAGCTGGACTAGTGACTGGCAGTGATTGACAGCCGGGCAGCCCGCCTCCTCCTTTCTGCTCCCACGGCGCTTTTCGATGCCTGTCATGCCGGCCAATCAGCGAAGTGATCTGACAGCTCTCCTGACACTCACGCACGCACGCACATGCGCATGCACACGCACACACACCGCTACATTCACAAGCAAAATGAATGAATATATATATATATATGTATATATATATATATATATATAACATAAAAGATTGCAATAAGATACATTTCCACAATTTCAACAATGTTTTAAACAATCGTCGAAACCCAAAGGTTGGCGTTGGCGTGTTGGAACAGGGCTGAAGTCAGTCGTGTTTGCTCACTGATTAGCAGCAACAATTAGCTCCAAAAACAACACGGTCTGGATTCCCCCCACACACACACACCCTCACGTCGATCAAGCTAACCGAATTAACATACACCGTGTTCCGCCGGCAGATGCGGTGATGATTTTATTTATTTAGTTTTTTTGAATGGGGGTGGGGGGTGTGTGGGGGTGGGGGGGCTGACGGGGGAAATTGCCTCCATCTGCTCCGCCACGCAAGCCTGCTGCTGGGATGCGTGCGAGCCTTCCTCCAGGTTAGCTGCCTGTCTTGCGTTGCGTCAGCGTGAGCCAAAACAAGTGCGTTTTCCCTATGTGCGCACGCATGGTAGCGTACTTGGCTGGATGCAGCTGCTTCCTGCTTGCTAGCTTTTTTTTTTATTTCTAATTTCTACATGTGTATGTGTGTGTGTTGGTGTGTGAGCATGCATTGGTCATGTTCGCTCTAAAAACAAAAACAGCCTGTGGAATTAAAAGAGAACGAAGCGAAGACAAGCGAGCCTGCCTGCTACTCAGAGCCGCGCCACAATAATAATAATAATACTAATAATAATGATAATCAGGGCAATAATAACCCCGGCGCTCATTTAGACATCAATACTAATCACTCTCATTTGGAGGACAATAATAATAATCAGGCTCATTTAGAGTGCCTTCTCTCCACAGAGGCCTCCACTGCCTTTGGGGTTGGTTGGTGCTTAACCTAATGATAATAGTCATGATTCATGGCTCAACTCTCCCTCCCTGCGTGTTGCTTTCACTCCACGTGAGGACAGGGTGTGTGTGTGTGTGTGTGCGTGCGTGCATGTGCGCAGGCACTCGCACTTCTATTCTAATTTTTCCTCTCTGCATCTTTATTAGCACTTACATCAACTGCAAATTACCCCGAGAATGTAATTAAATCAAACAAACCTTTAATTTTTTTTAATCAAGAATTCCCTGTTTGTCTGATCATCACCGTTCGGAATTGGATGAGGGCAAAGATTCGCGTTCACGAGGATGACTAACAACCAAACTTTCAATTCGGAAAAAAAACAAACAAACAAAAAACGATTAGAGTTTGCTGACAGACTCCACGCAATTAAAGTGTTTTCCATCAAATTTTGAGCACATTTTTAAGCAAGGTTTTGAAAAGAAAAATGAAAACAAATGATTTAATAAAAAAAATAATGAGTCTTTGTAAAGCATAGTTACATCGCAGGCACGACATATCTACTGAAGCAGACAAAACCAAACAAAGCCAACAGGGAAAATACCGGGCAACTTGTAATTACTCATATCCATAGGGGACGCCGCTCTTGTACCAAGACAGAATAATACTGCTATATTGCACTGCAACTATGACGAGGTGCACCACACACAGGAGAGACGCACCAAGTGCGCCCGAGAGTCACGTGAGCTGAACGTTTTCTGCATCAGAGTTATTTTTGCAGAGATTTTGCAAAATAGTTCAAATTGGAAAAAAAAAACCAGGGGAGGTTGCAACTTTTGCTGTTCCTATACATTTTCCAATGTCAATTTCCTCACCGTGTAAAACACTCTAAATACTCCTAGGGGATTATGGACCTTTTCCCACCTTTTTTATTGCAAGTACTGTTTAGGCCATGTGTTAAAGGTGTTTTTACGGTTCTACAAGCCACGAGAAAACAAAAAAATATCAAAGAACAGAAGTGAATTCAACACCCGACAATGGATGTGAGTCGGTAATACTCGGAGACACAGCGGGCAGAGTTGCTTTGAAAAATCTCGTCTTCCCAATTTTTGTGTGCGTTTGAAGTGAAAAGGCGGAGAGAACCCATCCCCGCTCAGCCAGTGTTAGAGGTCTCGTACGCTCACACGGGCTCGCTGCCACCCACACTGATTGGTATTAGCGCCTGCTGTGAGCCGGCCAACCCGAAGCGTTGGCAGCGAGATACAGACGAAGTCAAACTGACTCGGCGCTAACGCAAATCGCGGCCAAGCTAATTGGCCGATATCCACAGACACTTAGTAAGGAGTGAAGTGAGGAGGAGAGCCAACGAGGCATTTCGACGACCTCGCGGAAACAGCTGGATCTCGGTTGAACCTAGCAAAGCAGCCAGATTGCCGAGGTCTCGAGATGGAAATCTTGCAGCATCCACGTTGCAAAGCTCACCCAGCACGGGGAGCGACGTAGCGGATAGCTGCTGCTGCTACAGGCTGAATGCTACCGGTGGTTTCGTCAAAAAGACGGAACTCTCACTTTAAACAGAGAAAGAAAGAACTTTTCTTTGGGAAAAGATGCTCTGATCCCCCTGACTGGTTTCATCAAGAGCCTGGTGATGTGCTAACAGCCTGCTAGAGGGCAGTAACACACACCCTGTGCCAATCTAGAAATTTCAATATGTTTCAACTTAGTTTAACTGGTGATCATGAAATAAAAAAAAAAAAAAAAAAATCAGACCAATCTGCTTTGGTTGTAGTAGACATTGTATGATTGCCGATCACTTAAGAAGATTTTTCTTTATTTGGTGAGCAGCTGATCGTTATGGGCTCTTTCCAACACCTTTATACCACATACTTTATGTTTTCTCAACCTTGCACGAGGTATAGTGGCATTATTCCTTTATTTTGTTTATTGTTGGATCAAGGTGACGTTATTCTACGAGCCTTTTGGGTTTTCGACCGAACCTGCACATTTTTTGTGTCTTTCTTCCATCAAGATCGAGACATGTACATGTATTTGTTCTATTTAATACGTATACATGCAAATAAATACAGTCCAGAATGTATATAACACATGAATTGACAACTCGGATGGAATCAGATGGATGACATATTCAAAAGAAAAAAACTTTTAAAATATTTTATTTCATTTTATTTAATCATTCATATTTTTTCAACTCCTTGCACTCCGTTGCTGTAATTATGCAAATTTTTCCCAATGTGGGATAAATAAAGGCATTCTATTTCTACTCTATTGTGAAACAAAGGGAGTTTGACGTATTTGATGCAACAAGGTTCAAATTTCTCCCCACTCAAAATAACGCCACAGGATTTCAGCTTTCTTGGCAGCGCTCTTTCCCGGGCCTTTCTGCAGCTCTGCACGGTCATCCTCGACATACGGAACTATCCGCTTGGCTTTTTTCTGATGTATTGCGTGCCAGCGCGGCACTACGGGACGGTCGGCGGGGCCCCGTGTAATGCAACGCCTTCGCGAGCGGCGCTCATCTCATCTGGCGCTCAGGCTTTGAACTCTCGGGCTCGGCGGCTTTTTCAGAACGAGACAGAAAATGGGGACAGAGGGAGAGAATTGTCCGGCACTGATTCGGTGTGAGAGAGAGTGGAGGAAAAAAAAAAGAAAAAGAAAAACTCGGACAGAAGATCATTTCAGTGCCGCTTGGGAAAGATCAAAAGCTCCGCTGGCAGAGGCGAGGAGACGCGAGGGGAGATGCTATCGCCCGGCTCTCATTTCATTCACAGACGAGTGTGAAATGGCTTCATCTGTTGTGCGGACTCGCGCAAGACGCCATTATAGGCTACTGTACCCTGACCTTCTCTTCTCCTCCTGCTAACAGCTAACAGCTACGCAAGCACCCACGGATAAAAAAAACAAAAAAAACACATCCGTCAGGTGCTGTTTTGTTTGCCCATTAGCCGCGCCACTAGCTTGTATCCACACGGGGGATTAGCGCCCAGCGCAACTTCCTCTAAAGACAATTGCGTTAGTGCCATCATCGGGCAGAATAACACCATCAAAGCGGAGGACTGGCCGTGGCCCGTTCATTAGCGCCAGAGATTTTCGAAACCCCGGAAGAAAAGTACAGGGGCAACGCGCTAATAAGACAAAATAAGTCTGGACGCGGGGCCGCCGCTTTCGGGGGCCTAGCGAGCATGGTTGCGCGTCGTTAGCCAAAACCAGAAAGGAAAGGCAAAAGGAAAAAGGGCGCAATTTGCTCCAACTTCTGAGTCTCCGCCGCTTGAATAATTTAAGCGCCGAGCCTTAGAAATCGACTTGATTATTTCAGGAACAACAAACGCGGTCTAATGGCTCGGCGCTCTCTCTTCCCTCTTTCGGCGATGCCGCCAAGAGAGTGCGGACGGGGGGTGAGAGCACGGAGCCATAACAAGATAACAAGAGCCGACTTAACGCGAGGTTTTTCCTGCTCTTTCTTCTCCTTCCGCCTTCATTTCCCCCCTTCATTAGAACGGTCCGGGGCTGCGGTGCTGCTCGTCGGTCCTGATAGCTTTTATCCTCCTCGCTGTCTAACCGCATCCTCTTCCTGTTCTGCCCCCCCGAACACCGTGTTTAGGTGTTTAAGCTGATGACACGGAGAATATTGCGCGTTGAAAGGCCCCGCTCCCTGCGCGCGCGCGCACACACACACACACACACACACACACACACATGCGCGGCGAGCGTTGCCCAGAGCTAAAGGCCCCAGGCAGTCTTTCTCCCACTAGCCAGGGGCGATCATTCTGCCTCTATGATACTTAAACTGTGAGATGTCAGAAAACATTAGGCCTCAAAAAAAAAAAAAAAACACACACACACACACACACACGCACACACACACAGCCACAGCACCATTGCAACTCATCTACTCTCCTCTCCTCTGAGCATCGGAATATGTGTGCAATCCTCGTCTCTGTGGTTTATTTACTCTTAATCATCTTTTACTTTTCAGTCACTACTACTTTTAAGTGGAAATCTTGTGCTCAATATTAACCTGCTCATGATGGATGGTGTCAGGCAGGGTGCTGCTGACAGATTTCAGGTGATGATGATTTCTCAGTGATCTTACGTTTATTTGTCTTTGGAAACTATGCCCTAAAAAACAAATATACACTCGCCAGCCAACTTATTAGGGGAAATGTTTGATCCGTGTTGAGACAAACGGCCATTGACTCACAACAGCAACCTACACATACAGTTGAGGCCAAAATTATTACCCCTCCTTGGAATTATGGAATGTTTTCCTTAAATTCTTCCTAATATTTCCAGCATTGATAAAAATGTATATCAAACATTCACCAGTGCTATTTAGAAGCTTTGAGCACATTTTGGAAAACAAAATACATTTTAGGCTTGCTTTATCTCAAATATAGTGAAAAAAAAATTAGCCACCTTGAAATTAGCCCCCATATAAAATGTTGCTTTCAAAAGACACCCAATTAACCAATCAGCTTTCAAACCACACCCGTGCAGTCAATTGGCTTCACAACGAGAAATCAGCTTAAAAGGACTCCAGGGAACATTGCACTTGAAGACATTATTGAGAGGGACAACTCTTACTCACCATGCCAAAGACAAAAGAAATCAGTCTTTAGTTCGGAAAGACAGTGGAGGCTCATGATAAGAGGGGAGGTTGTACTGCTGTTTCCAAGTGTTTCACAGCGTCGAGAACCGCTGTACGCTGCGTCACTGTCAAGTACGAGGAGACATATTCAGCAAGGGCTTCATGATAATAGTTGACTTTGAATGTGGCGCGATTGTCTGAGTGACTTTTTTGTTGGAGTGTTTCTCAAGCGGCCCTGCGATGAACTGGCGACTTGTCCAGGGTGTCACCCTGCCTTCGCCCTAAGACAGCTGGGAGAGGCTCCAGCAGACCCCCGTGACCCTGAATAGGAATAAGCGGCTATAGAAGATGAATGAATGAATGAATGAATGAATGTTTCTCAAACTGCTGATCTGCTGGGATTCATTGCAAAAATCTCAACCACCTCAACGGCCGCACAAAGAGGAAACATCAGAGGACGGACGGACAAGAATGGGCCGACCGTGTGAAGATGATACAAAAGCCAAAACGGTACCTCAAATGATTCCTTACAACCAATAAGAAAATGTTTAAGAAATGTGCATTAGAAAATGCCCACATAGGATTTGAGAGAAATCATAGAGACCCAAGTTATTTGTCATGATGGGCGGGGAGAAACTACAGTCCACAAAAACAGGAAGCTTTGGCAGCAACCTCGAAGGTTTAGCACGGGGGAGCAAGTCCAGCTTTACAAGAGTAAGAGCGCAATACTCCATCACTCGTCGGCAAAGCTACTCCTTGACTCCGCCAATACCTTGGCGTTGGTAATCCCCGTCCACGGTAGCAGCGCGGCTAACCAATTTCAAGTGTTATCGGTGGCGATCGGAGGCACTCTCATTTGTTTTGGAGCGAGCGCGTCCGGCCGCGATGGGGCCCTTGCTCATGGCGGCTTGGCACGCAGGGCTCAAGGAGGGATTGGGACCTTAAGTGGAGAACAGCGAATGAATGAAAAGAAAACAAACTAATAAAAAGAGCGTATCAAAACACGAGGCGTGCCAGCGCTCCCTCAGACTGGGGACGCTTTCAGCCTAATGGAAAAAATGTGCATTTCATTAAATGCTAATATCTGAGGGGGGGGAGGGAAAGTGGCTCGGCCCGTACGCGGATCGGGCCCAGATTTTTGAGGAGAATTTCGGGAGTTATTGCGAAGGATACGCCGAGTATCCCGGCACAGAGCCGGTCCAAATCCCAACGTCAGATGTTTATTATTAAAACTCTGAAACGCTCCCTCCTTTCTGCGCAGTTCTCAGGGGAAGCCGAGCGACGGGTCAAGCTGCAGTCGAGTCCCGTAATGCCAGACACAACATATCCATGCTAAATGGCTAATGCCAATGTGCATACACGCACCACAAACTTCGGTCACAGTGGCACATGTTTGGCACCGGTGATTCCGTCCAGCTGAAAATCTTTATTGCAGTCACGTCGCAGGGGCAGACAGGAAATAAGAGGAGAGAGTGGGAAGAAGTTTCCTGACTCTCTGGTCAGGGCTACCATGTGGTAAGCATACAGCGCTACCGCCTTACACACGACTTTGAAAGATTACAGGAATATCCAGCTCAGGATGTGAGGATGGGAACGATGGTCAGCGCATGACAATGTCTTTTTTCTCTCTCTCTCTCTCTCACTAGGACAAGGTGCACCGGCCTTCCCTCTCAGGAATTTACAATTTCAATCAACGTTTTGTCGCTCACACTTTTACAGGGCAAGTTTCCAATTCATAAAAACTGCTGGAGGTGATGTAAAGGGACTCTGTTGTCTCTGTCGTGCAGTTCTGGGCCAGTATTCTGACCATTTGCAACATTTTCAAGCACTATTTTGACTATTTGAAGGCTACAAGATCCTGCAAAAATGCTGTGTCGTTGTCCTCTGACAATGATGTTCCACAGAAACAAGAATAGTGCAGGCTTTAGTTCTTTTGCTTGCTCCACTGCTCAGGAGGTCGGAAGACACAGTTCTGGAGATTGGCCCTTTGTGATGTCACACGGGGCATCATTACTTCCCTGTTATCTCTCATAGGTAAGTGGAAAGAGCTCCAACTCGGTGTTTGTAAAACCCACAGAAACATAGGGTCCAATAGAACAAGATTTTTTTTTTTTTAGCGTGGCTGTAAACAGAGGGCTAAACAGGCTGTTCCCAATTCATAAAAAGCACTTATAGCGTAAATAAACATAACATATATGGGGGTGGGGGGCAGTTTTCTGATTCTCAGACATGTAGATGAAGCGTTTATTGGGAGAATCTGTGTAGTCACCTTAAAATCTGCGCCGTCATTCCAGGCCTCACTGAGCACATTTACCCACTAAATCTGTAAACCTCAGTTTATAGGAGCACCTCCCCCGAGGGTTTTAAAGGTGCGTTGGTTAAAACGCTGTTTGTCTTTCGGTGGGAAAATGAGCACTCGAGCTAACTTTAATTAACAGTGCCTCTAATGAATCCCCTTTCTCTTTATTTAAAACGGAGAAGTGCACCGGCAACAGCTGGCAGCAGAGCGGAAAGTTTCGTCCAACCTTTTATTTATTTATTTTTAAATTTTTACTTTGTGGCAAGACACATGTTTCGACTCGAGCGCACGCACACACACACACACACACACACACAAAGGCCGGCACGCACGCAGCAAAGTCCAGCCCAGTGTGTGTGTGTGTGTGTGCGTGTGTGTGCCTCTGGCCGCGGGCCCACATGTTGTTAATTGGATAATGAGGTACAATGACAAATCCCTGTTGCTGCCACAATAAGGTGCTGCTGTCCAGGTTTAATATCACAGGCCTTGGTGTAATGCTGTTTGGACACACACGGATACACACACACACACGCACGCACCCACCCTGCTCGTTCTATACTTGTTTCCTTGTTTCCTTTCCTTTTCATTTAATTCGCCTCCCCTCTCTTCTTTTTAATGCCTCTGCCTGGGTTGTTTACTCAATTTCCACCCCATGTTGCTCACTTCGCCATTGTCTCCCCCTCTGCCCACCTTATTTCTCTCATAATTTCATCTTTTATTCCCCCTCCCCCCCTCCCCCGCTGCTCTTTCTCCTCCTTTTCCTGTACTTCCCGTCGTTTCCCCGCTCTCTTTGGGTTGGGACTTTCATCCCTCTTTTGTCTCCTTGTGTTCCCTCTCCTCGCCTCGATCCTCCTTTCTTATTTACTTCTCCTTCCCTTCCGTGTTTCTCTTTCAACCCCGCGTCCATCCCTGTTTTTTGGTCTTATTCTTACTTCACCGCCCCCCCGTTTCCCTTCCTCCAAGTTTTCCTCACCTCTTCTCCTCCTCCGTGCATCTCCTCCATCCCCCGCCCCTCCCCCATCCTCCGCTCGCCTCACTCTTGCAGAGCTATAACTGTGGGCATGATGGGCCATAATTCACCAGAACCCGGGCCGCCCCGGACGCGCTCGCATTAATTGGATGTCCATATTAAATGGAAAATGAGAGCGACGCTACGGGAAAAAGTGAATGACTGACTCTCTTGGCTGCTATTGACCTATGGGGAAGAGACGCTGCCCTTTTCCCCGCCGCTCCCCCTCGCCCAGTTTTCTCTGCTCCCGTCAGCGTGATGGATCTCAAAGCATTCATTTTCTGACCCCTCACCTGGAAGCAGATTAAGCGCTCTGATTCAATAGGGCCGTTAATGGGGGCGGCAAAAGTTTATGAGGATTTCTGGAAAAGGCCAGGGAAATTACATTGTAAGCTAACAGATTTATTGCTCTGTTTCAACACATTGTAAAAAGATTATAGGACCTCGAGGCAGGTTGGAGGGACGGAGGGGCGGCGAGGTGTCTCGCCCGCGTGAGGGAGAGCCACGGGGAGCGGCGGCGACGGGAGTCCTGCTCCCGCATTTAGCAGCTATTCTACGGTGACAGGGCAAAGACAAGCATGTCACCCGGCAGAGGAGAAGCTCACGTGCGGCCGACGCTGAAGGACGGACGCCTAGACGTGCCCGTCGGGGGGGCTCGTCGGGGGGTCCTGCTGGGGGTGATGCGACGCGAAGGGACTCTGTTGTCTCCGTTGCGCCGACCTGAGCCAGCAGTCTGAGCATTTACAACATTTTTAAGCACTTTTTTTTTTTTTGTTATTTGATACCTCCAGATTCTGCAAAAATACAGAATTATTGTGGCTTAACAAAAAAGCGCCACAGAAATAAGAATAGCGGGCCCGTTTGGCTTGCCCCACGATTCAGTTTGTTTCCATCCAAACACTAAGTTCCCTTTGTGATGTCATCACTTCTCTGATACCTCTGCTCGGTAAGTGGAAAGAGCTCCAACCGGGTGTTTGTTGAATCCCCTGAGACAGGCGCATGTTGGAAAATATGCAGAAGCAGAACTTGATTTTTAGCATCAAGCTGAAACCGAACATTTGGAGGCAGTAAACATAGGGCTAAATGGACTGCGTGCTTGGACACATATAGTTGATTTTTCTTAAACAAATTGCTTGTGGCTGCTTCATTGCTTGGGATGAAAAATAAATAATGACAGAGAAGGTAGGCACTATAAGTTTTCTTTTTTGCTTATAGATTTTAAAACAACCCTCTGATATAAATATAATGTTTTTATAGTAATGCCGAATAATGTTAATTAATAAAATTCAGTATCAGTATTATATATATATTAAAAAAAAAAAAGGATATTCAGACAGTCACTGACACTGAGGCATTCTAAGGTTTGTCCAATTACGACCGTATTCTGAACCTCCTAAAGCATCACAGAGGTTTTTGTGATATTCAGTCGAGGCTTCGAAAATTAAAAATCTCTCCCACCTTGGACTTTTGGAAGCCGTGTCATACATGTGCAGATTCCTCTGCAGGTACCTTTGGTGAACTCCAGAGGGCCTCATAGATAAATCTTGACCCAGGCCGATCCTGATCTCCCACATAAATAAGGCAGACAGTTTGAAGAGACAAGGAGAAATAAAGAGGTCCGTTCCAATTTGGAGCGTATGCTTCTTCAGGCCGAGGGTCTTCTCAAAAAGACTCAAAGACTGAACAAAGTGATGGGAACAATTAAAAATAGACTTATCTTCTCTTACATGGGGACACGTTAAGGCTGCGGTGCCAGTGTCCTCAACTAAGGGCTCCACATAAAATAATGACATTGCCGACATCAAACCCTGAATTATCTGCAATATATCACTTTCCCACCAAGTGCTTTGATCGCAGATGAAGAAGTTTCATCTAATTCCATCACACTCAAATCTTTCTGAATCATTGCCCTAAAAAAAAAATCTGGACTTTTTGACAAATCTCTCGCTAGATATCCTTTCAAACAAACAGATGTAACATAAACAGAAGGATTCTCAATTAAAGTTAAATTCTACACACTTCTCACCCGTCTGAAAGCTTCTCTCAGCCGTGGCTGTACTCCGGCTTTAATGACCCTTGACATCAAAAACACTTCTCTTCCAGCACCCACAACTTACAAGTTGCATTTAACTATTGAAATGAAAGTTAGTCACCAAGGCCAACTAAGGAGAGAAACAGTGTCCTTACGGTCCTTTTCAGTACTGTTGTACTGTCGAGTGTTACTTTTGGTTGCTCACCCTGACAATGATTACCTCCGTCCGTGCATATATACGCAGTTTATTGAAGAAAAATATGTAGTCCTCCCACTCAACCCGAGTTTGTTGGAGAACGAAATACCCCGTTACACCTGAGAACAATTGCATGGGAGGAGAGTTGAAGGGAGTCGACCAAAACATTCAAACTCTTTGTTAACCACGGGATGTGACTCTGCCTCGGGTGCAGAGAGGCCTGGTCACCTGATTTCTTACTTCTTCTTTTTTAAGCAATATTGTTAATGTGAGCCTACAAACTCCCATGCATATATTTAGTCATAATAGCCCTACTATAGCCACATAACAACATAAACATTTCAACCCAAGATATGCATTGAAACACATGAAATATTTATTGTCACACACACACACACACACAACAATTAAAGGGCAATCACCCTTTAAGTCCATTGAAAATAAAGAAAATACCCGAGACTTTGTAACTCATGTTGCAGCTCATTTGTACCCTTCGTGAACAGTGTGCTCAGTACTCACTGATCCTGCGACACACTCACAGAGTCAAACCGGGCCTTGAAGACACGTTCCGTGTGCGCAGCATATCGGCGGCAATGTGAAGCCCTGAGGGATATCCCTTTGGCCGAATGGTTAAGCGCGCATGGTTAAGCGCTCCTTTTTCTCCGGGCTAACGAGGCTGAGGCTAACTAGCAAAGTAGCTCTTCAAGTTATCGTCCTCCTCCTCGTCCTCCTCCTCATGTATATATGTATATGTTTGGGAACATCCAGGGGTTTTACAAGAAGAACGGATGACTTGTTTAATACGACGGGATTCGCAAAGTATACCCTTTGCTCGTGCCACGGGGGAAAGAGGAAGTAATCACTCACTCACCTGAAGCGACAGCCGGACTGACCGTGGAGGCTTCGCCGTCCTGTGACCCATCATCTCCGGCCAAGGCTTCGGCAAGTACGTGTTTAGTTTCACTCGAATTCCACTCAAGCAGAATATAAGCTTTAATAAGCCACCGCTAAGTGAGATTTGTGTTTACATTAGCGTACGGCAGTCTGCATGGTTAATGTTTGTCAGCAGTAGTTACTGACAACGTCTTTTTGAGATGCTAATTTGTTGTGTTTTCTTTTTGGTTACGATAATTGGCCGTGATACTCACTGGTCATTTTGGTGACCTCAGCAACAAAACAAATTGAAATATTTGTTTATTCAATATTGTTCGATATTTGTGGAAGCATACAGTTAATTATATAACTTCTGATACATCCAGGTAATACAATACAATACAATAAAATCATTAAAAAAAAATGTAGTACAACATACAATACATTGAAATTAGGGAAAAGTCAGCACTAAATTCACATTCACATGTTTGATACACATATTATCAGGCCACTGCGCTTGGTTCATTTAGTATTGTTGACCTTTGCCGTTATAATATTTGTGTAAACACACATTTAATGAAATAACTTGTGAGAAACTGTAGTTAAATAGCACAATACAATAATATTATGATTAACAATATAACACAAAAAAAAACACCATACAATAAATTATCAAATTTATTGAAATGCTTGGCATCATAAATTTGCATCTTCCAAAACCATATTATATAAGTGCCACATATTGTTCAATTAATCGCAGCGCATTGAGATTGAGTTGTAAATTGTGTCGTACTGAATTGATGGGTACATACTGTATGTATCAGATATGTGTCGCACGTGAACGGGATCATTGACAGCGTATCAAGATACACGTTGCATCAGCCTAGTGTATCGCATCGGTATATTTGTCAAGTCAGAAGCATTCTTTTCAAAGTCCAACAGACTTATTTGTGTGAAAGGGAAGAACTCTCCACAAAAACGTTGGAAGGAGACCGAACCTTCAGCCTCCCACATTAGAAGTGTAGTTTTCTGTTAAGGGGCCTTGCATAGTGCTGCACTGCACTGCACTACAAAGTCTTACCAAAGGCAGACAAGAGCAAAACCAAAAGCACATTTTCCATTGCCAAAAGGAGGTAGGATCATTTGTTGATCATCTTATAAAACAGGAAAGATTGTCCAGTTTTAATACAACAACACTGCAGGATCCAGGCAGGAGGCTCTCAAGTCGGTCAGTTGAACCCTGACCATGACAAACTTTTCCTTTTAAGGCTGCTGAAAAGGGCAAGGGACACAAACCAGTGATCCAGCTGCAATTTTTCAGACCATTTTCTGTAAACCCCTCGAGATGGTTGTGTGTGAAAATCCCAGTGGATGCAGAGTTTGTGAAATTCTGCACGCATCGTGTTGCTGACATGTGAGTAGCCATTTGTCTCAACATCTCATCTCATCAATTCGATTTTCTTGTTTTTGTTTTAAGATTATTTTTTTTCTAGTTTTTCTAACTACTTTTTTTTTGCTGCTTTTGTTGAACGAAAAGCAGATAAAGTAACACAAGGTTAACAACGCAAGTCAGGGAGAGCTGGGAGTAATATGACGCGACTGAAAATCAAACCAGACGGGCCGTGTCCGTCCACACACGGTACTTAAATCCTTTTTGGCGAATCCGGATTCAACTGTGAATCCGTTCGTGTCAGCCGAAAGCTCGGCAGGAACATCCGCTCTTCTCCGCTCCTGCACTTCCTAAATTCCCGTCCGACGTTCGCATGGAGACCCCCCCCGTGTCAGTAACGATGATGAGGCGCCGGTACAAACAGATCGCCCCGTGGCTTCGGTAATAGTCTTGGTGCTAATGTAAAATTCTGTCATGCCTGTTAGTACGGCTGTTGGTTGGAGGTGTGCATTTGGGGGGTGGGTGGGGCGGCTCCGAGTCGAGAGAAACTCACCAGATCTCCGTGGGCTGAACGACACAGTTTGGGCTTTAACCCTCTGAAGTCTGCTGTTGGGTTGCACACCAGCGCCTCGGGTTCTCTTTCTGTAGTAAATTAATTTACATTTGGAGGATTTTCTAAAGATGCCGGCTTCCTGTGGAGGCAGCGAGATCAAAGTGTCTCGCTCCCGCGTGTTTGATGATGTTTGATGTTTGCTTTGAGTGTGAATGTTGCTGACTTTCTGCTGTCTTTTTACCCGGCACAGTGGGAGGTACTCTTTCCTGC